>NC_142153.1:17155115-17780115 GCF_024610735.1 Ursus americanus
ACTGCCCACTGAGCAGGGAGCCCGACTGGGGGCTGATTGATCCCAGGATCCTGAGATCATGACCTGAGCTGAAGGCAGACACTTAATTGACTGAGCCACCCAGGAGCCCGCATATGTGTAATTTAAGAAACAATACAAATGAGCAAAGGGAAAAAAAGAAAGAGAGGTAAACCAAGAAACAGACTCTTTTTTTTTTTTTTTAAAGATTTTATTTATTTATTTGACAGGGAAAGCCAGCAGAGAGGGAACACAATCAGGGGGAGTGGGAGAGGAAGAAGCAGGCTCCTAGCGGAGGAGCCTGATGTGGGGCTCGATCCCGGAACGCTGAGATCACGCCCTGAGCCGAAGGCAGACGCTTAATGACTGCGTCACCCAGGCGCCCCAAGAAACAGACTCTTAACTTTAGAGAACAAACTGATGATAGTTACCAGAAGGAAGGTGGGTGGGGGATGGGTTAAGTAGGTGATGGGGATTAAGGAGGGCACTTGCTCTGATGAGCACTGGGTGTTGTTTAGAAGTGTTGAACCACTGTATTGTATTGTACTCCTGATACTAATACTGCACTGTATGTTAACTAACTGGAATTTAAATAAAAACTTAAAAAAATAAGTAGGTAAATAACAGTTCAGTGAAGGAAAAAAAGGGCCCTAAATTTTATGAGTTCTTAAATCTTAAGAATGAACTAGAAAAATCTGGATGGGTAGTTAAGGTTTGGAAGGAAAGGAAGATTGACTGAAGCTCATTAATTAGTGCATGCTGCTTAAATTCACAATGTTGGCAAGAAAAGAAGGCTTTTAAATAACACATTATGAGAACATGCCAATACAGCAGTGTATTCATTAGGAAAAATGTCAAATATGTGGAGAATGTTGAAATTCTGTTTAAAAGAAGGACTTATTTTAATGTTTGTATTGAGTCTAGACTTCAAAAATGATCATTTTTTTTTGTTTTTTAGAGAAAAGATCCTTGAAGTGACATCTACCCTATTAAAACAGTCAATTAAATTTATTTTTAGAACTTCCCCAAACCATGGAGTGTGACATTCATACAAAGTTATCTCTACCCTTATTCTGAAAATAGAAGATATGTTTAGAAAAGTCTTATATCATAATGTTTTCTGTGAGAGTACTGCAGCCTATTTTATACTCTGCACCATAGTATAGTTTTCTAATACTTTTCCCAGTATAGCTATATATAATTTCTCTATTTTTTCTATCCAAAAAACCTGCCACAATTCACAATGGCTTCCATATCTCTTAAGTACTTCTCACACCATTAGATATTACGGCACACAATATAGCCTGAAAAGAAAGAGGTAGTGAAATATACCAATAGACTCTTACATGAAAAAAATGAAGTTATATGTATGCTCACTAATTTTATGTATATATTAATTCATAGAATAAAAAATATAAATATATATACACACATCAAAATGATAATAGTGGTTTTCTCTGAGAGTTGGCCAAGTTGGTGGTAGAGGTTAATGACTGAAGATGTGCTTTTCACTCTTTTATTTCTGTGATATTTGATTTTTTCCAATAAGTGTGTATTCCCTCAAAAGTCAAGGAAAAGACACTAATTCAAAAAAAAATAAAAATAAAAGTAATATATTGCATTTTGTTTATAGTAGAAAGTTTGGAAAGCTGGAAGTTACAGAGAAGAAAACAGAAATCTTAAGTTGGGAAGATGTGACATAAAAATAACTAGAATTCAAGGTAGTAGGGTCATACATTTATTAGTATTCCAGTGACATACTCTGGCGTCAAAAACCATTTCTAGCTATAAGATTAGAAATAACCTTATACCACCTTATAATCATGGTGCCAGGCTCAAATTTTGCTCCCAGATTATTTTGTTGTCCTTATGAATGAATAAAGGTATAAAGTCGGTATAGAAAAGTCAAATGCTTGGAGAGGTTTCAATTTATACTACTGGTAAACTTCTTTTTTCTCTTGATGGCAAGTGGGTACTATCCTGACCTTCTGTAAATGGTCAGTACCATCTGATTTCTGAGAATCTCTTTGACTTATGGAACAAAGTCGTCACACAGGCAGGATGGCAGGTGGGAGAAAGACATGAATAATATGTGCTCTAAAAAGACTTTGCCTGTACGGAAGTAAAAGAGGAAAGGGCCTCTAAGTATTATTTGCCAAATGGTCTTAACAAAGCCTCCCATAGAAAAGGGGTCTGGTCTACTGCAAAGTGAGGCGGGTATGGCATAAACAGGAAAGATCCCGGGTCCAGCCTCGGAGATTCTAGTTGGTTGAGAAGCAGATTTTCAGTTCCCTGGTCAAACTGTTGAAGGAAGTGGGGCCGATTTCTCAGAATGCTCTGTCTATATGACTAGAGTGAATCATATATTTCAATTTTCTCAGGACAGTCCTAGTTAGATGCTATTTTCTTGGCATAATTGTTAATAGTCCCCTCTTTCACTCTCAAAGTATCCTAAAAGATCAACTATTTGGCATTCTTCTTAAGGCTGAACTGTTGGGTAAAACATAATAGTGGATATGGTGGAGTATTGATTGGTTTGCAAAACAGTCATTCTCAACCATCTTCTCTTTTACCATCTTCCATTACAGAGGCCAGGAAAGTGAAATACTCACCTAGCCTTCTTGCAGCTAGGATTGGCCATGTTACACAGTTTTGGCCAACGAAAACTTTCTGGGAAAGTTCAAAAATCTATTGGTATTGACATTTTCTCTTCTTCCTATTTTGAGTGTGTACATAATACCTGGGGTTGAAGAGTCACCTTGACACTGAGTGAAATGCCAAGAATATCTCAGACACTAAGCTCTGACAGTATTGGCCCCACTGATCCTACACCAGCAATCAGCAAATCTGAGAACAAATTATAGCTCTGTTTGTTTTAATGTCTTTTAGTTGGCTTTGTCTTACTTGAAGCTAAAATCATTCCCAATATGCACACTAGGTTATTTTCTTTTCTTAAATTTTGGATTAGTCAGTTGTGCTAGGCCTGGGTATCAGCCTGTTTTTGGCATGCAGCTTACTGCCCTTTGGTGACGGCAAGTCAATCTGTTTAATATTTCTCATTCATGGGTACTATATGCAAGTGCTGAAACACAAAAAGAGAGAGTGTTTAGAGTGAGGCTGCAGGAACTGGGAGAAAGCAACAAGTTTGTCTCCTTTCATCAGAAGGAGCTCTTATTTTGGAAATATAGCATTTATTTTCTGAGAACTCTAAGAACTGTGCATTTGGCAAGGTCTATTTATTTTTCATCTTCCCCACTAATGTCTTAAGGGAGGGAAAAGATAAATCTGAATGTCATCAGGATACATATGGAGCTGAGGGCCACAGTTACTAATTAAGTCCTCTCCAAAGACCCACTTGGATGTCTTGGCATAGGAGATAAACAGACTACCCAAAGATGTCTTTTTTTATTCCCCTTGCAGTCAAAAGACCCCAGATTACCTTGTGTTAATGAAAATGGTAGAAGAGGGCTAAGATATTTGTACAGTACCCCCAACGTGCTGGCTAGACAGCAAGGTCCTGGTTCTCTGATAATAACTACTTTAAGGGGATAGGTATTTTATTGCGGTGCTACTGAGGAAACAGAATCCCAATCAGAGCAGGCCCTGAAGCAATTTGAATATTGCAAACTAACCCCAAATAGAATCCACTTGAACCTTCCCAGAAATCAGAATGTCATTTCCTTGAAGCTTAAAGGTAGAGAAAAGTAATTTGGGAAACAGACAATCCTTCGGAAGTTTTTCCTTTGCCTTCCCAAGGTTCACATTTCCACTGAGTCCACCAGGGTGGTAGTTTAAAAAAATCTGTTTATCCTATGTTTTTCCAAAGGGTTTCCTCCATCTCTTACTACATTGAGAACCTCAAAGGAAATTATCAGTGCTTTTCCTGAGTCTGGTTCTGCTCCTACCAGTCCCTGCCAAAATTAAGCCAAAAGGTTTCCAGAATCCATCTGTGAGAATAGATAACCGTGTCTTTCCATTTACATCAGACAGCTGGATTCTGGCTTTGATGATTGGTCAGTAAAACAGACCAAACAGCAAAACAGAACTCATATTTTTGTCTTTTTTTTTTTTTTTTTTACCTGAAGGCTAGATGAGAGTACAATAGGAGAGATGTTTCTACATTTTTGGCAAGAAAAGTACTTTAATTTAGGTACATAGTTTATTTCCCTAGGGAAGGAAGTTCAGTTCAGCAAATGGCCTATTTTTCCATGAAATTTGCGCTAAAAGAATGGATGTACGTGCCTAAAATTTTTCAGATCTGGTCATGGAGGATGCAGCCTTTTTTTGCCCAAAGTTTCTCTCAATCCATCTTTCACTAGCTTACTTTTCAGGAAAAGTTAACAATGACTGAATTTTAAAATCTGATTTACATGCCTAAGCAGCACATTCCTAAGAGAGTCTGTTTTTCCGCTTGGTTAAAGTAGAATGAAACATTTGCAATTTTGGGTAGTCTCTGTTTAGGCTTAGGGGGTGGTGGTAGACTATTCTGTGTACATTGTAGACTGTTAGCCCATGAAGATTAAAAATGAAATTCATTTCACAGTATTTAATCAAATGCCAGAATGGAGTGGGTGAGTCATGAGGGTGAAATCAGGTCCCATTTCAGTAGTAGGTTTAATGGAGACAAGGAAGTAAATTATTTCCAGTTTCGCTCCAGGATAAAAATAAACTTTTATTTCATTGACTTTTGCAGAGTGGAGGTGATATTCCATAATTTTTCCAGTTTTTACAGCAAATTTCTAACTTTAGCTGCATATCTATAAAGTCTCTGATTACTGGAGGGTAATCTCTAGATGGCAGATAGAGTTCTATTAGGTTATCATTGTGGCATCAGTAAATAATGAAACAATTTCCCAATAAAAAGGACCCATTTGGTAAAATTCCCAAGACTGCTATATTCTTGCTCTCTGAGGACCTGAAGATTCTTTACCAGTTTGTTTATATTAAATCTGATTTGCATGATTGCAGGGAGGGTAGGCATATTCCAACTGTAGCTACAGGGACAAGCAATATGAGTTGAAATAGAAAGGAAATTCTCTTAGGAAATTTGATTGTGTCTACTAGTACTCCCAGCTTATCTCCCAACGTATTTACCTTTATTTCACTGTCCTCTCATCTCAATTCCTAATGGAAGTTAGGATTAGGTAGAAGACATGCTGAGCTGCTTAATGATAATAAAAGTTAAGACTTAACTGGCAGATGGTGGAGGAAGGGGTCAAAACGTTCAGAGGAGTGGAAACGTGATATAGTGGGCCAGAAACCCCAACGTGATAGGATTTTGCATGGGAGTATGGAAGACAGTTTTCTCAGATGATAATGAATGTGCTGGTGGGAGGGGCACCAGAATCACTGAGAAGCTCAAAATTTCTGTAGAACAGGCTAATAGAAGATGCTGTTATAGAACTGAGCTCCTGATAGCAAAAGGGGTGATGAAAACTCTGAAATATTATAATCTACGTGGCAAACAGTATAACCACTGGGAGAAAGATACAGACATTGTCACAATAAGTGACAAAATCAGAGTGGCAGCCGGGGGTCTCAATCTCAGAGAGCTGTGGAGATACTGAATGGGATACAGTATTCCTGGAGGCAAGCAGATGGGTGGGCAGTCAATAAGGATACTACTTGATTTACACAATGAAAATAAACCAAGGACAAGCTAAGTCCTTGGGAAGCTAAGGGCAATAAATAGCCCCAACAAAAGGCATAAGCCACTGCTTAGCTTTTGGACCTAGGCCAGTTCTCGGACTCCAGACTCATTGATTGAAGGAGAGGCCAGGGACCTATGAGGAAGGATCCTGCAACACCATGCTACATTTAATCAGTAGTAATTCTCTACATCTTTCCCCAAATGGATGCAAAGACATTTACTGGGATATCTTGCATTGGGGGAAAGGAGAACACCCAGGTTTTTGGGGATTGGTGGGCACAGAGACTGATTTTCATTGGTATCTGGGGACCCAGAGTGCCACCATGTTTCCTGGTGGGTGGTAAAAGGAGTCTTGCCTCAGGACTGGCTTACTGTGAATCCACCTGGTGGGCACCGTGGGCCTCCATGGATGTTATTTCCTTGATCCTCCAATATATAATTGGAAGGGACAGACTTGGCAGTTGGCAGAACACTCACATTGGTTCCTGGACCTGTGAGGTAAGAGATCTCATAGAAAGGGAAGCTTGGGGGCACTTGGGTGGTGCAGTCGGTTAAGCATCCAGTTCTTGGTTTCAGCTCAGTTCGTGATCTCAAGGTCATGAGATCAAACCCCGAGTCAGGCTCCATGCTCAGTGCAGAGTCTACTTAAGATTATCTCTCCCTCTCTCTGCCCCTCCCGCTTGTGCTCTATTTCTCTCTCTCTGAAATAAATCTTTTTTTTTTTTTTTTTTTAATAAAGGAAGTTCAATTCTAAGTCTCTAAATCTTGCCCTTCCTCCAAACTCCCTATCCCTGGCCCAGATAGTAAATCAAAATAAATACCACGTCCTATGGGGAAGATTCATGCCATTCTTTCAAACACTTACTGCAGGGATGGTGGTCCGTCCCCAATCCGTTTCTTTCACTAGTCTGACCCCTACAGAAGCTAGAGGTTTCACACTGAATAGCAATCAACTAACTGTAAACAACCCAATAGGAGCCTCAGTGGCAGACGCTCTGCTGGATGTACTTTGTTTCTTCCTTCCCTCCTTCCCCTCCCTCCCTCCTTCCCCCCTCCCTTCTTCCTTTCTTTCTGCAGAATGACACAGCCTCTGGCATGCCGCACGCAGCCATTTATCTGCAGATGTATTATTTTCCATCTCTCTTGGAAAGGAGGCCAATAAGCAGTTTGCATTCCCAGGAGACAGAGTAGAGTATACATTTAGTTAGGATCTTTTTCTGGTCAATGTTCACTCTTCCACCTTCAGTCCTGATATAGTCTGAAGGGACCCGCATCCTTTGGGCATCTGTACAACATCACATTCTTCCACTGTACTGATGACATGGTAACTGAACCGGATAAGCAGGAAGCAACAAGTACCTAGGACACATGGGTAGGTGCTAAACCTGTGAAAATCCAGGGGCCTTCAGTGAAATTGGTAGGGATCTGAAGTTTGGGGGCATACTATAACATCCAATTCAAAATAAGACATATTCTCACACCCCCACTACTATGGATACCAAGCACAATGCTTGGTAAACCTCTTTGACTTCTGGAGGCAGTACATTCCATATTTGAGAATGCTGCTCATTGCTTTTAATAAAGAACATAAACTGACGGTTTTAAATATAGGAGAGTCTGCAGCAGGTCTAGGCTATGAAGTAAACAGTCCTGCACCTAGACCACACAACCTGGCAGATCCCATAGTACTACAGTTATCTGTAGTGGGAGAGGACACTGTATAGAGTTTATAGCAAACTCCAAAGAAGAGTTGTTATATGGAACTCTAGGGTTCTAGAACAGCACTATGTAACAGAACTTACTGCATTGTTGAAACGTTCTATGCAATATGGTAGCTACTAGCCACATATACTGCCAAGCACTTGAAGTGTGGCTAGCGTTATTTCATCTGTCTATCTATCTATCTGTCTATCTATCTATCTATCTATCTATCTATCTATCTATCTATCTATCTACCTACCTACCTACCTACTTACCTACCTATCTACCAACCTACCTGTCTACCTATCTATCTGTCTAACATTTTATTTAATTTAATTTTGGGGGATTTAAAAATATTTTATTTTAAAATAAAATTTTAAAACAAGAGGAACAGAAAACATTAGTGGTTGCCCAGGGCTAAGGAAAGGGGCTCCAGAGGGTACAGAGGAGTACCTGGGGTGATGGAACTGTACTGTATATTGATTGCTTACACAACCAACAGGTCAGACATTAAAGGATGATTCTATTGGATGTAAATTATAACTCAACCTTTTAAAAAAGAGACTGACAAGACAGCCAAAAATTGAGAAAAAAAAATAGGGCTTATGGTTTTCTCTCATGAACAGTAAAAACAATGACTTTGGGCATAAACAAAGGAACAGTAAAATAAGAGATCTTCCATATACAAAATTTAAAAAATATTTTAAAGAAAACTATGCATATGCAGAGGTAATACTTCTTTTTGTATTAGATTTAATTAACTCGCGCTTCTTTTCTGGGAATAAAAATGTTAGAAATGGTTATTTTTAAATTTCACGAAAGTTTCAGGTAATAAGCAAGGCGTTAGAACATAAGAGGGCTCGAAAACTCGTTCCATAAAGCATTTACTGTAAAAACACTTGTAATAAAAAAAGAAAAACTTATTTCTTTACGGTTAAAAACATGCAGTAAGTACTTGAACAAAATAGTCAAGTTTTCTTGAAAGAGAAAAATTAAAATGTAACATACTACCCATAAGCTACATATTTAGCTCAAACTAGATGTGGTTGTTTAACAAGAACTAATTTCCAAATATATATCTATGAATTTACACACTGGTATTTAGCGGCTCTTCAAAAATCTCTGTAAATTAAAAAGTTAAGCAACACCGTCTTTGCCTTTACAGCTTGCGGCTGCCGCGGATCATCTGGTGGTGCCTGACCGTAGAGGCAGCTTTCCTGGTGCTCCCAGCTGCAGCATGGGCTCGTCAGAGAGAGGCTGCTGTCTGGGTTCCTTGCCTTCTGGCCATTTATGGTGTGGGCATATCAGGTGCTTGCTCTCAGCCAGCAAGGAATACAACGTATTTCAAGTCTCTGAAAATTGAGGAGTCTAAAGTCGCACCGTGCTGTGCTTACTTCAAAGCAATGGTGCCAATCCAGGAGGGTCCTCAGCGGGCTGATTTTTAAAGTACCTCCTTTTTGGTTTAGGATTCTGCTTCAATCCCATCACTGTCATCATTGTTGTCATTCTCTTCCTTGTCTTCTCCCGTCTTTAAGTGTTTTTTCAGATATTTACTAGCTAAAATTATCTTGGGTAATAAATCTGCAAGGAACTAAAAAGTTTCCGATTCCTCTGCAGTATTTTGCAAATCACCGAGTGCTTCCTTTTCTTTTCCACTGCCATGTCTCTAGGAATAGGTGGTTAAATATTCAACAGAGAGTTCCGCAGCCTTGGTTACCGGCACCCGCACCTCCTGGTTGATGGCGAACGCCGGGGGTGGGGGAGGGTGGTTCAGAAGCTCTTTATGATGACCCGGATGTGGGACATGCGCTGCTGCTCCCCGCACTTGTCTCTGCGGCAACTGCGTCCGCCATCTTCCCTGCCTCCTGCGCCTTGTCTGCTGGGACTTGCCCTGAGCGCGTGAGACCGGCATAGAAGGTGTGGACGCATTTTACTGAATCTTAATTAATTTAAATTTATGCTTAAATAGCGTCATGTCGTCAGTGGCTATCATATTAAGACAGTGCAGTTCTAGAGCAAGTCCATTTTATCCGTAGCACAGATTTATACCATTCACAAGGTGGTTCCTGCTTGCTGCTTGGATCTGGTAGAGATAAGAGTATCTGACTCTGGGCGGGTAAGTCATGTGTGGCCAGAACTAATCTTAATGAGCTGGGTTTTCTCACCTGTTGAGTCATAAATTTGGGTGGGCTCAATAGTGCTCCGTTATAAGGTAGTGGAAGTGGCCCATCCCAGACGGGGCATGAGAAGGGCTAGTAGACATGAGTTAGCTGCACGGGTAGATGGCCTAGAGCCCTGAATGCCGTCTGCTCCCGTTGTACTGATGCTTCTCCTTCAGCTCAGACCCATAGCTATTTGGTGTGTACCTTTGGAGGCAATCGTAGATGATGATGGAGGCTGAGTTTGGTTTACTGTTGGTTCAGCTTTATGTGTCAGTATGAGCTGAAAATGGACTGATGCTACTCTACAACCCAATGAGGAGTGACTTTGATAGATGTCAGTGAGGAAAATCTTCCCAGTGGGCAAAGTCCTGGGTTGTGTAGGTGGTCATTCACTTTGTGTTGAAAGAGATAGTCCAAGGGAAGACTGTACATGGAGTCATGGGCAGAAACAAATCATCTGGCTAGTTGAATATGACCCTGAAAGGAAAAAGTATTGGGAGAATAGGGAATAACTGAGGAAGAGGAATGTGAATGGGTTGATTGAAATAGGCATAAAGTGTGAAAACTATTCACAGTTTTCACAGTGCCCAACCTGCCAGCAACAGAGACATGGCTGTTCTGTAGCATCGACCCTCAAGAAAATTAATCAGGCATTAGGTTGCAAGTTCGCTATTTTGGATTTCTATCTCAGAAGAGGCAGTGATTCATCTTGATTGGGATTAACACACATTTTGGGTGTATCTTTGCCTTTCCTTGCTGCAGAGCTGCAGACAGCACTGCTGTCCAGGGTCTCACAGAGTATTTAATCCACTGACATGGGATCCACATGAGATTGCCTTAGACCGAGAGACCAAATTTAGAGCAAAGGAGGTATGGAAGTGGGTTTATGACCATGGAAATCCACTGGCTATATCACACACTGTGTCCCTTAGAAGCTTTTTACTTAATTGAGTCACAGAATGGTCTCTTAGAGGCATAGGTGAGGTGCCTGTTTGGAGATGACTCTTTTAGAGGATAGGGCACCATTTCCTAGGATATGGTATATACCCTAAATAAAGGCAATTATCTGGTATCATGCTCCCAGAAGGGATAATACATGAGTCAGAATCATGGGGTGGAAGTAGGAGTGGTCTCACCATCCCCAATTCACTTGGAAAATTTGCATTTCCTGCTTCCAGAACTATGGCTGTGCAGGTATAGAGATTTTTTTTTTTTTTTTTAAAGTACTCTCTGCATCCACTGTGGAGCTGGAACTCATGACCCTGAGATCAAGAGTTGGATGCTTTACCAACTGAGCCATCCAGGTGCTTCTAGAGATCTTGGTTCTCAGAAGAGGAATGCTTACTACCAAGGGGCAGGCCATAAGATTTCCACTGGTGTCTAAGCTATGTTTTGTTTGTTGGGTTCCTTATGCCTGGAGACCATTAGGCAGGGATGAGAGTCACCATACTGGCAGACTAACTGTACTAGTTATCAATTTATTGCTTCTTAGCACCAAATCCATGCTTTTGTACCCTGCTTTGTTATAGTGGAGATGGACAGTAAATATTTCTCCTCTGCTGGCCAAGTTTGTCAGTAGAGGGTGCTGGAGGAACCCTATAGAAGGAAAGGGCTTTTTTTTGTTTTGTTTTTTCTAGTTCCGATGTGATTTCCCTTTCATCTTGATCCTGGCCTGTGGCCTATGCTCTCCTGGTGGGCACCCAGTAGCACTAATCCCTAGTAAGTTCAACAGTGTGTTCCTGGGAAAGTTTTCTGGACATCCCACCCTGAGATTCTCCCCATAGGTATCTTAGTGGTAAGTTCTGCTGGTTCTCCAGCTGGCTCCCCAATGAGTTCAATAGCACCCCCTGCAGGCAGCTTCCCAGCACTATCATTGTTACCACAGGAGTAGGAGGTTCTTGCTTGGTTAGCCTGCAGCACCTCAGTGAACTTCATCCCATCTCATGGGCTCGAGCCACACCAACTCCGCTGCCCTCTCAACCTCTGCCTCGGAGACAGGGGCATCACTTCCCTAAGGTTTTCATTCTTTGGGTGCTCTGCCTCAGTCCTAGAGGTAGCGGTTACTCAGCGTATCAGCTATTTCTGCATTTTTTTGAAGTTCTTTTTAGCCCTTAGAAGCCAATCGGTTACTCTGGTTCAATCCTAGTATTTGATAATTATGTTAAACTTTTTTTTTTTAATTAAAATTGCTCCTGTTTTTCTGCCTTCTGACTGGACTCTTATCCTTAGTAGAAGGCAAGGCTGCTGCTACACAAGTGGGGCAGAGAGGATTACACTCAGCGTTCGGACAGTCTGTTGGGTCGTCTCTTGAAGCTCCTGTGTCCAGTTTCAGTAGTAAATGGACAAGTAGAGTAACTATGGCCAGAGAACTGCCTGGTAACCAGGTTCTCAGACTCCTCGGGAAAGAGCCTGCCTTGACCAGCATTTCCACTGGCAGAAGGTGGCGTGGAGCCCAGACTGGATGAAAGAGGAGAGGGACAATAGCTGTTGGTTGTGGCTTCAAGATCAACTGCAGCATCAGAGTTTGTCCCCGTAAACCTTCTCTTGTAGTCTTCCCCAGTAAGGAAGACCAACCAGAGCCCTGGAGATGGCATTCCCAGATGAGGTGGACTCACAAGGAGAAGGGGATGAGGGGGTAGAAAGCATGCACGGTGGTGGATACTGTAGTGTTCTGTGCAGATCCCCTCTTTGGGACCGAGATATTTATCCTTCAGGTGCTGGAGATGGCAGCTGCTGACAGCTCACAGCTCATCTCTTACTGGGAGTTGTTCTCAGCCACAAGTATCTGCCTCATCAAGGTTTATGCTCCCTATCAGTGTAGACGAGCAAGAAAGTACTGGTGGTTGCAGGGTGACAAAAGACGAGGTTCTTTGCTTCTATTTGAGACAAATCTGTAAGGCCATCCTAGTTCCCCGTCTCTGCATAAGATCAGCTAAGGCATTAGTTGCATTCCCAGTCTGGGTCAGCTTCTCCTTGGGCCCATTCTTGCCTGCCTTTGGCATCTCTCTTGAGATCACTTCCCAGTAAACCTGCATGCATGTTTCCATCTCAGATTCTGTATCCAGAGAACCCAATCTAACACATTTTAATGGTTTACATGCATTATCTCATTTTGTAGGAAAAAGATTCAAAATTGTCCCTGACAATGTTTTTCCCTCATATTCTCAAGATTCATTAGTTATTTGGCAAATAATGAGCGAGTACAACTGCCCCTGAGGTGTGAAGAAATGCTGCTCCTGGGGCGCCTAGGTGGCTTAGTCGTTAAGCGTCTGCCTTCGGTTCAGGGCATGATCCTCGGGTCCTGGGATCGAGCCCCGCATCAGGCTCCCTGCTCCACTGGGAGCCTGCTTCTTCCTCTCCCACTCCCCCTGCTTGTGTTCCCTCTCTCTCTGGCTGTCTCTCTCTCTGTCAAATAAATAAATAAAATCTAAAAAAAAAAAAAAAGAAAAATGCTGCTCCTACAGCATTTACTCAAGAGGACTGCTCCTAAGTCACGGCTCTGGAGAAGAGTAAAGGTTTCCTTGGTCATTGATCAATGGAGGAAAGGCTGAAATGGGAGGAATTGGTTAAAATAATGTACAGTTTGACTTATGGGCAGAAACAAGGTATGTGATGTCATCAAGCAGGGGACACAATCTTCTCCTGTGTAGTAAGCACTGTCTCGCCAAACTCACCTACCCACATATGGGCATGCCACGGATAGGTAGGTGGGAGAGCCATTTTCTAGTCACACCTTAGGGACAGTGTTCCTGCTACAAGTGCTATAACAACCACCCCCAAACTCACTGGTGTAAAACATTACATTAATGGATTTTGTGGGTCAATAATTTGGACAGAGCTTGTCTCTGCTCCACATTTTCTGGGGTCTAAGCTGGCAAAACTCAAAGCCGGGGTGGTTCAATAGCTGAAGGCTAGAATTATCTGGAGTCGTCCCACTTGCAGATCTGTAGTTGATGCTTACTGTCGTTGGACCCTCAGTTGGTCTGACCAGAACACATATACATGGCCTCGTTATTGAGTCTCTTTTCGTGATAGTTTGGGCTTCCCCCCAGAACAGAGGCTGGGTTTTGTGAGTATCCCAAGAGAGCAAGGCAGATGTGTATGGCATTTTTATGATCTAGCATCAAATGCCATATAACTTCACTTTTGTCATATGTATTGGTAGAAGCCAAAGTTTCACCCATATTCAAGGGGATGGTAACCTACAGACCACCACTTGATGGGAGAACTGTGTAGGTTACATCGTGTCTTAATCATCTCAGTTGCTATAACAAAATACCATTGACTGGGTGGCTTAAACAGTAGAAATTTGTTCCTCACAGTTTTGGGGGTTGGGAAGTCCAAGGTCGAGATATCAGCAGGTTCTTGGTTAAGGTACTCTTCCTGGCTTACAGGTGGCCACCGTCTTGCTGGGTCCTCACATGGCAGAGAGCGGAAGCTCTGGTGTCTCTTCCTCTTCTTATAAGGGCACTAATCCCATCATGGGGCTCTACCCTCATAACCTCATCCAAACCTAATTAGGTCCCAAAGTTTCCATTTCCTAATACCATCACATTAAGCGTTAGGGCTTCAACATGTGAATTTGTGTGTGTGTGGGGGGACATAAACATTCAGTCCATAAGACCTGGTAAGAAGAGCATGTGGGATGGAGATATTATGGTCATCTCTGGAAAGCCACAGATGGCTTACAAACAATATTATTTCCTAAGATTTCCTCTCTTCTGTATATACTTATCTATGTAGTGCCTGACTAGGTTGAGTGTTAGGATGAATGACTATTTTTTCTTACATATTTCTTGAAACCAACCCAAGTGAATGTGTGGGATTCCTAAAGGCTCTACAAAAAACCACATGCCCATAATTAGGACACATGACATGATACCTTGCTTCTCAGTTCTGTCATGATTTGTGTTCACTTCCAGTTGGGGTTCATTTCCCACTCTGGCCAGGACACTGCTTAGATATCAGTCCTCAACTTTTAGGTGGACGTTTGATATTTTAAGATTATTTAAGGACAGTTAGTTATTGTCAGTAGATAATCCCAATTATCCCTTAAATTTTCATTCTTAGAACAATGAGAAAGAAGCAGGAGGCAGAAAAAAACTATGATTTTCATGAGTCAAAATAGTAGTTGCATAAATTTAGTAACCTCATGTCAACATCACCACCAAAATTGAGAAAGAAAGCAAATACTACCACATCTTCTGCTTGCCTTATGCCTAAGTACCCTTCTTTATCTCTCTACTTCTGTGAATGGAATAAAGCCAGCATCTGGGCATGAGACAATTCTTAAGAAAAATCAAGACTTAAATGTGGGCTCAGACTACAGACAAAAAGAGATACAGTGGATTCTGGAAAATGATCTTCCGTTAATCTCAATATGAGTAATAAAATCGATGCATAGTGACAACATCTGGAATGCATGTAATTCCACATTCCAAATGAGTACACTTTTATTCTTTTTTAAAGACTTATTTATTTATTTGAGAGAGAGAGAGAAGGAAAAGTAAAGAGAAACTCAAGCAGGCTCCTCTCTGAGCATGGAGCCCAACGTGGGGCTCGGTCTCATGACCCTGAGATCCCAACCTGAGCCAGAATCAAGAGTTGGACACTTAACTGACTGCGCCACTCAGGCACCCCACAAGTGAGCATACTTTTAAATGGATAATTTGGATTTATTTTCCAGGAAATTCACTTACTGTCTTTTCCTGCCCCCGCCCCCCACCATACATATCACATTCCATTTGATTGCTTAAAACTTTCTAGCATTTTCCCCAGCTTTATGGAATTTGGATTTTTTAAGGATATGTTTAACAAAATGAGAATTTTTGGGTGAAATGTGTCAAAATGAGGAGGAAAAATATTGATGGCTTATTGCTTTGGTGTGAAGAGGCAGACATTCCTGGACAGGATGTGGTCACAGGCAGGTTTTGTGCCATGAACCTTTTTCTGTGTGTGACTCATGAAGATACCCAAAGCTTTAGTTACACTGAATGCATGGTTTGGGGCTTGTTCTTGCTCATAGGGAGCAATTTTCTATTTGCAAATGGAAGGTGGAAAATATTTTACTTTTAGGTTCTGAAAGCAATCTTGTCTTGACATAAGCAAGATACCAAACCCTGCCAATTCTGCCCAAGAAGAAACTGGCTTGCTCCCTTGGGGTACACCATTGCCGAGTTACAAAGTCTGACCCCGATGCAGATGTTTTTTAGTGGTTTGTTTTGTTCTGCTTGGAACATCTGTGAAGCAGCATTTATCTTTATATAAGCTCTTTCAGATTCCTTTTAACTGACTTTTGGAGGCTTAATTATTTCTTCAGAGTGGAAAGGAATTATTTAACAATTAGAAGTTTCACAAATACCAGCTCGAAGTTAATTTTTTTTGTTTGAATAAGGAAAATAAAACTAATATCAGGTTACATTCTGATTTCTCAGCAAAATTCTTTCAATAATTTTGATATAAATATTAACATTTTTGGCAGGTACTTTAAGTTCTTAAATATATTACTTCACTTGCTTTTCATCATAGCCCTATATGAAGTAGGTACTTTAGCTCCATTTTACAGATGAGGAAATCAGTCACAGAGAGGTTAATAAAAGCAATTAAGGTCACATATGTAATACGTGGCTGAGCCTAGATCTAAGCCTAGATCTGTCTGATGTCCAAGACCAAGCTCTTTCCATTTTAAGACATTGCTTTTCAAGTCCACATTTTCTTACAAGTCCACGAATCAAGACTTGAATGAAACGAGTGATGGATTCAGTGAATCTGGCTCGTCTTCCTTCTGGGCTATGGCAGGAATACATTTCTAAGTGTGCCAAGGAGTTACTTATGGCAGGTAATACAGTTCTGGTTGATAGACTATATAGAGAGTAGTTCTGTGTGTGTGTGTGTGTGTGTGTGTGTGTGTGTGTGTGTGTGTGTTTATGTATGTAATTTCCAGGCCTGGTCCATAAAATCTTCTATATGGTTCTCCACATTTTCTTCCCCCATATTCCAGGGGATGGCAACACCCAGGGCCACCTTGGAAGCTGTGCTGTTTGGAAGATGGCAGAGCCTCTGTCTGTCTGGGTCCCTGCATGACTACATGGAGTGGAGTTCTCTCCTGGCAACAGCTGAATTTTATGTGAGTGAGAAATAAGCCTTTATTGTGAGATTTTGGAATTTGTAGGCTAGAATAGCTAGTGCTGATTTCACAGTGCTAATTCCTGTATTAAGTGGTGTGCTATTGTGACAGAAACTTCAAATATGTGACATTGGCTTAGCAGTTAAATATCAGAACAGAAACGCTGGGGTTCTGTCTTACACAAAGACAATGTTTTTGGTGAAATCATGAGCGAGAAAACTTGACGTCAGATCTTGTGACTACCGAGACTCTAGCCAGGGTACAAGACTGAGAAGTAATATGTTAGGAGTGTGTATTGGTTGTAATTGGCTGCCACTGGCAAGACATTGCAAGAAAGAAATGAGCCCAGGAAAGATGGCTGGTTGGAAGGAGAGATAGAAGGGAATGGAGAAAGCCCAGAAATCAAACACCTTAGAAAGCTGAAAAATTTCACTCTGCTGGACCCTGAAACAGTAAAAGTAAGGTAGAAATGTTTTGAGTAATGGAGATCCATTAAAAATCAGCCTTAGGTAAAAATTCTTTCAATAATAGCCATCATTTGCATATCTAAAAACTCACTGATGTGCTATGCTAAATTTAACTAAATTGATTATTAACCTTGAGATACCTTTAGTGGTATAAAGAACTGCCAGAAGCTCTGAAATCTGAATTTCATAAAAACACATCTTAGATCAAATTCTTAGGCAGAGTCCCCCATATGACTAAGCAAACCGCAGTGGTGGTGAGGGGTGGTGATGGTGGTGATTTTTCCCCCTCACTTTACCAAAATAATACATGAGTTACACACTCAGTTATCGAGCACTTCCTGTAAGTCTGGTGTAACCATAATGAGACCCAAATCTGGTGTACAAAAGCAGAAGTGACACAGAGCCAAAATACAAAGTAAAACATTAAGAACTGCCAAAAGAGAGAGAGAAAAAATGTTACAGGATTTCAGGAGCTGAACCAACTGGCAGCTGGAACATTTATAAAAGACTCATACCAGGCAGAGCATTTGTTGGGGGTTTCAAAGGACGGGTAGGACTTTGATACCTATCAGTAGTGGTGGGCAAGACAGTGTAGGTGAGCAGCAAGGCAGGGTGAAAGGTGCGACATTGGGAAGTGTCTCTTGGGCTGACACAGACAGTAGAGGACCTTGGATTGGACACTGAGAATGTGTTCTTCAGGCATATGTCGATGTGGGGACTTCCCGATATTAGCAGCAATTGTAATATTGTGTATATTAGGAGTATGGTTGGGATTAGGGGAGCAGAATGTAACACCATTTGTAGAGAGAATAAAATGGAGAAAGAAGACCAGTTTTGCAGATCATCACAATAGTCTTGGCGGTGGGAAGGCCAAAGATGGACAGATAACAGAAGAGACTGGCTCAGGAAGTGCCTGAATATGGGAGACAGAGGATAAGTTCAAGATGTAGGAAGAAAAATTGGTGAGCCTTGATTTCTCAGTCTGTCCATTCATATGGAAAAGTAAGGATACATTGTATTTTGTAAGAATTTTGTGAAATCCAAAGTACTGAACTGGTCATAACCTCTCTCAGTTAAGATAAAGAATAAAATGTTAAAAGAAATACAGAGGCACTATAACAAAGGAGCCAGATAGGGCAAACATCTCAAGATTAAGTGTATTCTTTTTTTTTTTTTTTTTTTAGGGTTACTAACATATTTTTTTTTTTATGTTTTTTTTTTTTTTATAATGATTTTTTATTATATTATGTTAGTCACCATACAGTACATCCCCGGTTTTCGATGTAAGGCTCGATGATTCATTAGTTGTGTATAACACCCAGTGCACCATGCAATATGTGCCCTCCTTACTACCCATCACCGGTCTATCCCATTCCCCCACCCCCCTCCCCTCTGTAGTCCTCAGTTTGTTTCTCATAGTCCATAGTCTCTCATGTTTCATTCCCCCTTCTGATTACCCCCCCTTTCTTTATCCCTTTCTTCCCCTACCGATCTTCCTAGTTCTTATGTTCCATAGATGAGAGAAATCATATGATAGTTGTCTTTCTCTGTTTGACTTATTTCACTAAGCATTATCTCCTCCAGTGCCGTCCATGTTGTAGCAAATGTTGAGAGCTCATTCTTTCTGATTGCTGAGTAATATTCCATTGTATATATGGACCACAACTTCTTAATCCAGTCATCTGTTGCAGGGCATCTCGGCTCCTTCCATGATTTAGCTATTGTGGACATTGCTGCTATGAACATTGGGGTGCATATGACCCTTCTCTTCACTACGTCTGTATCTTTGGGGTAAACACCCAGTAGTGCAATGGCTGGATCATAGGGTAGCTCAATTTTTAACTTTTTAAGGGACCTCCACACGGTTTTCCAGAGTGGCTGTACCAACTTGCATTCCCACCAACAATGTAGGAGGGATCCCCTTTCTCCACATCCTCTCCAACAATTGTTGTTTCTTGCCTTGTCTATTTTTGCCATTCTAACTGGCGTAAGGTGGTATCTCAGTGTGGTTTTGATTTGAATTTCCTTGATGAAGATTAAGCGTATTCTGCTACCTTAGCTTAAAAGTCTCTAAGTTTGGGGCACCGGGGTGGCTCAGTTGGTTAAATATCCGACTCTTGATTTCAGCTCAGGTCATGATCTCATGTGAGATTGAGCCCCACATCAGGCCCTGTTCTGGGTGTGGAGCCTGCTTAAGATTCTCTATCTCCCTCTCCCCCTGCCCCTCCACCCTCCTTCCCCTTCTCTCTCTCTCTCTCTCTTTCCCTCTCTTAAAAAAAAAAGTAAGTTGGTGATAGTTAAGGAGAATCAGGTGTGTGTATACACATGTACAGTTAACTACTGACATTTCTAAATCATGGTTGCTATAGGGAATTATGATTGTTCACTTTAAAGTTATTATAATGTTTCTCATGAAAAAAGTGCTGCCAGCTACTGTTAGCTTAGGGCAAGCAGGGGACCCCAGAGGCAGAAAGCCACAGTGGTGGCCTGGGCCCATCACCAGCAACTGAACCAAGATGGCCGCTGGCAGGTGAAGAGGTCTGTCCAATTCACATGTAGTCACAGAGCAAAGACCCCACCCCACTGTGGTAAGACTTGGAGGTGGAGACAGTCACCAGGGGTATCCTGTACAGGGATTGGAATGCCTAGAGAGTGAGAAAGAAAAAATAAAAAAGAATCTACCAAGGCCAGTATAAGCTTAATATAGGGACTTGGGCAGATAAAAATGAAAAATATACATCAGCCTCAGTCATGAATGTAAATGCAAAAATCCTAAGTGAAATCTTAGAAAATTAAATCCTAAATAAGCTATTCTTAAATCAAATTCAGTGCTAATAAAAAAAATCAGAGCTGTAGTAATTAAAGTGAAGTTAATCTGTTAGACAAAGAAGACCTCAGTGATTCAGAGAGCATTGAGACTTGTTCCTGTTTTATGTGAATGATGCAGGCGGGGTGCTCCAGGTGAGCTGGCTACATTCCATCAGCGTTTCATCAATGGTGTTGCTTCATTATCTCTTAGGACAGTGAGTTTCAAACTTTAGTGCAAATTGGAATCACCTAGAGAGCTTTAAAAAAATTCAGCCTGCTGCCTTCTCCCGCAGGCTTTTTGATTTTGTAGGTTATGAGTGGGGCCTGAAAATTTGCCTCTTTAAAAAAAATTCCCAGGTGATGATGATGCTACTAATCTGGGACCTTATTTTTCCTGAAACATCATTATCATCTGCATGGTTTACAGAATGGGTCACCATGGGTTGTGGGTCACAGAAAAGGTAAAAAAATAATATAGTTATGTCCCATTACTATCTTAAAGTAAAAGGAGTTACACATGTCAATTTCCTTCTCATTTTACTGGTAAGAACCTAGTCACCCAGTTATATCTAACTACATCTAGTTGCGAGTTGGTCTGGAAAATGTGGTCTTTAGACTGTGGGGTGCTGGGAAAATCTCTTCCAATTCTGTGTTTATTGATATCACACTGGTAGGTTGAAATTTGCTATAGTGTAAATACAGCAAAGAAACTGGCAAATGTTACAAATGAGGGCTCCCCCCAGTGCAGAGGCTGGTTGCCAAACATTTACCAGACCCTACCGTTTATAATTCAGTCACCACATTCAGTTTCAACTCTATTACAGTGGATGGAGGGGAGATCAATAAATAAATTTCGGTGGACAATTAGCAGCTTCTGGTACAATGACCAACTAGGTTTTATTCTAAAAATGCAAAGGTAGATAAATATCCACTAAATAATGACCTACATAGAAAGATCTCTTAAAATGATAGATTAAATTAATGTAATGAATTACATGTGGTTATCACAATAGATGAAGAAAATGTACCTGATAAAATTTAATGCACATGTATGATAGATTTGGTTAGCAAACAGGAACAAGAATCTTGGTAGAGAGTTTTGAGGAGGAAAAACTTTTCTTCTACTCTCTTAGCTTCAGTAATTGAGGGCCTGCAAATTAAACTGAGGAAAGACAGATTAGCAAGAGAAAAAACAAAGTTATCCATGTATCCATATAAATAGAAGCCCATAGAAAATGTAGCTCAAAATGATGGTTAGAATTTGGGGCTGATATCCCATCTTGATAGGGGAAAGAGAAGGGCGTGAGAAAACAAATGACTTTGAGGAACGATAAATAGGCCTTTTGGAGAATAGATGGGAGATATAGTTTTGTGATAATTGCCTATTTAGGCAATTTCTTATCTCAGTGCTGCTTTCTTATCTCTGGTGATGGGAATTAAACTTCACTGCTTGCAAAATTCCTGGGGAAGGGCTTTATGACAGTTGACTTCTTTCAGGAGACTCTGCTTTTAGGCTGTTAAGAGGAGCTCAGAAAAAAAACCAAAAACAAAACCACACAAAAAAACCCGAAAGCTCTTCCTGCATCTGTTGATTCTAAAATGTCATCAGCTCAAAAAAATCCTTATGCACAGTGGTATATTCTGGATCCCTTCAAGAGTAACTATATATAGAAAACCTGCAGCAAACATAAGGGTACATCTGTTTTTAAAAGCTTTGGCCTAAAAATGACACATTCCACTTCTTTTCACATTCCGTTTACTAGCATTTAGTCACATGGATAAATCTAACTGCAAGGGAGGCTGGGAAATGTTAGGAAAACAGCTAGCAGTCTCTGCCATATCCTCTTCCCTTGCTTATATCTCTCTGTGGTACTTAGCACCACCAAACGTACATATTGCCTTGTTAATTTGTTTATTGTGTGCCCTCTTTACTAAAATATAACTTCTGGAAGGGCAGATAACTTTATTCAGTACATCAATGTATCTGTAGCCCAGTAGGGTACATGGAATATGGTAAACATTCAGTAAATATTAATTTAATGACTATATTGAATGACTGTAACAGATATTATATCAAAAATTAATGCAAAGCCTCATCCTTCCACAAAGAAGACTCTAAGTCTTGATTCCAGCTGACTGAGAGAATGATGGGGCCAGGTACAAACATAGGGAAGAAGGAGAGAGTTGAATTTTTTCAATAAATAAAATTTGTGAATTTCTGTCAGTCAGATAGGTGTAGGCTCAGATAGGTTAGTTGGACAAGCGAAAGTCTAGGGCTGGGTCCATAGAGTTGATTGTTATGTGCGTCACTGTGATAGGTAAAACTCTCAGAGAGAATGAGATTGTCAAGGAGGAGATGTACAAAGAATGGAGTAGAAACCATGGAGAAAGGGAGGGATGAGGACCATGTAGGAGGCGGTAGAGATCATGTGGTTCTAGAGATAAGTGAGTTAGCAGAGTAGTGAAGAATCAAGGAATCCACAAGAGAGAATTTCAAGACATGTGACATCTTTATTAAGGTCTGTAGAGAGTATTAACAAAGCAGAGGAAGAGAAACTGCAAGAGATCTTGAGAAACATCATCTAGCTGTGTGATCAGGAAGACCAAGAGACCATAGATTTTGGGTGAAGACTCTTGGACTCACCCTCTGTGTTAGTTTCCAATGCCTGCTGTAAAAAAAAAATGACCACAAATTTGGTAACCTAAAAGGACACACATTCATTTTCTTACTGTTCTGAAAGTCAGAAATCTGAAATGGGTTTTGTGGGGTCAAAATAAGATGTCAGCAGGGCCATGTTCCTTCCAGAGGCTCTAGGAGGGAATCTGTTCCTTCCATCTTCTAGAGCTTCATTCCTTGTCTTGTGGCCCCTACCTCTATCTTCAAAGTCAGTAGTGTGGTGTCTTCAAATCTCTCTCTTGTTCCATTTTCACATTGCCTTATTCTCTTCCATCTTCAGATCTTCCTCCGTCTCCCTCTTATAACAATACTTATAATTATGTTTAGGGCTGACCTGGATAATCCAGGATAATTACAGTATCTCAAGATCCTTTAATCACATGTGCAAAGTTCTTGTTACCATGTAGGTTAGCAGTGACAAGTGCTAGGGATTAGGACCTGGATATTTTGGGGGGACCTTCTTCAGTATACCATATTCTCCTTTGCCCAGTTTACTCTTGTAACAAAAAGGTCATTGAAAGAACAGCTCAGCAGAATGTTTGGAGGTAAAAGTGGGAAGAAGTTTGAAGTTGAGTAAGAGGTGATCTCAAGGAAACCATTTTTTGGGAGGATGGTGAATAGATAGGGAAGGAAGAGTAGCCATTTCAGGCTGAGGAAAACCAGAGTCAGTCTGTAGACAGAAGAGAAGGAGCCAGTATGGCTTTCACTGGAGGGAGAGACTAAATCATTACTTCCTGCTCAAACATAATCATGTGAATAGGGATCGTGTTGATTTTCTTCCTCAGTACATTCCAAGCACCACAGGCATTGCTTAATACATAGTATGCACTCAATAAAGATTTGTAGAATGAGTGAATCATTTATGAAGGAGTCACGTAGATCTTTGTGCTCAATCTGAAGAACTAAAACCATTGAAATCTACTTTCAGATGGTCTAACAACATATTAATTGACAAAGTACAAAAAAATTATGAGTGTCATAATGTGTTTATCAAACTCCAGAGCTACTCAGATACCTATAGAAATGTCATGGTTTTCAACCTTCCAAAGCATTTGGGAGCTTGTAACAAAGCTTGTTCTACTGTGTCATCTGTGGTATCGCTCTTCTTTTCAATTACACTACACATTTTCCATATCTGATCAGAAGTTCAAAGAAATTTTTCATTAACTTATTTTTTGTATAATGTTTGTGTAGAGGTTGGAGCATTGATTTTGTCATAAGGAAGACCTGAGTAAGTTTGAGTGAGCCCTCTGAGAACTACTGTCTTTGAGGCACCTTGGCAAGTTACTTTACCTCTCCAAACTTCAGATTCTTCGTCTGTAAGTGCAGATGATAATAGTTTCTACCTTGAGCTGTGATGATGGAATGAGTTAATGCACTAAAAGTGCTCAGAACTTAGCAAACTCTCAGTACATGTCAGTGTCTATTGTTTTTACTGCTACTACTACTACTACTAGAGGCTTTTTGGCTCATGTCCCATGTAAATGCATGAAAGAGTTCTAGAAAGATCACTTTGTGCAACTTGGAGGTCATATAAATGCAGTTTTACAACATCAAAGAAGAAGTTAAGTCCATCATAATGAAATCTGGGTTTAGCCACCAATTTGTCTGGCCTGTAGCAAGTAATTTCATTTCTGTGGGCTTTGTTGGCAAAATGAAGGGCTTTTATGATATGATTTCCAAGGTCCTTTCCAGCTTTATTTTTCTATGACTGTATTCACTGGACTCCTCCCTATGGGGGGAGGAATCATAACTTTTGCTTACCATTATTTCTTAAAAACTAGCATAGTACCCAGCACTTTGTAGACCTTCCGTAAATATTTGTTACATAAATGAATAGCATAGTTGCACTGAAGTCCATCTAATGAAGGGAACCATAGACCGGGTTATTATTGTTACTATGAAGTGGATTTTTATGACTTGGGCTTATGTCTTAGGATTTTTTTGTTCCTCAATATAAAAGGGAAGGGAGTAATGCTACCAAAGTAACACCACAGGGCAGGCATGGGGTGAAAATTAATCTATTATAATTGAGTCTTTGGGCAAAAATGCTAGTTCAAGGTCAATAACAACCAGGAGTATTTTTCTGATAATGATTATGAATAAGAAGTTAATGGTTTTGCAAATGAGAAATATTTTCATAAATATAACAACTTAATACTGGAAAACTTAAAACTTGAATGAAAGTTTATTAATATACAACAGTAGCAGCCTCTTGGTGGCAGTGGTTGAGAAGGGAGTGTTTCCATGGTTGAATGAAAGGTTAAGGCTGGAGGGAAAGACATTAACTATAGGAAGTGAGAAAGAGGGAAGTGGTCAAGAGGAAGCTTGGAGTGTGCACTGAAAAGAATGGACTGTAGGCAGCAGGAGAGGTAATGGAAACCCTTCCCACTAGGGAATTATCAGAAATACTTGATATGGGTCTGGGCTTTTTATATTCACATAGGATAAGATATTTTTTTTTAAAATTTTTTTTATAATGATTTTTTATTATATTGTGTTAGTCACCACACATAGGATAAGATCTTGAGTCAATTTTTTTTTTTTAAGATTTTCTTTATTTATTTGGCAGAGAGAGGGACAGCCAGTGAGAGAGGGAACACAAGCAGGGGGAGTGGGAGAGGAAGAAGCAGGCTCCCAGCGGAGCAGGGAGCCCGATGCGGGGCTTGATCCCAGGACCCCGGGATCATGCCCTGGGTCAAAGGCAGATGCTTAATGACTGAGCCACCCAGCCACCCCCTGAGTCAATTTTTTTTAATAGTAAAGTAGTCAGTGATCCCCAAATGCTGGATGATGTAAGACATACAAAACTATGGTATCTGTCCATGAAACTCAATATAGTAAACCTTCATTGATGGACAACTATTATAGTTTGAATGCTTACACTGCAAAACAGACATTACTATATCCATTTCATGATGAGAAAATTGTAGTTCTGAAAGTTGATCAAGTGCATTTATTTTGAAAGGCAAAGGACTTAATCGTGAACTTAATTGTTTTGTCTAATGCCAAATCCTAAAATGTTCCCATTATGGTATGTCATGGGTCTTTTTGATTCCATTTGTTTTGATAGTGCAATTCAGTGGGAGACTGAATTTACCATGGAAAGGTCACAAACTACCTCTAATTCCAATATTTCAAGATCCAATACTATCACCAGGAGTAATGACCAGGGATAAGCTTGGGGACATCATAGCTCTAAGAAATGTCATAATATATTGTTGTTAAGGGATTTTCTAACAGAACTTAAACTATTTTGCCTTATTTTTTTAATGTAGGAATTACATTTAGTGTTATCTTTTTTACTTATATATATATTTTAAAGATTTTATTTATTTATTTGACAGAGAGACAGCTAGCGAGAGAGGGAACACAAGCAGGGGGAGTGGGAGAGGAAGAAGCAGGCTCATAGCGGAGGAGCCTGATGTGGGGCTTGATCCCATAACGCTGGGATCACGCCCTGAGCCAAAGGCAGATGCTTAACCGCTGTGTCACCCAGGCGCCCCTTTTTTACTTATATTTTTGTGCCCTTTTTAGTGCTAGAAAAAGTTGGGGAATAGAATTTAAAATGTGGAAAAGTTTTGATGGTTTACGAATGACATAGAACAGAATATATGAAATAAAGATCACAAAATCCATGATTTTTGTTCCTAATTCAAGCAAAAGTTTCCTAAACCAAGTGTGATTGGTGACTAGAAATATATACCTTTCCCAGCATCTGTATTTTTTTCCTTTACTTAACAGTGAAAACTTAAATTAACTTCTAGAAATTCTGGATTTGGATTTTTGAGGCTAGCATTGTCTTTCATAGTGACTGCCTGAATAATCAAGCACCAAAATAATGTCCTCAATAATTAGTTAATTGTGGCACACTCAAGGCACTTGCCAGGTAGTTGAGACACTTCTCTCTCATGTTGAGTGTGAAACATGTTGACTGCATTTCTAATTAGTCGGTCAAAGGTGCATTCTTTCATTGACCATTTTTAGGTTACTGGGCATTTTATTTCCAAATGCTGGATGAAAAATGAGTGCAACCCAGTAGTTCCTGTATTTTCCCACTGTACTAGTTTATTTTCATTAAGTTCTCATTTAAATTCTAAAGTGAGTAAAGAGTTAAATGTTTTTTAAAAGGCATAAAAAACAAGAGAAAACACAAATAAATATCACACTTCTGGATCACAAAGAAATACTTTCGTTTGGAATCAAAAGATTATTATATATGAAAATATATATTTAGCATTCTTTCATGTGTTTGTTGGCCTTTTGTGTATTTTCTTTTGTAAAATGACTGTTCAAATCATTTACCCAGTTGTTTTATAGGTTCCCTGGTATTTTCTCCACAATTAATTGTATCATCTACAAATAGGGAAAATTTTATGTCCTTTTTTCTGAGATTTATGCCTTTTATTATTTTTTCTTGCTAATTCCAATGGCTAAGACCTCTAGTACACTGTAGAATAGATGTGGTGAAACCAGTATCCTAGCCTTGTTTTTAATCTTGTAGGGAAATAATTCAGTCTTTTACTATTAAATGTGATTTTGGCTGTAGATTTTTGTAGGTGTCCTTAACAACTTGGAAATTTCTGTAATTCTGTTTATAGAAAAATTTCATGAATGAGTGTTGAATTTTTTCAAACAGTTTTTCTACATCTGTTTATTAAGGTTTTTGCTTTTTCTAAAAAGAGATCCTTTGTCCCAGCTCTTGCAAAGTCGTCTCTAAATCCTTGAAGTGTTCTGAGTGATTGGAATGTCTTTGTCGTGGATGGTGGGCCTTTTGGGCCACACTTAATAGTTTATGTTAATGAGGTGACTCAGGGTAGGGGCTGGCCAGAAAGATCAAACATGTGATTAGGGGGCTGGGATTTTGAGGTATGTGATATCAGTCCAACCTCTGGGGAAGGGATGGGAGCATTGCCCATCACCCACATGGGCAATGACTTCATCAGTTATACCTGTGTAATGAAACCCCATAAAAACTCTAGACACTAAAGTTCAGGTGAGCTTCCTGGGTTGGCAGTATTTTCATCCTTATTACTATACATCACTGCTGGGAATGTAATGTATGCCTGAGGGTGATGGAAGTTCTGCATTTGGAATCCTCCCAGACTTTGTCCTGTGCTTCTCTTCCTTCGCCTGATTCTAATATGTTTCTTTTTGCTGTAATAAAATTGTAATAGTAAATATAGTGGTTTACTGAGTTCTGTGAGCCATTATAGTGAATTATGAAACCTGAAGGAGCCCATGGGGACCCTTAATTTTGCATTTGGATAGTCTGAAGTAAAAGCAACCCTGGAGACCCTGGAACTTGTGGCTGGTGTCTGAAGTGAGGGCAGTCTTGGAGGGACTGCCTTCTCAGACTTTGCAGTTTGCCAAACTTAACTGCAGTTGGTGTTAGAAGTCTTGGGAAGACTTGCTAGTTTGGAGGACTGCACCCTTGACCTTGTGTTTGCCTAATTGTAAGTGGCATCTATTAAAATGATGATATAGGGTTTTTTTTTCCTTTATGCCATTAATTTGATTAATTGCATCCATTGATTTTTACGGTTAAACCATCTTTCCACTCTGGATAAAACTTAATTGATAATGCTGCATTATTTTCATATAGTGATGGATTTGATTAGCTAATATTTTGTTAAGGATGTTTGCATCTGTATTTATGAGCGGTGTTGTGGTAATGTTTTCTTTTGGCTTTGGTATTAGGAGTATGCTAGTTTCACAAAATTTGCTGGGCAGTGGTTCTTCTTTAACATCTGAAAAAGTTTCTGTAAGATTGATATTATTTATTTCTTGAACATTTGGTATCATTTACCAGTGAAATCATCTGGCCTTGTAGTTTTCTTTTTTATGAATGTTTTTGATAGCAAATTCAATCTCTCTAATGGTTACAGATACATTCAGTTTTTCCGTTTCTTCATATACCAATTTTGTGAGTTGTACTTTTCAGGAAGTTTGTCCATTTCTTGTAAATTGTCATATTTGTTGGCATATTTTATTCATAAAATTCTGTATCCTTTTAACATTTGTAGGATCTGTGGTGATAAAATATTTCTGGTATTTGTGATTTTTATTCTCCCTTGATCCTTCTAAAGAAACAGCTTTGGGTTTGGCTAGGTTCCCTGTCTTTGTTTTTTATTTCATTTGTTCTTTTTAAAAATTATTTCCTTCCTTCTGTTTACCTTTAGTTTACCTTGCTTTTCCTTTTTTAGCTCCTTAAGGTGGATACTTAGGTCATTGATTTTAGATTTCTTCTTTTCTAATATAAGCATATAAAGTTATAAATTTTGTCTTTAGCTACAACTCACTAATTTTGATATGTTTTAATGAGTTAAAAAATTCTAATTTGTTTAGTGATTTTATCTTTAATCCATTAATTATTTAGAAGTGTTATTTAATTTATAGATATATGGGATATTCTCAGCATTGGTATTCTTTTCTAATTTCAACCCACTTTGGTCACAGAATACACTCTATATTACTTTGATCTTTTAAAATTTATCAAGAATTATTTTATGGCTGAGAATATGATCTATTATACAAATGTAAATCTACCCTTGTGATAATGTGCATTTTTTGCAGTTATTAGTTGTAGTGTTTTTATAATTGCCAATTATATCATGATGGCTGATCATATTGTTTAGATCTATTCTTTCATGATTTTTTTTCTTTTTGGACTAGTTTTTGTATCAATTGCTGAGAAAGGGCTGTCAAAATTTACTACTATGATTTCAGAAATTTTTTCCCTTAATGCTGCCAATTTTTGCTTCATGTTATTTTGAGACACTATTATTAGTTGCATATGCATTAATAATTGTTATGTCTTTTTGATAAAGTCTATCTTCCTATCATTATGGAGTGTTTATATGCCTGGCAATACTCTTTGTCTTGCAGTCTATCTTCATTAGAAGAAAAGACATTATTAAAATAGCCATACCACCCTTCTTATGCCATGTTCTTAGTATTCTTGTAAAAAATCAATTTATGTTTAATTGATATATTTCTTAGTATTTAAAAATTATGTCTTATAGGAAGCATATGCTAGGTGTTGATTTTTTTAATCCATTCCATCAATCTGTCTTTTATTTGGGGTTGTTTAGACCATTAACATTTAATATAATCATTGATTTGATATGATCTTTGCTTTTTTTGTTCTTGTTCTCTGCTTCTCTTATTGTGCTTTTTTTTGGATTCCATTTTAATTTGTATTTTGGTTTTGTATGCATATTTCACCTTTAGGCCCTGACTTCTGTGAGTACATATACAGAATTAGGGGATCCTTTACTCCAGCTCTCCCTTTTAGAATCCTCTCCATGTTATATGGCCTTTGGGTGCTTCTTTTTTCTGGTTCTTCTTGCTAGAAAGATGGAATTTCTCTTAGAGTATTAGCCACCCTTGCTGCTGCCACTGTTGTCACTGTGCTACTCTGTGACATGAATCTACTCTTTAAGACAAAGTTATTAGAATAAACAAGCAAAAAAAAAAAAAAAAAAAAGGAAACTTACTCACATGAAGGTTGTTTCCTCAAGTTTTTGAGTCCCCTCCACAATTGTCTTATTTTTACTTATGTTACTTTTTAGAGTCTCTAAGTAGTTGTTCATATGTTGTCAAGAATTTTTAGTTGTAATTATCAGAAGGGTTGAGTGGTAGTAGTTTTTTACAGTGGAGCCCAAACTCCTCAACTGTATTTTAAGTAGGGCTTTATCTGAAAGATTGCATCCTAGCACTGTCAGGTATCTGAGCTAATGGATCATTAAGTATTTTTATAGCAGTTTTATTGAGATATAATTTCACATACATACAGTATGCCCCCAAAATGTATATTTAATGGTTTTTAGTATATACAGAGTTGTGTAACCCTCATCACTGTCAATTTTAGAACATTTTCATTACCCCAACAGGAAACTTTCAAAAGTCACCTTCATTTTTGAAAAATACTTTTGCTGGATATAAGATTCTTCTTTTTCTTTGAGCACTTCAAGTATGTTATGCCACTTCCTTGGCCTCTGGTGCTCCTGATGTTAAGTCAGCTGTTCAGATTTTGAGGACTCCTTTGTATGTAATTATGTGATGAGTCATTTTCCTCTTGCTTTCAAAACATTCTGTTTGTCTTTCAGGTTTTTTTCTTTTTGTTTTGTTGAAGTACAGTTAACATACAGGTTATATGAGTTTCACTTGTACATTATAATGGCTCAGTAATTCTATACATTACTCTGTGCTCATCGTTAAGTATACTCTTAATCCTCTTTATTTCAGTCTTCCCCCCACCCCCCTCACCTCTGGCAACCAGCTCTGTGTATTTAAGAGTCTGGTTGTTTTTGTTTTTGTTTTTTTTTTTGGTTTGTCTCTTTTTTTCTTTTTCATTTGCTTTGTTTCTTAAATTCCACATATGACTGAAATAATATGGTATTTGTCTTTTTCTGATGACTGATTTCATTTAGCATTATACCCTCTAGGTCCATCCATGTTGTTGCAAATGGCAAGATCTCATTTTTTATTTTGGCTGAGTAATAGTTCATTGTATATATATACCACATCTTCTTTATCCATTACCCTCATGCACTGTTAGGGGAATGCAAATTGGTGCAGCCACTGTGGGAAACAGTATGGAGGTTTTCAAAAAATTAAAAATATAATTACCATATCATCCAGGAATTCCAGTACTGGGTATTTACCCAAAGAAAACAAAAACACTAATTTGAAAAGATACATACACCTGTATGTTTATTGCAGAATCATTTACAATAGCCAAGATATGGGAGCAACCCAAATACCCATCCACAGATGAATGGATAAAGAAGATGTGGGGTGTGTGTGTGTGTGTGTGTGTATTGGAATCAGTATTTTTCTAATAATGTGTCTAGGCGTGACTCTCTTTGTGATTATGCTACTTGGAGTTTGTTGTTCTTCTTGGATGTATAGATTAATGTTTTCCATCGAATTTAGGATGTTTTCAGCCTTTATTTCTTCTAATATTTTTTTCTCCTCCTTTCTCTCTCTCTTTCTTCTTTAGTACTCCCATTAGGTGTATGTTAATATGCTTAATGGTGCTTTACATTTCTCTGCATCTCTGTTCATTTGTCTTTATTCTTTTTTCCTTTCTTTATTGGGGGGATTTACTATTTCTATTGTCCTATCTTCAAGTTTACAGATCCTTCCTTCTGCCAGTTCAAATATACCGTTGCACTCTATTGATTTTTAAAAAATCTCAATTGTATTTTTTCAATCCAGAATTTCTATTTGGTTCTTCTCTTTAAATTTTTTTTAACTTATTAAATAATATATTGTTATCACAGCTTCCATTACTTCAAGCATGGTTTCTTTTAGTTCTTTGAACATATTTGGAATGGTTGCTTTGAAATCTGTTAAATCTGACATCTAGAATCCTGACAGGCGATTTCTGTTGCCCATTTCCTGTTCTGTGGGTCACATTTTTCTGTTTCTTTGCAGGTCTCATAATTTTTTGTTGAAAACTGGACATTTTAAGTAACATGTAACATCTGAACACTGATTTCCTTTCCAGTTGTGGGGCTTCTTTTTGTTGTTTGCTCATTTGTTTTGTGACTTGGCTAGACTCTTTGAGTGGCATTTTCCCCCATGTACTATGAAGCCTTTGATGTTGCCCTGCAGAGAGGTGTCGTTTTGGCACGAGCACAGTCATCCTGGGATGACAGTGGTTTATTAGGACTCTCTTTGACTTTCTCTTCTGATTTCTCTGTTAATATATCTGTCTCGGTTGGTATCACAAGCAGCTGTTAGTTTCCACTGACTTATGGCTGATTTCTTTATTGTTTTAGTCAGTGCTCTGGGGCATGAATTGCTCTGTGATCTGATCCAGTTAAATATGGGTTGGGGTATTTTTTGAGGCCAGATTTGAGATTTGTTCTGTTCCCATGGTGGCTCTTTTTAGCTGTTTCTTTTCGTGGTTCTCCCTGGTAAACTGGCTGGACCTCCAGCTCAGTTTGTTGCTTACATAGAGCTACAAGCCTCTTCTTAATTGCTTATTACCAAAATATCCGTAGTTTTTGAGACCCTTAGGCTTGAATTCCCCACTCTGCTTCAAATGAAATCAGTTACTTTGGGGACAGCTTCAGAGTCCCTGTTCTTGTTGACTGCCTTTGTCCTTGGGAAGAATCTCTTAAGTCATTGCTCCAGAGCAGGGGGTAGGGGCAGTGGTGTGAGGCCCACAGGGTGCTGGTTGGGACATTAGCCTCTGGTCTTCTTTGCTGGCCGCTGCGCTATGAATGAGCTGGGCTAAGGATGACTGGGGACACAGTCTTTGGACCTGCCTGGTCTGGGAGTGTGAATAGGGGCTGGATGGAGGAAGGAAGCCCTTGGCCTCTTGTCTGCACTGACAAGGAATTTAGCCTCTGCAACTTAGAGTTGGAGGTGATGAGAAATGCTCCTCCTAATGGGATACTATATCTCTTTATTGGAAACTGAGGGAGAAGCAGTTTGTCTTTTTGGCCATAGTTACCCATCATGAAGCTATCAAGCTGAACTGGCACACAGGGAGGGATGCAGCAGTGCAAGTGCCTCGGATTCTTCTTGTTCTTACTGAGATTTAATAGACTTTTGAAGTAGATTTTTTATGTAACATTGCTGGCCCATCTACATATACCTACCACTTTGTACTTGCTTGAATATTCTCTTAGAGTAAGCTCCTAGAAGTAGAACTGTGGGGTCAAATGCCAAACTGCCCTGCAGAAAGGCTTTGGTGTCTGTGCCTCCAACAGCGGTGTACGTGGTAACAGTGGTGTAACAGTGTAGCAGTGGTGTTATCTCTCAACAAAGAGGTGTAGTTCTTTTCAATCTCTGGACACCCGCTGAGTGAAAAATATCTTATTGTCAATTATATTTGCTTTTTTTGTTATTAATGTAATAGTTAATTTTATATGTCAGCTTGGCTAGGCTATGGTGCCCAGGTTTTTGTCAAACACCAGTCTAGATGCTGCTGTGAACTCATATTTTAGAGGAGATCAACATTTAAATCAGTAGATTTTGAGTAAAGCTACTACCCTTCATGATATGGGTGGGCCTCATCCAATCAGCTGCTGACATTCAGAGAAAAGACTGCAGTCAACTTTTTGCTGGGTCTCCAGCCTGTTGTCCTGCCCTATGTGTTTTGGACTTGCCTGTCCCCACATGAGACAATTCCTTAAAATAAAGTTCCAATTTCTAAATATGAAAAAAAAAATGTTGCCATGCACCTTAGAGCAATTTCAAAAGATTTTAAATGTTTATTATTGTTTTTAAAGATTTTTTGGGTACCAGATATGTTTTGTTTCACTGGGAAGTTGGTCTGTGGACTCCTTCTATCACCATTCCAGAAGTGACCTCTCAGTAACTTTTTTTTTTTTTATTATAAACTACATCCTATGTGTTCTTGATTTTGCTAGGCAAATTGAGGGTAATAGCGAATTTATTTATTTATTTATTATTTTTTTTTTTAAAAGATTTTATTTATTTATTCGACAGAGATAGAGACAGCCAGTGAGAGAGGGAACACAAGCAGGGGAAGTGGGAAAGGAAGAAGCAGGCTCATAGCGGAGGAGCCTGATGTGGGGCTCGATCCCGGAACGCCAGGATCACGCCCTGAGCCGAAGGCAGGCGCTTAACCGCTGTGCCACCCAGGCGCCCCTAGCGAATTCATTTAAAATACATGCTCATGTTTCATATAAAGTAGCTCGGGTATGAGAATGACACATATGAATGAATAGAAACTCTGCACGATAATACATAACTAAATGTCTAAATAAGTATTGTAAACTGTGATTATCAGTAAAGATAGACCCATAAAGGATAAAAGGTTAAAGAAAACCTCATGGTGAAGATGAAAACTGAGTACAGTCTTTGAGTTTGCATACAATTTGGACAAGTGGGAGTAGTGAATAGAGAATACAAAAGGGAATTACTATGAATAAAGACAGTGTGAAAGGAGTAGGGCACATACTTGTAACTCTGCTAGAACATAGGATGCATGTGGGAACAGCATAATTCGGTAGAAAGAGCACTGGTCTAAGTACTGTTAAACCTCCTGGATTCAAATCTCATTCTACCTCTATATCTATGAGGGTCCTGGCAATTATAGAGGTGATTGAAGAATACTAGTTAGAGAAGGCAAAGGATCCTGAGGCAAGCAATAGCTTAGAGCCATTACCACTACTACATGTGAAGAGGCAAGGAAAGGGAATGGGTATGAGGAACCAGAAAAAGCTTTGGTTCTAGCTGTGACCATAGAAAAGTGCTTCATGACAGGAAGTTGGGACCTTCACTTCCTGCCTTCACTTCTGAACTTTAGTAGAGGAAAACAGCTACTATCATCAACCTGTGGTATAGCAGTGAGAGAGCCAGGGAATGACTTGTGTCTCCTGACCTGTAATTTCCTTTTTTTTTTTTTTCTTTATCTCCCATTGACTCAATACAACTGGAAGCCAGAGGACAAAGAAAATCTGTTTATATGGTCCATGGTGGTCAATTGCTCCAAGGTACAGCAAGGTGGAGAAGGGTGGAGAATGGATTTGGAGGGCAATGGAAATATCCAGAACAACACTCAATAGTTAGATGATGCACTTGGATATTCATCCTTCCCATCTGTATGATAATAAAATATTAGGATAACAGTGTTTTATACTGGAGAAAAGCAAGGGCAAATTTAAAGATAAAGAAGTTTAAGTTTAACCATTCTTCGAGAGTCTGAAACATCTCAAAGTTGTCGGGTAACTATTGCCATAAGAAGAGCAGCTTTAGCCCTTAGTAATAGTTTGGACTTTACAATCTCTATGTTTCCTTCATCCCTAGGAGATATTTTATGTGACAGCTTATTACTTGAACTTAAAGGTGTTTAGTGCATGGTGATAGTTATTTCCTTTCTTATAAGGTCTGTATCATTTATCCAGGAGTAAATAATTCCTTTGTCAATTTACTTTGGTAAAAAGAGAGATATGGTGCATTTGTGAAAGATTTGGACAAAAATTTTTTCATATGCTAAGTTTTTGGAACTGCATAGTAACAGCCAATGGGGAGGAGTTGCAAGAGAAAGTGAAGGGACTAGCGGAGAGGACGCAGGTGATACTGTGTCTTTGCCAGCAGATAATAGTGACAGTTTTAAAGGATAGGGACTCCCTGGACGTTCTTCTGGTCAGGTGATTTATATGATCACTGCGGTCCACTCAGGAGTTAACAGTCCACCCCACACCACAGGTATGGCAGTCACCATAACTGCAGCAGTCAGTAGCAGTCAAGTGCCACAGCCATTTGGGCTTCTCTGTCCCCTGCTTCAGTTGACACTTCAACATAGTCAACCACAGATACTAACGTGACTAATTGTGGTGCCATTGCATGCCGTGGACTGCTCGTGTCTCGTTTCCCTTTGGCAAGCTGTTCAGCACTGTGCTTAAAACTAATGCCCAAATCCCAACTTTAAAGGTCTGTCTCCTGGGGCTGTGTCTGTCATTGTCCCCTTAGGAAACACAGCAACTGCAGCAGGGAAAGTTAAATATAAAGGATTATTAATTACAACAAGAGATTACCTACAAAAGGATAAAAAGATACTCTAAGGAATACAGGAATAGTACGTGTAGGGAACAGCTACTACCCCTAGGGCTGAGTTAGAGCATCTGAGGAAGGACAAACATTTTGAAACACACGCCCTCCCCCAGGCTGAGATCATAGGAGAAGGTGTGGGTATGGGCCACGGAATGGCAGAAAAACTTTCTCAGATGCCATACTGGCAGAAGTTCCTGGGAAGCTGCCCTGTTGGCACTGGGAAAAGCCCTTTGTGGGGAGATGCTGTACTGGTAGTATATGCTGAGAAACCCCCCTCCAGTGTACCTGGGGAAGACATACCCAGGGAGGTTCTGTACCCTGGAACCTACTGGAAAGCTGCCCACAGGTGCACTGGGAAGTGGCCCTCTAGTTTATTAGAGAGAGGTGTTCTTGGAGAGGTCCCACTGAAACTTGCAGGGAGTGAACACCACTGGGTGTCCCACGTGTTCGTGGCCACTGCATGCTACAGGTGCAAGCCCACAAGAGCCTGTTGCCTGCCTTCCTTCCTTCCTTCCTTCCTTCCTTCCTTCCTTCCTTCCTTCCTTCCAACCATCCATCCATCCATCCATCTACCCATCCATCCATCCTTCCTTCCTTCTATCCACCCATCCATCCACCCATCCATCTATCCATCCATCCATCCATCCATCCATCCGTTCCCCACCCCACCCCAGCCCATTTCTCTTCTCTTTTCTTGCCTGACTCCTCTGTACTCCTTTAACCAAAGGCAGTTTCTTCAGAAGGTTAAGAACAGTTCTGTGAGTCTGGCCATGGCAGTTTGTTCGTCAGTTTCCTATGTGCATATTAAAATGTTAGTTTCTACTATGAAGAGTAGAGTTGGCTTGTAGTTAGCTTCTCTTTTATCAGCTGATGGGAAATAGGGCTAACAAAATAGAATGATGTCTTGACATTAGGAGATTAGTTTGTCTCTGCTGTATATACTTTGGATCAGGTTTTCTTATTTGAAGTTATATATAAGCCTACGGCCATACCACCCTGAATGCGCCGATCTCGTCTGAAGTTATATATAAAATGCACCACTTCTACACTTAGATTTGCAATAGTGAAAAGAACACTAAGCTAGGAGACACAATACATGGGTTCTGCCACCAAATAGCATCATGATCCTAATAAGTAACACTACCTATGGAATTCAGTTTTCTCATTATTCAAGTAGAAGTAACTTTCACACTTTCACTTATTTGTTTACTAATTCTTTCTGTCAACATTTTTTGAGTGCTTACTTTGTGCCAGCCACTGTGCTGGGGCTGGAGATGTGTAGCCTACGTAAGACCTTCTCCTTCTCCTCGGGGAGCTAGCTCGTGGTCCTGCAAATGAAATGTAATGTCCTATTGTAGAGAGTTCTCATAAAGATCAAATGAGATAATGGATTATAAGCGCTTTGAAAAAGATGAAAAATCACTCTTCAAATGTAAGGGGTTGTACTAATATCGGTATCACTGTTGTCACAACCCTGGGATGGCAATTAACTTCTGAATTTTTTATTCATTGGCATTTGGGCTAAGAGGAAGATGTGATTCAGGTAAGATTGGAGCATTTGTATTCCTAAAGAATGTTTCCCATAAATTGACAGTCATTAAAATTAACCCGTGAAGTTAATTACGGTGTCTGACATGGATGGCTTTCGGCTTTATGCAGTTATGTTCTTGACCAGATGAGGTCTTCCTTTTATTAGTTTATGAGTCACAGGGCAAAGCATGGGTGTTGTACTCTGAATGCTAAATGAGGATCAAGGAGCTGGAGTTGCTTCTGGCCTTGAAAAAAAACAACCACAACAAAACCTTTCTGGCATATCTATTTTTGCTGTTTATTGTGAACGAAAGCACCCTTTACGGCTGCTCAAGGTGCAACCAGCCTCTCTGCCGACCCTGGCTCTGCTGTACTCGGCTGCCTTTCATCTTTGATGTTTTGGCTTCGAGAGTTCTGACGGGGTGCCAGATCTCCTTCATTAGTTCTTGTTTCTCTCTCCTCGCACGCACACGTTTGCGTGCTCTCTCTCTTTCTCCATTATCAAGGTCTCATCAGTTCTCCGGGAGGAGGATTGCATCATCCTTACCAGAAGACTACCCAGAGCTTTGGATATTCTGTAACTGCTCACATCCTTTCCACTCCCTTCAACCAAGGAGAAGAGTGACAGATTGCTGGCTGAGACTGTCAGAGTGGCTGTTGCCTAATGATTGCTATAAATTTTCATAATAATAATAGCAGTCATAAATAATAGAAAACAATAGCACTGCAGCAGCTGGGGTTCATGCTGCTCAGCCTCTTATTTAAAGATTAAAAAAAAAAAGTAGCTAAGGAGACTTGTAAGAGTTTTGGATCACATGGTAGCACTTGGCCCCAAGGACTTGACAGGCAGTAATGAGAGGGGTGCTTCTTGAAGGGCAGACAGAAAGACAGGGACAGCTGCTTTGGAGAGTTACCCCAGCTACATCAGAACTGCATGAGTAAGAAAGAAGTGTGTGTTGTGTTAGGCCACGGAGGTTTTGGGTTTTGTTTGTTACATTAGTGTGGTAGAACCGATCCTGACTAACATACATCACTCATATCTCTGCTGTTAATTTTTCTCACAAGCTAATCACTGGAGATGCCACTGCCAGGTTGTCTCTAGTCAAAAAACATTTGTCGTTTGTTGTGCTCTTTCAAGATAAGTATGTTGGGAGACATTTTACAGTCATGTTACAAGTAAATTTTAGAAGCCTCAGGAAAGTTGCACAAATTCGAAGTTCCAAGTGGAAGGTTATTGCACTGAAAAAGTTAAGCAGCTGTCCACTTAAATTCTGCAAAAGAGATATTTCGTCTCTCTTGTGCATTTCAGAAACAAAGCCTCTTGACCATGAGGCGTGACTTACAGGTTTAATATTTATAATTTACTTACATTTAACAAGCATAAAACATATAGCTATTGATTGATTATATGTTATAAATGCTATTGTTATCTAGATCAAGTTTTTAGAATAGGGAAAACCAGACATGGGTGTGTTTATTTTTATATGGAGGGTACTTCAGTTTCGTTCCTGATTGTGAGCAGCAGAACTATGTCTGCGCCTAATCGGGTGAACCCACGTCATGTGTGGTCACCAGGGGTGGGGAAAAAGGAGGATTCCTTCCTTTATCTCGCATAGAGGAAAGTAGGGCGCTATGTCCCACCAATTGTGCATGCAATGGAGTGGGAGAATTTCCTGAAAATGGGAAGAGATGTCTTCATAAGCAAAGCCAACTAACTGGAAACAAAAAAAACCTGCCAACGAATGCCTACTTTTCTTAGCAAACCAGGATATATGTGAAAAGCTTAACTCCCTAATACAGCAAATGGGGAGCAATATGAATATATAAGGGTGGTATGACAATATAAGATAACTGTTTTTCACATTTATTGTTAGCAGTGGGATTTTTTTTTTTTTTTCTCAGAATCCTTTCCAGAGCTCTGATGCATCAAATAGAAAGGGTCTGGTGAAGCAGTCAGGGGGTCCATATTCTTCCCTTCCTGGTTGCCAGTGGCCATGACATGCCTTGTCAGAGCCCTAGGACTCCTGGGCCATTGTTTGAAAATTACTCATCAGGATGACTTTTTTGAGTCAGACCTTGGATTTCTGATGCATTGAGCCTTTTAACTCCCTCCCTTTACCTCCAACTTGTGCTGGATGAAGCTAAAAAATAAAGAGAAAAAAGCAAACGTCAAGGAATCTGAAACAAATCAAAAAGCACAACTCAAACCTGTGTTTTTATCTGTTCAGAATGGCAGTGGCCCAAAAAAGATAAAAGCATAAACCCTAAGTAAAAGCAGTTTTCTGTTGAGATTATAAGTAAGATAGCTTCTTCTCTTTTGCATGTTAATTACAACTTGGATTTATGATCTGTGATAGGATGACCCATCAGTTTTAACTGCATTTTTAGATGGTAGCCACCGCACACATGGATGCTGGGCTTGACGTCACCCAGTGTTATGTCATTTCTGGCAAACTCCACTTGTATGTGCTTTGAATGATTTTGTTGTTCTTCTCTTCGCTAAGCTGACGTGTGGTCCACTTCAGGCACGAGTCATGATCAAGCTACTGACCCTTTTGGGTATCATCATCCTCTGCGGCCATGAGAAGTTAGGGAAATATTCTCAGTCTGTTCGTCCCTTCTGATCCTACTTTTCTAGGGGAAGAATGAGAGTGTGAGAATGAGCAAAGGAGAGACTGACAGTGTGAGGGAGGAGGGGGAGAAGGCCGTGGTGGGATATTAGGCATGTCTGGAGCCACAGCATTTGCTAAGGACAGCTACAAATAGACATTTTGGATTCTTCTCTCTGGCCCAGAACTTCCCATTCAGCTAATAGGATAAATGCACAAAGTATCTGGCAAATTTGCTGCAGGGCTACCCAGGAAACCTCCCCAGTACTATGTTTGGCTGCTTTTCAGGTCCCAAGCTGCATTCCAGTGCAGGAAATATGAGTGTCCTGCTCAGAAACAGGGGCCTGGGGACCTCTTAGGACCTATGGATCTTCCAGTTTAACTGAAGACAGTGAACGACCAGGTTTTACCTTCCTCCTTCTCTACTCCTGAGAACCTGAAACCAGGTGTTATGTGCGGGTAGTTGAGTTCAAAGATGAACCTAAAAAACACAAGTGAGAGAATGACAGCGTGAGATAGAAAAGGCAGAAAGTCCATTAAGGGTGTAGTAATAGGTGGATTACTACTGTAGGTGGTTGGGGCTCAATCCTTCTGGGGCCCTCAAATAGTGTGTCCCATGAATTGGAGGCTGGGACATTGATCTACTCATTTCTGCCTCCTCTTGGGTGGAGGTTGCCGCCAGTAGTGATGACCCCACACTTCTGGTTGTAACTGAGTGGATCTGGGCAAGTTCTCTTGATGTCGGAGAAAGCCCTTTGGCTGAGGAGACCCTTTGGCTAAATGAGATCAGAAGCTGTTAGCAGGTGAGGAATTGTCTACCCACACCTGCAGCTGAACTCGGCTGAGTTTCAAAGGGTATGGGCTGAGGCTCTAACAGTGGCTGGAACAGCCTTGCACCTAGATGAGGGCCTACTACTATTACCTAAATAATAGGGGAATCAAGAGATATTTATTATGTTGAACAACATAAAGATATTTTATTATAATCCAGACTAAAGCAGCTTAAAACTAGGTGATCAATTGATTGGACAAAAGTTGTTGAAGAGAGAAAGCAGAGAAAAGCTCTGAGAAAGAGGAAAATAAGAACAGAAAGTATATTTCTATAGGTTGAAAAGGTTTGTTCATTCCAAATGTATTTATTGAAAACCTGTTACGTTCCAGGCACTGCTCTGAGTTGCAGTGCATAAACATGACAAACTTCTATGCCCTCGTGAAGTTTTAATTTTTTTTATTATGTTAGTCACCATAGAGTACCTCATTAGTTTTTGATGTAGTGTTCCATGATTCATTGTTTGCGTGTAACACCCAGTGCTCCATGCAATACGTGCCCTCCTCAATACGCATCACCGGGCTAATCCACCCCCCCCACCTCCCTCCCCTCTGAAACCCTCAGTTTGTTTCCTGGAGTCCATAGTCTGTCATGATTCATCTCCCCCTCTGATGTCCCCCCTTCATTTTTCCCTTCCTTCTCCTAATGTCCTCCATGCTATTCCTTATGTTTACAAATAAGTGAAACCATACGATAATTGTCTTTCTCTGCTTGACTTATTTCGCTTAGCATAATCCCCTCTGGTTCCATCCGTGTGAAATTTCTATTCTAATGCAGGGAGATTGTTTATAGGATATACAAGTTTACAGTGTGCCTGACGGCCGTGAGTACTAAGGAGACCAATATGGCAGAGAGGGGGACTAGGAGGTGTGGGGCTGGGGAAAGTTTCCAATTTTAAAAAGTCTGGGCAGGGTGGGCTCACTAAGAAGGTGACTGAGGTGGGCGAGGGAGCCCTGCAGGTATCTAGGGGGAAGCATTCCAGGCAGAGGAGCCGCAGGTATGAGTCCGTGAGGCAGGAACATGCCTGTGGGGAGGAGAAATAACTTTCCCCTCTACCCTTCTGAGTTCTTGGCTGAAACTTCTATAATAAAGCAGATTAACAAGAGAAAAACAAGCAAAACCCAGGAAAAAAGGAGTAACCCAAAGAGATGACTTTAGAATTCAGGCTTAAATACCACTTAATAGGGAAAGGGAAGGGGGAATATAGACCTCCTAGGGGAGAGTCAGTGATTTTTAGGCAAGATGAATGGGATCTTGGAAGAAAATAGGTGGGAGGTATGAGAGTGTGACAAAGCTTTTCTGGGTATAGTGTTGACCTGTAGTCTCCTTACCTGTGATGAAACTCCCCAGGAGGGGATTTTTGGTAAGTGAGTTCCTTTTGGAAGCTCTATCTCTAGGCACGTAAGGGAAGTTCAGAGAAAGCCTCTTCCTGCCTTCACTGTTTTTCAGGAGCCTACAGCTCAATTTACCAGTGCAGCATGTTATGGGGTGGCATATCCTGAGATATCGTATTTTGGGGGTGGCATATTCTACTACCCTTCTGACAAGTTAGGTGAGTAGCAGAGGAGGCCCATGTGGCTGAAGCAGCTGAGCTAGAGTCAGAGTAAAAGGGGCTGGGGTCAAAGAGGAAATCTCAGAATAGATATGGTGAGCCAGCGTCAAACTGACAGGGCCTCCTATGCCTTTTTAAAAATTTACATTTTTACTCTGAGTATAATGGGATACCATTGGGAGGTTTTGAACAAAGATGTGTTGAGATTAAAGGAAAAAAGGGGGAAGGGCTGAAGTCATTGGCCCTCACAGGGAAAGGACAAGTGATTATGTGGACATGATAGCATTTGTTAGCACCTCCTGTCTTGGCCTCTTCACACCACTGTCCATGAGGGAACATTTTATACCTGGCTCGCACACCCACTTCCTGCCTGGATGGAGGACCCAAAGATACCTGGGTGTGCATTTCTCCCACCAGCTTCTCTAAACATTTTTACTTCAAGAGGCATTTTTCATATTCAAAGACAAAACAAACATCTTCAATAGTTATTTGGACACAGTGGAATAAATCCAGAGATTTCTCACCTTCAAAGAATCTTGGAAGAGCTGTGAAACATGCTCTTTGAATTCACCTGATCTTTGCCCGGAAATCAATAGTTTGAAATTATGTTGTCATACATATTGGTTAGGTTGTAAGCAATGGGAACTAACTTCACTGACACAGTGGCCCACAGAGAAGCAGTAGTTGAAGAATTGGCCTTAGAGGGCAATGGGAAGTACCGGAGAACCAGGTAGTGGGAGTGAATTAAGAGTGTCAGAGGTAACCTGCTACTGGGGTGAATCAACTCTAATCACTTTTGTTTTTCTACCCATCCTTGCAAAACTTCTCTCAAAATTCCAAGTCCTGACAGATGATCTCTGGCTTCATTTGGGCCACGTGCAGTGGGTAGAGCAAGATGGGATGATGGGCCCCATGCAGTGAATGGAGGATAATCCCTCCAAAGGATTCCTAGATACTTAGGGTTCTCTAGAGAAGCAGAACCAGTAGGACAGACACAGAGAGAAATACGTAGATCCATATGAGGAAGTTTACTCTACGAATTGGCTCATATGGTTCTGGGGGTCAAGAAGTCCCACAATCTGCTATGTGCAAGCTGAAGAACAAGGACAGCTAGTGATATAATTAGGGGGAGAATTAGGGGGCTGATGCTGTGAGTCCTGGTCTTATCTGAAGGCCTGAGAACCAAGAATGATGGTGTCTGGAGGCAGGAGAAGATGGACTTCTCCGCTGAAGCAGAGAGAGCAAATTCACCCTTCCTTTGCCTTTTTGTTCTTTTTGGGCCCTCAACGGATTAGGTGGTGCCTGCCTACGCTAGTATGGGCCCTCTGCTTACTCAGTTCACCAGTTCAAGTGCTCATCTCTTCCAGAAACATCCTCCACAGATACAGTCAGTAATACTGTTCTATCAGCTATCTGGACATCCCTTAATCCAGTCAGATTGATACATAGTACCATGATAATGCTGTCAGTAGAGAAATGTGAAATAGATGCTAGTGGGTCCAGACAACAGATGTCCACTACACTCTATGTCTGCACGACCCACTAGCTATGTATGGCTATTGCAATTTAAGTTAAGATTAAGTAAAAGTAAAGAAAATAAAAAATTCAATTCCTCCTTTGTACTAGACACATTTCAAATGTTCTAATACCTTGTGGCTACAGGCTTCTATTGGACACACATATATAGACAAAGAAAGCTCTTTTGGACAGTACTGGTGTATATGGTAATAGTAATAAACCTGCATAATCTTTAAGTACTTTATATTAATTTTCAATACACTCTCACTTTCAGTACATTATTTAACTCCCATTTCTGCCTTTTGGCGTAGTCTGAGAGTCTAATACTATTTCAAGGGAAAACTGAGGCCAAGAAAGTTTGAGCAGCTGGCAGTAAAGATCACCCAGACAGTACAAGGTTACATAGCCAGTACTGGAACTAGGGGTACCTGCATCCCAGTACGGGGACCCTCATACTCATCCTAATGTAGAAGCCCAGATAATGCGTAATTTGGTGTAAAGCCATTTCTCAAGCTGTTGGAACACAGAACAATCATTTCTGTTGTCACAATTTGAGTTGTAAATTTCCCCATCAAAGAAATAACCTTGCAACTCTAGCACTTGATCTTTTAGGGGGGCTTTTAAAGGCTCCTTTGCCAAAGGGAACTATGTACCCATGACATAAATATGAGGATAGATTGACAGATAGGGAATACTTTATCACAGGCTGGAGAAAAAAATGGGGGAAAGAGACTCCCCCAGGCTGCTCTTCCACAGTGACATGGGCCTTGGAAGTACACGGTCCCAGAGCGGGCAATGAGGTGCGTCACCCTGGCACTTGGGTCTTGTAATTGTTGGGAGCAGACCCTTTCCCAGGGGTGTGATTTAAGATGGAGCTTGTAGGTTTATAAAGCATAAGCTCTTATCACCAGACTGCAGAGCCCTTATAATGCAATTATAAAGACATTAGACTAGTTTCTATAAGCTGTACATAAAATCAGGCCCACTGATCTGTGGGACCTGGGGCAAGACTCTAAGTGCAGTCTCATTCCCCTAAATATTCTAATATTTAGAATATTAGTGTCTAAATATTCCAGAGTTACCAATGAAGATGCCCAAGGCCTGAACCATGGTCCCACCTGGGCCAGGTGTGGCTCCTTGGAGATCTGCGGTGAGAGCAGCTTCACCCTCCAAACCAGCTCTGCTGCCCAAGAGTCGAAGTCGTCCACATCTGCTGGGTCAGAGCAGGGGGGAGCTGGGCCTAGCCTGTGATCCTTGGAGGTGACCAGATCCTCAGTCTGGGATGGACTGATTCAGTCAAGCGCCTCAAGGAGCCAGTGCAGCTCCCTACCACTACATGCCACTTTTCTGATTAAGGGCTTCCAGATAGTTCTAGGCAGCTTTCAAATAATGCACTTGGAGTAAATGGAAGGCAGCAAACTTCTTATGTTGGAAACACAGCTGCCCAGCCAGCCACCCACTTCAGGGTGATTGGGAACGCCACCTTCTCTCATTTCCCTGGGGCAGGGGCTGCCTTTTCTTTGCTCCCTTGTGCATCCCTACCCCAGCACACAGTCATCAGCTGTCAGTCCACCCTCCTCCGGACTGCCAGACGTCCTTCAGCTCGTGCCTTGTTCTTCTCCTATAAGTCCTTTTGCTCAGCCAATGACCGAACTCCAAGAACATTTTCTTAGAAGACCAACCCAAACCAGACAAAGCATATAACCATGACCTGGTGTGTCGGACTTTGTAGTAGGTGGCAGCCTCTAAAGCAGACGGCCCCAGGGGAAGGGCCCACCACATCAGCTCTTTTTAGGTCCAAGGGCTGAACTACTCAAAAACTGTTTCATGGTATGACAGTCATACTGCAGGACACTTTATTTCATCTGTGACTTGTCATTTTGTAGGAAATTTTGTTTAGTGTTAAGGACAGACCTTTGTTCTTGTTAAAACTGTGCCCTATCTTCATTTGAGCACGAAGATCCCACTCCCCGTGAAGCCACATCCTGGACCTCTGATGGCTGTCTGTCGCAGCTCAGCCTAACTGGAGGCAGAGTGGCAAAGACGGGAGGACTAGCACACCTCAAGTGCGAGGCTTGTAGCTTAACCACAGTTCCGGCAGATGTCATTCTGGAAGACCAATTTCATCTACTTCACAGCGTGGCCCTGGACACCATTTACCACATTTGCTTCAGGGTAATTTAAAGTTCAGCTGTTCAGACAGGCTGCACTTGGAGACTGTGGGCTCCGCTGCAGCGTTTTTCAGAGAAAGTGAAATGTGAAGGTCACACAGCTAGTTAGCAGCGATTTCAACTCTGTATCAGATTGTCCAGTGCCAAGTGTCTTAGCTCAGGCTGCTATACCAAGATTCCACAGCCTGAGTGGCTGAAGCAACGGGTATTCATTTCTCATGGTTCTGGAGGCTGGGCAGTCTGAGATCAGGATTCCAGCGCAGTCAGCTTCTGGCGAGGGCCCTCCCCTGGCTTCTAGTCTCCCCGCTGGGTTCTCACATGAAGAGAGAAAGAGAGGGCCCTGGTCTCCTCCTCCCCAGAGAAGCACCCTGATCCCATCATGGGGGCTCCACCCTCATGACCTCATCTAAACCTAATTCCCTTCCAGAGGCCCCACCTCCACAAACTATCATACTGGGGTTGAGGGCTTCAACGTATGGATTTGGGGGAGATACAGATACTCAGTCTGTAACACCAAGTCAGTCTTCGATCTAGTCTGCCACAAAGCTGAATACACCCTCACCCAATCCTGGGAATACTAACTTCTAACTGTAGCCTTTATCATTTAAAAAATTGCACAAGAATTTTTTGAATTATAAATACAATGTATCCTTATAGTAAACAATAGGAAAAAAATGAAAGAAAATAAAACTTACAATCCCACTGACTAGAGAGTAACAATTGGTTTATTTTCTTCTGAGCACATATGTATAAATATATGCATATATACATCCATAAATAATATTTTTAAGAGGAAACTTTGAGTCATATTATAGTTTTTTAAATTCTAATTTTTTACTTTAGTCTTTCCCCTTTCCTTAAAAAATAGGTTTTGCTTCCTCACAGTTTAATGTTATTGACTGCCTGCGTCATGTATTATCTGCATTTATGTATTATATTATTTGGCAGATATTTATTTACTTTCAATCTTTTCAGTTTTTAACTTCTAATTTTTTAAATACATTTTAAAAAACTCTTATTTTTCTAGTTACCAAGTCAAGAAGGAAATACTGTATTTTTAGTTTTAACTACATTAGATTAATTTAGTACATCCTTCCTTTCACTACCGCTTCATGACAAAGGCTTGGTTTTGAGGGCTTTTAGGTGCTGTGATTATTGTTAAAAAATGGATATATGGACATAGGAAATTATTAAGCATGTAAGCCATGCATTTTGTCACAGAAGATTTAAATTGGCAATTTTTCCACATTATACTAATTGTTTCCACAAGGTAGAAATACAGAGAGTTGGCTTGGATCCTGGATCTCTTCATCCTCAATCAGTCCCCAGTGTTCTTGCAAGTTCTCATGGGAAACTCTCCCTATTATTACTCTAAAGCTTCACATTCTAATACCTGAGGAGAATCTTGGCCCTAGACTAGACCACATGGACCTGGGACCCTATTTTGTCCCATCTTATGGCCATGTCTGGAGCAGTCCTCCTTTGTTCTGATTACAGGCCAACACCGCAGAAAGATGAATCCTTTAAGACGTGCATCAAGTGAATGAACATTTCTCCCTAATGCCTACGGCTCTTGATCTCTGTCAACCAGCTCATGCCTCTTTCTTTTCTGCAGAGTCCTTTACTTGTTTCTGCTTGAGCAAGATACGTGAATTTAGGACAGAGGTTCTCAAGTCATGGCTGCTTTAACTATTGCCTTATGAGCCTTTGATGTGTTTTGGCTACGACTGCAGGTACATCTTGAGGATGCTGTTCATTGGGTGAATCACTGAGCTGAGCAGGTCATATAATGGGCTGTAGAATAGGGCTACGTGCTGGAAATTAGGGACGTGAATGTTAACCCCTTGTCATGCTGGTGCCAGAGAAGGATTAGGCATTTAGTGGAACATGTGAGGACTTTGTCTTCTGACTGAGTGGTCCTGGCTGTAAAGAGGATTATTTTTAAAAAGTAGCACAGTATTGAGGTGTGACCATGTGAACAGTGCAGTAACTAGAGGCTTTCAAAGAGCACGAGATATTATTCTCTACTAGTATTTGTGTTATAATTATTCCTGGCTTGTTTAGTGTTGGTGTTTTTTTAATGCCAAAAATTATAGAATTCCAAAAATGTGCCACAAAAACAACGAAGTTGAGAACTACTGATTTGGAACCTTTCTACTGTTACCAGGCAGAGACCATGGTCAGGACTTCCTGTCATCTGGAGAAGGGAATGGGCAGAGAAAATAGCCAACGAAGAGAGCAAAGAAAATTTAATTCAGTTTTGCTAGTATACCAGGCAATCCATGTTGTTGCTCCTTTAAGCTCGACGGACAGAACTCTCCCATCAGTAGGTTAACCATGACACTAAAATTTCCGTGTTTTGGAAAAACATTTATTCACCTACCATGCAAATTGCCTTCTCTCTTGCAATTCATGATAGGGAACTATAAGCATAAGGAATTTTCTGAGGAGCTTTTCCTTCTGTTTTTGACCACCTTGTCCATTTACAGCTTCCCAACTAACTTTCTCCCCAATTCTACTAACTCCTATGTACTCAGACCCCCAGTCTTCAATTAGTTGTGGGCTCCTTCCAGAGATACAGATTTTAACTCTCTCTAGGTGGCAGAATACCCCCCATTTGCTGTGACCTTGCATTTCCTTGCTCCACATTTTCTTCTTGTTTCTGTATGTCTTCAGACCAGCAAACTTGCAAGGTGTTCTTATCACTGGTTTTGTTCTCTGTGTGTCTCAAAGAGCATGCCCCTGTGGGCCTTGTAAGAAGTGATATTTCTTCTGCCATTTTCAGAACTTGACTGTTCTTCTACCTCAAGTCCCCAGACCCTGGAGAAGGTTGCTAGTCTGATGGAGCAGGACCTTCTCCTTCTTATTTCCAGAAGGGTCTAGTTCTTGTTACTTTTGGGTAACGTGGCATTCTCTTAGCTGCATCTGAGAAAGAGATTATAGAGGAAGAGAGAATTTAGAATATTGACAACCCACCCATGCCAGATGTTATCAAGTAAAAAAATGTGCTCACCCAAACTCTGGATTCTGATATGCAAGCCTGACTAGTTTCATATGACTGGTCCCCACTTACCCCATGAAGAGGTTGCCCAGAGGCCATGCCTCCTTGGTTGCTAGTGGCATAGGACAGGTGAGCTACAGATGGTGCTTTTCAGTTATTTCCATTGGCCAGAGAGCTGGTAAAAAAATTCCTTTTGAATTCTATAGTTTTAGAATCTCAACTGATAGTTCCTTGCCCCTAGTGAGTCTGTATGGAATTTTGACCTGCTCATAGTAAAAGCAATAAGTCATTCACCTGGTACAAGATTGGTTGTCTCTTAATTTTTTTTTTTAAGATTTTTAAATTTATTTATTTGACAGAGAGACAGCCAGAGACAGAGGGAACACAAGCAGGGGAAGTAGGAGAGGAAGAAGCAGGCTCCCAGCGGAGGAGCCTGATGCGGGGCTCAATCCCACAACACCGGGATCACGCCCTGAGCTGAAGACAGACGCTTAATGACTGAGCCACTCAGGCGCCCCTGTTGTCTCTTATTTTTAACTATTTACATTATACATCAGTAGTCACCAAGATAGTTACTTGTTTTGCTGGTCTCTGCTCATGTAGAAATATGCACATAAGTCTTTTTCAGAGTATTGTTTGATATTCTTAGTTTCCAATGCTGTTGTGATTTAATGCCTTTTATTTTTTAAAACTTTCTTGAGCAACTTGTAAGCAGGAAAGTCAGGAACTGTGAGCCACCTGCTATCTTAATTTGACATCTGGTCTCACTGCTTTCAAGCTCCTGTACTTCAAAGCCCTTTTACAAGTGAATCACTGTTGTTATTTGGATCTTTGATGGAAAGGAATTTAGACAGCCAGGCTTAAAACAACTAAGACGTGCTTTGTACATGTGACTTGGTCAAAATCAAATAAGACAACCCTTTCAGCATTGGGTTACATTTTCCATAGCTAGGGAATCTGGGAAATAACTATATAACTCATTCTTAGTTTGATGACTACTCCGTAAGGACAATTAATGTGAATGAACAAATAACAACCAGCTGTATTTTAATTCAAGAGATTACTTTCTTCTTCAGTCCTGGATCTGAAATCATTTCTACACTAAAGTGAAGATGAAGTCTCTTTAGATCATTAACACAAATAATTTCCTTTCAATATATAGCAGTCTATTTTCAACTACCCATTGGTGAAGGGAGATACGGTCAATGAAACAGCAGTAATGTAGATACTCGTTTTAACCAAAAGTTGCAACTTTTTTTCCAGAACTATCTTAAAAGCTGTCTTATTGCTTTGAAATAAATCTTTCTTTCATTTTCCCCCTTTTCTTTTGGGTCTGCTAAGGAGCAATGAAACACACCAAATGGAAACAGCAGAAACGAGAAAGAAGGGGATTGGGAGATAAAAGAAATCTGTTTCTTTTGCATTCTTTAGAATGCAGAGTAGCTCCTGGCATAGAATAGATGCTCAATAAATGTTTGTCAAATTAAATATATAACCTGAATATTCAGAATAAGAATCTGGGTTCTTTGTCTTACCTGAACACAGGAACTTTTACTCCTAGGAAATTTGGTTGGCTAGAGGAAAAAACTCTTAAGTGCCTTGAAAAAAGTAACTGGTGATATGTTGCTTATAACTGGAGCCTGGCACAAGGCAACCTCATGGTAGGGCTGGGGGAAGGATATTATTTGGAAGGGCCAGCTTGTATAGATGGGTAAGGAGAATACAGTGGGAACCAAACAGGTCCGTCAAGCCAGGGGCTGGACTTCATCTGACTGGAGCCAATGCAAGTATCAGATAGACATCGTTAGATATATACCTTGTCTGCCTTTCAGATTGCCTCCCATCCTCCTTTCTCTTTATGGTCTGTTGTCACACCTGTGCTATTTAGCCTGTCCACTTCTAGATATGAATGGAAGGACACATTCTGGAGTGTAGGACCTAGTTTTTTAAGGGGGGATTGGATGACACAACCCAGAAGTGTGTGTGAGGAGGGTAGTCAGCTTCCTGCATGTAAAGCTGACCAAAAAGAAATGGGAGATAGGAGTCTTCTTTGCCTCCTTCCCTCCAAGGATTGCTCCAGGATGACATTTCTGTTTGCATATTTTCTTGAGAAGTCCTCTGAGTTGGGCAAACATGGCTGCTGCCTGGCTGGTGTGCTACTTTTTCTCCTCTTGCTCTCACTGTTCTGATTTTTCATTTCCCAGCTAAAGGATCAGCCTTTCAATTCTTTTTTCAGTTTCTGCTTTCTAAAGGATTAGGATTAAAATATTGACTGCCCTAAAGCTTCCTCATCCTCGGCTCCTTACCTGAACTCTCCTTTTAATATTTTCTAGCTCTAATCCAGTGACATAAAGAGAGAAGTCCTTCCTTCCTCAAAGATCATGCTCTTCTCTTACTTTGTATTTCTAAATAACTAATATTTATTATAATGTGAAAGAATTTCCCTAAGGAAATATGTGTGTGTTGTGGCGAGGGATGTATGAATTGTATCCTGCACATCACAGTTCCCTGTTGCATCCGAGAGCTGTTGGACAATATCAAGTATTCTAACATATGTGGAATTGAAATCCAAGAAGGAGAAGAGAGATAGTCCAGAAAAAATGGCTGAAGAAATAATAGCTGAGACTTTTCCAAAATGAATGACAGAAACCAAACCACAGATCCAAGAGTCTCCAAGAACACACACAGACACAGACACAGACACAGACACAGACACACACACACACGATAGCACCCATTTTTCCAAATATACACACCCACACATATCATAATGAAACTATTGAAAACAGAAGACAAAAATAAATTTTTTTAAGTCAGAGCAAAAAGGAACATCACATACAGAGGAACAGAGATACAAAGAACAAAGAATGGCAGTGAATTTTTTGTCAGAAACCATACAAGCTAGAAAGTAATAGAGGAACTTCTTTAAAGTGTTGAAAGAAAAATCTCTGTTAATTCTGTACCCCTGAAAATGTGTTTCCAAAAATAAAGGAAAAATGAAGGTTCCTTTCCTTTCCTTTCCTTTCCTTTCCTTTCCTTTCCTTTCCTTTCCTTTCCTTTCCTTTCCCTCCCTTTCCTTTCCCTCCCTTTCCTTTCCTTTCCTTTCCTTTCCTTTCCTTTCCTTTCCTTTCCTTTCCTTTCCTTTCCTTTCCCTTCCCTTCCCTTCCCTTCCCTTCCCTTCCCTTCCCTTCCCTTCCCTTCCCTTCCCTTCCCTTCCCTTCCTTTCCCTTCCTTTCCTTTCCTTTCCTTTCCTTTCCTTTCCTTTCCTTTCCTTTCCTTTCCTTTCCTTTCCTTTTTTCTCTTCTATTTCTATTTCTATTTCTATTTCTATTTCTATTTCTATTTCTATTTCTATTTCTATTTCCAGACAAGAGGGAATTCATTTCCAGAAGACCTACTCTATAAGAAATAGTAACAGATATTCTTTATGGAGAAACAGTATGAGAGAGGACTGCAATTTGGGACTTACGCAAAGAAATGAACACTGAAAATGGAAGTAATGATGGAAAACTTAAATTTATTATTTTAAAATTTAAAAATTGCTCTAAAGCAGTGATTTTCAATTTGAGGGAATCACCTTCCTTTCTCTTCCCTCAGGGACACTGGCAGTATCTGGAGACATTTTTGGTTGTGACACCGGGGTGGTGCTACTGCTACCTCGTGGGTAGAGGTCAAGAATACTGTTAAACATCCTGCAGTGCACAGGAAAGCCTCACATAACAGCTACCCAGTCCAAAATGTTAATGTAGCTGAGGTGGAGAAACCTTGTTCGGAAAGAGAACTGTCTAAGGCAAAAAAAGTAACAATGTGCTGTGTGATTATAGCATATGTAAGTGTAGAAGGTACAGCAGTAATAGCTCAAAGAAAGAGAGGGAATGGGACTATATATAGTATTATAGTGTCCTTACAAGACACAGGAATTTCAAGGTAGAATCTTGTTAATTAAGGATGTATACTTGAGGGACTCCTGGCTGGCTGCGTCAATTGAGTGTCTGACTCTTGGTTTTGGCTCAAGCCATGACCTCAGGGTTGTGAGATGGAGCCCTGCCTTGGGCTCCACGCTCAGCAGAAGTCTGCTTATGATTCTGTCTCTCCCTCAACCTTTGCCCCTCCCCCTGCTCATTCTCTCTCTCTCTCTCTCTCCCTAAAATAAAAGATCTTAAAAAAAAGATGTTTATTTTAAAACCTAGGACAACCCCTCAAAAATAATGGAGATAAATACAATAACAAAATACACTCAATTAATAAAGGATAAAGCTGAAAAGGAGAAACTAAAGACCAGATGGGACAAATATAAAACTGCTTGCAAGATGGTAGATTTGAATCCAGCCATTTCAGCAATAACATAAAACTCATTTTATGGGTCTTTCATTACCTTAATATCAAAACCAAACAAAGATGTTACAAGAAAAGAAGAACTTTATACTAAATCCTTCATGAAATAATTATCCTCAACAAAATATTAGCAAATTGAACCTAGCAATATTTTAAAAAATGATACTGCATATTCAACTGGGGTTTATCCTGAGTATGTAATACTGGTTCAATACTGAAAAATCTGTGTAACTCATATTAATGGTTTAAAGAAGAAAAACCACATGATTATATCACTAGATGCAGAAAAACATTAGACAGAATTCATCATCTGTTCTTGATAAAAAGTCTCAGCAAGCTAGTAATAGGTAAAAGCACATATATAAGAACCCAATAGCTAACATTATTCTTAATGATGAAAGACTGAATTCTTACCCTGTAAAACCAAGAACAAAGCAAGAATGTCACTCTTACCACTCCTATAATTTATAGTACTAGATGTCTTAGCCAGTACAATAAAGCAATAAAAAGAAATAAATTTATACAGATTGAAGGAAGAAAGAAATCTTGTCCCTATTTGCAGATAACATGCTTGTTTCTAAAATCTCAAGGAATTTGCAAAAAGACTCCTGAACTAATAAGTTTATAAAAATTGCAGGATACAAGGTCAATACACAAAAATTAACTGTATTTCTATACAGTAGCAACAATCAATTAGGGACCGTAATTTAAAAATGATATCACCTTCAAGACAGTATGTACAGGCACAAAAACAGACATAGATCCATGGAACAGAATAGAAAACCCAGAAATGAACCCACAACTAGATGGTCAACTAATCTCTGACAAAGCAGGAAAGACTACCAATGGATAAAAGACATTCTCGTCAACAGTGGTGTTGGGAAAACTGGACAACAAGATAAAAAGAATGATTCAGCATAGTACTAGAAGTTTGTCAGACAACAAAAAGGAATAAAAGGTATCCAAATCGGCAAAGAAGAAGTCAAACTGTCTCTCTTTGTAGATGACATGATACTCTATATGGAAAACCCAAAAGAAGCCACTCCCAAACTATTAGAAGTTATAGAGCTATTCAGTAATGTGGCGGGATACAAAATCAATGCTCAGAAATCAGTTGCATTTCTATACACGAATAATGAGACTGAAGAAAGAGAAATTAGGGAATCCATCCCATTTACAATAGCACCAAAAACCATACGTTACCTTGAAATTAACTTAACCAGAGACGTAAAGGATCTATATTCTAGAAACTATAAATCACTCTTGAAAGACAATGAAGAAGACACAAAAAGAGGGAAAAATATTCCATGCTCATGGATCGGAAGAATTAACATAGTTAAAATGTCCATGCTACCCAGAGCAATCTACACTTTCAATGCTATCCCGATCAAAATACCGATGACATTTTTCAAAGAACTGGAACAAATAGTCCTTAAATTTGTATGGAAACAGAAAAGGCCCCGAATCTCCAAGGAACTGTTGAAAAGGAAAAACAAAGCTGGGGGCATCACAATGCCGGATTTCGAGCTGTACTATAAAGCTGTGATCACAAAGACAGCATGGTACTGGCACAAAAACAGACACATAGACCAGTGGAACAGAATAGAGAACCCAGAAATGGACCCTCGGCTCTATGGGCAACTGATCTTTGATAAAGCAGGAAAAAACATCCGGTGGAAAAAAGACAGTCTCTTCAATAAATGGTGCTGGGAAAATGGACAGCTACATGCAAAAGAATGAAACTTGACCACTTTCTCACACCAAACACAAAGATAAACTCCAAATGATGAAAGACCTTGATGTGAGACAGGAATCCATCAAAATCCTAGAGAAGAACATAGGCAGCAACCTCTACGACATCGGCCAAAGCAACCTTTTTCATGACACATCTCCAAAGGCAAGAGAAACAAAAGATAAAATGAACTTGTGGGACTTCATCAAGATAAAAAGCTTCTGCACAGCCAAGGAAACGGTCAAAAAAACTAAGACGCAGCCCATGGAATGGGAGAATTTATTTGCAAATGATACTACAGATAAAAGACTGGTATCCACAATCTACAAAGAACTTCTCAAACTCAATACGCGAGAAACAAATAAACAAATCATAAAATGGGCAGAAGATATGAACAGACACTTTTCTAATGATGACATACAAATGGCTAACAGACACATGAAAAAGTGTTCAAAATCATTAGCCATCAGGGAAATTCAAATCAAAACCACACTAAGATAACCACCTTATGCCAGTTAGAATGGCAAAAATTGACAAGGCAAGAAACAACAATTGCTGGAGAGGATGTGGAGAAAGGGGATCCCTCCTACATTGTTGGTGGGAATGCAAGTTGGTACAGCCACTCTGGAAAACAGTGTGGAGGTCCCTTAAAAAGTTAAAAATTGAGCTACCCTATGACCCAGCCATTGCACTACTGGGTATTTACCCCAAAGATACAGACGTAGTGAAGAGAAGGGCCATATGCACCCCAATGTTCATAGAAGCATTGTCCACAATAGCCAAAGTGTGGAGGGAGCCGAGATGCTTTCAACAGATGACTGGATTAAGAAGATGTGGTCCATATATACAATGGAATATTACTCAGCTATCAGAAAGAACAAGTTCTCAACATTTGTTGCAACATGGACGGCACTGGAGGAGATAATGCTAAGTGAAATAAGTCAAGCAGAGAAAGACAACTATCATATGATTTCTCTCATCTATGGAACATAAGAACTAGGAAGATCTGTAGGGGAAGAAAGGGATAAAGAAAGGGGGGGGTAATCAGAAGGGGGAATGAAGCAAGAGAGACTGTGGACTCTGAGAAACAAACTGAGGGCTTCAGAGGGGAGGGGCGTGGGGGAATGGGATAGGCTGGTGATGGGTAGTAAGGAGGGCACGTATTGCATGGTGCACTGGGTGTTATACGCAACTAATGAATCATCGAACTTTACATCAAAAACCAGGGATGTACTGTATGGTGACTAACATAATATAATAAAAAAACATAAAAAAAAAGAATGAAACCGTGCCACTTTCTTACATCATACACAAAAATAAATTCAAAATGGATTAAAGACCTAAATGTGAGACAGGAAAGCATTGAAATCCTAGAAGGGAACACAGAGGAGAACCTGTTTGATATTGGCCATAGCAGCTTCTTACTAGATATAGCTCCTGAGGCAAGGGAGACAAAAGCAAAAATAAACTATCAGGACTACATCAAAATAAAAAGCTTCTGCACAGCAAAGGAAATAATCAGCAAAACTAAAAGGCAACCTATGGAATGGGAGAAGATATTTGCAAATGACAATTCTGATAAAGGGTTGGTATTCAAAATCTGTAAGTAACTTTTAAAACTCAACATCTAAAAAACAATCCAGTTGAAGAATGGGTAGAGACATGAGTAGACATTTTTCCAAAGAAGGCATCCAGATGGCTAACAGACACATGAAAAGATGCTCAACATCACTCATCATCAGGGAAATGCAATTCAAAACTATAAAGATATATCACCTCACACTAGTCAGAATGGCTAAAATCAACAACATAGGAAACAACAGGTGTTAATGAGGGTGTGGAGAAAGGGGAACCCTCTTACACCTTGGGGGGAATGCAAACTGGTTCAGCCACTTGGGGAAACAGTATGAAATTCCTCAAAAAAGTTAAAAAATAGAGCTACTATATTACCCAGCAATTGTACTACTAGGTATTTGCCCTAAAAAAGGATACAAAAATACTGATTTGAAGGGATACATACATCCTTATGTTTATAGCAACATTATCTACAATAGCCAAATTATGGAAAGAGCCCAAATGCCCATCATGATGAATGGCTAAAGAAGATGTGGTATACATATACAATGGAATATTACTTGGGCATAAAAAGAATGAAATCTTGTCATTTGCCAAGACGTGGATGGAGCTAGAGAGTATTATGCTAAGTGAAATAAGTCAGTCAGAGAAAGACACATGCCATGTGATTTCACTCATATGTGGAATTTAAAAAACAAATGAGCAAAGGGAAAAAGAGAGAGGCAAACCAAGAAATAGATTCTTAAGTATGGATAACAAACTGAGGGTTACTGGAGGGGGGAGGAAGGCGGTGGCAGGGGAATGGGTTAAACAGGTGATGGGTATTAAGGACGGCACTTGTGATGAGCACCAGGTGTTGTGTGTAAGTGATGAATCACTAAATTCTACACCTGAAACTAATATTTCACTGTGTGTTAACTAGCTGGAATTTAAATAAAAACTTGGAAGATAAATAAATAAATCAAATCTCTTACTAAAGCTCTAGTAAAATGAAATACTTAGGCATAAATAAAAGAAAACATGTATAAAATCTGTTGTTGAAGTCTATAAAACACTGATGAAAGAAACAAAGAAAAGCTAAATAGAGAGATATACCATGCCCATGATTTGAAGATCCAACATAGTAAAAATGTCAGTTCTCCTTCAAATGATCTATAGATTTGATGCAATATCAATCAAAATCCTAGCGAGATTTTTTTTTTTTTGGTAAATATAGACCAGCTGATTCTACAGTTTATATGCAAAGGCAGTAGATATAGAATAGCTAAAACAATTTTGAAAAAGAAGAATAAAATTAGAGAAATCTCATGACCAGATTTTAAGACTTCTTATAAAGTGAACAGTAATTGAAGTGACATGGCATTGGTGAGGGGATAGACACATAAATCAATGAAACAGACTAGACACCGGAAATAGACCTACACAAATATGGCCATTTGATTTTGGTGAAAGTGTAAAAGTACTTCAGTGGAGAAAGGATGGTCTGTTGACCACAGGGTGTTGGAACCATTTATCATCATTCATATGCAAGAAAAGGAAATTTGACACCAGAATTAAGTCAAATGGATCATGGATCTAAATGTAAAACTTAAAATTATGAAAGTTTTAGAAGAAAATGTAGGATCACAGGTCCCCTTCTTCCCATTTTTCTGGTCAGAGGGCAGTATTTTCTTTCAGACACCATTGCTGGCATGTCCAGGCTGTCCTGAGAGTGTAGCTTCCTGACTGGGGCTTGCTTTTTTAGTGTGGGGCAGGGAGAATAAAAAGAGGAAAAAATTGGGTATTCTGAGGGGGCCTTCTTCCCAGTCTTCTGGTCAGAGAGAGAGGGCTTCTCCTAGGGCTTTTTCTTTCTACACTTGCTGTGCAGTCATTGAATTCAGGTTGCCTGAGAGTCTGAGGTGGGGAATATGGAATAGAAAAAGCCAGGACATTTGCTGCCATCTGGATTGGTCTTCAGGATTTGATTTCCCTCCCAGATATGCCTGCTATTATTTACTTATAAGTCCCAAGATGCTTGCTTTATATATCCTGTCCAAGGACCTTTATTATAATTTGTCAGATACGGTAGAATGTTCTTATCTCATCTCAGTGGAATTGGAACCATTAATTCTGCCCTCATCTTTTTTTTTTTTTTTTTTTAAACCTAAGAAGTCCGTTTCCTTTTGCTGGTGATTAGTTTGAAGTGTGATCCAGCACCAGGATCTCTACACGGAGACATAAGGGGGCATCTGCTTGAGTCTTCCGGGAGAGATATTTCTCCCTGACAAAGAGAGAAATCCAGGGAGAAATTCCACTTTTCTTTTCTGCCATTGGATGCTGTTGTATCATGACATGATGCTTGGAACCATGGCTGCTATCTCGCACTTCTGAAAGAAAAGCCAAAAAATCATGCAGAAGCCAAATTGGAACCCAGACATTTTGAGGGGCAAATTAGCTGAACCTGGAATCACCTATCTTTAGACATTTATGTGGGACCGTAAATTACCAATTTTGAGTTGATAGTTTATTTACTCATTAAAAGATTTGACGTTTAGGAAAAGACTGATGTTTCTGTATTTTAGAACTGTAAAGCCAAAAAGCGAGTATACAGCCTCAAAAGAAATATGGATTATAATGTAATTATTCTTGGTTCTTTTGTGGACTTGGAGATATGTTATAATTCTATTCTTTATGTTTCTTTACTCACCAGTCAAAAATATTAATAGTACATGTTATGTGCCAGTAACTTGTTCCAGATACTTACAGTATGAAGTTGAGCTAGACATGGTTGCTGCTTTTCAGTGGCTTACAGGCGAGTAGGGGAGGTGGATGCATAAGCAAATGCTGTGGTTAAAATGCAGAGAGGTATAAGCTAATATATAGATATACATCAAATTATTTAGGAATATAAAAAGAGCTATTTTTGTGGTATAGTTTTTCTATTCTGTGATAATGTATTTTTCTCATATTTGGGTACAGTACATTTATTTCAATTTTAGTTTATTGGGTAGTATAATATGCTTCAGGTTTGATAATGTGAGACTCTGAGGGAATATTTTGTTCTTTAGAAATGAGTCCATGATGGCCCTTGTATATTGGCCCCTGTATTCTTTGCTTCTTCACTGTGTGTTTGGACTATTAATTCAAAGCCAACTCAAATTTTTATGTATTTTAGTGCTTTAAATGTAGCCCAAATAAGCATATTTTTAGCCATTTACAACCTGCCGACTTTGCACAGCATGCAAACTGAATTCAGCGTCTGCTAGCCGTAGAGAAGACCAACCGTGTAGTTACAAAAGACCCCAAGCCCCTGATGCCCTTTCAAGCTCTTCTAACCCAGAGAACCCCCACCTTGCTGCTGGTGGCATCACTTACTCATATCTGTCCCCTCATGGATTCTCCCTCCTCTTGGGGTTTCCCTTGCCCGCTTCCCTTTCTGGGAATTGGCCCCACTCCACTGACTTTGGAAGGTCTCCTGCTGTGAGAAACTTACCCTCTCCTGTAATCTGGTCCAAACAGCAGCTAATAAAGCTTGTTGCGTTGTGCAGCACTGCATCTTGTGGTCCTATTTTTGCTTTGATCAGCCCCCAAATCCTCAAACTCACCACATTTCTCTGCTATTATTTTTTAGTGTTCATTTTTAAAAGTGTATTCTTTGAAGTTCTCCTCTTTGAGTGTCCACTGGGTGAATCCTCTCATATTTACTTTTCTTCTGCCCCAGACTCTCCTTCTCAGTGACATGACCTCATTTTCTGATAATACAAGCTGCCCTCCATCCTCGTCTCCCTGCATTTCCAAATCTCCCTAATTCTGCTCTATTTTCTTATTTCCCCAGTACTTCTCCCCTTCTAACATACTATACACTTCACTCATTTATATTTATTGTTTATTGTATGTCTCCCTCTGCTAGAATATTATTTCTTCAGAATTTGAAGATATTGTTTCATTGTCTTTTCACTTTTAGTGTTGCTAATGACAAGTCAAGATGATTCTTAATCCTTAAGGGGGTAACCTGATTTTGCCCCCTAGTAGCTTTTAGATTCTTCTCTTTATTTTAGTTCTGAATTGCACAGAATTTTTTATAGATACAAGTCTTGTTCTTTCTTCCTGTTTGGTACTTAGTAAGCTTTTCATTCTGAAGACTTCTGTATTTTTTCAGTTTTGGAAGTTTTCCATATGTAGACACACACATACACACACAGAGTAATATACACATATATATGTATATATATCATTCTCTGTGTGTACATAAACCACATAACACACATATATATATAATAATACACACATACGTGTATCATTTTCTTCCTGTGTATGTAAATATAATATGTACCTCCTTTCATACCCCTACAAAATTCTGTGTATATTATATATATTTATTTCCTCCCTGCTATTGTAGAACTTGTAGATCTGTTTTCCATTGAACTCAAGCCTTATCTCATATTTTTCACCTCTTTATGGTTGTGTTTATTTTTTAATGCTTTACAGAAGTGTTTTTAAGTTCAGTTTGACTTTATTCTCTCTATTATGCTATTTGTCTACCTGATGAGTTCTAAAATGTGAACATATTTTTAATTTTTAGGATCTTCATTTGTTACAAGTTTCATAGAAGCCTTTTCTTATTTCTCTGAGGATATTAACTGTCTTTATTTTAAAATGTTCTTTTCCTTTGTGTTTTAGGCTGTTTGCTGAGTTTGGCTCTTTTCTTTCATGGGTATTGATTTTCCTCAAATATTCAGTGATTCTTATTTGGTTGCTCTTATTTTTATTTGAGATTATCTTTTTTTTATGCCTGTTGGTGGTTTTGAGAATAGAAGCCTGTACTCAGGTGTTCGGGGCGGGCGGGGGGGAAGATGGGGTGTGTGGCCAGGTAGGTTGTGTGAGACCACAATCTTCTGGGTGTCGTCACTCAGGGATTGTGAGTTACGATGGGGTGAGGTAGTACTCGCTGAGCCAGCGGTGATCCCAGATCTCGGAGTGAGTTGTGCTCACTGCTTTCACTTAAACCAGAGCCATCAGCTTTCTTTCCATTTTCTTCTTCCATTGTTGTCTGTGTGGAAGTTTAGCATTATTTTGGACTCCGCTCTTCTGTTTTCAGTTCCAACATTTCTACTCAGACTGTGATTCTCAACCTTGCTTGCACACTGGAATCATCTGGGTAGCTTTATAAACTACAGAAGACTCTGTCCTACCCCCAGAGATGTTGATTTATTTGGTCTGGAGAGCAGCATGGACATTGGGATGGTCTCAAAGTTCCCCAGCTGATTCTAATTTACAGCCAAGATTGCTAACACAGTACTAGGAAATGGTGTCCTGCGGAACTCACTAAGTGTAGAAAAAGTTCTTATGTTTATCTTGGGGCAGAAACCTTTTTTTTTTTTTTTTTTTTTTCCAAGTAGGCTGCATGCCCAGCATGTAGTCATGTAGTCCAGTGTGGGGCTTGAACCCATGACCCTGAGGTCAAGACCTGAGCTGAGATCAAGAGTCAGTCAACAGACTGAGCCACCCAGGCAGTCCAGGGCAGAAGACTTTCTTACCTGTTGCTCATTGAGAAGCAGATAGAAAGGAAGCTACCTGTACAGCACTTCATAACCCATCTCTAATTAATCATCTTGTTGGTCCCACAGCCCCTTCTTCTTTTGTTTCTGTGGGCTTTAACCTAACTTAAAGTTGTTTTATGTCCATACCTGTTTTTATTTTTTCTTAGTTGCTTTGGGCTGGAGTATCTCTATTTTTACTTTTTCTCTTACTCAGCTATCAGTGATGCTCAAGATTATTCAAAATTTCTGGTCCACGAATTGACACTATACTATGTGTTTTTCAGTACTGTTGTTAATTTTTTAAAAAATTATTTATTTTTCTTGTCATTTTGGTGGATTTGAGGAAGACTGAATGGACAGATCTGTGCTCACAATTCTATCAAACGTGTTCCGTCTTCCAGTCTCATTCCCCCTTTGTCTTTCCCCCCTAATAGATCTATAAAATGAGGAAAGAGATGTTTTACAGTCTTGCACAGTGATTCTGTTTTTGTTTTATATAATTTGATGCTTTTATACGAAACATAAAGGTTCATGGCTATTACAAACTTTATGTAGATTTTGTCTTTTATGAATATAAAATGACCTTCTTTTCCATGGAAACCTTTTTGCCTTATATTAAATTTTGTTTGAAATAAAAAGGGCCATGCTTGCTCTCTTTTTTATTTCATTTATCTGATAAGCCTTTGTTTATCCTTTAAAAACATTTCTTATCAACTTAATGTGTTTCTTTAAGCTTAAACGGCATATGACTAGATTTTTAAAATCTTTTTTTAAATCTTTTTAAATGGGGAATTGAAATATTTTAAATTTTTTTTATCATAACTTGTCCATTTGGCCTGGCCTCTTTCATCTTGTTTATTATTTTTATATTTTATTCTTTCTCATTTTTTTTCTGGACTTATGTCTTCTACTTTGAGTATTATGCTTTGTTTGCTTTCACCCTTTTCCAGTGTTCTGAAAGATAAACCTCCCTGTTACAATTTTTGTCTGTTGGTTTTTGGAAAATGTTTTTTTAATCTATTTAAGTTGAAACTGGTGCTGGTTAAATTAGGCAGAAAAGGAATTTTTTCAGAAGGAAAAGGAGGTGTTTACAGAATTGATGGGAAGGAGGGCAGGTGGACACATGGGGAGAATCCATTGGCAGGCAGCCCACGGGGCGAGCCATGCCCCAGGATCCGCAGCTCTCTGAAGGCCTCTGCTGCTGGGATGCTCTGTGTTTCCTGGACGCCGCTGCCACACACGTCCTCACTCACCTGCACTGCTGCCTCTCCGGACACTGGACTCTACAGCTGCTCCTGGCAGATGATTTCTGGGTGGTCTCTGCTTCTGGGCACCATTTGCTTCTCATTAATGTCCCAAACAGGAGCACCCAATGGATGAGCTTAAGTCTCCAGGCTATCAGAGAGCTGAAAGATGCTTGAGGGGGAAAAGTTCTGGCCTTGTCTGCTCTGTAGTAAGGCAAGGTCCTACTCGCACCGTTCACCATGTGCCAGATGTCGGGACAGTCCTCTCTAGTTTTATCACCATCTCCATATTTTATAAAGGATGACCAAACTAAAAAGTTAATTACTGCTCATAAATACAACATGTAGTACAGGGGTAAAGAGAGAGGAAAGAAAAAGAATGTTGGTAAAAATATATTCATGGCAAGGAAGTATGGATAAAGGTTATGATTTTCATTTCTTCAGTTTGTCATATGGCTGTAGCTCAGCACTGTCCAGTACAAGTTTCTGGAACAGCAGAAATGCTCTGGACCTGCAGTGTCGACTATAGGAGCCACTAGCTACATGTGGTCCAGGAATGCTTGAAATGTGGCTAGTGGAGCTAGGAAACTAATATTTTAATTGTATTGAATTCTAATTAATTTACATTTTGATTTAAATAGCCATATATGACTGATGGCTACAATATTGTATAACATAGCTGTAAATAAAATTATGTACCCTTTCCCTTCAGCTATACTCGAGTGAATTAATAGGGCTCTTTCCCAGTCCAGTTCTTTCCCCAGTTTCAGGATAACCCTGAAAGCTGGCTAATCTTGTCTGGCTAATCTTGGCTTCAGTAGTCATCCACTTAGAGCTGACCATTGAACATGTTAGGAAAGAGTCCAACTCTATTCTTCTCTGTCCTTAGGGAGAAAGTGCATCCTTATTCGCTTTTTATCACCGTGCCAATTACCAGGCAGTGCTTTAACACCTTACGCTAGCTATTTATCCAGTGGTGTAGGGAGGACAAATAGCCTGATGGCAATTTAACAGGAAGGTAATCTCCTTCCTTGCAAACAAACCTGCAGCGCTTGTGGATAATGGCGTTAATGAGATGAGAACGTGTAAAGTTTTTGCAAATATATTATTAGATATCATTCTTGGAGGCCTCACAACCCCTGCCACCCATTCTGGACCCATATTCTGACTCTAGAAGAAACAGAACATTCATGAATTCCTAAGGACTGCCTTCTAACCTGGCAAAGTATTGTCTCGCAGCTGGAGTGACTCAGTCTTCCATGGCTCATTACAATGTTCTGCAAGTCCATCTGTTCTCAGATGATGAGATACCAGTAGTTGTTTTATTGCTTTTTTCTTTCGCTGTAGAGTGAGTTCCTTGGTGGAAACAATGTTGTGTGTGAAGCAGGCTATATGTAAGGCGTTCAGTAGGGGTGGTACTTGTACAAGTATAGTAAGGAGGGAAAGCAATCACAAATCCTAATACGTGAGGTCAAGTTGTTACCTTTACCAGGATGGAAAGGCACCAATACAGTTAACCTTGTAGTAGGCATTTGGCTGGGGCACGTGTATACTATTATATTAGGGGCTCAGGCTTGGTCTTCAGGCAGGATAGCTGAGCAAACAGTAGTGGTGGTAGGTCGGTAAGCCTATGTAGTGGGAAGTCCAAGTTGATGGACCCACACGTAGTTTCATGTGTGCCACCATAAGCTAGAGGTGTATTAGCTGGGAAGGAGAGGGCTGGCTGTCTACACGATCACTGAAAGGATCCTTGACAGTGGACATTCACGCCGAACACAAATATTTTCCCTCTCTGGGCCTTTCCTGAAAGCCCTCTAGCATGGCATCTGAAATTAGAGTTAAATCTCTGTAGGTTTTGATAATCACCTTTCATTTTCCAAGTCCTAGAGGTCTTTACCAGGTTCTTCTTTTTCTCTTGCTTCCTAATGTTGCTACCATGCCTCTGGCATTGAAGTGCCCAATGTGGCCTGTGTCACCCTCAGATCTTCCAATTTTCTTTAAAATCAGGAAACCATTTTTACTGCATTATCTTCCACCAGTCTCCCTGCCCATAAAAGAATGTCTCATATGTGCTTCTCCGAGATGCTTCCATTCCCTTTGCTCTTGAATCTCTTGGGGGTCTTTGTGAAGGGGGTGTCTTCTGGGAGCCATCAGGAGATATGATGAGGCAGTGAAAAGGCAGGTCACCCGTTATAAAGGCATTTCAGCTTTCCACTCTTCAAGGTCCTTGGATTTCTTCTATATCATACCAAAGAATTTTTGAGGCCTCAGTATTCATTTGTTGAGGGCCATGTGTGAGTCTAGAATTTCGTTGATAAACTAGGCAAATAATTATAGAACTATTTAGATGCTCAGGCTATTACAAAGAATACAGAATGCCAGTAATGATAACTATAGTAATAAATGCAGCCTATCTGATGTCTTCTTCTTTCTTTGTCCAAATACTATCCAAATCCGTTCCCACATATATTCCTAATTTAAAAAAAATGAATTTAAATAGGCGACGTCCTGCAAGTGTGTGCGTGCGTGCATGTGTGAGCAAACAAGTTCCTCCTCAGCTTGATTTTGACTTTGTAACTGGATCGCTAGGATTCTTATTACAGGCTGGGGGAAACTGAGGCAAGGGAACTATGCCATTTTTCAAATAATGTATGCAGAGCTCTATCAAACCAGAGAGTTAGGGTTCTTTCGGCTGGCAAAGAAGGGTTGCGGGAAGTGGAGGGTTCAGAGTATAGGGTTAGCCAAATAGTTTTGCACATCACCATTACAATTATTGAAACTGCATGATTTCTTGACCTATGCCTTAATTTTTACATAAAAGATAGTGAACCTAACAAGTCTGTCTTTACAGCTTTTGGGGAGCAAACTGTATTTTGTGTTTCACTACATCAGTAGTATCACATCAGCCATGGTGTTATTTCACGGCTATGGGAAAGAAAAAATTCTTTTAACACAATCATAAGGGTTTCACCCAAAAAGTTAAAGATTGTCATTCTCTTTCTTGAACTCATTAGGTGCCATCAGAAGACATTTTAAACTGTCCCTTCTTCTTTGTATCAGTTTCTGCAGATTTAAAATTCTGAGAAGGAGGGGTGCCTGGATTGGGTCAGTTGATTAAGCATCTGACTCTTGATTTTGACTCAGGTCTTGATCTCAGGTCTTGATCTCCACACTGGGCATGGAGCCTACTTTAAAAAAATGTTCTGAGGAGGAGCAAATGATCAACTCAGTTTGGGCCGCACGTCCACAATATAGCTGCTACATGTTTGAGAGAGTAGACAACTTGCCCTCACATCTTCTGCAGTAGGAGGTGGGCCCCTTCTTCCCACCTTTGGATTTCCTAAGCACAGTAGAAATGGCTCAGTTGTTGGGAAATCTAAAAAATTCAACTACTTTTATTTATGAAAGTTAGGAACAAAACAGTATTTTTGGTCTCCCCTATAAAACATGAAGAACATGAATTATTACTGTTCTTTATTTTGTCTCATTTCCTAAATCTGGGTTTAAAATAAAAACAGTTATTATTGAGTTGTTATTTTTTTTAAATACTAATTTTCTTTAAGGATATATTTGTATATTTCTATTAATTTTAAAAACAAATTTCAGAGTTTCTGAGTGTTTAAGTGGTTTCAGAGCATACAGTGATTATTTCATTACACAATTTTCTTTCCAAGCAGTACATTTAATTAACCTTTCAGTCAGTACAGATAGATCTTCAAGCAATTATTTTTAAGAAGCGCACTTTTGCAACTTTTATTTTTTGAAAATTTCAATCCCACAGATACACTGAAAGCATGCTCCAAGCGAATAACTAAGTAAATTTCACCTAGATTCACCAAATTACCATATTTGCATTATTTCTTTCTATGTGAGTATGTACATACCCACACATTTATTTTTTCTGAGCTATTTGAAAGGAAATTGGGTCATGATGATACTTCACTCCTAAATACTTTAGCATGCATCTCCTGAGAAATGAAATTCTCCTACACAACCATAAAATGATCACATTGGGTGGTGTATTTTCTGAGCTCTTGGACATTATTCTGTTTGTGGTTTGATAGATTTTGATGTGGCTTAGAAAGGGTTTTACCAGGGAGAACAACTTTTGACAAACACCATGAGAAGTTCCATGGACCTGCTCCCCTGTGTAACTAGGTGAACATTATTTAAAAAATGAAATAACCATTTAGACGTTCTGAAAATGACCGTAAGGAAATACAGCAAATTTAGAAATCTCTATTCAATAAAATCTATAGAAATTCAGTAAGAAAGGTGAAGGTTGTATTTGAACCAAGATTCCTCTTGTCCTCCCCCTCCCAGCTCAGTGAGAGGAATGCTCCACTCTGGATTGGCGCAGCCAAGAACACACGGCTTTCTTCTTTCCAAGCATCCAGTGAGAGGGCATTTTTCCTGTGAGGAGCAGAAGGTCAGCATTTCTCACCATGCCTCTAGCTGGCTGTTGCTGGAAATGAGTTCTTAATGAGTGTGGCAGAGAGATGGAAGCTCTTTTCTTCTGCCAGCCCTCACTCATGGAACAGAGGCTCTATCACATGCTTGGCACCGTTGAAAGCACTGGGGCCCTGATCTTCCCACGTCTTAGTGTGTAAGGCAGCGGTTCCGTGCTCGGAGGGAAAGCTGAGGAGATCAGTCTACTGCGCAGTCATGCACAGCGGGTCTGCCAAATGCTCAGCAAATAAAGTTGAGTGGCTCAGAGAGAAGCATGCCATTCACCCCACCCCCGGTTTGAGGTCCCTGTCTCAAAGATTTTGCCTGAAGAGAGAAACAGGTCATGAAACATACCTCCTTGTCATTTCCAAAAGGAACTAATTTCATTTGAAGTAGAACATGGAGAAGTCAGAGCCTAAAGGAGCTCTCAGAAACAGTGGAGGTTGGGGTGAAAGGCAGTTGGGAAGAGAATGGTAAATTCAATGAAGATACAACCTGTGAAATAAGTACATTCCTAAATAAACAAAACCTGAGAGAATTTGATGCTGGCGCACTCATCTTAGGAGATACACTGAAGGAATTTCTTTAGGCTGAAAGCAAGTGACTCTAGATAGTAATTTGAATTCACATGAAAAAACAAAGAGCACCAGTACAGGTGAATAGGTAATTATAAAATATAGTGTAAATGTTTATTTCTTCTCTTTTATTCACTGATTTAAAAGGCAGGTGTATGAAATAATATGTGTATAATGTATTGTTGGGCTTACAGCATACAGAAATGTGATATATTTGTCAGTAATAACACAAAAGAGGTTAAGTGGGAACAAAGACCTTTTGGGTTAGGATTTCAGAAGATAACTTGAACCCAAAATACAATGAAGAAGACCAGAAATGATAAATAAAAAAGGTAATTAAACAAGACTAAAGAATATAGATTTGCTTTCCTTCTCTCAGCTCTTTTAAAAGACCCCAAATCATATAAAGTAGTAATTGTAACATTGTATTGTTGAATTTATAATATTGACAGATGTGTGTAACAGTAATACAGCAAAAAGTGGGAAAATGGAAGGAGCTGTATAAGAGTAACATTTCTATATTATACCGAAATTAAATTAGTATAAATCTGAAGCTGATTCTCCTAAGTTATATATGGTAAGCCCTATAGCAACCACTAAAGAAATAACTTTATTTATTATTTTTTTAAAAATTTATTTATTTATTAGAGAGGGAGAGAGCATGGAGGGAGCAGAGGGAGAGGGAGAGAATCTCAAGCGGACTCCCCGCTGAGCATGGAACCTGACATGGGGCTTGATCTCATGTGAGATCGTGATCTGAGCTGAAGTCAAGAGTCAGTTGCTCAACCAGCTGAACCATCTAGGTGCCCCAGAAATAACTTTAAAATATAGTGAAAAAATAAAAAAAAATTTTAAAGGAAAGTAAATGGATTAAAAAAAAGACATATTATTACAAATAGTAGCCATAAGAAAGGTTGAATAGCTATACTAATATCAGAATAGACTTCAAGACAAAAAAATGTTACTAGGGATTAAGGGTGAGATTTTACAGTGATAATAAAAGGCTCAATCTATCGGGAAATCATAAGTTATCAAAAATGTTTCATCAGTTTTGAGAATTTTTTTTTTTTGCTAATGTCTGTTTAAATATGGCTCTTAACCCATTTTCTCTCTTTTTTCTGGGACTTCACATACATACATGTTTATTAGATCTTTTTAAGTCTCATCTGTGTCTAATGCTCTTTTCTGTGTTTTCCATTCTTCTGCTCCCCACAAACATAGGCCCCCTGCCGTTTTTGCTTCAGTTTGGTTATTTTCTATTGATGTGTTTTCCATGTGATAGATCTTATATTCTGCATTGTCTAATGTGTTATAGAATTCACTAATAAGTTCTTAATTTTAGATATCCTTTTTATGTTTTAATTTTTATGTATATTTAGTTCTAGAATTTCCATTTGATCTTTCTTTATAGTTTACGTGTGTTGATGCATTACCTATTTTTTTAAAACGTCTCCATGTTCCTCTAGTTCCTTGAACATATTAATCATAGTCATTTTAAAAGTCCTTCTTGTCTGACTCATAAATTGGGATCACCTGTGTGTCTGTTTCTATGGGTCACTTTTTTCTCATTATTCTTTGACAAGTAAAGGAATATTTGAATGAATGGCAGCCGTTGTTAACAAAAATATGTAGAGGCTTCAGATTCTTGGGGAGGCTCACTTTTCTCTCCTCTGGACAGAGTGCCTGTTAAGTGCTTGAAACTTGCCCAGTTTCCACTAAAAACTCTTCTGGTTTCTTCTTCTGCAGTAGCCCTCCTCTGGGTCTTGCACTGGGATCCGCCCTAGATCCACAACTTGTTGCCCATATTTAAATCCATCTGTACGCCCAGGGTAAAAGCAACTGCAGAAGCCAGGAAACCTCTCTGTTTTGTTCTTTCTAAAGTATTAGTTCATTTAGTTCTTGTTGCCTCAGAAACTCTCTTGTGCTTTCAAAATATAGCTTTTATGTTCCATCTGGCTCTTCTATAGCTCTAGATGGGCACACACGTCTTTGGACCAATGAGCGTGAAAGAGTCTTTATATAGTACGTATTGTAGAACATCTTTCTGTTTATTCATGCATGAGTTGCTAACAGCTGATTTTGGAATTTTGGGGACATAATATTTTTGAAACTATAAATATAATCTCATTTTGTTACCTTTTTGGCATTTAGAGTTTGATGAGAGTCTGATTTTTATTCCTTTGTGAATAAACCCATTTAAAAAATCTGTTTTTAAAGATTTATTTATCTTAGTGAAAATCATATACACTTTTCTAAGATGTCTTTTTATGTGAGTCTCTTTCCAGACTTCTCCTTTCAACTTTGAGCAGTCTCTGATAAGCTCTTTATACTAAGTTCCCTTGCTAGTTGGGGGGGGGTGTCTTTCTTTTTTGGGGGAGATTACAAGGTTTTTTTAAAATTTAAATTCAATTAATTAACATGTAGTGTATTATTAGTTTCAGGGGTAGAGGTCAGTGATTCATCAGTCTTATATAATACCCAGTGCTCATTACATCATGTGCCCTCCTTAATGTCTATCACCCAGTTAGCCCATTGTCACCCCCCTCCAGCAACCCTCAGTTTATTTCCTATGAATAAGAGTCTCTTATGGTTTATTCCCTCTCTGATTTCAATTTTTTCTATTTTTCCCTCCCTTCCTCTATGATCCTCTGTTTTGTTTCTCAAATTCCACATATGAGTGAGATCATATGATAATTGTCTTTCTCTGATTGACTTATTTCGCTTAGCATAATACCCTCTAGTCCCATCCACGTTGCTGCAGATGGCAAGATTTCATTTTTTGATGGCTGCGTAATATTCCTTTGTGTGTGTGTGCGTATACAACATCTTCTTTATCCATTCATCTGTCAGTGGACATCTGGGCTCTTTCCATAGTTTGGCTATTGTGGACATTGCTGCTATAAACATCGGGATGCAGGTGTAATTGTGCAATTGTGCAAAAAGTGCAATTGCTGGATCTTACGGTAACTCAATTTTCAACTTTTTGAGGAACCTCCATACTGTTTTCCAGAGTGGCTGCACCAGCTTGTATTCCCACCCACAGTGTAAGAGGGTTTCCGTTTCTCTGCATCCTCGCCAACACTTGTCATTTCCTGAGTGGTTAATTTTAGCCATTCTGACCGATGGGAGTGGTATCTCATTGTGGTTTTGATTTGTATTTTGAGAGGAGTGTTTTGCAATTAAGCTTTAGATTTTTCCTTCTTTTCTAGTTGCTGCTGTTGTTGTGATGTCTTCCTAAGAATTCCTGCAACTTTTATCTTCAATCCCTATTTCTTTTATTCTTATCTGTTATCTTCTCCATCAACCTTTTTTTCCCCACTTTGGATCTTTGTATAGTATTTTGAAAAATTTATTCAATAATTTCTATTTGACTTGATTTTTCCAAGTTTAGTCCTGTGCTTCATTGAATCAATTTGCACTTAAATCCTAATATTGGGATTTTGTCTTCCCTTATATTATCCTACTTTGTGTCTCTTTCTTTCTTTTCTACTTGTATTAATTTTTTATTCTTAGTTCTTTTTCTTTATCTTGGCTTTCTGCTGCTATTTCATAGAGGTCATGCATTCTGCTAAGTATGACAAACTGATATGAAATTTTTTTTCTCTTTAGCAAATCATTTTCAGAGATTTGTTATTCTTGTATTTTTGGGGGGTGGTCTTTACTTTCATTGCAGTATGTTAGAAATAAACTTTATAGAGATATAATTTACATTTGCTAAAATGTATTCATTTTAAATCAGCGTCTTTGTTGTATACATCTCTATATCCAACACCACAATTAAGACGTGGAATACTTACACTTCCCTAAAAAGTTCTCTGTATTTGTTTTTTTGTAGTCAGTATTCCCAACATCTGTCTTATGCAATCACTGATATGATTTCTATCACTATAGATTAGCTTTGTCTATTCAAGAATTTCATAAAAATTGAATAATCTTGTATGTACTTTTCTTCCTAGCTGCTTTAGCCCAGTCTAACATTTAAGAAATTCATTCATACTGTTACACGTATCAGTAGTTTGCTTCTTTTTATCACTGAATACTCACTGTATACGTGTAATACAATGTTTATCCATTCTTGCTATGGACAGAGTGTTCATGTTCCCCCTCCAAATTCATGTGTTGAAACCCTAACCCCCAAGGTGGTGGTATTTGGAGGTGGGGCCTGTGGCAGGAAATTAGGTTTAGATGAGGTCATTAGGGTTGGGCTCCCAGGATGTAAGAAGAGGTAGAGACCAGAGCGCTCTCTTTATCATGTGAGGCTACAGCCAGAAAGTGGCTATCTGTAAGTGAGGAAGAGGGCCCTCACAAAGAACTGGACCATGCTGGCATTCTGGATTTGGACTTCCTGGTCTCCAGAATGCTGAGAACTAAATGTCTGTTGTTTAGGCCACCTAGTCTATGCTATTATGTCATAGCAGCCTGAGCAGACTAAGACATTTCTCCTGTTGATGGATGCTTGAGTTGTTTCCAGTTTGCAGCCGTTATGAATAAAACTGCTACAAGCATTCATACATCAGCCTCCTTTTGTTCATGTTTACTTTTTAAGTCCTTGTAGGTGTTTATAATCATTGTTTTAAAGTCCCTGCCTGCTTAGTCAGTCATTTCTGTCTTTTCTTTGTCCATTTCTGTTTACTGATATGTCTCTTGGATAGGGTGACATTTTTCTGCTGTTCTGCATGTAGCATAATTTTCATTTGGGTGTTGGACATTGCTGAATGTCTGGGCTCCCCCACCTTCCCCCTGCCTTCCTTTAAAGATTTTGGAGTTTTTCTATGTCAGGAGGTTAGTTTACTTTCTAGATCATCTTCATACTTTTGAGATTTGTTTCTCAGTTTCTTTAGTGTAGATGCAGAGTGACCTTTACTCTGGGGCTATTTTATTTTATTTTTTAAAGATTTTATTTATTTATTTGTGAGAGAGAGCACACAAGCAGGGGGAGGGAGAAGCAGGCTCCCTGCTGAGCAAGGGGCCTAATGCAGGACTTGATCCCAGGACCCCAAGATCATGACCTGAGCCGAAGGCAGGCATTTAACCGACTGAGCCACCCAGGCGTCCGAACTTGGGCAATTTTAGCCTTACCTCTAGGTATGGACTTTCTGGAGTCTCTGTGAATGTTCCCGTTGTTCAGCTTTGTCCTTCCCAGTAGCTCTTTTTTCTTGGAAACTGTTCTTTACCCAGCTTCCTAGTCTCCTCCTTGGGCATCATAGGTCATTATGAAGTCAAAGAACTCAGGGAAGCTTTTCTGCAGAGTTCTACAGTTCCCTGCCTGCATAAATTCTTCCTCTTCGCTGCTCCACACCACAAGTATGAGCTGCCCCAACCTCCTTCAACTCTGACCTCCATTTCCTTAGCTCCGAGAGGCTGCTCATCTCTGCATGCTATTCCTCTCCCGCTTCCAGCGTCCAAAAAAATGTCTCCAGGTGGAAAGCTGCAGAGTCACAGGGCTCACCTTGTTTGTTCCCCTTCCTCCAGAGATCACAGTCCTGTGATGCTTGTTAGCCAGTGTCTGAAAATAGTTGTTACATATATTATGTCCAGACTTCTAGATGTTTATGATAGGAAACCTAGTCTGGAACCGGTACTTCATCCTCTCTGGAAGCAAAGCCTTATTGTCATCTTTTCAGGAGGTATTTTTAAATTCAAGTTTTTATTTAATTATTTTAAAATGAAGAGAAATGATTCATTTCCATATTTTTTTAGTGTCCAGGCAAGTGATTTGTTGTGGCACCACTCTTCGTTCTTTTGAAGGATGGTTGAAACCTCTTCTCATATATATAGTTGCACAGCAAATGGACTTCACCATTCTTAGTGACGGTCTCAGTGATTACTTGTCTTGCAGCTAATATTGCTGAGCTTGACTACATGAAATATTATAATCCACAGATCTAGATCTTTGGCATTCTGAATCAATCATGTATGAAACACTTTAGGGCCCAGAATGTCCTGCAGTCAGGGATCATCCTCTTTTTATTCAGAGGGAAAATTTCATTGCTCTTCTTTGAAAGCTCTGAAGTAAGACTTTCCCTTTCTCTATTTCTGGCTAAAATATCTGAAGATGTTACATCTGATATTGCTCCGGCAAATTTGGAATCATGATAGTAGGTAGAATGATGGTAGAGATAGTAGAAATGGGATCCCATTTTAATTTACACATAAATCTTTATTTTGTACCTATTATCAATCAGACACTTTTCTAGGAAAAAAATACATTGAGCTTACATTTCATCAAATCAGACCATTGCACTGATGAATCAAACTAACCCTGAAATGCATACACTCTTTAGATTTTTGAAGTTACAGTAGTCATTTTCCTATCTCTACTGTTTAAAGCATTTTGAATTTTCTGTTACTTGTTGTTGGGAAAGGCAGTCTTTTGCATGCAGTCTTTCAACACTTGTCCACATAAGAATGGGCCTTGACCTTGAAACGGTTCCTTACCAAGAGATAAAGAGCCCATACAGCCTCTGTGGACTTATAGCCTTATGTGGGAATATCTTTCCCTGTTTCCAGCTCAGTGTATGCTCCTTTGTTCTCCTTAAGCATGTATGTCACTGGCCTTCAGGTGTGCCCTCAGCTTCTTTCAGTATTTCAGACTCCACAGGGAAAGGGTGAGGTCCGTATGTTGCAGCATGAGAGGGGTACATGTAGGTAAATTGCCCTATATTAGCTACTGTGAGAGACCCACAATTAAACCTAGTATTACTCTCTCTCTTCTCTGTAAAGTAAAGGGTTGTTCCATCCAATGCTTGATTGCATTGTGTCTTCCTTAGGAAGTCTGATACCAGATGCAGTGTGCAGGAATGTTTGGCGTCCTCTCTTGGGATTGATATCTAACACATGGTATTCTGTTGGACACTTGCAAACAAAGGCATCCTAACATACAGAATATTAGTTGGGTTACATGCTCATGTTACAGTTTATAGCACTGCTAATTCCCCATTCCTCTTCTAATCAAATTCTTGCCTGGCTGCTTTTTTTTTTAGATTTATTTTTTTGAGAGAGAGAACACAGAGGGAAGGGGCAGAGGGAGAGGGAGAGAGAAACTCAAGCAGAGTCTGGGCTCAGTGTGGAGCCCACTGTGGGGCTCGATCTCATGACCCTCAGATCACGACCTGAGCTGTAACTAAGAGTTGGATGCTTAACTGACTGCATCACCCTTTTTAAACATCTGACTAGATCAATAAGAATGGCATCTAAAATTTACTGATCCTTTATTATGTATCAGGTACTTTTCCAACCACTGTACATGCTTTGAATCATTCATTCCTCAAAATAACCCAATGAAGTAAATACTACTATTATCCCCCTTTTACGGATTAGGAAACTGTAAGCTTTCCCAATGTCACATTGTCAGTAAGTGTGGAGTCAGGATTTGAACATAGGCTATCTGATCCCAAAGGCTGAGCTTTTAACCATAGCACTATTCTATAGAATGCTTGCTTTTATTGACTTACTATATTGTGGATATACTTTTGTGCATTAAAATGTCCTCTCACAGCAGTATTACCATTTGCTCCAACATATTCAGTCATCTGGATATTATGCTGTATTTAGTCAACATCCCCCTTTCGTACATTTATTTGTTTCTATTTTTTTCTTTCAAATAATGACCTGCCATGTACATCATTTTATATTATTTTAGAAAAATCTCTGTAATTGTTCCTTTAGAAAAATTCCTAGAAGCGGGAAATCTTGAACTAATGGTCAGTGTAATTTTAAGATTAAGTTGAAAATCATTAAGTTGTACTCCAGAAAATACTTACCAATTCATATTTCTACCAGAAGTGTATCTTCTTTGGTATTTTAGCATGAAGTTCGGGAAGCATTGCTATTTAAACTAGAAATTCCTTTAATTAATCTTTCATATGGATTTTTCTGTCCCTATGTATTTTATTTCTTAAGATGACCTGTCCTTTTTTCCCTCCCTTGTATAGTACCTACAAGAATTCTGTATTTTTAACACATATTTTGAGTTTTAAAGGATAATTCTGTGAACTTGCATGTATTTAAGTTTTTGTTTTGTTTTGTTTTTGTTTTTTTCCTGAGACCATGAGACCTCAGTAAGCTTTTCACTTGACAGGGACATTAATGAGTGAGGTAATTACTTAGACATCATGGTTGAAATGCCATTAGAAAGTAAAAAAATATTTTTGGGCTGGAATCACTTAATTTGGCAACTTACTTAGATCTCAATAACTAATTTCCTGTTTTCTTCTTATTTTTCTTAAGCCTAGCTATCATAGCGATATTTAAACTCATGTTCATAAAGAAAAGCAGCTTAACAAGTCCAATATAGTTTATATTACCATTAAGGATAAATTAAGATTTTTTTTTTTTTACTGACATTTCATTCTGTTTTCACAGATAGATATATTGCCATGTAAGGACTTCTCTTTCATACCACGGGTGAAGTTGGCTCAGTTAACAGTTTTAAAAACTAGTACCTATAATCACAATATTGGTTCTTACTTAAACTAACGAATTTCCCCCAAACTGTTTATGGATTATACTAGGGGAGTATTTTCATCTTTCTTTTCAGCTGTTGGAAAGCAAGCTTTAGGAGGAAGTAGAACCAACATAAATGAAGGCAGCTACAAAGTTAATATTGATTTTGCCTTTTTCCCTACCTGTCTTTTTAGATTGTTTTCTTTGCATTTCTCATATCTCTTGTCCCTATTTATGCAAGGTATTCTTTTTTGCTCTAGGCTTCTCACTGTTTTGAAGCATAAAAGGGAACATCAAAGCCTTGTATCATGTGAGTTTCAAATCTAGGTGTACACTGACAATACTGAAGGACTCAACAGCACACCAGGCTTGTGAGTGTAGTTCAGCAATGCCCTTCATTTGTCTGTACTGATCATAACGTGTCATCCCTGCCTGAGTCTTAAATGATGGTTATCGAGTGACTTTGGATTCGTCTTTGGAATCAGAAAATCCCAGGAAGTGTCTTTTCTTGGGTATTTTATTCTACTTCTTGAAAACATTCTGAACAAACACACTTTTCTGGGTATATAATGCCTAGAAGTATAGATCATACTGGGAAAATGGAAACGAATAGTAGAAAGATGTAGCTTACATTGTGCTTTTGCCCTATTAGGTTATGTCTGTTTACTTCTTAAGGTTAAGAAGTAAGCTAGTCAAAAAATAGCTCTCTATTTGTGTCTCAAATTGGTGAACTTTAAAAATTGAGATGCTCTAGTCAGGTATGTAGCTTCAGAAGCTATTGTTTACATCCCAGTCATTTCTACTATTATTTCTATTGTATATATTTAATGGTTTTAGAAATAAAAAAGTGTTATAAGAATTCGCCTTATAAACACTGATTCAAAACTAGCCGAAGTGTGATATCTTTACAAGTTAAGTTCTAAATTAAAAAAGCAAAAGGTCTGTGTTTATTTAAAAGATTTATTTATTTATTTTAGGGGAGAAGGACAGAGGAAGAGGGAGAGAATCCTCAAGCAGTCTCCCCACTGAGCATGGAGCCTGAGGTGGGGCTCCATCCCAGAACCTGAGATCATGATTTGAGCCAAAACCAAGAGCCAGACGCTTAATCAACTGAACCATCCGGCCCCAAGAGGTCTGTGTTTTTGACCTTTCCCAAGGGAGTATTCTCAGGTAATTTATTCATTTACTCTTCCTTATAAAGACTTAAAGTTTTCTCTGCTTACATTTGTGGTTTACATTTTCATACCTGCAGGATTAGGGAAGTTGCCCACAAAACTACCCCCACTTCTGACATAAACTATACGTTTGGGGGAACCCAGGAGCCTCTGCAGGTTTGCTAATTTGCTAGAAGGAGTCACAGAACTTACTGAAAGCTGTTAAACTCGTGGTTAGAGTTTATCACAGCACAAAGAAACATACTAAAATCAGGGAAGGGACGAGACACATGGGGCAGAGTACAGGAGAGCTCACAGCGTGGAGCTGCTGGTTGTCAACAGAGGTATGGAGAGCATGAACCCCACCTGGGATGATGTGTAATAATGCACGTGTAGTACTGTCCACTGTGTGCATGTTGTTACATGTTGATCTGTGACATTGAGCCTTGGTGTCTAGGGTTTTTTTTTTTTTTTTTTTTAAAGATTTTATTTATTTATGTGACAGAGAGACAGCCAGTGAGAGAGGGAACACAGCAGGGGGAGTGGGAGAGGAAGAAGCAGGCTCCCAGCGGAGGAGCCTGATGTGGGACTCGATCCTGGAACGCCAGGATCACGCCCTGAGCCGAAGGCAGACGCTTTAACGACTGCGCTACCCAGGCGCCCCGGTGTCTAGGGTTTTTATTGGGGCTTGGTGATATAGATGTGGTTGGCTAACCTCAGTCTTCAGCTAACGTGGAGTTTGAGCTGATACCACATGACCCAAATCCTGTACCGTAAGTCACAGTGCTGGCCTATTGGCAGTGTCCCAGGGCCCCAGATAAACAAAGGCACTCTTATCAGAGAGGACATGCCAAGGGCTTAGAGCTTGCTTCCCAGGAGTCAAGGGCAAAGGCAAGACCTCTCATTGGGCAAGGTTAAATTTTTGACTACACAGTAACAAATTTAGCAGCTACCTTTTCAAGCACTTCAGTGGATAGTGGATGCTTCCTGTGTATTTTGGGTAGGAGGAGTGATCTTTCATTTCAGGAAGGTGACAGGACTGTGGGTTTGTGTGTAGGTTAAGACGAGTCAGCTGCTGTTTGGACCTGTAGGTAGTTTTGAGACAACCATCAGGAAGCATTTATCCTTTGGCCAGTACTAGGGTGGTTGCCATCAAGAGTCAACAGCATACAACATGCATATATTATTTATAAGACAATAAAAGAAACCTTTATGAGAGCATATTAGAGTAAATTAATTCTGTGGACCGAGTAGTATATTTGCTTAAGGATTAAGAAAAAAGTAATATCAATTTTACATTCCCCTTAAGTACATTTCCATTTGTTTGAGAAAACACCTCCATTATTTAGCTAGCAGTCAACTTTCTGAGTGGGCAGTGAAGGAACAGATAAGTGTGTTTCTGAAAGCTTTTCTGGGTAGAATTCTACAGTAGAGACCCATTTATTTCTTGTTGTTTCTTCCAGTTCTGCGAGGATTTTATGTTTTCTCTCTTAGAGTTGCCTACTTATCTCTCCTGTTAGATGAGAAGATGTGCACCATGCCATCTCCTGCAGTCTTCCCCATCATGGTTCAGCACAGCTCTGTCCTTCTGGTGGTTTTGACCAAAAATCTTACAGAAATCTGTGTTAGTTATTATTGCTGCATAAAAAATCACCCCAGTCTTACTGAATTAAAACAAGACCCATTGATTAACTCAGAGTTCTGTAGATTAGAAGTCTGGGCATGGGGGGGCGCCTGAGTGGCACAGCGGTTAAGCGTCTGCCTTCGGCTCAGGGCGTGATCCCAGCGTTATGGGATCGAGCCCCACATCAGGCTCCTCCACTATGAGCCTGCTTCTTCCTCTCCCACTCCCCCTGCTTGTGTTCCCTCTCTTGCTGGCTGTCTCTATCTCTGTCGAATAAAAAAATAAAATCTTTAAAAAAAAAAAAAAAGAAGTCTGGGCATGGTGTATATGGACTGAGTCTCACAAGGCCAAAATCAAGTTACATTCTCATCCAGAGCTTGGGGTTTTTTCCCAGGCTCATTGAGGTGATTGGCAGAATATAGTTACTTGTGGTTATAGAACTGAAGTCCCCATTTTCTTGTTGGATATTTGCTGTAGTTTACTCCCTCTTAGCTCTTAGAGGCTTTTCTCAGGTCCTAACTGTGTGCCCTTCGCACGACACGGCAGCTTACTTCTTGGAGCCAGTTGCCTGATATTTTGCAGTGTGCTAAGATGGACTTTTATATAATGTCACGTGATTACTGTAGTGACTACCCAATTACCTTTCTCATTTAATGAATGTAATCAGAGGAGTAACTGTCCCGTCATATTCACAGTTCCTGCCCACACTCAAGATGAGGGGATTAAGCAGGGCATATATACCGAGGGGTGTGAATCTGAGAGTTGTCTTAGAATGCTGCTCACCTCCTCATATTTGTATTATATTATATTATCTGATTACCTAATCACGCGTTGCCCAAAGACCAGCTTTGAAAGAATAAGATTTAGAAAGAAAAAATAAGCCAGAGACTTTAAGCATCCAAATAAGTAGAGGAAAGAACATTTTGAAGTTCAATACATCCAAAAAGTTAGAGAGGGAGAAAATGGGAAGTAAATTGCATGGTTAAAAAAATAAAATAATATGGTAGAAATAAATTCCTGTCTATCAATAACACCACAATGTTTATTATTAAACCTGCTACCAATAGGATAAAAGAATGCAGTCCAACTACATGCAGTTTAAAGAGCACTCCTGAAATATAGTGTTCGAGAAAGGTTTATCCACTAATTTATTGAACTAATGTTTGTGACAGATAGTTTCTAAAGACTTCTTAGGGAGCAAATCAAAGTCCCTGCCCTGATGAAGTTCATGTTATAGTGGGGGGTGTTGATAATAAACAGATAAGCCAGATACTATGTTACAGAGTGAAAAGTACTACTAAGCATAAAACGGAATAAAGAGATATGGAGTAGTTTGGTAGTGTAAGGGCCCTGACCTTTCAGATGGGCTGTTCAGGGATGCCTCTGTGAGAAAATGGGACCTGAATAGGTTGAGAGAATGAGCCATGTGGGTATCTGAGAGCAGAGCGAACGCAGAGACCAGGAGATGGGATTATGCTTTGTGTGCTTGAGGAGCGGCAGGTGGGTCATGTGGCAGAAGCAGAGAGAGGGCAGAGGAGGAGGCATGGGGAGACAGAGAGGCAGGGACAGATCATGTAGAGCTTTAAGTGAAAAAGGAAATGGATGGAGGAATATCTTTATTGTCTATTTTGTACCACACTTGGCACCCAGTAAGTAGTTGTGGAAATACAGAATGTAGAGGACAGATATGGGTCTTGCTTTCTTGGATCTTTTGCTGAATCTTCTATGAAATATCACAGTCACAAAAGCGTAACACTAGCTTGCTCTTTGAAGATGGCAGGTTTGCTCAAGCTCACCTAGGGCCATGAAAACAACTATGATCATCTGCTGAGATGATCATATGATTTTTATCCTTCATTTTGTTAATGTGGTTGTCACGTTGATTGGAGGATGATGGACTATGCTTGCATCCCTGGAACAAAGTACACTTGATCATGATAAATGATTCTTTTAATGTATTGTTGAATTTAGTTTGCTAATATTTTGTTGGGGATTTTTACATCTTGTTGTTCATCAGGGATTTGGCCTATAATTTCTTTTTTTAATGGTATTCTGTCTAGTTTTTATATTATGGTAATGCTGGCCTTATAAAATGAGTCTGAAAGTGTTCCTTCCTCTTCAGTTTTTTGGAAGAGTTGAGAAGGATAGACATTAAATCTTTGATAGAATTCACCAGTGAAAGTGTCTGGTCGTGGGCTTTTATTTATTGATAGATTTTTGATTACTGATCAGTCTCCTGACTATTAGTAAGTCTGTTCAGATTTCCTATTTGTTATGAATTCAGTCTTATAATGTTTCTAGGAATTTATCCATTTTTTCTAGGTTGTTCATATTGTTGGCGTATAATTGTTTATAATAGTTCTCTTATGATCCTTAGTATTTCTGTGCTATCAGATGTTACTTGTCTTTTATTTCTGATTTTGAGTCTTGTATTTTTTCTCTTGTTAAGTCTAGCTAAAAGTTTGTCAATTTTGTTCATCTTTTCAAAAAATCCTCTTAGTTTTATTCATTTTTCTATGCTTTTGAGTCTCAGTTTCTGTTTTTTCCTACTCTGATCTTTGTTATTTCCTTCCTTCTACTAACTTTGGGCTTCATTTGTTCTTCTTTTTGTAGTTCCTTGAGGTGTAAAGTTAAACTATTTGAGACTCTTTTCTTGAGGTAGGTGTTTATTACTACAGACTTCCCTTTAGAACTGCTTTTGCTGTTGTCTCTAGATTTTGGTATGTTGCATTTCCATTTTCATTTGTCTTAGGTACTTTTTTATTTCTTCATTGATCAATTGGTTATTTGGTAGCATGTTGTTTAATTTCTATGTATTTGTGATTTTTCCAGTTTTTTTATTGAAGTATAATTAATATACAGTGCTATATTAGTTTCAGGTATACAAAATAACAATTCAACAGTTCTGTACATTACTCAGTGTTCATCATGATAAGTGTACTTTTAATCTGTTTTATCTAATTCAGCATCCCCCTTCCTCCAGCTCCCCCCTAGCAACCACTGACTTGTTTTCTGTATTTAAGAGTCTTTTTTGGGGATGCCTGGGTGGCTCAGTCAGCTAAGCGTCTGACTTTAGATTTTGGCTCAGGTCATGATCTCAGGGTTGTGAGATCGAGCCCCATGTAGGACTCTGTGCTCAGAGCAGAGTCTCCTTGTCCCTCTCCATCCACTCACATAGGTGTGTATGCTCTCTCTCTTGCTCTCAAATTAAAAAAAAAAAACTTAAAAAAATATTTTTTTTGTTTCTTTTTTCTTTGTGTTGTTGCATAAATTCCATATATGAGTGAAGTCATATGGTATCTTTCTTTTTTTTTTTTTAAGATTTTATTTATTTGACAGAGAGAGAGACAGTGAGAGAAGGAACACGGAACACAAGCAGAGGGAACGGGAGAGGGAGAAGCAGACTTCCTGCTGAGCAGAGAGCCCGATGTGGGGCTCACTCCCAGGACTCTGGGATCATGACCTGAGCCAAACGCAGATGCTTAATGACGGAGCCACCCAGGCACCCCCATATGGTATCTTTCTGTGACTGACTATTTCACTTAGCATTATACCCTCTAGGTGCATCCATGGTCTTGCAAATGCCAAGACATTCTTTTTTATGGCTGAGTAATATTCCATTGTGTGTGTGTGTGTATATATCTATATATATCTATCTATATATCTATATTTATCTATCTCACATCTTTATTCGTTCATCTATGGAAGCCCACTTAGGTTGCTTCCGTATCTTGGCTCTTGTAAATAATGCTACAATAAACATAGGGGTGCATATATCTTTTTGAGTTAGTGTTTTCATATTCTTTAGCTAAATACCTGGTAGTGAAATTAGTGGATCATATGGTAATTCTGTTTTTGATTGTTTGAGGAAACTTATACTGTTTACACAGTGTCTGTACCAGTTTGCATTCCCATCAACAGTGCAGGAGGGTTCATTTTCTCCACATCCTCATCAACCCTTGTTATTTTATATATTTTGCTTCTAGCCATCCTGCCAGTTATAAAGCGTTATCTCATTGTGGTTTCTTTCATAATTGATTTCTAGTTTCAGATCATTGTGATTGGTGAAGATGCTTGATGTGATTTCAGTCTTCTTAAACTTATTGAGACTTATTTTGTGGTCTAACATACGATCTATCCTGGAAAATTCTCTATCTGCACTTGAGAAGTATGTGTATTCTGCTTTTGGATGGAATATTCTGTATGTATCCATTAAATACATATGGTTTAATTGTCCTTTAAGAGCCAGTGTTCTCTTGTTGATTTTCTGTCTGGATGACTTATCCTTTGATGTAAGTGGGTACTCTAGTCCCCTACTATTATTATATTACTGTCAGTTTCTCACTTTTGCTCAGTTCATATTTGCTTTAAATATTTAGGTGTACTTATGTTGGGTGTATAAATATTTATAAATGTTATATTGTCCTGTTGGATTAACCCCTTTATACTTATGCAATACCCTTCCTCGTCTTTTATTACAGTCTTTGTTTTAAAGTCGGTTTTGTCTGATACAAGTGTAGCTACTTTAGTTGTCTTTTGGTTTCCATTTGCATGGAATATCTTTTTCCATCCCTTCACTTTCAGTCTTTGTGACTTCTCTTTGATACTTTTTAATGTTTTCTCATTGTTGGGATTCTCACTATGTTAGTTCTTCTCCCAAGTTTGCTGAGCATCTTTATGACCATTACTTTGAACTCTTTATCAGGTAAATTATCTGTTTCATTAAGTTTTTTCCTGACTTTTTATCTTACTCTTTCATTTGGAACATATTCCTCTGTTTCTTCATTTTGCTTGACTCTCTGTGTTTGTTTCTATATATTAAGTGGAACACCTACCTCTCCTAGTCTGGAGGGAGTGGCTTTGTGTAGGAGGTGAAGCTTGTGTTTCAACATTTTTGGTTGTTTCTTGAACCTTTGTGGTTGTCTAAGCAGCCTGATTTATTTTTAATCTGTCCTGGGTGTTACGAGTGCACCAGGACCTGTCAGTGTTTCAAAGGGAGGGTCTTAGTCAGCACCTAGTTTCAGGCTGATTGGAAGCCATACTCTAAGCCATACCCTCAGGTTGCAGTTTTTAAAGTATGCCAGTATATATAGCCCTATAGGACTGCAATCATAACCTTGTTGGCCTCCAGACCAGGTTATCTGGAGGTGTCCCCTAGGTGACAGTTGCAAAAATCAGGGCTCCAGAGGAATGGATGAGCTCATTTCTGGGAGGTACGAGCAAGCTGCAGAGAGGCTGAGGGAAAACACAAAGATGGTATACCCTGGCCTACATTCCCTAAGAGAACCTCCATAGCTTCTAGAGATGTGACAAACCTGAGGCCTGGTTCTCAAGATAAAGGTCCAGGACATGTAAGTAGTCCTTTTTCCCAGGGAGACTGGGGGTATGTGCAGTCTGCTATTTGCACAGTGTCCCGGAAATAGTAGCCTGCCAAGAGCTGTCTCTCTGATTGTTATAGTGCTGTGGGATGCAGGAACACAAGCCTCCCTGACCACCAGAGCCGGGTGAGTTAGGAGAGTCCCTTTTGTGGTTTGTGCACACCTGCAAGCTTTAGTGAGGTAGACGGAGAGTGCAGGAACTGTGTGTACGCTACAGCTTGAGCAGATCAGTGGGAGAGTGCCTGAATTGTGTGTACCTGCTTGTTCTAATAAGGTACAGAAAGAGTGCAGGAATGATGTCAACCATGCCTCCATCCTGGAGAGTCCTAACGTGCTCTTGCCCCTCTGGCAGACACTTTAGGATTAGCAAATGGATCTCTTTCACAAATAGGCTAGATATTTTTCAAACCACTGCTTTGTGCTGAGCCCCAAGGCAAGTAAGTCTGCAGGTAAGCCCTTTAAGAGAGGTATATCATTTCCCTACAGTAGTTTGGGCTTCCTGGATGTAAGCTCCATTGTTTTGCAGAGGTGGATGTTTTGGGGACTCATCTTCCTGGCTCAGATCCCAAGGGTTGGGATGCCTGGTTGTTGGCATAAATCCCTTGTTCCTCAGGAAGAAGCTCCCACTTTGTGAGATCCCTCCCGACCATGGGTCCCTGCATCGGGGATGGGGATTTTGGCAAGATTGCATATTTGCCTTTCCTGTCCATCTCAGCGTGGCCCTTTGTCCTTTGTTGTGGAGGCGCTGTTCAGATATTGTCAAGTCTTTTGCAGAGAGAATTGTTCCATCTGTAGCTGTCGATTTGGTGTGTCCGTGGGAGAAGGTAAGTTTAGGATCTTCCTACATTGCCAACTTGGACCATCCCCTCAAGAATTAAATTTCGAATATTTCATGGCTGGGCAAATTTTGGTCTGTCTTTTGTGATGAATCACTGACCATTCAACCATACAACAACTTCTGGCTGTTTTGTGTTACCCAGTGGCAAGTTTGCCAACGAGCACTTTGCATGACAAACCACATTTTATCTGTGCATCTGAGCTTTCTCAATAATCTTTGCAAAGCATTTATTTATACCACAAAGTTTCCAAATGTTTGTTTCAGTTGTTGAGGGGAAAAGTACTGGTTTGGAAGGCAGCAGAATTGGTCGTTTTTCCTACCCATTTTGCATGTGTTTCACTCCATTAAGTCTAGGCTTGTGACATTTAGAAAAGGATTTATTTGTCACAATTTAGCTGCAAATAGGACATTCCCTTGTGAGTGTTTTTGAAAATGTATGGCAATCCCTTCAATGCTTTATTTGGCTGTGTAGAGATTGCCAAAACTCATAGCTTTCAGATTTTTGCTGAATGCAGTCAGGAGGACGCCTCGCTTTTATTACTGAGCATTTAAAACTCATGAGAAAAAAACGGAACCGGGAATGGAGATTCTATGCAGGTGTGGGGAGGAGGTCCTGGATAGCAGCAACGGGATTCATTCTCCCAATTTTGGGTCAAAACAAGTGACAATAAGACAGAAAACATATTTATGCTTGCTACCCTATGTTTGATCTATCTTATTAGATACATTGAATCATGTTTGGAAGTAGGCAGAGAAAAATCAAGGTGTGTGTGTGTGTGTGTGTATTCACTTTCTGAGAGGTAGCTTTTATAGCAGGGAACTTTTCTCATTCTTCCTGTTCGTAACTGGTAGAGGGGAGTGCTTCTTCTTGACTCTGAAGTTGTTTTTTGTTTTGTTTAGTTTGTTTGTTTTTCCTGTAGAGTGCAATTAGGTTCACTTTGCCCCTTCCCTCATTCTGTCCTGGTGGTACATAGGCTAGCAGGTGACCAGCAAATTAGATTAATTGTAATTAGTAACTAGATTAATTGTATATCCTCTTTTCAGCTCATCTTCCTCTTGGGCGGGAGACTGCCTGGGTAGGGCAAATGTTCCCCCTCTTCTTTCTTTCCAGCAGGATATGCCTACCCTGTTGTCCATTGTTGACTGTGATGGCGTCAGATGTGTGTCCGATGCTGGGATTCAGTGAGCGTGTCTTCCTACCCAGCTGTTATTTTCATTTCTATCTGTAGGCTTTTATTTTTATTTTCCATATTGTTCAGAACCCTGTTTCTGAAGAAGGGTGGCATTTATTGGTGCTGCCTCAGAGACTTCAACTGCAGCCCAAAAAACAGTTCTATGGATGAAGAATGCAGAAATCCAGTTTTCCTCCGTCACTGCAGGAGAGAGACTCAAGTTCAAGCCAATCAGCTGAAATGACAAATGGTAATCAATAATGGTTTATCTCTCAAAACAATGTCTGCATAAGAGCTGGGCAATATTAATTTAACTAATAGAAAAGCTGGTCAGTGTTAAACCTATAAAAAGGTCCGAGCAAAAGAAACCTGTGTGTCAGTGATAGGGACTCTGATCTCTTTCTCAGAAAAAGACGCACGACTATATCTCTTCATTTTAAATGATTTGTTATTACGTTGCCTCAGTGCCGAGCAGTTGCACCTAACAGTTGTTCACTTAGCTCCCACCTTCCAGACAGTAGTTGCAGCAATGAAGCCTTACTCTCTTTTTGTGGGTGTTTTAATTTTAATTCCAGTATAATATTAGTTTCAGGTGTACAATACAGCGGTGATTCAGTAATTCTGTACATTACTCAGTGCTCACCATGGTGAGTGTTTTCTTTGCTGTGCAGAAGCTTTTTATTTTAATGTAGTCATAATTATTTATTTTTATAATTAAGCCTTACTCTTAAGCATTAGCATGCTGAATTTTAGCCAGGCTAAATATTATAACAGGTAGATGCTGGGACCTGTGAGGTGAGTTCTCATCATATAGGTGTACGTACATCATAGATGTTTTTTTCCCCCAATATGTAGATGACATCATGTCACATATAGAAAATCCTAACGGAGCCACTAAAAAACTATTAAAACTATAAATGAGTCAGCAATGTTGCAGGATAGAAAATCAGTATAAAAATATCAATTATATTTATATGCACATGCAATGAACAAACAAATAAAATTATGAAAACAATTCCAATTCACGATAATATCAAAAATCATAAAATACTGAGAAGTAAATTTAATAAGAGAAGTACAAAATGTATACTCTGAAAACTTTAAAGCATTGTTGAAAGAAGTTAAAGAGGATCTAAATAAATGGAAAAATATCTCATGTTCGTGGATCAGAGGCCTTAACATTGGTAGAATGGTAATGATAAGCTGATTCTAAAACTCATCTGAGTACAAGGGAGTCAGAATAGCCAAAACAATTCTGAAAAAGAACAAAGTAGGAGGACTCACACTTCCTGATTTCAAAATTTATTACAAAGCAACAGTAATCAAGATAGTATGGTACTGACATAAGAATAGAAATATAGATCAATGTAATAGAATTGGTATTGGCACAAGGATAGTTATATAGATCAATGGAATACAATTGAGAGTGCAAAAAAAAGTAAACCCATATATCCATGGTCATCTGATTTAAGACAAAGGTGTCAGGATCATTCAGTGGGGGAAAGAAAGGTCTTTTCAACAAATGGTGTTGGGGCAACTGCATATCCAGATGTAAAATAATGAAATTGGACCCTTACTTCACAGCATGTATATAAGTTAACTCAAATTGGATCAAAGACCTAAACGTAAAACTATAAAACTCTTAGAAGAAAACATAGGAGTATATCTTCATAATGTTGGATTTAGCAAAGGATTTTTAGATATGGCCAGAAGCATGAGCAACAAAAGAAAAATTAGATAAATTGGATGTCATCAAAAACTTGTACTTCAAAGTACACCATCAAGAGAGCAAAAAGAAAATCCACTGAACAGGGGAACATATTTGAAAATCATGTATCTGGTAAGGAACTTCTATGCAGAATACATAAGGGGCTTTTACAACTCCAAAATAAAAAGAAAAATAACCCAACTGAAAATGGATAAAGGCTATGAATAGACACTTCTCCAAAGAAAATATACAAGTGGCCAATAAACACATGAAAAAGTGCTCAACATCAATAATCATTAGAGAAATACAAACCAAAACAATGAGATACCACTACACATGCATTAGGATTGGCTAGAATCAAAGAGTCAGATAATATCAAGTGTTAACAAGGATGTAGACAAATTGGAATCCTTATATTGTTGGTAAGGATATAAAACATTGCAGCCTCTGGTACGTAGTGTGACAGTTCCTCAAGTGATTAAACATAGAGATACCTACCAGTTCTACTCCTAGATACATACTAACAGAAATGAAAATATGTCCACACAAAACTTGTGTGTGATACTTTTGTACATTCCTAATTGTTATTAAGGTTGAGCATCTTTTTATGTTTATTAGCTGTATGGCTTGTCCAAGTTTCCTGTTCATATCTTTGAACTATTTCTGTTTGTGGGTTGTCTTTTTCTAATTGATTTATTGGAATATTTGGAGACTGTCATATTGGTCCTACGGGCACTCATACCTCCTTGTTTATGCTTGTTTCTAGGCCTTTTCGTGAACAGACTAGAGTTTATACTTGTGCTTCAAATTTAAATTTAGGGCTAGAATTTTTACGCAAATGTGTTAAACTTACATTTCCAACTCCTTTCCTTCATACATACAATATTTTGAAACTAACAATGCCATATGTACTACCAACAGTTTGGAAAGTGAAAATTATTTAAGAGATTTTGGTCTATGTATTTAAAAATTTGATTTTTCTAATTCTAAAGGAAATGCATATTTAATTTAGAAGAGTTGTAAAATAGAAAAGTCAAAAGGAACAAAAATTATTTATAATCTGACAACCTATATATTATCAATGTGAACATTATGAAATATTTCTCATTCTTAAAAATGGTTTAGATAGTAAATTTTTGAGTGCCAGGGGTACACATCCCATTATTTTAAATGGGAAAGTAGGAACATATTCTTATCCTATAGAAAAGCCCCAAGCAATTACTCAAATATACTAACATATTCTTAAACAACTATAGAGAAACAGGCCAGAATTTTAAGGTATTTAAAGCACTAACTACTTATTTAATACTTGATAAAATCGTAAGTGGGTATATTTGTATGTTTTATGAAACAATGCTGGAGAGTGTTGGATAAAGAGAAAATATTTCTCCTATATTGCAAAGAACCTGTACTATAATGTAAATCAAATAATTAAATATGTTAAGGATACATAGGATTGAAAATGATACTTGGTAAAATGAAAGAAACCAACAAGGCAATTTTTTACAAACTACATAATTGTCAGTTGAAAGACTCTCTGAATGGGGTTGAGTGGTAAAGTGAGATGGAGACCATAGTCACCTGAGGCTTGCTGGTGAAGAGTTGGTTGTTGGTGGTTAAGGGATATGACATGTGAATGAAGTGGACATGGGGTGAGTAAAACAGTAAATATATGAGTTTTCTTCTTATCTAAATTCCAGAAACTTTGTGATCAGTTTTCTCTTGTTGCACTCAAGACAGCAGAAGTTGGTTTGTTTTCCACAATTCATTGAAGAATAATGCTTAGATTTGCAGTATCTTTATTCTAGAGAATTCTATTTCCTTGGTCGGGAAACACACTTATGATTTCTCCCTTGTTCTTCTTATGAAATTAGGGTCAGCCAGGTGGTCAGCATGACTTATTTTACTCGTTACACAAGTAGCATTAACAGAAATGGATGCTTAGCCTTTCATTTTGTGCACTGCAGATGTTGGCTAGTTAAGCTTGCCTATAAATCATACTTTATCCACAAACTCCAGCATATTCTATTTAGAGTAAGAAACAGTTAAACTCTTAATATGCATTAAATCTAGGCTGGTTTCAATTTTTAGCCTGATCAGAGTTTATCTGTATCTTAATGGCTTGGTTGAAGCACATACAGATATTGAGAAATTCTGTGTGCTTTATAAAAATGAACATTCCAAAAGAGTTCTGATATGCTGAGTGCAAACAGCATAAAGACTTGGCTCGTTAGATATCAGACTGCTTTTTTGAACAATGGTTATAGTGAAGTGATTCAAAATAAATGGATACATATCCAGACTGTGTCGTTTAATATTCTAGTTCTTACTTAACTATTGGGTTGAGGTCCTATTGGATTTTAAAGTATTGATGGGGAAATGGTATTGAGACAGCCTGGAATGAACAGGTGCAGAAAAAGTTTTAAGAGGATGGATTTCTATCTTTATTTCTATAAAAACATACCCCCAGGAAAAAGGATCAGGGTCTATTAACCTAATCACCATTTCCACACTGCAAGAAGAAAATAGGCCATTATTTTAAAATTATTTTATTGTATTTTATTTATTTATTTATTTATTTATTTATTTATTTATTTATTTATTTATTTTTTGCTACAATGATTAGGCTCTCACACTCTGGGTTTCTGAGATCCAGTGTCTGTTTCCATGGGAACAACAGTGGCAGGCAGCCCCTGAGTTGTCAGGCGCTTCTAATAACCTGGGGGATCTCCTGTCTGAGTGCTGGCCAACTTCTTCCTCTAGCATCTTTGGTCATTTAGGCACAAGTGACTTCTGAACCTGGAGAGATACCTTGAGCTTTAGATAGTTGAAGTACTTCAGTTATGTTGAAATGAGTGTGTGTGTGTGTGTGTGTGTGTGTGTGTGTGTGTGTGTATGTATAATAGTATATATAAACATATATATTATACATGTTATATAAATATGTAACTTTTTATGGGAATAAGTGAATTGAAGAAAAAAATGATTGAAGGAAGGCCATATAGTGTAAAATGGAGCTACTGCCCTCAAGAAACTTAAAATGCATTCAGATAGTCAAGTTTCCTATATTCCCTGCTCAAAATATAGGACCTTAAAATATACAGGAATGTTCTAACCACATGCACTTTATTCCTGACTTGAGCTTCTGTCCTGAATCTCCTTACCTTTTTTGTTATACTGTGAACCGGGCTGTGTAAACTAGAAAGAAATGTAAATATCCCTGCTTTAAGTCCTTATGTGTCTCAAGTTTGGGAAAATCCTTAAGTGGCTGAATCTTTGACTTCTCCCCTCTCATCCTTAACCTGGGCAGTCTTGTTGCTAGGAAGGAAAACTGTTTCCTTCAACGTGCCCCTCAAACACGTCTCTGCCCTGATGAGCCTCTCAGAACTCCTCAATAGATTTACAGATTTATTTATTTATTTATTATTATTTTTTTTTTTAGAAAGTAGTTTTTTTTTTTTTTTAAGATTTTATTTATTTATTTGACAGAGACAGCCAGTGAGAGAGGGAACACAGCAGGGGGAGTGGGAGAGGAAGAAGCAGGCTCCTAGCAGAGGAGCCTGATGTGGGGCTTGATCCCAGAACGCTGGGATCACGCCCTGAGCTGAAGGCAGACGCTTAACAATTGCACCACCCAGGCGCCCCTACAGATTTTTTTAGATTTTAGATTTTACAGTACTTTCATTTAGATCCCCCATCCATTCATTTATTCAGGAAGTAGTGCGGACCTGTGGAGTGTAGCATACCCACATAGTCTGCCTTCATGAAGCTTTGAGTTTAGTGGAGAAAGCTAGTACGGGCAGACGCACAACTCATGACACAATAATGTCAGTAAGTATTATGACTAAGTAAGAATTATGTATTATGAGTAAGTATTATGAGATTTCTGTGAAAGACAATAGGGGTGAGACCGGATTTGCACTGGGCATAAGATTCATAGGACTTATTTTCTACGCCCAAGATACAAGTACTGAGTCTGAAATGTGTAGGTGGGATGGATTGGAGAGGTGATGTCTCCTGGTTTGGGGCCTTTCCCCACCTTTTCTCACTTTCTGCCTTTGCTGTCATCTCTATGGAGCATCTTTATGGTGGGTGGCCCTTTTGTATTCGTTTATCAGTTTTTGTCTTTAATGGCTTAATAGACTCCTCTTTGAGGAAGGTGAGATGAGTGGGGTGGGTTTGGGAGCAGCAAATAGGCACCCACAAGAAAATAACAATCCAAGGGCATCTGCACATTAAAGGAACAGTACAGATGGTAAGGGTATGTGGGGTCAGTGGGTTGAGGTGGCTATGGAGGACTTCATGGAGAGAAGGATTTGGCCTGGGCCAAGAAATTTCTTTTGCTTCATGCTTTGAGCCAGCAGCTGCCAAGCCCTTCTAGCTGTACTCTCACTGCGGCAAGGCAAATGTGTTGAGGGTGGTCTGGCTACTGGCACTGACCGAGAACTCATCTGATGATCCCTGGCAGGTGCATGGCAATGTACTACACTGAATCACATTTCGCAGTGGTAAGTCAACGCATGTGCTACAGGAGAGGATTAGCTCAGCCTGGGAAATAGCCAGTGCCCCTCCATTTGTCCAGACGGATTAACAATTTATGCTGGGTGAGGAGAAATTAATTTCGACCTCATTCACTTTATTGCTTGTGAAATCATGGCAGTGACTGTGGACTTTAAGAATTTATATTTGTAGGTATTTTAACATTATCACAAAACTCCATGAAATGAATGGGCACATTTCAAATGCTAACATACAGTTTTTAATGAATTAATAATTCTGTGTCTCCAGAAGCCAGCTATCTGTTAGAATTAGCTCTATAAAGCATATGACTCATAAATCCAGGTATTCACTATTACAGCTTGGGAATCCCATTTCCGCTGGGCTGAGGATTAGCATTGGGGCCAAGTCTTCCTTTCTTCCTTCTACACATTTATTTATTCAACAGCATGTCCCCTACTAAATGCCAGGGTACTTGAAGGACTTTGAAGTGTCCTGGCATATAGTATTATAAATAGAATTATTTTATATACATGATATATATCTCTATATAATGTATGTATAACATAATATGTAAATATGTGTAACATAAACATATGATATTGTTAAATATGTTTTCTATAGATGTACATTACATATAGGGTTGTCCATATCTATATCTGTCTGTCCATCTATTATTTATCTATAGAAAGACAAACTCCATACTAACAAGTTAATAACCAAGAGTAATTCAGTCTGGTAAGTGTTATGATAGGGGCACACGCAGGGGGCTGGGGAGTATAGGAAGGAAGGACTCCCTGGGAACATGCCATTGGGGCTGAGTTCAAAGGGAGATGGAGGTATTAGCTGATGAGCTCTGTGTACGAGGCGGCTGGGGAACAGAGAATAAACAGTATTTGGGGTAGAGGGAGAATTATATGCCAAGTGTCAAAGACAAAGTATATCTTCTTTAACTGTTTATCCGTCAGGATTTAGTTAGGAAACAGACCATAATGAGTATTTTAAACAAAGGATGTGTAGCATAGAGAACTGGTTTCATAGGTGTTAGAGTTCTAAAGAAGCAAAAAATGTGACATTGAGGTAATCCAGAATTAGAAATTGCAACCTCTAAGGTTGGTAGGAAAGAGTGAAGTAAGCCAGAGACTAGAGCATACAGAGAGGGCTACAGTTTGGAAGGCCCCCTTGATACTGATGTGTTATCTGTTTTATATGTTGCTGGATTCACTTTGCTAATAATTTACAGAGGGTATTTCACTGATATTCCTGAGGGATATTAGCTTGTCATTTCCGATTCTTGTTAGATTTTGAATCGGGTTAAGCTGGTTTCATAAATTGGGTTGGGGAGTTTATCCTCCTGATTTTGGAAAGCATGTATTGGAATATTATTATTTCTTCCTTAAATGTAATATGGAATTAATCAGTGATGTCTTATGGGCCTGGAATTTTCTTTGTGGGTATACTTTTGGTTACTAAGTAACCAATTTTGTTAATAGATATCAAACTAATAGAGTTCTTATTATTTATATAAGTTTTGGTAGATATTATTTTTGAAAGAATTTGCCCATTTAATCTATATTGTCAAATTTATTAACATGAGGTTGCTCTCAGTATTTCCTTATTACACTTTTAATGTCTGATATTTGTAGTGAAGTCGTCCCTTCTTTAATTACTGCTATTGGTGATTTGTATTCTCTTTTTCCTAATCTGATCTTGCTACGTGTGTATTACTTTTATTAATCTTTACGAAGAAGCAACTTTGTTGGTTTTCTCTGTTGTATGTCTACTTTCACTTACTGATTTTGGTGGCTTTTTTTTTTTAATTTGCTTCCCTCTACTTCTTATACATTTAATACTGCTATTCTTTAGCCAGATTCTTGAGTTAGATGCTTAGATCATTCATTCTCAATTTTCCCCCAGAAATGTCCATTTAAAAACAAAAATTTTCCCATAAGTACTGCTTTAGCTGCATGACACATGCTACTTGCCCCTATTTCATTTTCATTCAGTTTAATTCCATTGTGCTCAGAGAATATATTTGGTATGATTTCATTTTTTTGCAGATTTGTCAAGGCTCACTTTTGGCCCCAGTATCTATTTTGGTAATATTCATGTGCATTTGAAAAGCATTCATTCCTTATCCAGCTTTGTTGAGGTATAACTGACACATAACGTGTGAATTAAGGTATCCAACTTGCTGATTTGCTACACTTGTATACTGCATGGTGTTAGCTAAAACGCCCGCATCACGTCACATAATTACCACTTCTTTTTTGTGGTGAGAACATTTAAGATCTGGTCTCTTAGCAACTTTCAAGTATATAATACAGTATTATTAACTATAATCACCGTGCTATATATTAGTTCCCCAGAACTTATGCATCTTATAACCGGAAGTTTGTACCCTTTGACCAACCCTTTGATCTCCCCATTTCCACCATGCTACAGCTCCTGCTAACCACCATTCTATTACCTGTTTCTACAAATTTGGCTTTTTTAGATTCCACGTATGAGTTATATCATGCAATATCTGTCTTTCTTTGTCTAACTCTGTCACTTGGCATAATGCCCTCAAGGCCCATCCTTATCACAAATGGCAGGATTTTCTTCTTTCTCATGGCTAATATTCCGTTGTGTATATATCACATCTTCTTTATCCATTTACCGGTTGATAGATACAGGTTGTTCTGATATCTTTCTTGGCTATTATGAATAATGCTGCAGTGAACATGGGGATACTGATATCTCTTCTAGACTGTGTTTTGATTTTCTTTGGCTATATGCCTAGAAGTGGGATTGCTGGATCTTATGGTAGCTCTATTCTTAAATTTTTGAAGAATCTCTACACTGTTTTCCCTAGTGGCTGCACGAATTTACATTCCCACCAACAGTTCACAGGGGTTTTCTTTTCTCCACATCCTCTCAAGCACATGTTATTTCTTGTCTTTTTAAGAAGATTTTATTTATTTATATATTTGTTTATTTAGAGAGTGTGCATTTGTGTGGGGGGATGCATAAGGAGAGGAAAACAAGCAGACTCCCTGCTGAGTGGGGAGGACAATGCAGGGCTCGATCCCAGGACCCTGAGATCGCCACTTGAGCTGAAATCAGGAGTCAGATGCTTAACCAACTGAGCCACCAAAGCATCCCTTACTCCTTGTCTTTTTGATGATAGCCATTCTAACATGTGTGAGGTGATTTCTTACGGTGGTTTTGATTTGCATTTCCCTGATGATTAGTGCTGTCAAGTATTAGTGCCTTTTCCAGTTTGGGGAAGTTCTCCGTCATATTTCTTCAAATAGACTTTCTGCCCCCTTTTGCCTTGTTCTTCCTTCTGGAAGTCCAATAATTTGTACATGTTTGTTCTGATGTTATCCCATAGATCATGTAGGCTTTCTTCACTCTTTTTCGTTCTTTGTTTGTTTGTTTTTGTTGTTGTACTTTTTGCTCTGATTAGATAATTTCAATTGATCTGTCTTTGAGCCCACTTGTTTTTCCTCTGCTTCTTCAGGTCTTCTTTTGAAGCTCTCTATTGAATTCTTCTGTTCAGTCACTGTATTCTTTAGCTCCAAGATTTGTTTTTTTCACTGTTTTCTCTATCTTTGTTGAACTTTTCATTTTGTTCTTGTATTATTTTCCTGATATCATTAAATTGTTTTCTTGTGGCTCTTTGAGCATCTGTAGAACAATTATTTTGAATTATTTACCAGGCATTTCCTGCAGCTTCATTTCTTTGGGGTCAGCTCCTGTAAGTTAATACTCTTCTTTTTGGTGAAGTCATGCTTCTCTGATTCTTAATAATTCCTACAGTCTTGCTTAGGTGTTTTACACATTTGAAGAAGCAGTCATGTCTTCCAGACCTCAAGGACTCACTTAGGTAAGGGAAGATTTTTCACTTATATGTGGAAACACGTGGGATCATGTGGTGATATGGGGTCTAGTGGCACAGGACATTCAGTGTGGGGGTTTGTGGTGGCCCTGGGTCTGGGAGGCATGATGTCTCTTTAGCTCTGGCCACTGGGGTCTGCAGCATCAATAGCTCTGTAGTCCTTTGTGAGTGTTCTGTGGTGTCTGCCATGGCTATAAGTGCTGTGGGCTCCTTAGTGGTGCCTTCAGGTCATAGGTAGGGACCAGAACAAGTAGCAGTGATGGCCAGATCCTATGGTCAGCACATACTGTGCTGTGGAGGCCAGCTACAGGTGCCTATCTGGAGGCAGGGGCCAGGGGCCAACTATGGGTGCACTGATAGCTGGGCATAACACTGTGAGGAGCATCAGGACAGTGACTTGCAAATGCACAGCCAGCTAGCGCTGAGTGTGTGCACAGTGATGGGGGTTGCTGCAGGGTCTAGGATGATCTCCTGTACTTGTGCAGCCACAGGAGGCTGGGCTGGCTGCTGGGGCAGTTCTGAATTTATAGTGAGGGCTGGAGGGAGGGAGTGGGGAGGGAATAAGGAAGGCTGACATCAGTAAAAGAGAATACCTGGCTGGTGAAATCTGCAGAGGGTCCATGGTAGCTGTGCTGGCAGTTGATTTTCAGTGGCAAAAGTTGCTGTGTTTGTTTATAGAGCAGGTCACTGTGAACCTTGATTGCTCCTGCTTCATGGCTGCTACTGGTAGTCTCTGCTTTCTTCCTGGTTCTTAGATAGTTCTATACATCTCAGGTTTTCTGGTCTGGGTGGGTGAAACTGAAGCATGGTGCCCCAAAGGGCTGGGGAAGCTCATTGTTCATTCTACTCTTCCTCTCCCAGTTAAAGGATTTTTTTTTTTTTTTTTTTTTTTAGCTGGGGAGTTCCTTTTTGGTGCTAAGCAATGCTGGCTTGGGGGAAGGGCTATTGTAGGCAAAATGCAGCTGTCCTCCTCTTTTTACGTGGTTATTCTCAGATTTTTCATTCAACTGTGTCCTCTAAGTTTCTTGAGTAGAGTCCAGAGCTCCGTTTTTGCTCATTGTTAGCTGTTTAATTGTTGATCTTAGTGTGTGTGTTGTGGGGGCTGGGGTCTCTACCACCTTGATGATGTCACTTGAAAAGTATTTATTCTTTAATTGTTAGATTATCTGTTTCTTATCTTAGGTCAAATTGGCTCATTATATTGTTTAAATCTTTTATGTTCTTGCTGAATTTTTGTCTTTATGTATTTTGAAGCTAAATAATATACATGTAAGCTGTGCTGTTAGCTGTGTACAAATTGAGGATTATGCTTTCCTTTTTAATTTTCTTGTATCATGAAAGTCTCCCTTTTTCTCTAGCATTACTTCTTTCTTTTCTTCTTTTTTGACTGACAAAAAATGTAACTTTAATGAACTAAAACCCATAGCCTTCTTACATAGTAGGGATTAACAAACTATAACCCATGGGTTGGCCAAATCTGGCCTGCCACCAATTTTTGCCAATAAAGTTTTATTGGAACACAGCCATACCCATTTTTCTCTGTGTCTCTGTGGCTGTTTTATAGCAGAGTTGAGTAGTTGCAGCAGAGTCTATGTGACTCCCCAACCTAAAAACATTTACCATCTGACCCCTAATTCAAAAAGTCCATAGATAACTGCTATATACAAAGAACAAGCTTAGTAGATTTTTAAAAATCTCATCTAAAATAGCAAAGTGTTACTTATTTCTTAAAATCTATTTTGATATTAAGGTAGCTACACCAACTTTCTTCTGATTGGTTCTTGTGTGGCTTATTTTGTTCCCATTCTTTCCTTTCAGTATAATTGTACCCTTATGTTTTAAGTGTGTCTCTTGATAACAACGTGTATTTGGACGTTGTTTTATTTTTTATTTTTCCTTTTAAACTCAGTTTGTTTACTGCATTTACTGTTGTAATCACTGATAAGATATGTTTAGGACTATCGTCTTGATATTTTATGTCTGTTTTTGCCATCTGTTCTTTGTCCTTTTATTCTCTCTAACTTCTTCTGTACTAATCAGCTATTATTTTTACCATTTCATTTTTTACCTCTCTTAGTTTATTAGTTTTACGATTCTTTGTACTTTTTAGTGGCTACCTTAGCAATTTCCATGTGCTTTCTTGCTTATTATAGTACCTTGTACCTCAAACCATGAAAGAGCTTTAACATTAGTTTTTCTCTATTCTCTTCCCATACTTTTTGCATTGTTCTCATATATTTTATTTCTACATGTATGAAAAATTTACATAAAACTATTACTATTGTGTTTAAATGATCAATGTATTTTATATTGACCCTATAGATTTAAACTTTATGATTCTCTTCATGTCCGATTATAGTTTCATGATTTTATTTGAATCAATTTTTTTTCCCACCATGAAGAACTTTTCAGTGGGTTTTTGCAGTGCTAATCCATTGGTGGTGATTTTTCCCAGCTTTTGTTTGTCTTTTGATGTCTTTATTTTACCTTCATTTTTTCCCTCTTTTAGTCACCTTCTTTGATATATAATTTGTGGACAATAAACTGTATCCATTTAAGGTGAATAGTTCAATAAATTTGAAAAATATATACACCCATGTAACTACCATCCTAATAAAAAAATAGAATAATTTCATCACTCCAAAAAGTTCTCTGATGGCCCCTTAATGTCACACTTCTCTCTCTCCTTCTCTATGAATAGGGGACTGGTCTGATTTTTGTCAATATAAATTAGTTTTGACTCTTTAACCTTTATTTTTGAATTACATTTTTGCATGCATAAAGTTTAAGGTGACTGGTTGCCTTCCTCCCCACCTCCTTGTATATTGAGAGGTCATTCTATCAACTCTTGGCTTCCATGGATCCTGTTACAACGTCAACTGAAGCCTTTCTCTTGCTCACTTAAAAGTAATACATTTTTTATTCTCTGTTTTTAGAACTTTCTCTTTGTTTTCTATTTTAAACATACCTACTTTTTTATACAAGAAGGATTTTACGTCTAATGAGTTTTCTTGTTAGCTTGGTCCTGTATTATACAGTAAGTAGTTCAGAAAAAACAAAAGTTATCAAATACACTCACCACTTTTGTTTTACAGCATTATTGAGGTATAACTACAAAATTCGCCAATTGTAAGTTTACAGTTCAGTAGGTTTAGTCAATTTACGGAATTCACTTAATCACCACAATCCAGTTTTAGAACTTTTCTGTTATTTAAAAATTTTCCTTTAAGGCCCTTTGCTGTCAAGTCCCATTTTATATAGTTCATCCCTGCTTCCTGTTCCAGGCAATTGCAGAGCTACTTTTTGTCTGTATAATTTGTTTGTTTGTTTGCTTTTGGTGGATATTTCATGTAAATAGAATTATACATGTAGTTTTTTTATGTCATGCTCCTTTCACTTAGCATAATGTTTTTGAGGTTCATCCATGTAACAGTATTTCATTCCTTTTTAGGACTGAATAATATTCCATTGCGTGGATATACCAGGGTTTGTTTATCCATTCACTACTTTTTTTTTTTAATGATTTTTTATTATATTATGTTAGTCTCCATACAGTACATCCCCGGTTTCTGATATAAAGTTCGATGATTCATTAGTTGCGTATAACACCCAGTGCACCATGCAATATGTGCCCTCCTTACTACCCATCACCAGTCTATCCCATTGCCCCACCCCCCTCCCCTCCGAGGCCCTCAGTTTGTTTCTCATAGTCCATAGTCTCTCATGTTTCATTCCCCCTTCTGATTACCCCCCCTTTCCTTATCCCTTTCTTCCCCTACCGATCATCCTAGTTCTTATGTTCCATAGATGAGAGAAATCATATGATATTTGTCTTTCTCTGCTTGACTTATTTCACTTAGCATTATCTCCTCTAGTGCCGTCCATGTTGCAGCAAATATTGAGAATTTGTTCTTTCTGATAGCTGAGTAATATTCCATTGTATATATGGACCACATCTTCTTAATCCAATCATCTGTTGAAGGGCATCTCGGTTCCTTCCACGATTTAGCTATTGTGGACAATGCTGCTATGAACATTGGGGTGCATATGGCCCTTCTCTTCACTACGTCTGTATCCTTGGTGTAAATACCCAGTAGTGCAATGGCTGGGTCATAGGGTAGCTCAATTTTTAACTTTTTAAAGGACCTCCACACTGTTTTCCAGAGTGGCTGTACCAACTTGCATTCCCACTAACAATGTAGGAGGGATCCCCTTTCTCCACATCCTCTCCAACAATTGTTGTTTCTTGCCTTGTCTATTTTTGCCATTCTAACTGGCTTAAGGTGGTATCTTAGTGTGGTTTTGATTTGAATTTCCCTGATGGCTAATGATTTTGAACATTTTTTCATGTGTCTGTTAGCCCTTTGTATGTCTTCATTGGAAAAGTGTCTGTTCATATCTTTTGCCCATTTTTTGATTTGTTTATTTGTTTCTCGTGTATTGAGTTTTAGAAGTTCTTTATAGATCTTGGATACCAGTCTTTTATCTGTAGTGTCATTTGCAAATATATTCTCCCATTCCGTGGGCTGCCTCTTAGTTTTTTTGACTGTTTCCTTGGCTTTGTAGAAGCTTTTTATCTTGATGAAGTCCCATAAGTTCATTTTATCTTTTGTTTCTCTTGCCTTTGGAGATGTGTCATGAAAAAGGTTGCTTTGGCCGATGTCGTAGAGGTTGCTGCCTATGTTCTTTTTGATTTTGACGGATTCCTGTCTCACATCGAGGATTTTGATGGATTTTGACGGATTCCTGTCTCACATCGAGGTCTTTCATCATTTGGAGTTTATTTTTGTGTATGGTGTGAGAGAGTGGTCAAGTTTCATTCTTTTGCATGTAGCTGTCCATTTTCCCAGCACCATTTATTGAAGAGACTGTCTTTTTTCCACTGGATGTTTTTTCCTGCTTTATCAAAGATTAGTTGCCCGAAGAGCCGAGGGTCCATTTCTGGGTTCTCTGTTCTGTTCCATTGGTCTATGTGTCTGTTTTTGTGCCAGTACCATGCTGTCTTTGTGATCACAGCTTTGTAGTACAGCTCGAAATCCGGCATTGTGATGCCCCCAGCTTTGTTTTTCTTTTTCAACAGTTCCTTGGCGATTCGGGGCCTTTTCTGGTTCCATACATATTTAAGGACTATTTGTTCCAGTTCTTTGAAAAATGTCATCGGTATTTTGATCGGGATAGCATTGAAAGTGTAGATTGCTCTGGGTAGCATGGACATTTTAACTATGTTAATTCTTCCGATCCATGAGCATGGAATATCTTTCCATCTTTTTATGTCTTCCTCAATGTTTTTCAAGAGTGATTTATAGTTTCTAGAATATAGGTCCTTTACGTCTCTGGTTAAGTTAATTCCAAGGTAACGTATGGTTTTTGGTGCTATTGTAAATGGGATGGATTCCCTAATTTCTCTTTCTTCAGTCTCATTATTCGTGTATAGAAATGCAACTGATTTCTGAGCATTGATTTTGTATCCCGCCACATTACTGAATTGCTCTATAACTTCTAATAGTTTGGGAGTGGCTTCTTTTGGGTTTTCCATATAGAGTATCATGTCATCTGTGAAGAGAGACATTTTGACTTCTTCCTTGCTGATTTGGATACCTTTTATCCCTTTTTGTTGTCTGATTGCTGTTGCAAGGACTTCTAGTACTATGTTGAATAATAGTGGCGAGAGTGGGCATCCTTGTCGTGTTCCTGATCTTAAGGGAAAGTCTTCTAGCTTTACCCCATTGAGAATAATATTTGCAGTAGGCTTTTCATAGATGGCTTTTATGAGATTGAGAAATGTACCCTCTATTCCTACACTTTGAATGGTTTTAATCAGGAAAGGATGCTGTATTTTGTCAAATGCTTTTTCTGCATCAATTTAGAGGATCATATGGTTCCTGAGACTTTTCTTGTTGATATGATTTATCACGCTGATCGATTTGCGAATACTGAACCACGCTTGCATCCCAGGGATGCATCCCACTTGGTCATGATGGATAATCCTTTTAATGTACTGTTGGATTCTATTAGCCAGGATCTTGTTGAGGATTTTGGCGTCCATATTCATTAGGGAAATCGGTCTGTAATTCTCCTTTTTGAGGGGGTCTTTGCCTGGTTTGGGGATCAAGGTAATATTGGCCTCATAGAATGAGTTTGGTAGCTTTCCTTCTGTTTCTATATTTTGAAATAGCTTTAGGAGAATAGGTATTATTTCTTCTTTGAATGTTTGGTAGAATTCCCCAGGAAAACCGTCCGGGCCTGGAGTTTTGTTATTTGGAAGGTTGTTTATCACTGACTCAATCTCTTCATAATTAATTGGCCTGTTTAAGATTAAAATCAATTTCTTCCTGTTTCAGTCTTGGTAGTTTATAGGTTTCCAGGAAGGCCTCCATCTCGTCCAGATTGCTTAATTTATTGACATATAGCTGTTGATAAAAGTTTCTAATAATCCTTCCAATTTCCTTGGTGTTGGTTGTGACCTCTCCTTTTTCATTCATAATTTCATTGATTTGGGTCCTTTCTCTTTTCTTTTGGATAAGTCTTGCCAGTGGTCTGTCAATTTTATTGATTCTCTCAAAGAACCAGCTTCTAGTCCTGTTGATCTGCTCTACTGTACTTCTGGTTTCTAATTCATTGATTTCTGCTCTAATCTTGGTCAACTGCTTCCTCGTGCGTGGATTAGGCCTGTCCCTCTGTTGCTGTTCCAGCTTCTTGAGGTGAGAATATAAAAACTGCATTTTAGATTTTTCTATTCTTTTGAGTGAGGCTTGGATGGCTATGTACTTCCCCCTTAGGACTGCCTTTGCAGTATCCCATAGGTTTTGGACAGTTGTGTTTTCATTCTCGTTGGTCTCCATAAATTGTTTAATTTGATTTTTGATTTCCTGGTTTATCGAGTCATTCCTGAGCAGGATGGTTCTTAGTCTCCAAGTGTTTGAGTTTCTTCCAAATTTTTCCTTGTGGTTGAGTTCCAATTTCAGAGCATTGTGGTCTGAGAATATGCAGGGGATAATTTCAATCTTTTGGTATCGGTTGAGACCTGTTTTGTGTCCCAGAACATGGTCTATTCTTGAGAATGTTCCATGGGCATTAGAATAGAATGAGTATTCTGTGGTTCTGGGGTGTAGTGTTCTATATATATCTATGAGGTCCAACTCGTCGAGTATGGCATTTAAAGCCTTTGATTCTTTGCTTAGTTTTTGCCAGGGTGTTCTGTCTATTTCTGATAGTGGGGTGTTGAGGTCCCCTACTATTAATGTATTTTTATTTATATGTCTCTTTATGCTGGTTAAGAGTTGGCTTGTGTATCTTGCTGCTCCCCTGTTGGGGGCATATATATTTATAATTGTCATCTCCACTTGTTGGATACATCCTTTAAGAATAATATAGTGCCCTTCTGTGTCTCTAACTATAAGCTTTAGTTTAAAATCCAATCTATCTGGTACGAGAATTGCTACCCCAGCTTTCTTTTGAGGTCCATTTGTGTGAAAGATGGTACTCCATCCCTTTACTGTCAGTCTGAATGTATCTTTGGGTTCAAAATGAGTCTCTTGTAGACAGCAAATAGATGGGTCATTTCTTTTTATCCAATCTGCAACCCTGTGGTGTTTTATGGGAGCATTCAAGCCATTTGCATTGAGAGTGATTATTGAGAGATATGATTTTAATGATGTCATGTTGCCAGTAAAGTCTTTGTTTGTATCGGTTGTGACTTTCTGTTCTTTATCACTCTTGGGGCCTTTTTACCTTTATAGAACCCCCCTTAATATCTGCTGTAGGGCTGGTTTCGTGGTTACGAAATTGGTTAATGACTGGCGATTCTGGAAGGTTTTTATTTCTCCATCAATTCTGAATGACAGCCTTGCTTCATAAAGGATCCTTGGCTGCATGTTTTTCTCTGAAAGAGCTTTAAAAATGCCCCCCAACCCTTTCTTTCATTCCAGGTCTGCGTAGACAGGTCTGACGTAATTGTGATACCTTTGCCCTGGTATGTGAGAAATTTCTTTGCCCTGGCCGCTTTCATTTTTTTTTTTTTTATAATGATTTTTTATTATATTATGTTAGTCACCATACAGTACATCCCCGGTTTTCGATGTAAGGCTCGATGATTCATTAGTTGTGTATAACACCCAGTGCACCATGCAATATGTGCCCTCCTTACTACCCATCACCGGCCTATCCCATTCCCCCACCCCCCTCCCCTCTGTAGCCCTCAGTTTGTTTCTCATAGTCCATAGTCTCTCATGTTTCATTCCCCCTTCTGATTACCCCCCCCATTTCTTTATCCCTTTCTTCCCCTAGTGATCATTCTAGTTCTTATGTTCCATAGATGAGAGAAATCATATGATAGTTGTCTTTCTCTGCTTGACTTATTTCACTTAGCATTATCTCCTCCAGTCCTGGCTGCTTTCAATACTGTATCCTTGGATCTAATATTTGCGAATTGCCCTATGACGTGACGTGGTGTAGGTTTGTCATGGTTGAGCTTGGGAGGGGTCCTCTCTGCCTCTTGGATACGAATGTTTGTTTCCCTTGCTAGACTAGGGAAGTTTTCAGCTACAATTTGTTCAAATATCTCTTCTACACCTCTGTTTTTCTCCACCCCCTCGGGGATGCCGATGATTCTGACATTGGATCATTTCATTGAGTTAGTAATCTCCCATAACCTACATTCGTGGGCGTGGATTTTTTTTTTCTTTTTTTTAAAGATTTTATTTATTTATTTATTTAAAAGAGAGAGAGACAGCCAACGAGAGAGAGAACACAAGCAGGGGGAGTGGGAGAGGAAGAAGCAGGCTCATAGCGGAGGAGCTTGATGTGGGGCTTGATCCCAGAATGCCGGGATCACGCCCTGAGCTGAAGGCAGACGCTTAACAGCTGTGCCACCCAGTCGCCCCGTGGGCATGGATTCTTTTAAGTCCAGCTTCTATTTTAGTTTTTTCTTCTACTAACCCATCCTCCAATTCGCTAATATGTTCCTCTGCCTCATTTACCCTGGCCGTCAGAGCCTCTAGTTTTGACTGCAGTTGGCTCATAGAATTTTTAATTTCTGCCAGATTCGCTCTCATTTCCACCCTTAGAGTTTCTATATTCTCATTAATATTTTTGTTAATACTTTTTTCAAGTCTACAGATCTTCTTGACCATTGTTACTCTGACTTCCATTTCTGATAATTTGGTTACATCCATATCCATTAGTTCTGTGGCAGAGGCCACAGACTCATTGTCTTTTCTTTGCTGGGGGGGACTTCTCCTTCTCGTCATTCTGATGAGGAGAGGTTGTGGGGTTGTCCAGAGCCCAAATTATTGACCGGGACCCAGGCCGTGCGCCCTTGTTTTATAGTGATCTTAGGGATGTGGGCTTCTTCTTTAAAGATTTTATTTATTTATGTGGCAGAGAGACAACCAGCGAGAGATGGAACACAAGCAGGTGAGTGGGAGAGGAAGAAGCAGGCTCCCAGTGGAGGAGCCCGATGAGGGACTCCTTTCCGGAACGCTGGGATCACGCCCTGAGCCGAAGACAGACACTTAATGACTACGCCACCCAGGCGCCCCCGGATGTGGGCTTCTTGATTTTTCAGCCTGCCTTGTGTGTTCTGGGGGAGGGGCCTGCCGCGCCAATACTCAGGCAACCCTGTGTGGGTAGAGTCTCTGTGTCCCCTGCGAGGGGGGATGGGGATGGGCACTCCCTGAGCCGGTATTTCCAGGCTTTTGTTCTCTGGCGGCTTTCCCTGGCGGCTTACTGTGCCTCTTCTGAGAGTCAGAGCAGCAGCGGCCGAATCTCAGCCTCTGTCTCAGAACAGAGGGCTCGTGGACCGTTCTCCACTGATGTTCTGGCCACTTTAACTCTGTTTTTGTTGGTGCTGCTCAACCCTGCAGCGTCCTGGGATGTGTGCCCCACACCCGGCGTCCCAGCCCTCACTTCCAGGGCTGGCGCTTCTCTGTCCTTTGTGTTTCTAACACCGCCAGCCGCCACCCGCCCCGGAGCGCTCCGGAGCTCCCAGTCTCAGTCTGCTTCCACTGAGCACACTGGAGTTCGGAGTTCTGCGAGACACCCGGCGTCCCAGCCCTCACTTCCAGGGCCGGCGCGCCTCTGTCCTTTGTGTCTCTAACACCGCCAGCCACCCCCGCGCTCTGGAGCTACCGGTCTCAGTCTGCTTCCAGTGAGCACACCGGTGTTCCGTGAGAAGTCTGGTGGCGCGCGCTCCCCGCTCACGGTCCCAGTCTGTTTTCTTGCGGGTGCCGGGTTCACCCGCTCCCCCGTGCGAGTTCACCCGCTCCCCCGTGCAGGTGGCTACCGCTTCCCGGCGCCCGAACGCGGCGGCTCCCTCCCCCTTCCGTTTATCTTCCGATATCTGTGCGCAGTTTCAGGGCTCCCCGCTTCGTATCTCAGTACTCAGCGCTGGAGATGTTCATTTGTAGAGATCCAGATGCGTCTTCCTGCGTCCCAGGCTGGTTCCATGGTTGTTTAGGCTGGTCTGGTACCTATCCAGCTCGACTTGGGGGACCGGCTGAAAAAGGAGTCTCCTACTCCTCCGCCATCTTAACTCCTCCTTCTATCCATTCACTACTTGATGGATATTCTAGTTCGTGCTATTATAAATAATGTTGTTATGAACATTCACATACAGGTTTCTTTGTGGACATGTTTTCATTTCTCTTGGGTAGATTTCTAAGAGTGGAATTGCTGAGTCATATGGTAAGTTTATGTTCAGCTTTTTAAGAAACTACCAAACAATTTTAGCTTTTTAAGAAATTGCCAAACAGTTTTCTGAAGGAGCTGTACAATTTTGCACTCCTACTAGCACTGTATGAGGCTGCCAGTTTCTCTATATCCTCAGCAACACTTGGTATGATCTCCTTTTGAGTATAACTACTCTAGTGAGTGTATTATAGTGTCTCATTGTGGTTATAGTTTGAATTTTCCTAATAACTATTGATCTTGAAAACGTTTTCATATTATTACCGGTCATTTGTATGTCTCTCTTGGTTAAATGTTAATTCATGGTTTTGCTCCTTTTAAAATTGGATTGTATGTCTTATTACTTAGTTGCAGATGGTCTTCATATTTTTCTACATACAAGCTGTTTATCAGATATATAATTTAGAAATATTTCCTCTGAGTCTGTGTTTGATATTTTCATTTTATTGATGGTATTTTTTGAAGTGCAAAATTTTTTTTTAACTTTATAAAGTCAAGTTTTTCAATTTTTTCTTTTTGGCTCATGTTCTGGTGTCATATCAAAAAATTCATTGCCTACCCTAAGGTCACTGGTATTTAATTTTTTTCCTGTATTTTCTCCTTTCTGTGTAAATGTCTAAGGTCTAAGTTCTTTTAATTTTTTTGCATATGAATATCCAGTTATCCTAGTGTCATTTGTTGAAAATATTATCCTTTTCCTATTGTTGAAAAGCAATTGGCCATAAATGCAAGTGTTTATTATTGAATTCTCAGTTCTGTTCCATTGGTCTATATGTCTCTTTTTTGCCAGTGCCACACTGTCTTAATATAGCTTTAATAGCAAGCTTTAAAATTGGGTAGTGTAAGTCCTCAAACTTTGTCCTTTAAAAAAAAAACCAACACTTAGGTTGGTTATTATATGTCTTTTACATCTTCATATAAAATTTAGCACCAAAATCCTACTGGAATTTTAATGAGAATACCATTGAATTTATAGATCAATTCTCTGCCTGCTTTTAGAATTTTTCTTTGTCTTTGATTTTTGGCGATTTAATTCAGTTGTGCCTAATTATGGATTTTTAAAGCATTTATCCTGCTTTGGATTTAGTGTGGTTTTTTTGGAATCTGTGGGTGATATTTTTCATCAGTTTTCAATGTTTACAGCTATTCCCCCCCCCCCATTCTTGCTCTCCTCTCTTTTTGGGACTTTTGCTTGCTTTCTCTCTCTCTCTCTTTTTTTTTTTTTTTTACTGATTCCCACTCTTACTTTTATGTTCCTCTTCCCCTGTTTTCTTTCTGCTATTTTCTTTCTTTCTCTTTTCACTTTGGATTTTTTCTATTGATTTGTCTTGTAATTCATTAATATCTTCCTCATGTGGTATTCAGCACCAACGAGATATAAATATCAGGTAGGGTATTTTTTAGTTCTAGAAAAATGTGTCTACTTGTCTCTTTGGCGATTTAATTCAGTTGTGCCTAATTATTCAAATTCTTCATATTTTTCTCAGTTTTATCTGTCTCTTCTTTATATTCTTTCACATTTCCATGAAAGGTTAAAAATTTTTTTCTAGCTTTATTGGGATGTAATTGACACATAACATTTTGTAAGTTTAAGATATAAAACATGTTGATTTGATACATTTATTTTTTAATTATTTTTTTAAAGATTTTATTTATTTGAGAGAGAGCACAAGTAAGAGCATAAGTGGGGGGAGGGGCAGAGGGGGAGGGAAAAGCAGACTCCCCGCTGAGCAGGGAGCCTGACATGGGGCTCCATCCCAGGACCCTGGGATCATGACCTGAGCTGAAGGCAGATGCATAACTGACTGAGCCACCCAAGTTCCCCTTGATACATTTATTTATATATTGCAAAATGACTGCCACCACAGCACTAGCTAATACCTCTAGCATATCATATAAATATCATTATTTTTTGTGATAAAAACATTTAAGATTTACTCTCTTAACAATTTTCAAGTATATAATACATTATTGTTAACTGTAATCACAGTGCTGTGCATTACATTCCCAGAACTTATTCATCCAGTTGGAAATATTTACCCTTTAACAAACATCTCTCCATCCCTCTTCCTTCCCCCCAGCCACTAGTAACCACCATTCTACTATGTCTGTAAGTTCATTATTTTTAGATTCCACATATAAGTGAGATCATACAGTAGTTATCTTTCTTTGACTTAGTTCACTTAGTATAATGCCCTCACTGTCCATCCATATTGTCACAAATGGCAGGATTTCCTTTTTTTCTCATTGCTGAATAATATTCCTGTGTGTGTGTGTGTGTGTGTGTGTGTGTGTGTGTGTGTATCTCATGTTTTCTTTATCCATTCATCCATTGACAGACACCTTGTTTCCATATCTCAACTACTGTGAATAATGCTACAAATATCTCTTTGAGATGCTGCTTTCATTTCCATTGGATATATACCCAGAGGTAGGATTGCTGGAGCATATGGTAGTTATATTTTTAAATTTTTGAGAAACTTCCAAACTGTGTTCCATAGTGACTACATCAATTTGCATTCCCTTCAGCAGTGCACTAGGATTCTTTTTTCTACTCATCCTCATCAACACTTGTTATCCCTTGTCTTCTTGATGACAGCAGTCCTAACAGGTGTGAGGTGAGGTCTCATTGTGGTTTTGATTTTCATTTCCCTGATGATCAGTGATGTCAAACATCTTCTCATGTACCTGTTGGCCATTTATATGTCTTCTTTGGGAAAAAAAATATCTATTTAGTTCCTCTGCCCATTTTTTAGTTGGATTGCTTTTTTATTATTGAGTTCTCTGAGTTCTTTATATATTTTGCATATTGATCTCTTATCAGAAATGTGGTTTGCAAATATTTTCTCCCTTTCTGTAGGTCACCTTTGCATTTTGTTGATTGCCTCATAAAAGTGTTTTAAATTTGCTTATTGTGGCTAATATCTGAATTATCTTCTGTTTTATGTTTTTTCTTTTGAATGGGGGTTATGTTTTTCTGACTCCTTATGTACCTAGCAAATTTTTATAGTATGACAACGTGAGTAAAAGAACCATGGAGGTTGTAGATGATGCTGTTTTCCATTAAAGAAGGTTCTCACTTTATTCTGTTAGGTAAATAGTTTGAAGGGCGCATCTAGTCATGGATGATCTGTGTTAGGACTGGGTTAGAGTTTTTCTAAGATCTAGTTTACCTCTGGTTTATCCCCAGTTAGATTGTTTGTGGGTCTTTGTGTCCTTGGTGTTAACATATTAGGAGGATTCAATTCTGACCATTGGAGGTTTTGAGCATAGCTCTTTAGGTTCTTGCCCTGTATAGCTTCAAAATCTGGTAAATGTCTGAAAGGCAACAAAACAAGTCATAAAATACACTCTTGTGATATTTTTTATCCAAGGAATCAAGCAATTGTGAAAGATTTTACTTTGCCTTTCCAACTTAGCCCCTCCAGTTTCGCATGCTCTCTCAGAACTCAAGAGCTGACCCTTTGCAAAAACTAACCTTGTATCGAGGGCTTCTCTAGTTTTTAATACAGGTTAGCCAGCACCTGTAAAGCCTCTAAATTCACAACTTCTTTCTTTTTTCCTCGGTAGAATCTCTCTCCAAGGGCCAGACTCGATCCTCATGTCTATTTTGGAATTGTTAAATGACCCCAGGAAAGAAAATGGCTGATGATTGTCAACTCTCCTAGGAAAAGCTCGTTGGATTCTGAAATTTTAGTTCTAGTCCTCATTGGTTCCACTCCTTCCTGATATTTTTAAATGGACAATTTCTGTAATTTATTTGCTTTTTTTCCTCTAGTTGCAAGAAGAATCACTGACCTGCCACAACTTACTACATCAGTCCTGGAAGTGAAATTCATTTTCTGTCAAAGAGAAAAAGAGAAGTGAATTCCATAATCTATTAACCAGTAAGTTGATTTTAGATACCAAGCAAAACTCTAGAACTTATTACTTATAAGGCAGGTGAAAGAGTTATTATAAAGGGGCACCATAAAATATATCTAATATAGGGTCATCGAGAATATATTATCACCAAATAGCTCCATTTCTTTTTTTTTTCCTTGTCAAGGTTACAGGAAAAATAGATCCAGCTTATCTGAAATTTGGAAAGACATTTGACAGAGTTTTTAATGATATCCTTGTTGTCAAGAGGAAGAAATGTGAGGTTGATGCTAATACATTTAGATGACTTACACAGTCAAAGGATCAAACCCTATGACTCGGGATGACTTTTAGAAGAGATCAGTGTGAGTTTGAAGAAATATTTTTGTGAATGCAGCACAAAGCTTGTTATTGAGACCACTGAGTAGATTTTAATCCACGAATTTGATGAAGACAAAGATAGCATACAGATCATGTACAGTCAGAGTGAATGCCAGTAAACCTAAAGAATCAGGAACCAAAATAATCTCAGCAGACTGCACCAAATAAGGCTTAATGGGTGCAACTGTAATAGCCTACATTTGGATAAAAAAAAAAACTGTTAAAATGCAGGTTAAGAAAGACATGGGTTTATAGAAATACACAGTTAAAAATCCCTTGGGAATTATTGTTGGCATGATCTCAGAATGAGTCAACAATGTGCTATGATTGCCAAAAAGGCCAGTATGATTTAGGGCAGCATTTAGGAGAGTAAAAGGTACAGAATGAGGCAGCTGATGAATCCATTGTACTGGATATTCCTTGGACATATGCTGTCGCAATATGTTCTGAGCATCATACTTTCAGAGGGGGGCCACATCTGAGGCTCACCCAGAGGATCGTAGTTGGGATATAAAGGCGGGCAACATAAAGACAAAAACAGTGGAAAGATGTAAGAGTGTCTTACTTGGGGAAGAGAAGATCGGGGAGATATGAGAGTTGTCTTCGAATGCATATAGGATTGTTTTGTCTTTGAGGGTAGAAGTAGAATAGAAAGAGAAAAAGCTTGCATTTCTAACATGAAGAAGCACTTTTCCAAAAATAGTTATATAGGTGTCTCAATTTTGAATTGGGCTGATTGGTATAGTTGTGAATATATCTAAGACTTCTCAATCAGGAAGAACCAGACACTTACGTCATTTATAAGCTCTGTGATTTCACCTAATCTTTCAGACTCTCAGTTTTGTTAATTCTAGAATAAGGATGATAATAGTACCATGTTTATAGTTATGAAGATTAAGGGAAATAATTCAGATGCAGTGCTTGCCCTGGGGTGTGGCACATTTTACATGCCCAATATATGTGAAATATTTTTAACGTATTGAGATGTGGTAAGAAAAAGGAAAAAAAAAAGCACCTGCCTCTTATACCAGCCATATGGATAGTTTTACCTCAGTAAGTAGGAAACCAAGTCCCAACTCAGAAGTTAGACTTAATGACTGAAATGTAGGTGCCACGGAAGTTGACTTAATCTGATGTTACCATTAAGAGTCTACAGGCCACGAAAGCTAATTCTCGAAGACCTTCCAGGTTTTATTTTCATGTAGGTCTTATGCTTGGATAAACTCGTACTGTGAGTTGATGAAACATCAATTTATTTATTCCTTCTAGGTGGCCAGTTTTTACAGAATGGCATGCATGTTTGCAAACAAACACGTATTCTGGATTTTGAGTACGCACCCTATTTAAAATGATTTACTCCTTTTTTTCCTCAAAGTATGTCATTACACATATAAGATGTAGTTGGAAAATACAAGCAGAATTTATATATGTCATACAGTTGTGCTGAGATAGTCATGATCACTTTCTGTAAGAAGCATGGTTCAGAAATACTGTGAGGTACCCTTTTATGCTCATCAGCAAAGATTAATATAATCTTATGTCCTATGAAAAGGTTACAGAGCAATGGTAACTTGAAACTGGTGGGAGTGTGAATTGATACAACCACTGTGGACATCAATTTGGTAATATCTATTAAATAAAGAGGAACAGACTCTCTGACTCAGCAAGTCTGCTGCTCTGTATATGGCAGAAAAACTCTTGTATGTGTGTGAAAACAGAAACATATAGAATGTCCCTTGTAACATTCAATCTAAATGTTTACCAAGTGGAGAAAGAATAAATAAATTATGGTTTAGTCACCTGAATGAATGCTATACCACAACTAAGATGAGTAAACTAGAGGTACATCTGTAAGCATGGATAAATTTAAAAAACAACATTGAGTGAAAATACTCTTTGTGGAATGATGTATACAGTATGATTCCACTTATAGGAAGATTTAACCATAAAGCATTATCAAATAATGTCTATGGTTAAAATATGGAATAAATACATAGAACCATTCATGACGAGATTTATTTTAGAGGAAAGTAAGTAGACGAAGGGGGTGGGGCTTAACTCTTTCTGTAATATTTTCTAAAACAGGTAATTCTGAAGCAAATGTGGGATAATGTTAATATTTGATAAAGCAAGGTATTAAGTACATAAGAGTTCATTATATTCTTTTCTTATCTGCATGTTTAATATATTTCACAAAGAGAAAAGAAGACTCTTTTCCATGTTCTTGCTCACTTTTTTTTTTAAGATTTGTCTGTTTTAGAGAGAGAGAGCACGTGAGTGTGAGTGGGGGTAGGGGTAGAGGGAGAGAATCTCAAGCAAACTCCCCACTGAGTGGGAAGCCAGGCCCAGGGCTGGATCTCACAATCCATGAGATCATGACCACAGCCAAAACCAACAGTCAGATGCTGAACCACTGGGTGGGCCAAACAGAAAAAAAAGAAAATTGAGGTCAAAGTGCTAGCTAGCGATTGAAAGTCCTCAAAGATCCCTTATATATCTAGTGTAGTTTTAAGTAGTACAATTAAGATCATGTGTTAAGATTGATTCAGAAAGCCTAATACTGTTCCAGCGGGAATGAATGATTAATACAGACAAGGGAAGGCCCAAGGAATGTCTTAGTGGGGGGCTTCTGAGGAGATCCCTGGCCAGTGTGGGGGTCAGTGTAGAGACCCTGTGCACTTAGGGAGGAGAATAAAGGTGGCATTAATGAAGGAATTGCAGATGAGAAAGGCTTGAAGCAACTTCATATTTTTGCTTGGGGTAACCTAGTAAAAACTACCCGAGAAAATCCAACCACCCGAACAAAAACAGCTGGGAGTGTGGCTTACTGGTTAATGAAGCCCATGCTGCTTTGATCAGTAGAAGAATGGGACTTGCTTAAATGTCCAGATAGCAACTTGGTCTTTTCTCTCCAGGGTCCTGCAGAGCAGCGAGGAGATCCAACTCTGTAGCCTTGGGCAGCTAGTGGAGTGAATGGATTCCCCAGTGTCAGGGGCTGAAATTCTAATTAGAATCCTCTCTCTGGCCTTGAGTGAGCAGCCTTCATTTACTTCCCGGTGCCATTGGGGAATAATGTTCCATATTCAACGAGAAATTGCTCTTTTTTATGTGTATGAAATGTTTTTGTATTTGAAACAAGTGGTCTTATATTTTTGTGGGTGTGAAGCAGACTGGTCTTGAGGGCTCATGATAAGTATATCTTGTCATAAAAAAGCATCATGAGATCTTAACAAGTGCTATCTAAAAATTAAACTTGGCCTTACATTGTAATGATTGAGAAAGAAGCTTAGGAATTTAAAGATGGATTGGGCAACTTTATAATTTAGCTGTTTTTCCAGTTTCTATATTGTATATATTTTAATATATAAGGAGGGATGGAGAAGTTGGTAGGGGACCATGAAGAGAGCTGCAGAAGTGAGGAGGAGTGAGGCTGTGCAGATGATGATAGTGTTGGAAAAGGTTCCTTTGTTCCCCAGCATGGTCAGAGGTTTATGCTATAAATAACCTATCAGATTATTTCTTTTTCACTTTAAAGAAAGTTTAAAGTTTCCGTTGTTTAGCCTGTACTGCCTTCTCCTGGTTGGTCTTGGATTAGCAGCTAAGATAATAAAAGTAAAGCTTGTGTGAATGAATCTACATACGACACAGATGCTGTGGGCCAGGTTACACTGCCTGCCCATTGCCATTTGCTCCAGTGCTGGTAGTATATCCAGATACGGAGGGGCTGCCTTAGAACCTTGATGGTGTTATCTCGTGACTCTTGTCTTTGTGATCCCATGCATATATTAATAAAACATCTAAGTAGAACACTTAAGCTACTCCGAAATTGAGGAAGGCACATGTGGGCAGACTGAGGTATCTATGAGTTGCTTACTCCTAAATGAGGAAGGTTATAGAGACTCTTAGGCTCTACTAATATGCTTAAGCTTGTGAAGGGACATTTCTTGTGTGCCCTCAGAGTAGCTTCTAATTTTATTTCTGTGACGTGACAGGAGTGTAACAAAGAGGTTAAAACTATAGTCTTCAGAATCACAGACAAACCTCAATTCAAAGAAAAGGTGGTTGGTCCTTTCTCAGTGAGAATTACCCTGCGTAATTGTCAGACAGATTTTGATATTCTGAAAATTATACCTGTAAAGTGAAAGAAAAATAAGAGACTGAGAAAAAGGAATCAAAAAGAAAAACTTATTGACCTTTGAGAAGAAAAAGCCAAAGCTTTATATACATATGTGTGCACACGCACATGTGTGTATATGTATAACCATATATATGTATCTGTATGTCACATTATACCTGGAAATTGTACAGCGGAGGCAGTCTATGTGTGCACACGCACATGCGTGTATATGTATAACCATATATATGTGTCTGTATGTCACATTATACCTGGAAATTGTACAGTGGAGGCAGTCTACCCGTGAGGAAACTAAAGGATGGAAAAGGACCAGGAAATGCTGATCCAAAGAAAAATATTGGGGATGGGGAGTGTGGTTGAGGTTGTCCCTCCCTTTCTGTTGGAGCAGCCACGCATTCAGAAGTGCAGGAGAGGGAGCGTGTGAACATGGCTAGGCCGTGAATTAAAGTCCAAGTAGTGGAAGCTTGAGAGCTTGAGCCAAGCCAAGAATGAAAAGCAGGTTGTGGCCGGTTGCACAAACTGAAGCAGAATAGGAGCTAAGTAAACACCAGGAAAAACAAGTGGGAGTGAGACAAGTGTCAAATGGGGAAGAAGCCAGTGGAACAGCAGAGAAATCAGTCTGGGTCAAATTCCAAAGACCTAGAGTCACAGGGGGAGGAAAAAAGTGCACACACTGGGCTGAGACAGAATTTCATTTCATAGTTTCTGGTATTTCCAAATGACTTTTAAAAAAGATTTATTTGTTTTATTTGTTTTGGGGTGGGGAGGAGCACAGACTGCCCTGAGTGCAGGGGTTTGATCTCAAGACCCTGAGATCAAACCTGAGCCGAAACCAAGAGTCAGGCGCTGAACCAACTGCGCCGGCCAGGCGCCCCTCCTTTTAATTCCTAGTCCCTCCATGCACAGAGGTTCTACGCCTGGAGAGCCTAAGGCAGCAGATAGCTCCCAAGGAATGTTGTAGGTAAGATCTTAGCTGTCCTGCCGCGGAGAGATTACTGATGACTATGTGTTCATTATATTATAGGAACGTGTGTGTGTATAAAATGATTATGTCCAAGTAGAAGGTTGGATCACTTTGGTTTGGGTTTTTCTAAACTAGTTATTTTGTCTTTAAAGTCTCAGAAAAGAACTCCATTCGTGTACTTTCAAGCCAGAAATAAAGGTTGACTTAGATACACTTGGAATAAACGTATGGGCATAATAGGATAAGGTCCCCAGGATCAATCCTCAAACTTGGTGGCCCACCAGTCTGATATCTTCGCCAAGAATTGGTTTAGGATCAGGGACTATTTCAACTTAGTAAATGATAAGGACAAAAGATCACAAAGACACAATGCGGCAAAATGATTATCTGTTGTTCTTTAGAATATGGAGATATGGGGGAGACTTGTCTGTGGTTTGGTATAACAAAGCTTGGAACTCAATAAATTAACAGACAATGATAACATGAAAATCCTTTTGATTGCTCCACATGCCAAACCTCATAGCCTTTCCTAGAGACCCAATGAAAGCTAAAATAACTAATTAAGAAAATGAATGAAAGCCAAGCCAAACCACGAGAAAATGATCCAAGTTAAAGTACATGACCAAGGAGGTGGCTTCAGCTCTAGTAGAAATATTTGGTAGCTAGGAGCAAGATGAAAATGGAGTGTTAGTAATTGTCATTGTCCTTCATAGTTAAGATACGTGAAAACCAGTGAGATATTCCATAGCCTGTGAAGGCACAGCTCCTAATTCTAAGAGCCAATTTATTTTACTCTAATTGGAGAGGTTGGAAAGACTTTTGAGATTGTTATTTTAAATGTCTTTTGCTATTAAACTGTGGTTAGGAATTCTGCTCAGCCAAAATGATGCTAAAAGAGCATTAAGTTTATGAGTCACGAAAGCCAGAATGATTCCAGTTAGTTTCCTGCACTTCAGCACAATAGAAGTCTTTACTCTACAATGAGACACTGCTTTAAAATTGATACAAGACAGGGGATCAGAGTCTTGGCTTCTGTCCCCACTTTGATTATTGACCAAGTAAAGGTGAGGTGAGCTATTGTGTTGATTCATTTGAAAGATTCCTCTTCTGTAGAAGGAGGTTAACAATGGGCATGGTTGGGTCTTGAGGGGCACAGAACAAGTTATTGTCTCTTCTGAGCAAACTCTTTTGTATGTAAGTAGCAGGAATAAAAGCCTGCGGGTCTGACTTCCTCCCAGGCCCTTATTTGACTTTTCCTCTTCCCTCCCTCCCTTCTTTTCTTCCTTCCTCCCAACCCCATGCTCTTCCTCCTCCTCCTTCCATTTTTACCTTTCAAAGTTATCTACACAGTTCAGTTTAACCTAATTCCATCTGGTCCCAATATTCTAAGTGGAAAATGGCAAAGTAGGCTGTGGAAGACTCTTGCCTTAAAGGGTTTAATTTGCACAAATTAAATAATGACATGCATGGATTTCTGGGAGCCCTGGAGGTTGTTAACAGTGCTTACTCTCAAGGGTTTTCGGGTTTTTTCTGTCCCACATATCATTCCACAAGGTTCAGAAATAAGCCTTATATACTTACACTGCATCACTTGGATGCCAAGGAAACTAGGTGGCTGATAGGCCAATGGGTCTTAATATACTATTTCTTTTAACAGAAAATTTAATATGGAAAAGGCAAAGGACTTAGCTCTCTGTCGTCAGAGTGGAGGAAATACAATTTCTATAATGTGCCTTTCCCCCAACTGTAAAAGCAATATGTATTCATTTAACGAAACTTATGAAATGCAAAATAGTCCAAAAAAGCAGAAAAGACAACTGTAATCTAACAACCAAGGGAAAGCCCATCTCGGTCTTATGTCATGTTTCTTTCCAGGTTTTTAAATCATTTTCATATTTTGGATGGAATCATGCACTACAAACTGTTTCGTATCTTGCTTTTGTAAAGCTTTGTAGTATATATAATTTTTCTTGTTATTAAAATTTTTCAGAAAATTTTATTTTTAGAGGTAGCAAATAATTCCAACATGTGGATGGATCGTAATTTACTTAACCATTTTCTAATTCTGGATATTTAGATCGCCTTTATTTTTATATTAGAAAAAGCTGCCAAGCATTTTTATACATACATTTTGTGACATTATTGAGATTCCTGTATGCAGACTTACTTGAATCATAATCAATAAATATTAAGGCTTTTGATACAGGTTACCAAACTGCTCTTGAGAAAGGTAGGAACAATTTACCCTCCCAACATCTACATTTGAGATCTGTAGAACACCATGGTTTTTCACTGATGTATTAATTTACAGTTTTTTAATTTCTAAAATTGAATATGTTTTTTGTTTTCAAATATTTATTGGCTGTTCTTATTTCTTCTTTTGTGAATTGCCTATTTGTATTCCTGACCCATTTTTCCATTGAGTGTTCAATATGTTTTTATTCATATAAAAACAGTTGCTTATTTATCAGACATAATAGAGTTGTCCGTAATAAATATTTCCTCAGCTTGTTATAACTTGGATTGTTTTGGATTTTTTTAAATAGTTTTTGTAACTGCCTACAGGCAAACGAAAACTTAAATATCTCCATAGTAGTGGTTACAAAGCCCTCCTCCATCCCAGTGTTTAGCAATCATTCATCTAAAAATACTGACTTCTGAGAAGAATGTTGATGGCTTGATGTTTTGGATGGATAGTCTTCTTTATATCACTAAAGTATTAATCTGTACTTAGTTTTCAAGAATTTTATTAGGAATAGAGACAATTTTGCCCCATGCCTTTCCAGCATATTTGGAGAGGCTTACATAGCTTTTCTTCTTTGACTTAATGACATGATGATTCAAGGTAATAGATTTCTCTATGTTGAAACATCTCAGCATTCATAAAATATACCTTTGCTTAGTCACAAGGCTTTATTCTTTCAATAGTCTTTGATTTTGATTCACCAATATTTTAATGTAAGATTTTCCTAGATATCCACAAGGAAATTGATCTGTGGTTGGTTTGTCAGATTTTAACATTTGGATAAGGAATATGTTTATTCCATAAAGTGATAGAAGATAGCCACATTTTCCTGTGGTCCATAATTATTTTCTCCTTAAATGTTTTGATTCATAAAATAATTAGGTCAGATATCTTTGGAGGTATGGGTCAGGGGACAATTTCATACTTTTTTCACACCTTCCAGTTTCTTCTGCAGATAATTTTCAGAGTGCCCATTGCAATTCTGATTTCCTAGGAGATGGACTTGGAACCTTTGAGATTTGTGTGCAGGGCAGACGTGAATGTTGAGGGCAGCAATATTGGGCAGGGGGAGGAATGAACTGTGATATGGCGGCAGCAGAGGCTTTATCTGATATTATAGGGAGCTCTGGTGTTGGGATGGCTCTGCAGAATTTTCCTCAGTTGACCAGTTGACCAGTCACTATGTGTGCACTGCACCCAAGGAGGGAAGTGTGACTTTGGGTGAGGGGGCTCCCTTGGGCCTTGCACAATTCCCATTCCTGGAGAGGGTGTCCATATGCATTCACATTCCTGGCAGCAGGTAAGATGGGTGCCCCACTCCTGAAGGGGGATCTGTTTTTTGATTCTACATTGATTGGTGATTACAACTGCAATATTATTTGTACTGTTTAAGAACTGTCCTGTTTACTGTGATTATTTCCCATTAACCATCCAATGCTTATGTTGTCTTTTCAGCCATTCTCTGTCTTTTTCTCCCTCCCCCCGACCCCCAACCTCACCCCCTGCTTATTCTGCTTGGAGATTTGTTTATTTTATTCATATTTTTGAAGAACTGTCATTTAGATTTATTTATCAATTTTACTAGATGCCGTATCTTTGGTATCTTCTTCTGTCTTTGTTATTTCTTCTTCCTACTTCATTGTGTTATTTCCCTTGGATACTGAGTTGAATGCTTACCTTATTTAATCATTTCATTTTTAATAAATACTTTAAAAACATAAATTTTCCTCTGAGTGCATTTTAAACAGTATTCTTTATATTTCTGTACGTATAGTTTTCACCGTTATTTTTAAATTGTGTATTGATCTCATTTCTTCCTCAGCCTTGAGAATACTTTAGGAGAAAATTCTAAAATGTCAAAGTAATTCTTTTTTTGCTTTATTTTGTCATAGTCAGGGAAAGTGATCTGTAATATTTCCAAAGTTGGGGATTTCTTAAGATTTTCTTTATAACATAATATACTAGATTGACTAGTGTCCTCTCAAAATTCATGTCCATTAGGGACTTCAGAATGTTACCTTATTTGGAACTAGAGTCTTTGCAGGTGTAATTAGTTAAGATGAACTCAGATTAGGTTAGGCCCTAAATCCAATGGCTAGTGTCCTTATAAGGAGACCAGTGAACACACAGAGAGACACATAGGTAGGAAGGCCAGTTGAAGACAGAGGCAGAGAATGGAGTGATGTAACTAACAGCTTTGGGATGCCAAGGAATGCTGCAAATGCTGGCAACCACCAGAAGCCAGGAAAAGGCAAGGCAGAATACTCTGCTAGAGCCTTCAGAGATATGCTAAAGGCTCTTGCTAATATTATTTTTAATACTTTCATTAAATTTGTAATGATTTTTACCTCATGTACAATGGTATGTTATTATTTTGCTGCTTAACACTTATGGGAGTTGTATTTTTATTAGTAGTTATTAAAGTTAGTAGTAGATATGGTAGTTGTATTATTTTACATGCTATCATTATCCTATACTTGATTTTATCTCATGTAATATTTACTTAGAATTACTTTTTATCTGCTTTTAATATTTGACCATAGCTATTTTTTTGACAAAAATCCTCTGCCTATTCTTCATTAAAAAAATCATCTTATATCAATATGTTTTAGTTGCTTCTATTCTACATTTAAGAGTCCACACTCCATCTCTCTAATTTTGTAACCAAATAGGAGACTGTTTGTCTTTTCATTGGGAAACTCATATAATGTCCATTTATGTAATATCAAGGTCATAGCTGACAGATTTGCTATATTTGCTATTAATTCTGTTTGTGGTTTGATACTTTAATAGATATACCTCCCTAGTGTTTTTTCATTTTCTGTCTATTTTCCTTGCTTTTTTGTCACATATTTTCAGAAATATATATCTCGCTTCCATTCCATGAAATTCAAAATTTTTCTCAAACCATGCTTAATAGGTGATACTTGAAGGGTTTTCTTTTGGGTCCTCCTCTTTGACAGATGAAATCTAGGACACCTTTACTTTCTCTAGCAGCACAGCATCCATTACCCTCTCTGAGTTCTGAGTCTTTTACACCGATCCTCCCGTATTTTACACCCTAGTGATTGTACTCGCATTATTATTCTTATATCCTGTGTCTTCCCTTTGGGGGACATATTTTGCTTTGCATTCAACTTTATAACCAGACTTAAAATTTATTCTTAGACTTAGTATCTATTTTTAACTGGCCTTCAAGGACCCTGTTAGCTCTGTTCTCTTGGTCAGTTGGAGGGCTTCAAGGTATTTCTTTAAAGAAAAGTGTGTTTTCTAAGCCTTTGCATGGCTGAAATGCTTTATACTTTGAACTTCAATGATAGCTTGAATTTTGCTCAGTTTAGTTCTGACATTTAATATTGCAGAAGAGAAGTTAGAGGTCAGGCTGGTTTTTATTTTCTATTAGTAACTATTTGGGAGGTGGGGTGGAGGTAAGAGGTGGCTGAAGAATTCTATCATCATCATTGTTATTACCGTTCAAAATGTTATCACAAAGTTGCTAGGTGTAACATTGATGTTTCTTGGAAAGTAGTAGCCCCTTTTGATTTGTATGCACTGGATTTCCTTACGTTTAGAAAGATTTTTTCTACTGGCTTGTTTACTAATCCATTTCTTCTAGGTTCTTCTCCAGAAACAACTATTTCTGACATCTCTCATACAAAATACCATATGATATCTCCTTTTCTTCATCTTCTATTTTATCCATATTCTCTACAATTATTTTAATCTGCTTATAGTTTTCTTTGCATGCTGACGTGTCTTTTTGAGTTTGGCTTTCACATTTATTTTTTGTTTTTATAGAGAGACCGTGTGCATGTGTGCAAGTGGGGGGGAGGAGGGGTAGAGGGAGAGGGAAAATCTTAAGCAGGCTCCATGCCCAGCTTGGAGCCCAAAGAGGGGCTCCATCTCATGACCCTGAGATCATGACCTGAGCCAAAATCAAGAGTCGAATGCTTAACCAGTTGAGCCACCCAGGTGCTCCTTTCACATTTTTTAAAATTTAAATTCAATTAGCCATCATTAGTTTCAGATGTAGAGTTCAATAATTCATCAGTTGTGTATAACACCCAGTGCTCATCACGTCATGTGCCTTTCACATTTTTAATTTGAATTTCTCCATCTACTCTTTCTCCACTGTCCTCCATGTGGATTTAATTATTTCTGTTTCATGTTTAGTTTCTTGACTCTTTATTTAAAAAAAAAAGATTTTAAATTATTTGAGAAAAAGAGTGCACACGAGAGAGCACGAGTGGGGGGAGAGGCAGAGGGAAAGGGAGAAGCAGACTCTCCACTGAGCAGGGAGCCCTATACAGGGCTGGATCCCAGGACCCTGGGATCATGACCTGAGCCAAAGGCAGATGCTTAACTGACTGAGCCACCCTGGTGCCCCAATTTCTTGAATCTTTCTGATTGCTTATTAAAAAAATTTTATCCCTCACTAAATCCTTATAATGGGCCTATGGAAAACATATATACATTTTTCTGATCTTATAGATGGGAAACTAAGAAATAGACTAGTTAGGTAAAATGCCTTAGATAGTACTTGACAGAGTTGGGATTGAATTCCGAGCAGTCTGATACAGAGCCCTTGTCTCATCCATTGTCTGATTTTGCTTCTTTTGCTTTTTTGAACTATTATAACACATGACTTAAGTATAAGTTACATGAAGAATTCCTTTACAGGTGAATGTGTACTACTTTGAAGATAGAATGGGGGTAAAGGTAGGTTTACAAAAGCGTTCAAGAGTATTGAGCATAATATGGTTATCAAATTTGTAACCTGTCTGGAGCAGAAGTGTAAAATGGACAGAATATTCAAGATAGGAAAATGCTGGAGTTAAGATTCAAAAGTCTTTGGGGCAAGGCCCTGGTGGGCCTCTGTTTCCTACATATGAGATGTTTTAAGTTTCTGGAGCCTAAGGGATAAGATAGAGAATTCAGCTCAGGGTTGGGATACGAGAAGGGGTTGAACCAGCAGGGAAGACAAAGATCCCATAAGGTGCTCTAGGAAGAACTAGTTTATCTAGAGAGATTAAGACTATTGGCTACTTTATGAATGAATACACATCTGAGGAAAAATATATACCTAGTGTTTATTTCTTTTGTACTTCAAGATTCCAGTACTCTGTTGTAAAAATAACACATGTCTGTATTGAAGGGTCAGTCAAATGAAAAAGTCATTAATGCCTCTGGAGTGTGTGTGTGTGTGTGTGTGTGTGTGTGTGTTTCTGTTAAGCAGTGGTGGGGACCCGAGAAGAAAGCTTTACGTTTGTGAAATGTTTTATTGGACCCTATTCTATGTATTAAGAAGTATGGAGAAGACTACAAGCATATTTTGTCTTGTAGGTAATAACAACATAATTCCCTTAGAATGATTTTGGCATGAGGACCACTTAAAGAAAAGAAAAAAAGAAAGAAATTTTTAGTCTATTTGAGTCTATAATCTGATTAGGACTAATTACATTATCAGTATAAATACGAACAATCACATCATTAGAACCCGTAATTGCCTAATTATGACTTGTACTCATGCAGTGATTTTTGTTAGATCTGAATCCCAGCTATAGGATTATTCTGCCAAATCTGGCGACAGAAATTAGAGTCAATTCCAGTCAAGTCAGTGGCTCTTATTTTTTGGTAGCCCTGGGTAAATTTACCAGTGCCATTTCATGGAAATGATATTATTCTTCAAATTTTTCATAAGGGCCAATTAAAAGAAACTTCTTACAGATTGAAAATTATTCCCCTTACCACTTCATTAAGATTAAAAGAAACCAGGGGCAGGAAATTTTTTAGGAATCACACACAAAACTAACAGAGGCACTGAATGTCCTGACAGGTTTCCAGCAAGTTCCTCATTATCATGCTGCCCTCCACCTCTTTTATCCCACCTGCCTTTATTTTTATTTGTATGTTTCCTGGAGGAAAGTCTTACAGGTCTTATTTGGGAGACCGGATGTAGGGGAGCATTTATTCCTCGGTGAGTGAGTTTTTCAATAGTACAAGAAGCAGAGGGACTAGTTCATTTCTCTTTGTTTTTGGAAAATCTGATGGCTAGCAGCCAATCCTTGAAGAGAGGAAACAAATGATGTATAGTAAGTTCAGTTTGGAAGACAGCATTGCCCCCATTTTCCTGGTGTATTTATAATATTTTAGTGCTTCCACAGTGACCAAAATGAGACTGGTTCCATAGGAGCCTCACTGCTTGGAGGCATTCCTTGTCCCGGGTTTTAGGTGTGTGGGTTGTTAAAAGAAGACTCCCTGAGGATCTTCCATAATAAGCCCAATTTGGATGACATCCAGGATGAGCCCATACATCGAATTCTGAATTATAATGGGTAACATTATAGCAGAACTCCAGAGTATTTCTCTCTGTGTCCTAAAACATTAAATATTTTTGTCTGGCAGGCACATCGGCAAAACCCCAATCTCATTCCAGTCTGATAAAGCTATTTTTGCAGTTGATTAGCATGCCAAATGTTTCCATTCCTACATGTTCAGTTTCCTTCCTTTTCCACTATTTGTAAACTGCTAGGGAGGTGTGTTAACAACATTGGAGTTCAGTGTCACATGGGGGGAAGTTGGGGTGGTAGGAGGCAGGGGTGGGGGAGAGGTTGCTTTGTGTACACACTTTTAGACTCCACTTTTCCCTTTTTTAAAATTCTTTTTAAAGAGGTGGATAAGTGGAGCACCTGAGTGGCTCAGTTGGTGAAATGTCTGACTCTTGATTTCTGCTCAGGTCATGGCCTCAGGGTCGTGAGATGGAGCCCTGCAGCGGCCTCCGCGCTGAGTGGGGAGCCTGTGTAAGATTTTCTCTCTCTCTCTCTCCTACTTGCCCCACCTCTCATGTGCTTCCTCTCTCTCTCTTTAAAAAACATAAATAAAAGGTGAATAAGTGTATGAGTATTAGCTCTAAGTTAAATATAGTTCTAATTACCATGATTCTGTGGTTGTGTTTTATTAGGTAAATGGTGAATTAGTTTCCAAGAGTTGTTGTTTTGAGGTACCACCAACTGGGTAGCTTAAAACAATAGAAATTTATCCTCTCACAGTTTTGGAGGCCAGAAGTCTGAAGTCAAGGTGGACAGGTCCACAGTCTCTCTGAAGGTTCTCGGGGAGAATCTTTCCTTGCTTCTTTCTGGCTTTCAGTGGCTGCCGGCAATCCTTGGTTTTCTTGGCTTGTAGAGGCATCACTCAGTCTTTCCTCTGTCTTCACATAGCTGTCGTCGTAGTGTCTCTGTGTCCAAACCTCCCTCTTTATCTAAGGATGCTGGGCTTAGGATTGGGAGCCATCCTAATCCAGTATGACCCCATCTTTGCTTGATTACATCTGCTAGGATCCTATTTCCAAATAAGGTCACATTCTAAGATAGTGGGAGTTAGGACTTCAACAAAATTTTTTTTCGGGGTAGCGGATACAGTTCAACCTGTAACAAATGGCAAAAGGGAATATTTCACTTTTGTATTTGCTCAGAGAAGGAGCCCTCAGGGCTGTGGGACAGTTATCCATCATATTTAGCGATTTTCCCTAGAAGCCAAAGAGAGGTCAGGATGGATGGGCCTGTTTTACCTGTAAGGTAGGCAGCTACTCTCCCAGATCATGAAATCCAGCACTTCCTAGTTGAGAAGTGTGTTAGCCCAGAGTCTTAGATAAGTTGCGGAGTTCACGCAGCTGACGGTGAAAGGCTGAGAGTGGAGTCCCCGGCTGCTTGAGTCCTAGCCTGTCTTCTGTTAATGCTGAGCAGGTGAGTGCTGGGTGTACAACGCATCTGTTGATTACCCAGCAGAGCAGTGACAGCTTGGGATGCTTATCATCACATTGTGAATCGTTGCAAATTTCTCTTAGTCCAGCCTTTGGCTAGGCATCTTAAATGCTTCTCTGAAAGAGGTCACCTATAAACAAATCAAATGAATACCACAAGAGCTTAGGCTGTTATCTCTCCTTTGGAACATTTGCATTGTAATGGGGCAGCCTGGGCTCCATCTCAGACCTACTGCATCAGTCTCCAAAGGAAAGCCTTGGGAGAATCTGTATTTTAGAGCACACTGGGTAACTCACATGATAAGGCGTATTTGGGAAAAACTGGGATCAGGAATCCTGACTTCTGAAACAGTAAGGAGCAGTATTTAGTGCGGGGATTTTAGGTAAAAATCTGGTGGGGATGTTGAGGGGAGAAGGCGGGGAAAGTGGAAAATTAATTACTTAATTCCCCCCAAGGAACACCAGAGTCAGATGCACCGTTCTCTGAGTTTGAGGCCTGGTGTCGGCCGTTGAAAGGGTCCAGAGGAAGCAAGTTCTCTGAGCTCACAGTTCTTCATTCCTCTTAGGAGAAGCAGAATATATTTAGGATTGTTTATTAAATATAGAGCCTGGGGTTTCTTGGAGATTGAAGGACCAATTTCATATTAAGCAAGGTTATCAGAGAAAATTCTAGCCTGCCTTGTCTCCTTAGTTATATTGTATGCAGTCAGTGGTTATTCACTCTCTTTTTTAAAAGAGTTGCCCATTATTTGTTTTGTACCTAAAGTTATAATCTAGTGTCTGTGACAGCACATTTGATTGCTTTTAAATTAAGGTGATAGGAAAGGCAAAGAAATGACTAGGGGAAAAAAAATCTGGAGAACAGATGACAAGATAACAGTGTTTTTGAATCTCTCAAAATAAACATGGTATTGAAAAATGATCCAAAATCGTTTGCTTGAAAACCACACTTATGTTTGAGTAATATTTCTGTGAGATACTTTAAAATCTATGTTTCTTTGAAGGCTGGTGTTCTGAAATTGAACTGAAGCATGCTTAATACCAAAGCTTTTGCCAGGTTTTCTTGTGTTTTCTCCTCTGCCTAGTTTTTACAAATTTAATTTTCATTATTTCTGCATCTTTAAGATAGAAATCCCCTGTGGTTCTTATGCTCAGAGACCAAGACAAGGCCAGTTGGGCATAGTTGGGGCATCCAGAATGCTCACTAGAACAAATTAAATTTGAGCTGAAGCCTGAAGTATGGGTGTGAGTTAGGTAGACAAGTGGCTGGGTGGAACATTTCAACTGTATCCACTATAGGGAAGAAAAAGCTTCCTCTACATTCGTAGGTTCAGTGGTTGGGCCTGCAAACAAACAAACAAACCGAAAAAGATACATTAGCAAGACAGAAACAGAGTTTATCAACATGTGCATTGTGCATACATGTGGGAGAGCCCACTGATGAGAAACTCAAAGGAGTGGTTAAAACTTGGGCTTATACAGAATTTTAATAAAGAACAATGAATTTGTAGAAGAGTGACAAGACAAAGGAAAAGGGTTTTAGGCTTCCAAGGGCAGCAGATTGTGGGAAGGTTACTACATGGGGGAAACTACTCCAGTAAGATTTGTGTCTGTCCATTTCAACACTGACTTTCTGTCTTCTTCACGGCCAAGAAACTTCCCTGGGAGAGGGGAGTTACGGCAATCCGCATCCAGAAGAAGTTTCTGTTCTTAGATAAGGGAAGCTCTAGGAAGGCTTCTTTCTGTATCTGTCAATTCTCATTTGCCTCTAGTTCAAAATAATTATTATACCCAGGTGGCATATTTTGGGCTGGCGTACTCTGATTTCCCACACCACGTGCTCTGCCTTAGAATTAATGTTGCAATGGATGATCTGTTTCTTTCCTGTATATATAAGCCAAACCCTCCACTGATTACACTCAATCCCATCCTCTTTCTTTTTCAAGGACTTTGCAGTTGGTTCTTCTCCATCCTGTAGGAGCAATTTATACTACCTGCTGGGTCTTCTGCATAAGAATGCAAATATGGCACAATATTTCCTTTCTTTGAAAAGAAAACAAAACTTTCTTCACCCATGTCTGCCTCCAGCTGATGTCTCATTTTTCTGCTTCTTTTTACAGCCAAACTCCTTCTTATACTTTTTCTTGTCACCTTTTTTTTCTTGCATTGCATACTTCCTGAAGCATACTGCAATTAGATTTTCATCCTTACCATTTCACTGAAATCACTTTGGTCAGTCACTAACCACCTCCCATAAGGCCAAGGTGAATGGTCAATTCACAGTATCACTTTACATATCAGCAACAGTTGCTATAGTTGATCACGTTCTGTATATGTATTCTTCCCTCATCTTCCACCATGTCATGTACTTCTGATTTTTTATATTGAGAATCAGAATGACCACTGATACTCAGTCTCTCTCTCTCTCTCTCTTTTTTTTTTTTTTTGGTAATTTTCCTTCTCTTCTGACCTCTAAATGTGCAGTCCTGGCCTTGTCTTCTCTATTTATACTCATCTCAGTAATGTGGAGTAAAAGCCATCTCTGATGACAAACAAATGTATATCTCCAGACAGTAGTGTGCTAGTTAATATAGTAACCAGCTCTGTGGGGGTAATAAAGCTCTAATTTGAAGCATTTGCCAATTACCATGGTGTAAATACTCCCAGCGTGACAGATTTCAAGGTAACTCTGTGATGACACCGAATGGAGAGTTGGGAAGAGATGGAAAGACACGTAGATGTAAGTAATCTCAAGAATGAGGATCATAGCAAAACATAGTAAAGTAACTAGAAAGTCATGAATTTGAATATTTATTACCTATGTTTTTAATATTATTTATTTAATTTTAAGTTGATCTAATTTAATTTTTAATAATGGTTGTGTTCAACACCTGGTTTACAAAATTCTTTGAGAATCAGTATGAATCAGCTTCCTCACAGTGTTGTCTCTAGACTGGTCTTTTTTGGGGGCTCATCTTCTGTGAGGTGCTGTCTATTATTTCCTGCTTTATGTGACCACCTTGGCTGCACCATAGGTTGCTCAGAATTAAAGTGTCACAAGTAATCCCAAAACTTTCCTTGCCTAGTTTCCTCCCTCAATTAATGGTACCTACAGTCCTCCTAGTTGGCACAAACCAAAAGCTTAGAAGTCATCCTTGACATTTCTTTCTTACTTACACCCCCTTGCCAAATCTAAGGTAATTTCCATGAGTATTGCCTTAAAATATATCCCAGTTAAGACTTCGCATCACGTCTACAGCTCCCATTCAAGTTCAAGTCACCCGCATTTCCTTCCCAGAGTACTAATGAAGATTTCGAGTGTCTTGCTTCAACTCTTCCCCTGCAGTCTCCTCACTTCACAGGAAACAGAATATAAATGTGATCATGCTTTTCCACTGCTGAAAACTCTTCCACATACCAGCCTTTGCATTATATAGTTTGTCTTCCCACCTGTTTCTGTAGACAAACACTTCATGCTCCCAGATGAAGCTGATCTCTCTCCTATTGGATTGGAACCCGTCCCTGTTCACTTACTCAAGCACAATGCTCTGGTAACTGTGTGACCTCTAATATTATCAATTTTCCTCTCCACTAGATTCATTTCACTAGCTTACAAACAAACAAACAAAAACAAACAAAAAATAACGTAAGACAGCAAAAGCAAAAACAAGCAGTGGCCAACCTTCTTGTGTATTTCAGTGTTGCCACAGGAGTTGGCAGTGATCCCTGTGACTGTGTTTCCCTTCAGCTCATGTAGAAAAGTTTCCAAGACTTCTCTTCTCTGAAGAAAATGATTTGGGAGTTTGTGCTTCAATGGAGTTGTTCCTGGGATTATATCCCAGAGTGGAGTAGTGACTTCAAATAATAATGACCTTTGCGGCGAGGCCATTTCCAAGGAGAAATTTGCGAATGTGAGCCTTATTTAGAGACGAGGCCTTGGTGTCTTGTCCTTGATATAGCTTTGGGCTCTCAGCCTTTTCATTTGCACTTTTAAGACGACTGATTGAAATGTAAGGACATGGTCTTTGGCAAGGTGTAGGGTGGCCTGTAGCCAGGCTGGGTCTAAGAAAGACAAAACCAGCAAGATCAACATTGCTGAGAGTAGGCAATTCTGATCAGTGTGATTTTGTTTTCAGTCTTAACTCACAAAGCCATTCCATTTGGTAGCTGAGTAGAGCTTTTCAATCTTGTTTATTGTAATCTTCCTTTTCTATTTGATACAATTCTTTGGATTCCGTATTTCCTTTTCCTTCTCAAAATCTAGTTAGACTTCTGAGTTCAGGTTATAATTATGAAATAAAAACTAAGCTACACCACTTCTAGATTGTATTTTTCTTGTCCAGGCCTCTCTCTCAAAGTCTAGACTTCTCTACCCAATCTGCATACCAGACCTCTCCACTTGAATGTCTAACAGACTCATGTGAACTCTCACTTGTCCCTCCTTCCCCTCAAGCCTGCTCCAAAGCTTTGTTCCATCCCAAGTAGTGAAGGAGAACTCCTCTATAGCTATACTGGTCTTTCTGCTATTTCTCAGACATGCCACACATCCTCTCTTAGGCCTTGCATGTACTTGTTATTCTCTTGGTCTAGAATGCTCTTTATCCAGATATTATCATGGCTCATTCCCTCAACTCCTCCTGGTTTTTGTCAAATATCACCTTCTTGGTAAGACCTATCATGACCACCCTACTTAAGATCACAGCTCTTCCCCCTCAGACTTTTTTCCAATACTTTTACCCTATTTATTTCCTTAAGACTTAATCACCTTTCAAAATACTACATAATTTTCTTTATTACTTATTTTCTTCTTCTCTCCCATAGAGAGGAAGCTCAGTGAGAAAAGGGATTTTTTTTCCCATTTTTTGCCCATTGATATATCTCCAGTGAGTAGAACACTGGTCAGTAAAAGTAGGCATGAAATAAACATTTATTGAGTTGAACGAATGAACAAATGAATGATTTTTCTTATAAACTAAAATAAAATTCAAACACTTATTACAAAGGCCTACATATCTGACTTTGACAGCCTCTGACCTCGTTTCCTATACTCTCCCATTGGGTCACTCCAGTCCTTTCTGTTTTATTAAGGTAGTTCCTGCCTCAGCTTTGACACCAGCTGTTACCTTTGGCTGTGACTGGTATATTATCTCCTCAAAGTGGCCTTCTCCAATTTTCCCATCTGAAAATGGAGCCCCTCCTTTTCATCAAATGCCATCTAGCTCTGCTTCATTTTTCTTCACTGTGCTTATCATGTACTGAAATTACATTATTTATTTGTATGTTTACTATTTATTTACTAGTGTACTTAGGTTTTTATCTTTTTTTCCTAATAGACTGCAAATGTAGTAAGGTCAGGGATTTTGTCTTTTTTATGTACAGTTTTATCTCTGACACATGGAGTACTTAGTGAAAGGGTGAATGAATTAGTACATGAATTAAGATATAAATACAGAAAATAGAACTACAAAGAAATGAATGGAATAAATTAGGGCAGTCTGTTATGGACAGAATTTTTGTGACCTCTCCAAATTCACATGTTGAAACCTTGCCCAGTGTGATGGTATTAGGAGGTGAGGCCTTTCGGGTGTGATTAGAATTGGATGAAGTCATGAGGAGGGAGCCTTCATAAATGAGATGGGTGTCCTGATAGGAGGCAAGTCGTGGGAGAGCTTGCCTCCTTTCTGTGCTCTCTGCCATGTGAGGATCCAGCATGAAATTGGCAGTCTGCAACCTGGCAAAGGGTCTCCCAAGAACTTGACTATTCTGGCACCCTGATCTCTATTCCCAGCCTCTAGAACTGTGAGAAATAAATTTCTATCATTCATAAGCGAGCCACTCTATGGTGCTTCATCATAACAGCCTGGGCTGTCTGGGACAAAGTCCATGAGGGGAAGTGCAAAGAAGTTTCTGTTGAATTCTCTAAGCACATGGGGACAACTGATTCCTGCTAAAGAGGAAATGGACATGGCCAAATATATAACTGAGTTACATACTATGAAGAGGAAGGCAAGACTGCAGGCAGGGAGGATAATGCACTAATCCATTGTGAGGAAATGAGAGCTTAAATTGAGGCAGAAATGTAGTGGGGATGAAGAAGAGTGGCTAGTGTTGAGAAGTATTTAGGAGTTAAATGATAGAAGTTGGTAGGATATGGAGGTTGAGGAAGGAGAGATCCAGAGGAATAACAAATTCTGATTTGGCAACTACGTTTATAGCTCTGTCATTAACGGAAATAAACAACAGAGTAGGGGGCAGAAGATGGTGAATTGTACTTTAGACATATTGAGTTGTAGGTGTCCAATTATTATTTCTGCGGTAATGTAGCTCAGGAAATATTCAGGCTAGGGTTCAGGCATCAATTTATAGGTGGCTGTTAACCCATAAAAATGTATCAAATTATCTATAGAAAGGTGTGAAGCAGGGATACTCAACCTTTCTCATTGTGGCACATTTTCAACAACTAAAATTTCTGGCAGTATACATATATTTTTAAGAAGAGATATTGTAGTTCTCTGTTTTTGTACTGTCTTCATCTGGTTTTAGTATCCAAGTAATGCTGGCTTCATAGAATGAATTTGGTAATTTTCCTGCCTGTTCCATTTTTTGGAATAGTTTAAGAAGAATAGATATTAATTCTTCTTTAAATGTTTGGTGGAGTTCACCTGTGAAGCCATCTGGTCCTGGACTTTTTTTTTTTTTTTGTGGGGAGTTTTTTGATTACTGATTGACTTTTATTACTGGTAATCAGTCTTTTCATTTTTTTCCCTATTTCTTCCTAGTTTAGTTTAGGGAGATTCTATGTTTCTAGGAATTTATCCATTTCTTCTAGGTAGTCCAATTTGTTGGCATGTAATTTTTCATAATATTCTCTTATAATCCTTTGTATTGCTTTTGGGTTGGTTGTTTCTCCTTTTGCATTTCTGATTTTGTGTGTTTGAGTTCTCTCTTACGACCCTAGATAGAGCTTTATCAATTTTGTTGATCTTTTCAAAGAAACAGCTCCTAGTTTCATTGATCTGTTCTACTGTTTTAGTTTCTATATCATTTATTTCTGCTCTAATCTTATTACCTTTCTTCTGCTGGCTTTAGGCTTCATTTGTTCTTTTTCTAGCTCCTTTAGGTGTAAGGTTAAGTTGATTATTTGAGATTTTTCTTGCTTCTGGAGGTAGGCCTGTTATGCCATAAACTTTTCCTCTTAGTTCTGCTTTTGCTGCATCCCAAAGATTTTGGACCATTGTGTTTTCATTTTCATTTGTCTCCACATATTTTTTTATTTCCTCTTTGATTTCTTGGTTGACTTACTCATTGTTTAGTAGCATGTTAATTAAACTTCATGTGTTTGTGGTCTTTCCAGATTCTTTCTTGTGATTGACTTAGTTTTATAGCATTGTGGTTATAAAAGATGCATGATATGACTTCAATCTTTTTGAATTTGAGGCTTGTTTTGTGGCCTAATATGTGACCTGTTCTGGAGAATGTTCTGTATGCACTTGGAAAGAATGTGTATTCTGCTCTTTTAGGATCAAATGTTCTAAATATATCTTAAATCCGTCTTGTCCAGTGTGTCATTCAAAGCCACTGTTCCCTTGTTGATTTTATGTTTGGATGATCTGTCCATTGATGTAGGTGGGGTGTTAAATTCCTCTACTAGTAGTTACTGTATTATTACTGATTAGTTCCTTTATGTTCGTTATTGACTGTTTTATTTATTTGGGTGGTCCTGTGCTGGATGCATGAATATTTATAATTTTATCTTCTCGTTCGATTGTCACTTTATGATTGTGTAGTGTCCTTCTTTGTGTCTTGTTATAGTCTTTGTTTTAAAGTTTATTTTGTCTGATATAAGTATAGCTCCCCAGCTTGGTTTTCCCATCGCTTTGTGTGATAAATGTTTCTCCATCCCCTCACTTTCAATCTGCAGGTGTCTTTTGGTCAGTGTCTTGTAGGCAGCATATAGGTGGATTGTGTTCTTTTTATCCATTCCCTCACCCTATGTCTTTTGATCGGAGCATTTCGTCCATTTATATTCAGAGTAATTGATAGTTTTGTTACGTTTGTTTTATGGTTGTATTTGTTGTTCTTCTCTGCTCTCTATTCTCATGGTTTGCTGGCTTTCTTTAGTGATATACTTGGTTTTTTTCTCTTTATTTCTTGCATATCTATTACCAGTTTTTAATTTGTGGTTACCATTATCAGGTTTATGTATAATATCTTAGTGTATAGCAGTCTATATTAAGTTGCTGGCTGCTTAAGTATGAACCACTCTAAAAGCACTAAATTTTTGCTCCTCTCCCACCACATTTTAGGTACATGGTGTCATACATTAAATCCTTTGATTTTGTGAATCTTTTGACTGATTTTTATAGATATACTCAATTTTACTGCTTTTGTGCTTCTCACTTTTCTTACTCCTGCTTATGGTGTTTCCTTTCCAATCAAGAGGTCCTTTTTAACATTTCTTATAAATCTGGTTTAGTGGTGATGAATTCCATTAATTTTTGTTTGTCTGGGAAACTGTCTATCCTTTTTTTTATTATTTGAATTCAATTAGCCAACCTATAGTACATACTTAGTTTCAGATATAATGTTCAATAATTTATTGAAACTCTCTCTCCTTATATTCTGAATGATAGTCTTGCTGGATAGAGTATTTTTGTTTGCAGATTTGTTTATTCCAGCACTTTGAACATATCATGCTACTCCCTCTGGCCTGCAGATTTTCTGCTGATAAATCAGTTGATAGCCTTACAGTATTTCTCTTATATGTCACTGTTTTCTTTTCTCTCACTGCTTTAAAAATTCTCTGTCACTCCTTTTTGCTATTTTATTACTGTGTCTTGGTGTGGACCTCCTTGAGTTGATTTTGTTGGGGGCTGTTGTTGATTTTTGTTGTAGGGGATTTAGAGTATAAATGTAGAGGTTAATACTGAGAAGGATAACATGTAAGGATGTGGATGTTCCATTTCATTTTTCTCCATATTTTTTAAAAAATCCCTCTTATTGCATTAATTTATTTTCATTGGCCTGTGGCAGGTAGAGTTGGCAGGAATTCTAATGTCATCTGATATAAGTCCATAATTTTTAGGTGAAGGCACCAAAGCCCAGGAGGGCAAAGGGCCTGTGGTCAAACACCCCATGACGAGGAGTCCCACTGACCCACCAGCACCCTGTCTATCTTGCTAACAGGAAGCTGCTGAAACAGAAGCATTGGAAGCCTACACTTTATTAAAATACAATTTGAGTTTGTGGTGAAGTAGATAAGAATAATAAATAGTTATTTCATAAAGTTTAAGTAGAGAAAGCTGACTCCCATCAGTGGTATATTTAATAGAAATTCACCCAAAAGGCATGCCACATAGGCTGATGGCTCAGGAGAGAAAAGATAGGAGATCATAACGGAAGGAGGAAAGGTCAACTTTTAGGTGAAAATTTATGAGTATTCTTTTAACTTTTTTCTTTCTTTCTTTTTTTAAAATTATGTTTAGTTAGCCAGCATATAATACATCATAAGTTTTTGTTGTAGTGTTCAGCGATTCATTAGTTGCATATAACATCCAGTGCTCATCCCATGTGCCTTCCTTAATACCCATCACCTGGTTACCCCATCCCTCCACCCCACTTCCTTCTGTAACCCTCAGTTTCTTTCCTAGAGTCCAGAGACTCTCATGGTTTGTCTCCCTCTCTGATTTCTTCCCATTCAGTTTTCCCTTCTTTCCCCTGTGGTCTTCTGCACTATTCCTTATGTTCCACATGAGTGAAACCATATGCTAATTGTCTTTCTCTGCTTGACTTATTTCAGTTACCATAATCCCCTCCAGTTTCATCCATGTCAATGCACATGGTGGGTATTCATCCTTTCTGATGGCTGAGTAATATTCTATTGTGTATATGGACCACATCTTCTTTATCATTTGTCTGTTGAAGGACATCTCGGCTCCTTCCACAGTTTGGCTATTGTGGACATTGCTGCTATGAACATTGGGGTGTGTGTGCCCCTTCTTTTCACTACATCTGTATCTTTGAGATAAATTCCTAGTAGGGCAATCGCTGGGTCCTAGGGTAGCTCTATTTTTAATGTCTTGAGGAACCTCCATACTGTTTTCCAGAGTGGCTGTACCAGCTTGCATTCCCACCAACAGTGTAATAGGGTTCCCCTTTCTCCACATCCTCGCCAACATTTGTTGTTTCCTGTCTTGTCAATTATGGCCATTCTGACTGGTGTAAGATGGTATCTCATTGTGGTTTTGATTTGTATTTTCTTGTGGCTAGTGATGTTGAACATTTTTTCACGTGTCTGTTAGCCATCTGCGTGTCTTTGGAGAGGTGTCTGTTCATGTCTTCTGCCCTTTTCTTGACTGGATATTTGTTTTTTGGGTGTTGAATTTGATAAGTTCTTTATGGATCTTGTATATCAGCCCTTTATCTGAAATGTCTGTGCTACCCAGAGCAATTTACACTTTCAGTGCAATCCCTATTAAAATACCATTGACATTTTTCACAGAGCTGGAACAAACAATCCTAAAATATGTACGGAACCAGAAAGGACCCCGAATTGCCAGGGGAATTTTGAAAAAGAAAACCAGAGCTGGGGGCATCACAATGCCTGACTTCAAGCAAGATTTCAAAGCCATAGTCATCAAGACAGTATGGTATTGGCACAAAAACAGACACAAAGATCAATGGAACAGACTGGAGAACCAGAAATGGACCCTCAACTCTATGGTCAGCTAATCTTTGACAAAGCAGGAAAGAACATCCAATGGAAAAAAGACAGTCTCTTCAATAAATGGTGCTGGGAAAACTGGACAACCACATGCAGAAGAATGAAACTCAACCATTCTCTTACACCGTACACAAAGATAAACTCTAAATGGGTGAAAGACCTCAGTGTGAGACGGGAATCCATCAAAATCCTGGAGGAGAACACAAGCAGTAACCTCTTTGATTTTGGCAACTTCTTTGAAGGCACGTCTCCAAAGGCAAGGGAAACAAAAGCAAAAATGAACTTTTGGGACTCCATCAAGATAAAAAGCTTTTGCACAGCAAAGAAAACAGGCAACAAAACTTAGAGGCAATCCACGGAATGGGAGAAGATATTTGCAAATGACATTTCGGATAAAGGGCTGATATCCAAGATCTATAAAGAAAAGCTGGCACCTGGAAAGTGATGTAACTTTTTTCATTAAAAAAATAGTATGTTTTCTTCTCCACATTCTCACATGCTACTCTTTATTCTAAACTATTTTTCTTTGTACACATGCACAGGAAATGACCTAAGGATTCATTTGCCCTGTAGTTTTACTCCGAATTTGACAATTAAGTTTTGGAATCACTTTTATTTCAGCTAATGTTCACAATTTTGAGCTCTGTCTCCTTCAGAATTTTTAATCTGACTTTTTAATAAGGGTTTTAATTTGTCATACTCTTTTTTGTTTTATTAATTTTGATTTTAATGTCTACAGAAATGTATCATTGTGTAGCATTTTCAAATGCTAACTTCATATCAGTTTGGTAGATTTACAGGATGACTCCAGAAAAACCTGGCAGGAAATACCCTGTTCACTGGCAATCTTAAATGTAAATGTATTGGGCAAAAATAATAGTTATTCTTTCATCTCATCTCAAGGCTTGGCTCTAATTATAAGGGGCTTGTAGTCCAGCTAGGTCGGATCTTATCAAGCGTAAGAAAGAGGTTAATGAAGGAATACAGATGGCGGTAATGAATAGGAAAGGAGTAGTAGTCAGCAAAACAGGGCATCCTAAAAGAACAGAGTATGAGATATTCATGGTTGTGGAGGAAGGAGAGCACGGGTGGCTTTTGGACATATCACAGAACATTAATTGTATGCAAAACAATATATTGTTTTGTATATGGAAGTGTCAGTGTTGTAAATAGCATGTTACTAACTTGAATTTAATGAAGGGATTAATGGAAGAATTTCATTAAATAATACATATCAAACGCAATTTGTGTGTTAGACATTATGCTCCTTATATAGTTCACATAATCATTATCACATGTGATGCATTACCAAGGACTGAAAATAGTCAGTAGCTGAAGAATAATAGTTTAATGAAAAGACAAGAAGAATTGAATCAAATGGGGGTATTCAGAGAAGAAAAACTTCATGGAATATTTTAGATGGTAAGTTGAACAAAGAAAATAAGATAGTTTTCCAAAGGAAACAATATCAGGAAATACAGAATAAGATAATTCAAAATTTGAAAAGCAGAGACTTTGTTTTAGTAAGAAGAGGTAAATAGATATGTCTTTCTAGATTATGGCTAGTATAATGTACACTGTGACCAGAGTAGTGATTCTCACAGCTGCAGGAGAGAGGTGCAGGTGGTTCGGAGAGGTCTTGAACAGATGCAGAAATATAAGTTCTTTGTCAAATTTTCCTGGTCAAACTATTTTATATTTATAAATTCACATTATTGTAAAATGACCAAACTCCATAGGATTCTTTTTTTTTTTAATTTAAATTCAAGTTAGTTAACATATAACGTATTATTAGTTTCATGGGTAGAATTTAGTGATCCATCAGCTGCGTATAACACCCAGTGCTCATCACAGGTGCTCTCCTGAATGCCCATCACCCAGTTACCCTAATCCCCCCACTCCCCATCCCTCTGGCAACCTTCAGTTTGTTCCCTATAGTTAAGAGTCATTTATGGTCTGCCTCTCTCTCTCTCTCTCTGTGTTTTTATCTTATTTTTCCTTCCCTTCCCATATGTTCATCTGTTCTGTTTCTTAAATTCCACATATGAGTGGAATCATATGGTATTTGTCTTTCTCTGACTCACTTATTTCACTTAGCACAATACACTCTAGTTCCATCCACGTGGCTGCAGATGACAAGATTTCATTCTTTTTAATGGCTGAGTAACATCCATAGGATTACTTCTTAAGCAAATTATTGAAGGTTATTAAAAATTGGTGTTCACTTAAAAATTAGCCTATTACTATAGTTTGTTGGGGTCTTTGAGTTTTCTACTAGGTTTCATGAGATTGCTACACATCGTTGAAAAACTACTAGTTGCACACAGGTACATACTTACTGCTTGAATTCCTATAAAAGTATAAAATCATCAAAACATTAGGGTTGATTTGGCATCAAATGTAATCTATCACTTAAAGAAGAAAAATCATACAATTATCGTAGTAGATGGAGAAAGACTCTTAGCAAGTTCAAGGCTTAGAAGGAAACTTCCTTAACCTGGAAAAGACTTTTTACTGAAAACCTACCTCAAACATTACAATTTAGGAGTAAATAGTATAAACACTCCTTTTACAGTCAAAGCAAGACACAGATGCGTACCACATGCATATTTTTGTCCTTCTCGTCCTCCCTTTTCCTTCTCTTCCTCTTCCCTCCTATTTCTCCTTTCCTTCTTTTTTCTCTTTCTGTCTTTCTGGCTCTCCAAGTCTCTCTCTCTCTCTCTTTTTTTTAAATATTGTATTGGAGGTCTGAGATTGCCCAAGAAGACAAGAAAACAAAAAAAAAAGTATTAGAATATGAAAATAAGACATTTGTAATTATTTATAGATGATATAATTAATTACATAGAAAATCCCTAATAATATACAAATTAGTGCAAACATACAACAACATGCAAATTATTAGGATTTAGCAATAATATTGCAATATTGGATATAAGAACAATATTTAAACCCAACTGGGATATCTATACACAAGGACAAATAAAATTAGAAACATAAGAAGAAAGATACCATTTACAAGAGCAATAAAAATGATTAAAGTCCAAGTAATAAGTCAAATATATACAGTATCTCAATGAAGAAAATCTAGAAAACTTAATTAGATCGTGTTAAAGAAGACCCAACTAAATGAAGAGATAGAGCATGTTTATAGGTAGGAAGACCCAATAATAATTATATATATATACATATATATATACATATACATATATATATATACATATATATATACATATATACATATATATACATATATATAGAGCATGTTTATAGGTAGGAAGACCCAATAATAATTATATATATATACATATATATATACATATACATATATATATATACATATATATATACATATATACATATATATAGAGCATGTTTATAGGTAGGAAGACCCAATAATAATTATATATATATACATATATATATACATATACATATATATATATACATATATATATACATATATACATATATATACATATATATGTATATATATATATGTATGTATTTTTTTCAATGCAATTCTATAGCAATTCCAAACATTAATTTTCATGCAATTAGACAAGGTGATTCTAAATGTATGTGGAAGTACAAAGGGAGAACAACAGTCAAGAGACCCCTAAGGAAACAAAAGGATTTATTATAACACTATAGTAGTTAAGAAAGGATGGATATATAGATCAATGGAACAGAATATAAAGTTCAGAAATTGACCCATTTAGGAAAATGAAACATTTGGGGGAGGTGGCATTGCAGATTAATGACAAAATAACTATTATATTAAGTCACCTGGGACAATGCATTATTTATATGGAAAAAAATATAATTGGATATCCACCTCATACCATATAGGAAATTCAGTTCCATGCATAATTAGAACTTAAATATGAAAAACAAAACAAATTTTTAGAGAATATAGATCTAAGAATATTTTAGAGGGAGGGAATAATTTCTGCAGCAATCACATATAGCATAATCTCAACCTGAAAAGAATATATTATACTCAATAAAATTAAAACATTCTATTCATCCAAAGAGACATTAAATAATGTATAAAAGATGAGCACCAAATTGGAAGAAGACATTTGTAATACTTTGAACTAAGAAAGGAGTAATATCCAGAATACATAAATAACATCTACATTTCAACAGAAAAAGACAAGGGACATGCAGAGGAAATGGCAGAAATATTAGACAGCTTCTTTTTTTTTTTTTTTTTTTAAGATTTAGTTATTTATTGGAGAGAGAGGAGAGAGAGAACATGAGCAGGGGGAGGGGCCGAGCGAGAGAGAAACTCAGGCAGACTCCACCTTCAGTGTGGAGCCCGATGCAGGGCGCTGGGCTCCATGCAGGGATCAATGCTGGTTTGATGGGTGCTCAGTCTCATGACCATGAGATCATGACCTGAGCTGAAACCAAGAGGCAGTTGCTCAACCAGCTGCGCCACCCAGGCGCCCCAGAAATATTAGGCTTCTTTAGCTAGTTGTTCTTTGGACCATATGTATATTATTTTTATCCCTTAAAAATGCTTTTTTGAGATATAATTCACATAACATGCAATTCACCCATTTGAAGTGTACAATGCAATGGTTCTTAGTACATTCACAGTTGTGTAACCATCACCACAATATATTTTAGAACATTTTTATCCCCCTAGAAAGAAACCTGATATGCATTAGCAGCCACTCCCATTTCCCCATCTCCAGTGCCCCAGCCCCATGCAACCACTGTTCTTTTTTCTGTCTCTATAGATTTTCCTCTTCGGGATATTTCATATAAATAGAACTATATAATAACATGGGGTCTTTTGTGTCTGGTTTCTTTAATTTAGAATAATATTTTAAACATTCATCTGTGTTGTAGTATATATCAGTATTCTTTTTTATTGATGAATTTCCATTCCATTTTATTATTCCATTGTATAGATATATCACATTTTATTCATCCCTTGAGGGACCCTTGATGGTTCCCCCTTTTTGGCTGTTATGTACATACATGTACAAGTTTTTGTGCGAATATATCCTTTTATTTCTATTTGGTCTATACTAGGAGTAGAATTGCTGGATCATATGGTAACTCTATGTTTAATCTAAGGAACTATTAGAGTGTTTTCCAGAGTGGCTGCACTATTTTATATTTCTACCAGCAGGACTCCCAATTTCTCCACATCCTCATGGACACCTGATCTATCCTTTTGATTATGGCCATCCCAGGAGATGTGAAGTGGTATCTCACTAGGGTTTTGATTTGCATTTCCCTGGTAGCTAAGGATGTTAAACATCTTTTCATGGGTTTATTGGCCATTTGTATATCTTCTTTAGTGAAACATACGTTCTTGTCAAACACAGACTATTTAGTAATAATATAAATTTTAAGACAAACAGTAAATATGAAGAGAAGAAAATTTTAAAGTTTATGAAGATAATTCCTTAGATAAACATAACCAAGGATGGCCACAGAGAAAGGAATAACTCAAAGGACATGACTGTTGAAGACAAGACTACAAATAGTTTGGTTCAGTGTTTGTTTTTAATGCCACAGTGGTAATTATAGTCTGTGGTTACAGTCTCAGTGGGCAGAGTGAGGGAGGTGAAGCAAGGGATAGTAATGGGGAGGATGAACATGGGGCAGGATTGAGTTTATTGCAAAATGGAGAAGAATGATTATATGATAGAGAGTTACCTTGTCTGGCCAGATAAATGTTGGGAATAGGTCCTTACTGTTGCACAGTGGCCATTGGATAAGCAGACTTACTCTCTTTGTCAGTCAATGACTCCAGGTGCTCTTTGCTTCCTTCTTGTCCAGAGACCTTACTGCTTCACATTCCCAGAAACTAGCTAAAAACAAAACAAAACAAAAACCACTCAAATAGTTGGAAAAAAATCACACAATTCACAAAAAGCCCTTCAAGACTATGTTAATGTAAACACAGTTTCAACTAAACCACTTCCTTTTTTAAACGCACAAAAAGACCTTATTAAAAATGAGTTTACTTGAAGAAACCCATGCATGAATTATATGAATAACCAAACCAATGAAGGGCGAAATTAAAGTAAATGTATTCAAATAAAGATATGCAATATAAGTGAAGAGAAATATAGTTCAAATTCCAACTTTTATAAAAATTATACTACAACTATCAGGATTATCTTAATGGGGCTCTTGTTCCTGTTTCTTAATGTTTTCATGTGTAATGATAAAGAGGAGTGAAACAAATACAGACTATTTGATTTAGGGGCTCCTGGGTGGCTCACTTGGTTAAGCATCTGACTCTTGATTTCAGCTCAGGTCATGATCACAGGGTCATGAGATTGAGCCCCTCATCAAGCTCTGAGCTGGGTGTGGAGCCTGCTTGAGATTCTCTCTCCCTCTTCCTGAGCCCCTCCCCCACCACTCATGCGTGTTAGCTTGCTCTCTTTCTTAAAACAAACAAAAAAACCAAAAAAGCTATTTGATTTACATGTATAGAGGAAATCCAAACTATGGGAAGTACAGCGTGGCCTTCAGTGTGTATACATATACATATGTTAGTATTAAGCTCTGGCCTGAATTCCAGCCCCACCCTTGTATCCTCTGTCAGTGATGCTGCGCCTGGGACTCTTTTGTTTCTCATTTGCCTGTCAGGTTCTGCCAATTAGGGGGTGCTAGCGGCTGACAGGAAGGCTGAGGGAGGAAGAAGGGACATGCTTCTTCCTGTTTGCCTCCTGTTCCTTTCAGTGACAGCCACTATTTTTCATCCCAGGAGTGACAGTTTTTCCAGTAGCAGTCATTGGTTCCAGTTTGTAGTTTTGAAAACATTCCTAGAACTAGTCTTCCTACACTCCTTTCAGAGACACCAGCATCAGTCAGCGAGCGTCCTGCCCTGAGCAATCTGGGCCCCAGGTCTGAGAAGTCACTTGAGCTTCTAAGCTGTATTAATTCTAACCTCTTCACTTTGTTCTCCCTGTCCTAGGGGTGGTAACTGCTTTCTACAGTTGCCTAGGCCATGATATCTTAGTACAGTTGACCCTTGAACAACATGGGGATTAGAGGAGCAGACCCCACCCCCACCCCCACAGTTAAGAATCTGTATATAATTTTTGACTCCCTCAAAACTTAACTGCTAAAAGCCTACTGTTGACTGGAAGCCTTACCCATTCCATAAATAGCCAATTAACACATATTTTGTATGTTATATGTAGTATGTACTGTATTCTTATAATAAAGTAAGCTAGAGAAAAGAAAATGTTATTAAGAAAGTCATTTGGAAGAGAAATATATTTATAGTACTGTACTAAAAAATATAAGTGGACATGTGCCGGTCAAAACTGTGCTTGCTGTTCAAGGGTCATCTGTATTCTCTTCTGCCTTTTCCATTCTTCAACATCTGGTTAGTTAACAATTCTTTGTATTAAATTATCTCTATGAAAGTCACTGTTGTGGTTTCCATTTTGTATCTTAAATGGATCCTTACTGAATGACTATATGTATTCATTCAGTTTCCCAGAGTATAATGAGAGAGAAAGACACACGCACAGACATCGATATTTATTTACAATATTATTTTAATATACTTTGGTATTAAGTTAAGTTAGAAGTTTTGTTTATATGTTTATCAGTGAAAATTATGAATAATTGCCTTTCTGAGTACAGTCTTTTTCTGGTTTTGATATTAGTCTTATGTTAGCTTTGAAGAATGAGCTAGGAAGCTTATTATGGATTTTAAAAAATTAATTACTTAATTTTTATTAGGACTTTTTTTTTTTTAGAGCAGTTTAAGGTTCACAGCAAAATTAAGTGGAAGGGACAGAGATTTCCCATATAACTCCTGCCCTCACATACACGTGGCCTCCCCTTTACCGACATTCCCCACCAGAGCGGTACACTTGTCACAGTTGATAAACCTGCACTGACACATCATAATCACCTAAAATCCATAGTTTACCTTAGGGTTCACTCTTGGTGTTGCTCATTATATGGGTTTGAACAAATGTACAGTGACATGTATCCGTCACGATGGTATTGTACAGAGAATTTTCACTGCCCTGAAAGTCCTCTGTGCTCCTCCTTTTCATCCTTCCTCTTCCCCAACCCCTGAGAACCACTGATCTTAACTGTCCATTGCTTTGCCTTTCCCAGAGTGTCATGTAAGTGGAATCATACAGCTTGTGGCCTTTTCAGATTGAATTCCTTCATTTATTACATGTTTTGAAATAATTTGTATAAATTAGAATAATTTTTCCCTTGAAAGTACATGGAATTCATCTGTAAATCCACCTGGTCTTTTACAGTTTTTAAGCTAGTTCTTTGACTAACATTTCAATTTCTTCTAAATCTATTTATATCTATTTTTTCTTGAGCCGGTTTCAAGAATTTTTATTTTCTTAAAAGAGTGTCCATTTTCATCTAGATAAGTAATATAGTATCTTTTATAAATGTTTAAACTTATCTGTGTTTCTGCTTCATTTACAGTATTGTTAATTTACATTTTATTTTGAAATGATACTTCTCAAAATTTTAAAAATGGTTGAACTTTGCAAAAAAAATCTCCTTTTGGTTTTAATGATTAACTTTTTTTATTTTCTAATTTTATTAGTGTCTTTTTTTTTTTTTTAGTGTCTCTCTTTTTTTTTTAACCTCTACCAATTCTGCCTTAGTTTTCTGAGAGTTTTCTTAGCTAATTGAAAGTATAGTGCAACAATTTTGCATCTCTCTTGTTAAACCACTTTGGTGTAATTCTGTGGGTGTGGTCTTGTTTTCTTATTCTTGCACTCTCAGTAGTTCTCTCAGGTTGTAATTTTCATTCTGTTTCCCTTTTGACCTAAGAGTAGTCTTGAATGTGATTAACAATTTCTAGTGATTTAATTTATTTTGGTGGAAGGGCTGTGCTAACATTTTTTTGTTGAGATTATGAGTTTCTATTTTTTTTTTTTTTGCATTATTCTTGATGGTTGCTATGATTTCCACTTTTGGGAATTTGTTGAAATTTTCTTTGTGGCTTAATAATACATAGTGAATTTTTGTCAATGTATGTTTGAAAAAAAAAGTATAGAGTGTTGTGTATAATGTCTTATATGTCCTAATTCTTTATTTTTGTCTTATTTCCTTTGTCAGTTTTTGAGAGAGCTCTGTTAGCACCTTCCTTTAAGATTTTTCATTACTCATATCTATTTTTATTTATGCAAATTGCACAGCTTATTAGCTACTTATGGATTTGTAACTATTGCATTTTCTTACTGGAGTCTTCCTTTAATTAAGGAAGCATTTAATATTTTCACATGAAGTTTTCCTTTGTCTTGTATTCTTAGAATTTGCCTAATGTGTGTTTTTCTATTTTGTTACTTTATAGGTTTTTCTCTGTACTTTCATTTTATGGATGTCAATGATGAGCAGTTTATTGAGAGGTCTGCTTTTTTATCCTAATCCATGAGTCGCTGTCTTCTAATAGGTGAGTTTAACCCTGGCATATGTATTATAACTAATGATACATTCAACTTTTTCCTGCAGTTTTATTTTGTTTTCTGTTTATCTCACTAGCTATATATTTCTCTTCACCTCCTTTTGTTAGATTGAACTTTTTCTTTTTCCTCTTTTTCCCTCACTCTAATAGTTTGGAAGGTAATTCTATTTTGAGTAATTATGCCTAAGTTTCTGTCACAGAAACATATATTTCTCGCCTGAAGTTTAATGATTCAGAATTGCAGTGTTCCTCATTAATCAAATAGGTACCTCTGAACATTTCTTGTTTTTATATAGTTTGGAATCTTAGTTTGATTGTTATTGCAGTTTTATTGTCCTATCAGCACATTTAGACAACTCTAAATGCTCTTTCATTGTCGTTCATCATTATTCTTTGAATCCCACTGTTTCTTCCTTTTTTAAAAAAGATTCTATTATTAATTAATTTATTTATTTAGAGGGAGTGAGAGTGCAAGAAGTGGGAGGGGCAGAAGGAGAGGGAAAGCGAGAATCTCAAGTGGACTTCGCGCTGAGCCCCCTGAAGGGCATGATTTGCGTAACCCTGGGATCATGACCTGAGCCAAAATCAAGTTGGCTTAACCAACTGAGCCACCCAATTGCCCCTTTCTTCTTGTATTTTTAACCTTTTTCCTTTTCTTTCTTTCCCCTCTCTCCCCAACCCCCTACTCAATGCATCCTCTAGTAATTTTTTCAAATAGCCTTTATAGGTGGGAAATAATGCCAATCTGTCTCTTTCTGTAACTTCTATAGATTTGAAATTCTGTATGTGTTCATTTGATTAGTTTGTATTTTTATAGTCAAAATGTCAATCTCCTCAGCCTCTTATTGATTTTTAGGATGAAATACTCTCGTTATCTTTTGGGGAATATTATCTATGATGATCAGAAGACCTCTCCTACTCAGACTTCAAGTTTTCTTTCTTTGCATGTAAATTTTTTTGCTTTGTTAAATTTCATATTGCCCTTTCGTGGTGTTGGTTTTCTGTAAGTATCTGATGATTCTTGCACATCTTTATAACTGAAATCTCTGTTAAACTCAGAAAAGATCGCTTCTGTTTCTACAGCCTGCTTGACTGGAAGGACACGGTCAGTTTTTGAGTGTGATAAGAAGGGGAGGGGAACTGTGTGCGCAGGGCTCACTATTCTCCCGAGTGTCCACAAGTGCCTAAGATGCCACCCTGTCCCTCCACTCTCATTTGCCGCTCATGCTCACCTGAAGGAGGATGCTTGTTTCTGTTGCCTGGCCCTTGGACGGGTGGGAGGAGCAGGGCAGAGGAGGAAGATGTGTACGTTCTGGACCTTCCTCTGCTTGTAGCGTCTGCTGCCTTCACATGTGGGGCACTGGGCCTTCCCTTGTCTTTGTGGTTTCCCTCTCACCTCTCCTAGTTACATCTTAGACTCTGGCTTCCTTCTTCCCTCCAGTCCTCTGCATTCTGCCTTTCGTGGTGTTTTCCTGAGGTCTCCCTTCTTTGTTTTCTACTGTTGAGGTGGATTCATCTATTTCTTTAGCTGTGTTTTTTGGCTTGTAAAGGAATTTTTGCCAGAGGGGGAGGTAACACTGTACACTCAGCCCAGCATCATGAGTTGGGACCACCCTCTCTTCTTTTTTTTAAAGATTCTATTTATTTATTTGACAGAGAGAGAGACAGCCAGCGAGAGAGGGAACACAAGCAGGGGGAGTGGGAGAGGAAGAAGCAGGCTCTTAGTGGAGGAGCCTGATGTGGGGCTCGAACCCAGAACGCTGGGATCACGCCCTGAGCCGAAGGCAGACGCTTAACCACTGCACTACCCAGGCGCCCTGGGACCACCCTCTTTTCTTAAGATGGTTTTCCTCAGGCAAAAAGAGCAAAATTCAGTGGTCCGTTCAACATCCTATATGTATTGTTTTGCGCTTGGCTTTGCTTTTGTTTTTTAGCTGCAAGTCACAAAGCATAAGGGTGGGAGCCAGAATTAATCAGCTAGCAGCTATTTAGGGTTGAAGTTTTTAGTTATGTTTAGACATTCTGTATTTTCATCTTATGTTCTCACATTCTAGAAAATATAAGATAAATCCAGGGCTATATCTATATATTTTTAGTCTCAGAATGTTGAAATGGAGACTGGGTGTTGGACGATTTTCGCATTGTTTGCCAACTGGAATGTTTTCTTTCCCATCATTCAACCAAACGAAGATGCAAAAGCAACAAAAATATCTTTGCAGAGAAGGTAGACCCCTCCAAGCAGTGTTGTTAAAGTATGAGATCTAATTTGTTTACATTTTATTTTCTTCTGAAGATTCTCCTAAGCTATATTGAAGTTGATACAGACATTCACGAAAGGAGCTTTGCTGATTAGGCTCAAATAGAAGGGCCCCATGCGATGATTTGGAAGCCTGGTTAAAGAAAGCTGCTATGCTGGCTACTTTCTTGGTGTGGACTTTACAAAAAATACCCGCGGAATTTACTAGGGGATTTTTATTGTGTTCAGTGGTCTAGCAAGAAAAATTCACAAAACTTTTTCTGGGCTGATCCTCTGACATATGAAAATTAAAATAATCTATGAAGTACTGGTGGGTGTGTGCTTTTATTCTAGGAACCTTAATAGATTGTTAAGTGGGTGTTTGCCTCCACACACACCCACCTCAGATCTTCACTGTCACATGTGACTCTTTTCTCTTCCAATTTTAAAAATCCTTCAGAGGAAGATATTAGATAATATTCATTTTAAAGCCAAATAATCCATGTGACTGGCATTATTTCCAATGCCACTTCTCAGTATTTTATGCTACAGGATAAACTTAGTTCTTCTGTTCTTTCCTAGTTGGCAATAATAATAATAATTAAAAAATAGCTATTACTTCTTGAGCATTATTTTTCTACTTGTAAGTATACTTATAAATATAATAATGCACACAAAGGTTATTTGTAAACCATAAAGTACTACTCAAAATAATAATATCTAATGCTAATGTCATTAGTATAATATTTTAGCAGCAGCATTGACTTTAGGCCCTTTGGATAATAAAAGTAATCAGAAAGTACGTATCTATATGTGTTACTTGCGCTTTCTCTTTTGGTAAGTATATGAGTCTTTTAACTATCAGGAACTGAGTTAAAAGGTTTTTCTTGGACTTTCCTGCTGAGCACCAGAAAACTTTCCAGCAAACAAGCTGCTGGTTTCATGTACCAGCTGGTATGAGGATAAAGTGTTGGCATGGCATATTAAAGAGAGTAAGATGTGGGTGAGTTTGATGAATATAAGGAAGTAACTAATGAGAATCAATTGTAGTAGATGGGTAATTGACAAACACTCTTTTCAGAGGAGCTTGGCGCTTCTCATAGAAAATCAGCTATTTAGCATAGAGCGGTCTGCATTCTCTTTATGCTGTAAGAGCCATTAGTCTAGATCTGTCATGTCTCCTCTTCCTTATCTGTGAAACCGGGATCATAGTAGCTCTACTCTTACAAGCTTCTTGTAACAACACATTATAGATTATAAAATCACGGGAGCTCCAGGGGACTTCAGTGTTCATCTAATACTCTTAATTTCCTAAAAAGGAAACAGTCTCAAGTGAATGAGTGATGTATCCAAAGTCAAAAAGCTAGTTGAGGATTTTTGAATTAGAAGAGACTTTTTAGTTATATATTTAAATCTTTCACTAAATCAGAAATCTTCAGCAATATGTCTGGCAGTCATTTTGAGATCTTCCTATGCTACGAAACTGACTGCTTTGCAGAGCAGAACGTTCTATTTTGGGACCACTCTAATTGTTAAGCAGTCATTGCTTGTAATGAATTGGCCCCTGGGTTCCTGACTTCTATACCTTGACTCTATCACAGGTGGATTCCCCAGAAAGCAGACTCTACGATAGAAATTAGCATGCAGGAGGTTTATGAGGGAATGCCTTTGGTATCAACATTGGTGTGAGGGAAGAGAAAGAAATAGGATTTGTCAGATAGATGTCAATCTACAGTGCAGTTCAGTGGAGTGCCTCTCCTGATGTGGCAAGGGATGTAGAAGATGGAATGACCTGGAGACTGTCTGGAGTTGAAATGAGAGTGCCAGGCCTTTCCACCTCTACGTCAGTCGGTTATTGAATGCAGGCAGTGGTCTTGAAGTTGGGGGCGTGGTCTTGGGGAAGCCGATTTCTCTTGCTGAGGCAATTCCCAATGGGACTGACATCTGAGGACTGTTTGTGGGTGGCACTACCAGTGGCTAAAGAGTAGAATTCCTTTATTACTGAAAGGGGGTCTGGGTGGTACCTTATCGCATTTGCCACAAATGAGTAATTTGGCATTATCCTGTAAATTCCTACTAAAAAATATCCCTGCTACTTTTGATTGTGATTGTGTTTATCTATGGATAATTTTAGGGAGAATGGATGAATTAACAATCTTAAATTCTCTAATTCATTAATATGTTGTACTGCTTTTTTATTTAGGTCTTCTTTAATTTCAGTTAGCAGTATTTTGTAGTTTTCAGTGTTCAAGCCTTAAATACATTTGGACACATTTTCCTTAAATATTTGTTGTAGTTTGATGCTATTTTAAGTGGTATATTTAAATTTTCATTTAAAAATATTTATTGCTGAAGAATATCCAATGGAAAAAAGATAGTCTCTACAACAAATGGTGTTGGGAAAACTGGATAGCAACATGCAAACTGGACCCCTTTCTTACACCATACACTAAAATAAAGTCAAGATGGATTAAGGACCTAAATATGAGACAGGAAACCATAAAAATCCTAGAGGAGAACACAGACCGTAACTTCTTTGACATTGGCTGTAGCAACTTTTTTTCTACATATGTCTCCTGAGGCAAGGGAAACAAGAGCAAAAATGAACTATTGGGACTTCATCAAAATAAAAAGCTTCTGCACAGCAAAGGAAACAATCAGCAAAACTAAAAGACGGCCTATGAATAGGAGAAGATACTTGCAAGTGACATATCTGATAAAGGGCTAGTATCCAACATATATAAAGAAATTCTACAACTCAACACCCAAAAAACAAATAATCCAGTTAAAAATGGGCAGAAGACATGAATAGACATTTTTCCAAAGAAGACATCCAGATGGCCAACAGGCACATGAAAAGATGCTCATCACCATTTATTATCAGGCAAATGCAAACCAAAACTACAATGAAATATTACTTCACACTGTCAGAAAGGCTAAAATCAACAACACAGGAAACAACACGTGTTGATGAGGGTGTGGAGAAAGGGAAACCCTCTTACACTGTTGGGGGAATGCAGACTGGTACAGCCACTGTTAAATACAGCATGGAGGTTCCTCAAAAAGTTAAAAAATAGAACTGCCCTATGATACAGGAGTTGCATTACTGATATTTACCCAAAGAATACAAAACACTAATTCAAAGGGGTGTATGCACCCCTGTGTTTATAGCAGCATTATTTACAACAGTCAAGATATGGTAGAAGCCCAAATGTGCACAGACTGATGAATGGATAAAGAAGATACGTTATATATATACACAATGGAATATTATTCAGCCATAAAATGAATAAAATCTTGCCATTTGCAATGACATGGATGGAGCTAGAGAGTATAATGCTAAGTGAAACAAGTCAGTCAGAAAAAGATAAATACCATATGGTTTCATTCATATGTGGAATTTATTAAACAAAACAAATGAGTGAAGGGAAAAAAAAAAAGAGACAAACTGAAAAACAGACACTTAACTATAGAGAACAAACTGATGGTTACCAGAGGGGAGGTGCATTTGAGGGATGGGTGAAATAGGTGATGGGGATTAAGGAGTGCACTTGTTGGGATGAACACTGGATGATTAAAAAAATATTTATTGCTAGTATATAGAAATATAATTATTGATTTTTGTATATTGGTCTTGTATTCTGACACTTTGCTAAACTCACTTATTAGTCATAGTGGATTTTTCAGTAAATTCCTTAGAATTATCTGTGTTCATGACCATATTGTCTATAAATAGAAATGGTTTTACTTCTTTGTTTCTGATTTGTATGCCTTTATTTCATTTTGTTGCCATATTGCAATGCCCAGGAGCTGCAGTATAATGTGGAATAGAAGTGCTGAGAACACATATCCTTTCCTTGTTCCCAGTCTGGTTGAACAGCATTCAGTCTTTCATTAAGATGTTAGTAAATTATAGTAGGTAATTTAATATTCTAGAATAGCAGCATGAAAAATATGCATTGAGTCAATTGCTAGTGAAAGCCCTCTCCTCACTTTCTCTGCATCAATGCTGGATACAATAGGAGTAGGAACAATTTATAAGTAATTGCTTATTTCCTAGCTTTGAAAGAGAGCATCTTTCACATCCTTATGGAAACTTTTTTTCCAAAGCGATGATGAAATAACCAGTTTTTTAGCACATAGAAGAAGCATAATGTCCTGCAAAAACAATCGTATTGAGTAAAATTAAGTAACTCCATCATATATTCATCACCGTGTTTGCTGATGTTCATGCTGAGAGGTTCATTCTTCAAGTAGTCATCAAATAAACTTGTCTGGGATGAACCTTTTTGCCTGGCTGCCTTCAGAGAGGATGTTGACATTTAACATTAAATTCATGAACATATCTCATATTTATGTAATATTCAAAGGCCAAGAAAAGAGCATGAGCATATTCATGGACTGATTCCTCTGCCACCTCCTCCCAACCCATTCTCTGCTTATAGAGAAAACCAACTTCCTCTTAAAATCTCCCTCAGTTCATCCGGGAATTTTTCGCAAAGGCTTCTCAGTTGCACCCCGCAACAAGACTGCTCACATTACAGTAGACCTCATTTTATTGCGCTCTGCTTTATTGCACTTAGTAGACACTATGTTTTTAATAGTGTTGAACAGATCCATTGACCATTTTTCCAACAGCATTGTGCTCACTTTTTGTCTCTGTGCCGCAGCTTGGTAATTCTTGAAATATTTCAAATATTTTTATTACTATATTTTTTATGGTGATTCTGTGCTCAGTAATCTTTGATATTCCTTTTATTATTGTTTTGGGGTACCATGAACTGAGCCCATATAAGATAACAAACTTAATCTAGAAATGTTCTGTGCATTCTGACTGCTCCACAGACTGGCCAGTCTCCATCTCTCTCCCTTCCTTTGGGTGTTCCTGTTCTCTGAAACGATATTGGAACTAGGCCCATTAATAACCCTATACTGGCCTCTGAGTGTTTAAGTGAAAGGAAGAGACACGTGTGTCTCACTTTAAATCAAAAGCTAGAAATAATTGTTTAGTGAGAAAGGTTTGGCAAAAGCTAAAATAGGCCAAAATCTAGGCCTCTTGTACCAAACAGCTAGCCACGTTGTGCATGTGAAGGAAAAGTTCTTGAAGGAAATTGAAAGTGCCACTCCACTGAACACATGAAAGATAAGAAAACAAAACTGCCTTCTTGCTGATATGGAGAAACTTCTAGTGGTCTGGATAGAATATCGGACGAGCTACAACATTCCCTAAGCCAAAGCCTAATCCAGAGCAAGGCTGTATCTCTCTTTAATTCTATGAAGGCTGAGAGAAGTGAGGAAGCCGTAGAAGAACAGTTGGAAGCTGGCAGAGGTTGGTTCATGAGGTTTAAGGAAAGAAGCCGTCTCCCTAACATAAAGATACAAAATGAAGCAGTGAGTGCTGATGTCGAAGCTGCACCAGATCATCCAGAAGTTCTAGCGGAGATCAGTAATGCAGGCGGATCCACTAAACAGTAGATGTTCGGTGTAGGTGGAACAGCCTTCTATTTGCAGAAGATGTCAGCTAATTAGATGACTTTCACAGCTCGGGAAGAGAGGTCAGTGCCTCGCTTCAAAGCTTCGGTGGTCAGGCTGACTCTTTTGTTAGGTGCTAATGCAACTGGTGACTTGAAGTTGAAGCCAGGGCTCATTGGCCATTCGGAAAATCCTAGGGCCCTTAAGAATTATGCTACGTCTACTGTGCCTGTCAATGGAGCCACAAATCCTGGATGACAGCACATCTGTTTACAGCATGGTTTACTGAATATTTTAAGCCCACTGTTGCAACTTGCTCAGAAGAAAAGATTCCTTTCAAAATATGACTGCTCATTGGCAATACCAAGAGCTCTAATGGAGATGTACAATGAGATTAATACTGTTTTCGTGCCTGCTAACACAATCTCCATCCAGCAGCCCATGGCTCAAGGAGTCATTTTGACTTTCAAATCTTATTAAGAAATACATTTCATAAGGCTGTAGCTGCCATAGATAGTGATTCTTCTAGTTGATCTGGGAAAAGTAAACTGAAAACTCTCTGGAAAGGATTACCATTCTGGATGCCATTAAGAATGCTTGTGGCATGAGAAGAACATTTTTCATGGGAAGAGTTCAAAATATTAACATGAACAGGAGTTCGGAAGTTGATTTCAACCCTTACGGACAACTTTGAGGGGTTTAAGACTTCAATGGAGGAAGTAACTGCAGGTGTGGTGGAAATAGCGAGAGAATTTAGAAGTGGAGCCTGAGGATGGGACTGAATTCCTGTAGGCTCGCGATCAAACTTGAGCAGATGAGCAGTTGTTTCTTACGGATGAAAAAATAAAGTTGTTTTTGAGATGGAAACTCCTTCTGGTGAAGATGCTGTGAAGACTATTGAAATGATGACAAAGGATTTAGAATATGACATAAATTTAGTTGATAAAGTAGAGGCTGGGTTTGAGAAGATTGACCCCAATTTTGAAAGAAGTTCTACTGTGGATAAAATGCTATCAAGAGCATTGCATGCTACGGAGAAATCGTTCACGACACAAACAGTCAACGGTTGTGGCAGAACTTCATTGCCTTATTTTAAGAAATGACCACGGCCACCCACCTTCAGCAACCACCACCCTGATTGGTCAGCAGCCATCAGTGTCAAGGCAGGGCCCTCCACCAGCAAAAAGATTATGACTCACCGAAAGCTCAGATGATGGTTAGTATTTTTAAGTATATTTTAATTAAGGTACGTACATTGTTTTTTTGAGACACAGAGCAGATGCACACTTCATAGACTACAGTATGGTATAAGCATAACTTTCACATGCACTGAGAAACCGAAAAAGCCATTTGACTCATTTTATTGCAGTATTCGCTTTACCGTGGTGGTCTTGGAGCTGAGCCTGCGAGATCTCTGAGGTGTGCATGTGCTACTTCTGCCTTCTCACTTAGCTCTCACGTGGTTGTGCCGATACTGCCCTCCTTGCTGTTGTCACTGTTTCTGCTGTGCATACAGTGCGCTGGTGTTCCTGAAACAGTCCTTCGCATGCCCAGACTGTGCAAGGCGGTCATTTATGCCTTCAAGCCTCAGAGTTCCCTAAGTCCGCTCCTTTGGCTTGTCACCTTCACCCCTCTCTCCATGAGGGCTCATGACAAAGAGAGTGGGAAATTCCTTGCTCTCTTGCTCTCTTCTCTGTCATCTTTGCCATTTTTCTGACCTCCTGCCACCACTCATACCACAAACAAGCAGACAAAAAAACACATTTGCTGTCTTTAGTCAAAACATTCAAACCACTATGCATATTAATGCACACAGATGATCCCTGCAAGGGTCACCTACAAGCCAATGACAAACACATTCGGCCTCAGTTGGAAAGCTGACCACACAGCGCTGCTTCCATTGACTGGCGTCAGCCAGTTTAGTGTTTCCGTTTGCAAAATCAATCCCACCATCATTTACTGAAGACTCATAGAGTGTTCCTGTGGGGGACATTGAAATGAATATGGATTAAAAGCTGGAAACATAATCTTCTCAGTGCCTGGTATTTAGAACAGCTTCTACTTCACATGGCCTTTTTGTTTTGTCTTTATTTTTTCAAATTAACTAAGGTCCAGCTCATTATTTTCCAGGCATAAATATTTATTCACTGTATTTAAACACATAAATATTGGATGTCTGGCAATTAGCAGTGGACATTTGACTGCAAATGGAGTGGAGCTGATTGTGACATTATATGCAAATGAGAAGTCTTCAGTGTAATCATGCACTGAGATTCGCAGACAGTCAAAAATGACACCCTCTTAAAAAACCCAAAGCTTTACATTCAAAGGTCTGTACAGGACTGAAGTTAACACTGGATGTTACTACTTCTAGTCATTTAATGTAATCACCAGTGCCGAGAATGGTATTTAGAGGAAGATTGAGAACCTGGGCATCTTACAGATGTCAACATGTTCCTTCCCTGCATTGTTTCTGAATCCTTCCCTCTCCAGCCTAGTCGGATGTTTTCCTGTGTCTCCTTTTCACCAAATTGGAAAAACAAAAGCTGGAACAAACAAAGACACCATCTCATTATTTAATCATCATTTCTTGAATATATACAGTAGTTAATACTCCTATTTATAATAACCAGGAATGTAATAATGCCTCCTTCCAAAGAGATAGATTTTCCTTTACAAGACAATTTTCTGAAATCCTCTGCTCATTTATCAAGCTGGAAGTTTTGATGAATAAATCAGAATATAAAAAAAAAAATTTTTTTTTAGTTTGCTTCAACTCTGTGAAAATTTAATGAACTGATCTGGCTCATAACGTATACAAACATGAATATATGTGTTTCATTCTTCCATAAAATGTTGGCAGCAATGCAGACACAAAAGGTTTAATTCACTATTTCTTTGCTGCCTCAATTAGAGATTTTAAGCCTATTCCTTCAAGCTGCCACTGCATGAGTCATATCAGGAAATATGAGGAAATCAGCATCCTGAAATAACTTGAATTGGGGTTTGGTTAATGGTAGGATGGAGCGGTATCTCGCAAAATGAAAGCCTTTTATTAACTGAAGAAAAGAAAACCACCATCGGGCTGGAAGTATTTAGGGGAGGTTGGGAAGGAAAGCTTCCCCACTTTGGTTGTGGATGTTCCATGCTGAGAAAGACTGACTCTGCCCAGCTCAGATGCCGGTGACCTGCTCATTTCCTGCATTTGCTATCACTAACATTTCAGTCCCAATTTCCTATCTGCTGATTGGTTTCATATCCTCCTCCCTCTTCTCCTCCTGTTGAAATTGGAGCCATTTTTCAAGATTTAGCTCAGGTCTTTCCTCTGAAGCCTTTTCTGATCCTCCCGGCTTGATTGAATCTCTTCTTCCTCTTACCTCCAAATAGCATTTCTAATCTGTACTAGTCATTTGACCCTTAATCATATGGTACTTTATATAGTTCATTGCATTTTCAAACCTATTTGTTTGATGATCTCAGCTCGATTAAAAAGTCTTTTCGGGCAGGGCTGTTGTTTTATGCTTATATGGCCCAATCAGTGGTTTGTACAGGGGAGCTATTATGTGTTGATGATCTAGAAACATAGGCCATTATCCTTTTGCACCAGGAGGCCTGATTTCATGGGGATATAAATGTATCCATGAGGTCTATTCTAATTTATGTTGTCATAGGTGTGGTCCTGGGGTTAGATAAACCTAAATTCAAATCTTAGATTCACCACTTATTAGATGTGAATGTGGACACGTTTCTTTATTTCTTTAAGCCTCAATTTGCTCACCTGGAAGTAAAAGGAATAATAAAACTACTGAGAGGAGGAAATTAGCTAATGTCTATGAAGCACTTAACATGGTTTCTGGCACATAACAAGCACTAAGTAGTGGTAATTTACTATTATAAGTGCTGCTGGTGTTGAAGCATGGTGGCTCTTCGGAGGCGCTGGTCAGTGAGGAGGGAGGGTTGCTCAGGCAAATGCAGGGAGTTGTGAAGCTCATCAGTCAGTGGTCAAGTCACAGTGTCAACACAGGTGAGTGAACTCACACTTGTTATCTAGGTCACTGTCAGGGAGGGAGGCAGTGTGTAAATGATACCCATACCCACATGAGTCGCTAGCGGTAACAATACCAGAAGCTCAGCATCTGACCAGTACTGGCTTGGGGTGGTCTTTTCTGTTTGGATTAGGGCTTTGGACAGCATCTGGAATTTCTGACACAGGACCAGTTTGTCTGAAAAGCAGATGGGGGAAGGAATAGGCAGGGATTCAGGTGCCTAGTCAAGCGGAGAAGGGTTTACTGTTTTGTTTGTGTAACGGTAATACTTTTTCTTCCGGCAACTGCCTGAAGTCCTTTCTCTCCTTCTTTGTAGAGTCATCCGTAAACAATGTTACCATTTTCTCATCTTCATGCTTTTCACCAGCCCAGTGCACGAGGGCTTCCTTTCCCACAGATCCGCCCAGATCTCTCCCACCTGGACTGTTAATGACCTTATTTCTGGTTCCAGGGACTCATCCTTCATCACTCCACGGCTTTTGACTCAATTACCTGTGTTCTTATTCCTGAATTTTTCTCTGCTTTTGGCTGCTGTCAGACCAATCATACTCTTGGTATTCCTTTTCCCTTTTTGTCTTCTCCTGCATGTCCCCCCCCCGCCCCAGGTTCTTCTTTCTTGAACTATTGGTATTTCTCAACGTTCTGTCTTAGTCCTTGCTTAGTTTCTAACTCTGCACCCTGTGCTGTATTGACCGTGCATACCCTATCAACTAGTGCTCACAAGTTCACCAACCACCTTTGTGCCGAAGCCGTCTAAATCATCCCTGGAGTTAGTCCACAGCTTTTCCCTGAGCTCTGACCTGTAAGTCCAGCTGACTACCAGACATCTCCAGCAGTGTTCAAAACATTTTCTTTCTCCCCTGTTCCTTCTCTCAGGGAACAACATCACCACTCACTCTGTTATTCAAGTAAAACCAATGTGCAGCCTCCTTGACATCTCATTTCCAATTAACCACCAAATTCTGACTCAAGCTTCCAGAACCCATGTTTTCCTTCTGGGTAGATGTGTCTTGTTTTGTCTGCCATCTGTAAATCTGTGGACTAGAGTGCTTACTTAAAAACTGCTCTTTTGGTGCGCCTAGGTGGCACAGCGGTTAAGCGTCTGCCTTCGGCTCAGGGCGTGATCCCGGCGTTATGGGATCGAGCCCCACATCAGGCTCCTCTGCAATGAGCCTGCTTCTTCCTCTCCCACTCCCCCTGCTTGTGTTCCCTCTCTCGCTGGCTGTCTGTATCTCTGTCGAATAAATAAATAAAATCTTTAAAAAATAAATAAATAAATAAATAAATAAATAAATAAATAAATAAAAAATAAAAACTGCTCTTTTGTTTTTCTTTCCATCTACCTGTTACGACGTAGCTAAATTAGTTTTGCCACTTTCCTTTATGTGTGGATTTAGAGAATGTACCCACAAAAGAGCTTTAGTGTTTTGAAACCATATAATCAAAGTTTCTTCTTTTTCCTCTGGTAAGCCAAATACATTGTTTGTTAATAACAGTAAATAATGATAAATAAACTGGGTGTCATTTGTTACAGAAACCGGTGTGCATGTTGATTGTAATTCCCATATCAGTGGGGCTTATACCAGTACTCTTTGCAGCACTACTACTTGAAATAATGCTCAATGAATTTTTATGTTTCTTAAGATAGAAATTGCATATAAATGAGCAAGTCAAATGGTGCTGCAAAGCTTATAACAAAAATGGCAGGCAGAGCACTGGTGATCAATGCCAAAAGAGTGGAATACCCCACCCCAGTTACTGATCCCAGAGGAGGACTCCAGACCCTTCTGCCAACTGCATCTTGGTATCAGAGTTGCCAAGGAAAACACAATGCAGTCAAGTGCTGGATAGAATGATGCTTTACTCACACAGGGGAGAGACGGAGCAAGATGAGCTTCAAAAGTGGGCTGTGTGGGCTCTTTATCTCTTGGTGAGGAAGTGTTCCAGGTCCAGGGTTCATTTTTTTGCAGCTGACTGGGGGTCAAAAGATTGCACGCATGTGACTGCCTTCCCCCATGAAAGCAGCATCCCCTGAACATGGCCCTCCCACATCCAGTGTTTCATGTCCCAGAGGCAACCGTTTTCCAGTGTCCCAGCTGTTTCTTCTGTTGCCCCTATGTATCTAAATAAAGTGCTTCTACTGTGAATTCTTGATTTTAAACTTTAGGTATTATATGTTGATGTCTTATTTTAGGAGTTTTGCTTTCTTATCTCATTCCTGCTTCCTTGCCCCCCACTATCACTCTCTCTATCCTCCTAATATATTTGTATCATAATTTCCATTTTAAATGAATGTTTAAGATTTTTATTATCATGATTATGGTTACAGCTGAGCCCTATAATGTACTATATTACATTTTCTTTTTGCTGTGTTTTTGTTTTTCCTGGAGTTAAATTTTCTTATTTTAATGTGTTTTCTTAAGTTTCTTTTTACCTGTCACTTAATTAGCTGCATGCTTTGCACAAGAGCTAGAAACATCTTTCTCACTATGGTCAGGTTCATTTTTTTCTTGCAGAATTCCTTGTGGAACCCTCTCTCCTTCTACTCTAATCTTAACAGGTTACATTCTAAGCCTGCTCCAAAGCTGTTATCGTGGACACTTCCCTTCACTATTTTGGGAATCCTCTCTGCCTTTCTCCTTGATTCCTTTTAGGATTACTGGATTTCTTAATTATTGTTTCTTTTTTTTTTTTTTTTAAAGATTTTATTTATTTATTTGACAGAGAGAGAGAGCCAGCGAGAGAGGGAACACAAGCAGGGGGAGTGGGAGAGGAAGAAGCAGGCTCTTAGTGGAGGAGCCTGATGTGGGGCTCGAACCCAGAACGCTGGGATCACGCCCTAAGCCGAAGGCAGATGCTTATCCACTGCGCTACCCAGGCGCCCCTTAATTATTGTTTCTTAGACTACATCTCATTTTGGTGAAGCACATTCCCCAGCAGCTTTCCAAGAAGGTCAAAGGAAATAATATTGGAGGAACCTGAATGTCTGAAACTGTGTATTCTATTATCACATTTGATTAATAGTTTTGCATGATACTGACTTCGAAATCAAAAATTATTTTCTCCTTGAAATTCTAAGGTGCTTTCTCATTGTCTTCTATTTCTGGTGTTGCTATTGAGAAGTCTAGTGATTCTTGGATTCCTAATTTTCATAGATAATTTTTTTTTTCTCTGTCACTTTGGGATCTTCTCTTTCTCCTTGATATTCTGAAGTTTCACAATAATGTGCTAGGGTGTGAGTCTTTCTCATTTGTTTTTGTGAGCCCTAAGAGGGCCATTTTATTTATTTATTTATTTGTTTATTTATTTTAAAGATTTTATTTATTTATTTATTTGACAAAGAGAGAGATAGTGAGAGAGGGAACACAAGCAGGGGGAGTGGGAGGGGAAGAAGTAGGTTCCCAGCGGAGGAGCCTGATGTGGGCTTGATCCCAGGACCCTAGGATCATGACCTGAGCCAAAGGCAGACACTTAATGACTGAGCCACCCAGGTGCCCCTAAGAGGGCCATTTAAATCTGGAAAATCACATCCTCGTTCTGGAAAATATTCTTGTATTATTTCTTTTATAACTTTTTCTCCTTTGTTTTCTTACTATTCTTGGTCCTTTTATTCTACCTTCTGGGTGATTTCCTTAATTTTATTCTTCAACCTATCAATTTTTTTCTATTTGCTATTATATTTTTAATTTCAAAGGACTTTTTTCCCCTCATTCATTCATTCACCAACATTTATTGAACCACCATGATATGCCAGGGACCATTATAGGTGCTAAATATAAGCGTAATTCCTTGCCTTTGGGGGATCTTCTTTTCTCATGACTGAAGCCAGAGAGGGATTGCAAGTATCAAGAGGTAGGTGATACACATTTTAAAAAGGATAGTCAGGGTAGGCCTCACTGAGAATATCACATTTAAGCAGAAATTTAAGGGAGATACAGATATTTTAATTTTTAGCACTTTTTTTTTAAAAAAAATATAGTCATTTCTTCTAATTCAAGGGTGTGATATTTTTTCTCATCACTTTCAAGATATTCACTGTAGATTTTTTTGAAGTTCTCTTTTGGAATTCACATATTCTTATTTCTATTTCCTATAGTTTGTTTCTTCCCTGCTTTTTTTTTTTTAACTTTGTCTTTCATTTTTTTTTAAAGTTTTATTTAAGTACTTTCTACACACAACGAATTCACAACCCTGAGATCAAGAGCAGCAAGATCTTCCAGCTGAGCCAGCCAGGTGCCCCTTGTCTTTGATTTTGGAGCCCTGCCACAATGTTTGGTGATTCTTGGCCATTCATCATATTTGTAAATGAGGTATGAAAACATGAATTGGAAGCACTATGCATATGTATGTGTGGTGAACATGGGTTGGTTTGTCAACCATTGGGACTTACTATGGATTAAGTGGACATTTAACTATTTCTCTGGGATCTTTTTCTGGGACTCGCCTTCTCCTGAGACATAGGTGCCTTACTGACAGCACTTGGGGGCCAAGTCAGTATGTAGATTGTCGCTTAGTTACCTTATGCCTGGTGGAGATTCTCTGTCACTTACAGCTGTACTACTGTCCCAGAGTCCAGAGCTCTTCAGTTCTTTCTCTCCTGAGAAGAGTCTCCAGGTTTCTGCCAGTGTAGGAGAGGTGCAGCTATCTGGCATTCTGGGTTTGGGAAGAAGATACAGGTGTGTAACTGATTTTTGTGCATATCCTGATTTTTGACCAGTACTCTGTTATCAGTACCAGCCCATACCCCTGTCTTGAGGATTACAGTTCCTTGGTGGCTCCAGTTCTTGAACTGCTCAGGTGTTCTGAACCATGAGAGACTTTGCTCCCTTTTGACAACCTACCCTTCCCTGCAAAGCTGCCAAGATTTCAGTTTTTTCATCTCTGCTAATTTAATCACCACTTACCCCTTCACACTTCATCTTCCAAAATTATGTCAGCATTTTTCATCTCCTATGATTTCAGATCCATGTCCTTTGTATTCATATGTTTATATCTGTTCCCTTTTACTTTAATGGTGTTTGGTTAGGGAGAACAGATTAATCTGTCCTTTGAACAGGGCTCAACTGCCCTATCGAACTAGAAGTGTACAATTAATGATTTAATCCAAATGGCTTGAAAATCTTGAATATGTCAAATAAATTTTTCCCTTTTGGAATGAGAATGGTCTTTCATTCTCTATAAATCCTCCAAAATAATTTAGTGATTAAAAAAGTAGACATATTGCCTTAATGTTTCATATTTGTTGGGGGCTGAAGTTATATATTAATATTTTGCTTGGATAATCATATTTAAATTGGTTCATCAGGTTCTATTTCAGTGTTTTGAATAATTTGGTTTTCTCTTATTAGAAAGCCTTTTGAATTTTAACATATAAGGGTATTTTTAAGATGTGACTTTTAAGTTTAACATTAAAAAAAACCAAAACATACACAACCAAACCATTTGTCTTAGCAAATGTTATCAGAATTAGTCAAGCATTAATATGAAACAAAAAGAAAGAACTCTCTTAGGTTGTTCTGTAATATCTCTTTTTTTCCAGTTTATCCTGTAATAATAATCTTAGAAAAGTGAAGCTGGGTCATAGAATTTCTAGTTCGAGAATCTCCCCTTGGTCCATAGGATAAATACCACCACTCCTTTTTTTTTTTTTTTTTGGTCTTGGATCGGTGTACTTTGTAGCAGCCATTGCTAATGATTTCCTGTTCCTCAGAAACTTTTCACATAGCAAATGCTCAATAAGTATTCATTGATTTGAATGGAATCGTTAACAGAACAAGATGGTATGAATGCCTTTTAGTGTTCATAGCTGATGTTAGTTCTGAAGCCTTATTCTCCTGGTCTATTTTTATCTTCTGTGCTAACAGTAACATTGCTCAGATTTCTAAGAAATCTGGTGTAAGAAGATACTTTCTTTGGTGGGTCAGTGTATGGAGTTCAATGGGAAGGAATATTTTACTAGTAAAATGACTCTTAAATAGTTGAAATCTGAGCTCTTCTACTGCTAAAGCCCCAATCTTTCCCTGATCCTTAGAGGGAAAAAAAATTAATGATAGATTTTGCTGAATTTGAAATATTTCTCTCATGTATTTTTCATATCCTTTTGATGCTTACTTATTATAAGATCAGATTTTTCATTATTTAAAATTTGTCCTTATTTCATGCTGCCTTCCATGTGATTACTCTAGGATTAAGCTATGAATAGAAGCAGGGGAGACACAGGAGGAACAGATCATGGCATTTAAATTGAGAAGAGTCTTAAGCGGAGGGGAGAGGAAACAAAATCTAGATTTGGTGGGCAGTCTCAGAAGGAAAAGGATGAGTGGGGAATGTGGACTTCTAAACTGGAAAAGACAAGGAAATCTGGCTCCAGAGAACAATTTATTTTAATTCGTTTCCTTTTGCTGTTTCCTTAACTCAGGAATACTTGGCTTTTCACTGTTACTATGGGGGCGTGGTAGGAAATATAAACTTACTGGTATAAAACAAGAAATAGCTTATTTATATGGTAGAAAGACTAGAAAAATCACATTCAATTTGTTCTTCTTACTGTAAGCTCTAATCCCCCATGATCCTTTCCTATGCACAGAATATTTATTACGAAAAAAATTTTGGTGATGATATTACGGTGTCACGTCAACATTTGGAATTAAATGATCAGTGGGTAATATAAAAAAGGCCAGCATGTGGTAAATTTTGTAATATTTTACGTCACATTGATGAGACACTTGATAAGAATACAATTTGCTTATATTCTGTCATCATCGTTTGTTTTGAGTAAAGCTGGAAAACAAATAACATAATTTGCATAATGAAACCATTGAGAGTAAGCCGCTGTCATTCATCAGAGGTATCTGTACCATTTTGACTTACAGTTTAAATTCATTCACGTTTATTTCTCTCCTTACCCCAACTAAACAATGCTTTTGATTTATTCTTGCCATTTAGTGTCATATAAAATAAAGTGTTCCACTAGGAGAAGAAACAATTTGTCAAGCAGAAACTATATTAAGTGAAACATTCTCTCTGATATGTTTTTAATTTGTTTTATTCCCATTTTGCTATTGTAATTTTCCCACCTGCCACTGGAGATAAGGGAGGGTTTCATTCTTCCTCTCATGGCTCACTAAGGCTCTCTGCCCATTTTGTCAAGGAGGGTCCACCTATCTCCAGCAGGAGGAACGCAAGTCAGCCCAGGAAGGGAGACCCTACACTGGGTCTCAGCCAAGAGGTCTGACCATCCACTGAATCTGTTAACAGGTGCTCTTGGAGACTGACCATTTATCTAAGTTGTCGCAGTGGCTGTGGGGAACTGTAAGAGAAGCAGAAAACAGTGTTCTTATCTGGGCTGATGAAACCTAGTGCAAATTCCGGCCGCTGTGAATGCTTCATGTGCGTTCTTAATGCTCTTACTCTTTCCTTCCTCCCACCGCAGGAGTTTTAAATATAGGATCCATGGACCCACAAGAAGCCCTTGGATAGAATTCAAGCGGTCTGTAAAAATTCCATCTTTTTAATTATTAATCACTGACTGAAATTTAACAGTTCCTTCAATTATATATGTGGGCGCAAACCACAGTAGTATATTAAGAATATCTGTGACCTTATCACCAATAGAAATTACAGATATTTTCATATCACACTGGAGTTGTTGCAGATCTCTGGAAATGCCATTTATTCTTTGTCCCTATTTTTAAATTAGAGTAGCTATTAGTCCTGCCGTCAGAGTTTGTTATTAAATATGTTAATATAGAAGCATGTAATATCATTAAATCACAATTTTTCTTTTGATATTTTATAATTGTCTTTCATTTTCATTATTGTCTTTTGCAAACCTAGGTATTTTCTTTTGTACATTAACAACATTAGTCTGAGAAGTGATCCACAGATTTCACCAGTTAGCCAAAGGAGCAGTAACACACACACACACACACACACACACACACACGGTAAAGAATCCCTGTTGGTTATCAGACTTGGTAATTACTTTACTCCTTCATATCTTCAACAGAAAAAGAGAGGAAACGTGAAAAGAAGTGAAATTTATAGGTTTTATTTCAGATATTAAATAGGAACCAGTTAACTGCATTGAGGCTTCTGAGTTTTCGGAGACTCTACATTTTTCGTTTATATATTCTTTCTGTTGCTAATTGAGTTATCAAGTAACTTACCTTTACCATCTTGACAAATCTTTCTGTCTGTTGTTTGCCAAACTTTTCTCTATCTGTCTTCTTGTAACCATGGGGTACCACTTTACACCCCAGCCTTACTTTCCTTCCTTTGCTGGATGAAGGTAATAATCCCTAGTTTTGCCTTGTTGTTGTCATTGTATGATTATGTGTGAAGGTTATTTTCCTGGCTCATTTTCAGATCTTAAAAATTATTGAATGAATTTAATCAAGTAGAATATATTTACAGACAATTTGAAAGCTCTGAAGCATTATACAAATATACAAATCCCATCAATTGCTATTATGGGTGTTATAGAATGCTGGGTAGTTGACAAATTCTTAAAAGAAAACTCTTGTCTATGAACTAAAAAGTGCTATATCATTGTTGGGTAAGGCACACAAACATAAAATACCAGAAGTAGCACCCTGTGCGATTTCTAAGGGACGCATGGTGCTTGGAAATGAGAGCTCTCAATTTTCCGAGATATAGTGTACTGCTGTCAATTTCCTGTTAAAACACAGTTCTCCCCTGACTAATAGCATAGTGCATTTCCACAGTTAGGGTAGATGGTCGAGTGAAGGGGGCGTCAGCATCATTAGGTGCACCCATGATGGTGTTCCCATGACCACAGTTTCTTCTCCATAATTAAAGGAATTGCTGTCATTTGCCCTTGCAGAGCTGAGAACATGTTACGCTGGTAGAGTTAAGGAACTTACGAGTCCATCCATCATCTTTGTACTTGCAGACATTATATTTTCAATATGACTAAGAGACCAAATTTTTCAATAAGTAACAAATGTAAACTTTTCTAGCACCTAATATTGCATGCTGTGGCCAAAAAACATGGAAGAAGTCGAGTGTGAATTTCAAAGAGATGGTTGTAATGCAACACCTCTCCTGTCACTTAAATCAACATTGCAGCCAATATATTTTAAACTTTAGGGTGTTGGTGATTAACCCAGCATCCCCCATGTGCAAGGCATTTTATACTGGTTTTTATTAGTTACTGCTCACAGCGTCCCTTGGTGGCGCTGCTGTTCCCATTTTGAACTGTTCTGAGAGTTTTGATGATGAGACACAGCATCTCCAACCTTCTGTCTCTTACTGTGCAAGTTAACAGGCTGGGGGAGCAGTATTTGAAGAACCAACGGGCTTTGAGGCACACAGGTAAACGTTCCCTCCCCCTCAAGAAATCTCATAGCCAGCATTCTTCTTTCCTTGCTCGCACATAGTGTGGCATTAGTGTTACCTCCCTGACTTCATGTCAGTGTTCTGAGCTCTGTCCAACAGCAGGGTAGGTAGAATAGGTTGTGATTTGATCTGTGTCAATAAGCAAAGAAAGAAAGAAAATAATTCTGAGTTTGTTCATTGACCTTATGGGATGAGGAGCGGCAAATGCTTTTATCTTAGTACTATTTAAACCAGGAATTGAGAATAGGGTAACGTGGACAACTTTGGAATTTAGGAAGGTTCATAGCAAGAAGAATACTCAGAATTAGGGGCATTTTAGTTTATCAGAGTTGGGCTTTATCCTCTTACCAATTCAGCACAATTTAATGGCAGGATTTGAAAAAAAATAACCCAAAGACTATTGTTGATATTCATTGAACAATAAGGAATAAAAGAACTTTGAGAAGTTAACAAACAATAAGGAGCATCTGGGAGACATTAACATAGGAGCCCCATTTCTTCTCACTTTCCCTACTCTGCCATGAAGTCTCTGGTTCACCTGGCTTAGAGTCTGCAAACCAGGCTAATACATATTTGTGTTTAACATGGTTCTTCCAAAAGTACATTGCTGGTTGAGAGAGATGAGAATGAGAAGAGGAGATAAACTTTTATTGTATGATTTAAAAAGATTTTCACTGCAGCTTTGATACGGGTGAATGCTGTGACCTTCATTTCCTGGACTCTGTGGGCTGTCAGTCAGGACATGAGTAAAGATCTTCCTTTAGAGAGTAACCACTCTCTGACATTAACTGTGTCTTGATGGAGAGCATAGCGTATGAGTTATGAGTTTTGGCCTGTGAGCTGTGAAAGATGACTCAGAAAATACAGCCTTGAGAACTAACTGAGGAAACTCCTCTGGCAGCACTAAGCCCCGAACAGACTCAGCTCATTTCTATTTTTGGCTCCTCCTCAGATGTCCAGAATGGCACAGCCAGCCACCAACCCCATTTCTAATTGCTCCTGTTGCAATGTGTTAATATCTCTTTCCTTCTTCGTGGAAATGTGTGGGGCCAGTTTGTGGATGGCAGGGATAACAAAAGAAAAGGGGTAGTTTTAGGCAATGCCTATGATAATGACCAGAAAGGGGTTCAAACTGAATGTGAAGGAGCGGATAGGTAGTAGGGAAGGAAAAACATTTGGTAAGACTTGAAAATGCTTCTGAGGAGCTTTGGTAGTAAACATGCTATAAATATTGACTAAAAAACAAGCTAGAGAGTCTGTATAATGCAACAGAGGCTGTAAACACAGGGAAAAGGGAAGAGGACAGGAAGTGTTTGAAACTAAGCTTTATGATGCTTGTATGCCAACACTGAATGCTCATTTTACACCCCTATTATTTGTTCAAAGTCTCCTAGGAATGGGGGGGAAGGTACATGCCAAAAAGGATTTCAGAAAAGGTCAGTAAGGGAGGAACAAAGGGATAAGAAAGAGTGAAGTAATAGGATTTAAAAAAAAATTCTTTTTTGGCAAGGACCTTAAACGCTTTTTTCATAAGGATTGAGAAAATTTTTTCTCTTGGCAACAAAGTTATTGATAAAATTGAAAATGCCATCTTAAATGCTATGTTACAGAAATAATGATATGGGATTTATATACTTAGATTTGCAAGCTATTAGAGCTATAAAGGACACTAAATAAAGATCATTTAGTCTACCTCTCATTTTAGAGATGGGCCCAGAGGTTTGGAGTGATACTCCCAAGGTCGCAAAATCAATTAATAGCCACTTGGGGACTTAAATTGTGGTTCTTAGTCTAGGACTATGGACCACAGCGATTTCTTTTTCTTCTCAGTTAAATGATGAGGAAAATAAAGGTGATATGGTTTATAGACTCAATTGAGATCAGTCAACACATTAGAACCAAACATCTGACTAGAACCAGAGTCTCTTCATTTCTGGTCCACAGCATGAGTTTACTTGATAGGACCGCATCATTGGTTTCATACATTGGGTTCTTTGGAATGACATGATTAGTGGGCAGAAAACTCATTAGGGAATTCTCTTGGAAGCAACACCTATGGAATGGAAGAGAAGGAAGCAGAATTGGGCACAGGGGAAACTTGGCCTGGGATGCTGCCTAATGAAGGTCATAGGTGATCCAGAGGAATATCTCAGACTGAGCAGGGCTTTGGGGATTGTCATGAATTAGGGCAAAGGAGACAGGACTTTATAACCTCCACGATCAGTCTTTATGTGCTGCACTCAGGGAGGAACCATGACCTTGAGCAAGGCTGCTCTCTTCAGCCAAGGCGCTTTACAAAGGCAGCTGACAGCTGACAGCAGTTCCAGAAGCTGGTAGAATAACATCTTCATTCCTAAAAGGGGCATCTTGGCAGTGTATCAGTAAACTGCTTGTACCTCTTGGATCCACTTCTTCATATACATACTAAGAATCAGTCTTCCAGGATTCCATTGGGTTTCTTTTCTTGGAGGATTCTTAAAAGAATAAGGTTGGTAGGATAAACTAGCACCCCTGATGATAGTTTTAAGGTCTCAAGTAATACTCACCATCTCCCTTCTCCATTATCCACTCTAAATTTCCCTCACCTTCTGCTAGTTTTGGTGGCTTTCCTCTTGGCATGATTCTGACCATCCTGAGCCTCTGGTCGCCTTGCCTTCTTTAAGCCTTAGTTGCATTAGTCCATTTGCGATCAAGCTTGGGCAAGTAGATCACATGGGTGTCAGACATATTTCTTTCTGTCCCCATTGTATACAGGAAGCCTTACTTTCTCCCAACAATCAGGGTTAATTACTACTGCCAAGATGGTGACTCCTTTTTCTGTTACTTGGCTTAAAGAGCTGTCACTTGGCTTGTCACTTGGCTTAAAGAGCTGAAATGACCAGGTGCCAGCCAAAGCTTATGGTACAACTAGAATCTTTCTGCTCCCTGTTGGAAACACTCCCCCTTTGAAAAATGGGACATCAAGTCACGCAGTTCCTAGAGTTACAGAAATGGGAAGCACAAATTACCCAAATGGGTCACTGGGAGTGGCGATAAGTGGGGCCACTCTTGTTTCCATGTATCCTGGCACCATGTATTCCACCACCTGGGACATAGCACCACATTAAGATGATTGAGTTAGAGTGTACATTGCATTTTGGAGGATGGAGCACCATATTGACAGGATGACCTTCAAGCTGGTGCTTCAGCTGTGCTTTCAGCAGGTCACTCCATTATTCCTTTGGGCTAGCGGGTTTCGGTTGGTTTGGTAGTTGACATGACTGGTGATCCCAAGCTCTTTCTTTGACATGGACCCCTTGGTCTGATGGTATATTATTTAGGATGACACTTGTAAATCAAACACTGTAAATCCTCAGACAGCGGTCCTGACTGAAATGCTATGGGCAGAAAAGTCAAATCTAAACCCAGAACACGTGTCTGTTCCTGTCAACATGCATTATAGCCTCTTTCAAGCTGAAAGGTCCAATGTATTCAACTGGCCACCAAATGGCTGTTTGGTCTCCTATAGAGATGGTGCCATTCTGGGGGAATTAGTGTTGGTTTCTCTAGCAGATTGAACATTCAATCAGATCAGTAACTTGATTAGCCTTGGTAGGTAGAAGCAGTGCTGTTGAGCCCACGAATAGCTTCTCTCCCTGCCACTATAGCTATTTCATTTGTGTGTCCATTGTGCTAGCCCTGGGTAAGTTGATGACAGAGACTGACTGATGTCAGCTGATTAAGTTAGATTGTCTGCCTGATTATTTAGTGCCTTTTCTGTAATGGGTGCTCTCTTGAAAGTGTTAAAGGTGTTACCATTTGATACAAAGATTTTCACAGTTCATGTCTGTCCCATAGGTTCATCGAAATCCCTTTATCCCAGACCTTTTCCTGCCCCTCCAGTTTTTATCCTTCTTGACCACTGACCTCTGGTCAAGTCATTTGCCACTGCACATAAGTCCATGCACATTATAACCTCACAAAGAGCTACACTGTCTTAAGCTCTGCCTATTGGGGGCATTTCCCCTTGCCACTGTTGTTAAGAGCCATCTCTAAGTCAGGATACAGTATGGCCCTCATCCATTTGCAGCTTTCTTCACCCACAGATCAAGAAAATCCATTTGTAACCAAACTTGGATTTTGTTCTTTTCTGAGAAAAAACCATATCCAAACTCAGAACAAGTACCTGTTGTGGTCTGGTACATTGACCATATGAGAGATCCCTCTATATGGTGGTAGGTATGAGTTAATGGTCAAGTGCTACAGCAACAACAGATTACTTCAGGATCTAAGCTACCCAATTGTGTTGCTTTTTTATGTCTCTTGCTCCTATTAATGCTTGATCTTGGGTGTATCACTTCTGTTGCATGACGTATTGGTCCTGGACTTACCTGACCTCATGACTTTGTTGTCTCACAGTACCCAGCTCATAATGAGAAGTTCAGGCTTCATTGTTATTGGGTGTCCATGATCAGGCCCTACATTTATATCTGAGCCCAATAGTATATGAGGACCTACTTTTCAAAAGCTGTGTTAATGTCTGTTGTGGATGGCATGACCTTACTCCAAACCCCTAGACATCTGTGCTGTGATTCTTCCATTTGGGCTTGTTGTAAACACCATGTGGCATCTTATCGCACCACAGATACCTCCAATGCTATTCCATTCTGGTGGGTTATGCTACTTAAGTGATAGGGATACTTGCACCGCCGTGCTATACATTATTTTCCTGCTTTGGTTTTTACTTAAAGCTGGAAATGGACTACGCTGCCTGGCATATGATTTGGTACCATATTCCTGGCTATGGAATATGCTGTCTCCAGACATGGAAACATCCACTAGGTAAGGTTCTTCCTTCTTTGTGATAGGATGTAAATGTTGTGATAATCTTTCCTTTCTTTGGAGGGGATGTCCCCAAGTGCCCGAGGCCATGAGACTCTTAAAAATGTTACTGATGCAGCAGGACCTGAATTTTCATAGGGTGTATCTCCCACCCTCTGTTCTGCATGTATTTTACTTTACTTAGGCCCACAGTAGAGTGGCCACTTCTTTTTCATCTGGTCCAACGTGCATGATATCTTAGATTCAGTTCACCAATGAGATTTTCTATGGTATTCCTAGTTAGTCAAGATCTCTTAAAACTATTTTATGACCAGGAAGAAGAGATAACACAGCCCTTGGGCAAGACTGGAAATATATACTCTTTTCCATTCCAAGTGAATGTGAGCTCTTTCTGATTTTTTCAAAATTGTGGTTAGAAAATAATGGGTTTGACAAATCACTGGTCATACACCGTGTGCCTGAGGTCATAGTAATATGTACTGGCAAAGATGCTACATTTGGCAGACAGCTGCATTTGGGCTACTGCTGCTTAGTTGAGTTTGTGGTCATCCATTGTTATTCTTCAGAATCCATCTGGTTTCTTTCTGGTGAGTAACCGGTGAATTAAATTAAGATATGATGGAGATCATCACCCTTGCATCCCTTAGGTCCTTAATGGAAACCACTAAATTCATGCCATTCTCCCTGGAATGTGATAGCTTATTAGAGAGTGCTCTGAAAAAAATACCTGTGGAAGGGAAAAGAAAAAAAAAAAAAAACAAGATTGGGCAGAAGGAAAAGGTGGTGGCCACAGCTGACCCATGGGGAGCTCTTGCAGCATTGTCCTGAGTTGAGGTGAGGGGGACTGGTCCTTTATACTCCTGTGCTGACCAATCATTGGAAGAAGGATGTCCAGGGAAGGGGCATAACTTTGGGCAAGGCACTCTGAAAGAGGGCTTAGCCGAGGACTGTCTGCTGGCCGCTCTTCCAGCAGCTGGGAGAATAGATCTTTCAGTCTTGAAGGTGAATCTGGGCAGTGTATCACAGAATCAACTATCAAATGAAATATGGGAACCCTTCCGTCATGTATATTCTTTCTTTTGGGGAAAAGAGACTTTTAGTGATTTGTAGGATATTTGCAGTAAAAGATAAAAAAAAGATGGGGTGGGGCAGAAAAAGAGATGTCATGGCCATATTCTAATTATGAAGAGTACCACTAACCATTAGCATATGGAACAGACAAAGAACTCAGAAGAGAATGGTATTTGTAAACTAATAAGTGAGTCTGGAATAAACTACTTCCCATAAATTGCCCTAATGTAGCTCAGGCTAGCATACTAGTTGCCCCAGGCTGGCTTCCCTGTTTCACTGGCAAGCAGGGGGCACTTCACATTATGGAACGAATTGCGGTTATTCGACAGAGATAGAGACAGCCAGCGAGAGAGGGAACACAAGCAGGGGGAGTGGGAGAGGAAGAAGCAGGCTCCCAGCGGAGGAGCCTGATGTGGGGCTCGATCCCATAACGCCGGGATCACGCCCTGAGCCGAAGGCAGACGCTTAACTGCTGTGCCACCCAGGCGCCCCTAAAGTTGCCGTAACTTTTTATCTTTGAGTTTTGAAAGTTTTGATCAGAAGAATTAATAACGGTTAATACCTCATTAAACACAGTTTTGCTTGATAATAGGGTAGTTTTATTTTTAACTTTTTGAGGAACCTCCATACTGTTTTCCAGACTGGCTGCACCAGTTTGCATTTCCACTAACAGTGTAAGAGGGTTCCCCTTTCTCCACACCCTCATCAACACCTGTTGTTTCCTGTGTTGTTGATTTTAGCCATTCTGACAGTGGTGAGGTCATATCTCATTGTAGGTCTGATTTATATTTCCCTGATGATGAGTGATGTTGGGCATCTTTTCATGTGTCTGTTAGCCATCTGGGTGTCTTCTTTGGAGAAATGTCTATTCGTGTCTTCTGCCCATTTTTTAATTGGATTATTTGTTTTTTGGGTGTTGAACTGTGTAAGTTCTTTATTTTGGATAACTCTGGGCTGGTGTCAAAGTTAGTATTTCTGTAACACTACCAATATGTAAGGAGATGTAGAAATAATAAAATAAGTCAAGTACATGTTGTTAATGCTCTGGAACAAGCTTACGTCTTAAGTGTAGTTATACATTTTGAAAACATTGTATTTCTGTATGTTTGTTTACGGATTAAGGTGTTTGAGATGTTCAAAAGAATTAGCCAGGCTAAATTTTATGTCTATTCTAAATCATTTAAGGAGATTTAATTACTTTTATGATAAAGCTTGAAATATTTAAGGAAAATTAACTTAAAAATTTTATTGAAAATTATCTAATAAATTGAACATTTAAGCAATGTAACAAGGAGTCAGTTTTATCCAAACACAAAAGCCCCTTGATGTTGACAAGTTATGGAATGGATCAGTGCATCCTGAGGTGGGATCTGGCCAGAGCATCACAGTATCCGCTACAATTGATATTTTGATTTTCCCTTGTAAGGTGAAATAAAAGATCAGAATATATAGATACGTAGACTATCAACCCTGAGAGGAACCTTAAAAATATCATACATTTTATAATTTGGACCCTTAACACAAACAAAGACATCCAAACACTTGCCAAGTGTCACTTCCTCAAGGTACCAAAAATAGGTTAATTACTGCCCTGTGTTTCAGGTTCTCACGCTCTGTCCTTCATAACAACTTTATAGCAAAAATTAGGGGGTATGTTCTAGGCAGTCTGTGTCTCACTGTACGTGTGTTACTGAAATCTGTACCAGGTACTGCCTCTGAGAAGCCCTAGAAGAAGCAATAAATTACAAATGGAAGCTGGTTCTGTTGGTTTCTTCTGCCAAGGTAAAATAAATGAAGTGGCTTAATTGGTGAAAATAAAGCTATTGTACAGAAACCAGCGGATATAGGTGGGAACATCACAGTCACTACCCAGAATAGTTGAAATTAAGTAAAGCCTAGAGGCAGGGAATTGAACCAGTGACCTGGCAATGTCCCATCAGCCCTTTAGCTGTGGAACTGAATTGAGAAAGTATTATTGTTTTTAATTGGTTCCCATTTGACCTTATTAAAAGTTTAAGTGTGCTTTTACTCTAACCTTTTATCCTCTTGACATTTCTTTCCTTGTATTTTATAGGTTCTTTTGTCTTCCTTCATCATAATTTTCCCTTATATTGTATTGTTTCCTTCTGGAAAAAAAAAAGGTCTATCTCCTTGCCATTTGTTAAAGGGACTAACAGCAAAATATTCTTGAGGATGGAAATTGTCTTTGTTAGCTGAGTTGCTGAAAGAATTATACGAGGCTATTATTTCCCACTTCTATGAGACCTCAACAATGTATTTTAACAGTCATTGCTTGCAAGTATGTTTGCCTTTATACTCTAAAATGTTTGAGAGCAAGAATATTTCTTTTTGTACTTGTTTCCCCAACAGCCTGACAGAGTAAGCCCTCAATAAATGTTTGTTGAATGAATTAATAATTGGGTATGTATCGTAATTGTTTATTCAAGTATCCATCTCTCCTGTTAGGCTGTACTTCAAGATGGGGATCAAATCTTATTAATCTTTGCACTACTCCTTCCCGCATATACTGTTCATGTAGTAGGTACTCAAAATACTGCAGTGAATGAAGGAACGAAAGAAGGAATGAGACTGAGCAAGAGGGACTCTGCATTATTACTTTAAAGTTGTGGAGAAGCTCCCTCCAAAATTGCCTTTCTTCCATGCCTGTCAATGACGTGAGCAATTCCACTTTGTATTTATGCACTGTCTGCTGCTAAGAGGGCCTCTTGATGAAGTAAGTCCAGAATTTAGTAGGAACTCAAGGTCATTTTATAAATGCAATTACCTCTTCCCAGGATGAGAGCTCTGGCTACCTGAAGGGAAAGAAAATGATTAAAATGGGCAGAGGACACCGAAAAAAGAAAGCTTTGCCACTTCGTGACGTTGTCGTAGGTCAGCCCGGGTGTAAGACATTGAGATGGAAGATGGAAGACCTTGAGACAGTCCAGTGTAGTGTGTAAATATTAAAACTAGAAAGGAAATCCGTATGCAGCAGTATCTCTACGGGACTAAAGAGAAAAGCCAGTAAAACAAGGCAAACATACAAACGAGAAGCTTCATTTCTTCATCAAAGAAACAAAAATCTTTTGGGGTACCTACTCTGACCTAGGAACTGCGGTGGGTACTGTGGACATAGCAATATACACCAGACATTTTCACTGTACTGAAGAGTTCACTGGCTTATAGGGGAGATTGATATTGAGTAAATATCACCCCAAGACTCACTTAAAACTATATATTTACAGTTGAGAAAACAGTATGAAGGAAAATGCCTGGTGTTTTGATGCATATAAAAATGGGACTAACCCTACTGAAAGGTAAGGGACCATTTTCCCAAGGAAGGGTCTTGTAAGATAACACTTGAGGGGAAAAGATAGGCATTAGCAATGCCAAGAGGGAAGGAATGGTATTCTAGATAAAAATGAAAAGACATCAAGGCAGGAAGAACTTGAGTATCCTGGAACTAAGAGAGGACTCTTGTGGTTAAAGCTCAGTGAGAAATGGGAAGAATGGAACAAATTAAAGTTGGAAAGAAAAGCAAAGCTTGGGACATGTTATACAACGACTGAAGGCCAAGGAGTTTGGATTTTATTTTAACAGAAAGACATTGAATAATTTAATCCAGCTTATGGGAGAGATATCATCAATTTATGTTTTTAAAACGATGACTACAGAAGATGGCAAACTAGGAAGACCTCTTGTTCAGCCACAGAAACATCAGTAAACAACATACTGACCAGAATAGCTTTATGGGAGCTCTAGAAACCAGTTAAGGATCTGTAGCAACCTAATAAATTCTTACCTAAGGAAAAGCCACACTCAAAATGGTGGGAAATTTTATGGCATGTTTGCTCACCTTTGCCCCAGTTCTTACTTGGTGTGGCATGGGAGGAAGCCAGCCAGTTCCCAGTTCTTTGTTCAAGGTGGAAAAGAAAGTAGAACTTATTTGCAATGTTCTGGCTTGTATGGGGCTGTGCAAGGGACTGGTTTCTGTCTTGCCTGACATGGAGCATTGATGGGAGCAATGACATAGATTGGCTGTCAGGCTGGAGTTTGCTAAAATCACTGGCAGGCATGCTAATGCAAAAGAGTGTTATGGAGATTGTAAAACTGTGGCTACCTTGGGGCAGGAAATTAGAGGCAGGGGAATACAACAGAACACCTAAGGCCTTGAGAAAGAAATGGGGTGAGACTCTTAGGGAAATTAGGGCATTTAAAAGCAGCCATGAATATAGAAGAATAGGATAAAACATACACACAGGCCCAGGGAAGATGTATGTCCAGAAAAGGCCTGAAAAAAATCTTAAACTTCACACCAGGCTTTTTTTGTGAAGATCCTGCTCTGTACACAGCCAGTCTCCCAAGACTGGGTGAAGTGGATATTTTTTTTTTAAATGCCCAGTTGTCAGCAGAAGATCATAAAGCATACAAAGAAATGGTGAAACATGGCCCATTCAAAAGGGACAAAGTAAGTCTCCAGAAACTGACCCTAAAGACACATAGACTTCAGACTTACTTGACAAATATTTTAAAACAACTGTCTTAGGTATGCTCAGTAAGATAAAAAGAACCCAGAGAAGTAATGGAAATAAGGAAAACAATATATATACACAATGAAAATTACAAGAAACAGAAATTATAAAGAGCAAACAAATTCTTGAGCTGAAAAATACAGTAACAAAATTTAAAAATTCATTAGAGGGTTTAAACAGCAGCTTTGAGCAGGTAGAAGAATGAATCAGCAAACTTAAAGACAAGTGACTTGAAATGATCAAATCTGACAACCAAAAAGGGAAAAGAATGAAGAAAGTGAACAGAGCCTGAGGACTTAAGGGGTGCCACAAGTGGATCAATATATATATTATGGGAATCCTAAAAGGAGAACAGAGAGAGGCAGGGGCAGAAAGCTTATTTGAAGAGACAATGGTGGCTGAAATATTCTCACATTTGAGGAAGACATGGAAATATAATACAAGAAGCACAACAAATTCCCAGTACAGTAAACTCAAAGGAGACCCACACTGAGACACAATAAAATCAAACTGTGGAAAATCAAAAACAAAGAATGTTGAGAGCATCAAGAGAAAAGCAATTGATCACATACAAGGGATTCTCGAGATTGTCAGCGTATTTCTCAGCAGAAACCCTGCAGACCAGAGGCCATGCAATGATACACTGAAAGTACTGGAAGAAAAAAAAAACTTTCAACTGAGAATTCTGTATCTGGCAAAACTGTTCTTCAAAAATGAGGGAGAAATTAAGATGTTTACAGATAAACAAAAGCTGAGAGAGTTAATTACTAGACTGGTCCTACAAGAAATGCTAAAGGGATTTCATCAAGATGAAATAAGAATCCTAGACAGTAAGTCAAAACCATACCAACATATAAAATTCTCCAGTAAAAATGAACACATGGGCAAATATAAAAATTATGTCATTATAATTTTGGTCCAAACTCTACCATTTATTACTTTATAGATTTAAAAGAAAAGAACAGAAATGAATTATAAATCTGTGTGTGTGTGTATGTGTATATATTTATATATATATATACAATATATATTATATATTATATATATAAAATATAAACGTGTAACTTGAGGCAATACCAAAAAAAATGGTGTGTGTGGGGGGAAGCAGTAAAGGAATAGTGTTTTTGTATGCAATTGGAGTTGTTGTTATCAGCTTAAAATAGATTGTTATAACTTTAGGATATTATATGCAATCCCCATGGTAACCACAAAGAAAATATCTATAGAATATACACAAAAGGAAATTAGAAGGTAATCAAAACATGTCATTACAAATATCAATCAAACACAAAAAAAGGTAGTAAAGGAGGAAATGAGGGACAGAAAACCTGCAAGGCATACAGAAAAGAAATAACAAAATGCCAATAGTAAGTACTTCCCTATCAGTAATGATTTTAAATGTGAATGGATTAAACTCTCCAGTCAAAAGACACAGATTGGTAAATTGACAGAATGGATTTTAAAAAAGGATCTAACTATCTACTATCTACAAGAGACTCACCGTTAGATTTAAGGACACACATAGGTAGAAAGTGAAAGGATGAAAAAAAATATTCCAAAAGGGGTGGCTATACTAATATCAGAAAAAAAATAGACTTTAAATAAACAATTAGTACAAGAGACAAAAAAAAAGAAATTATTTAATGATAAAAAGATCAATTAACAAAAAAGATAAAACAATTGAAATATATATGCACCAGACATCAGAGCTCCTAAATAAATACAGCAAAAATAAAATTGAAGGGAGGAATTGACATCTTTATAATAATAATAGCAGACGTCAATGCCCCATTTTCAATAATAGAACAACCAGAGAGAAAATCAAAAATCAATAAGGAAATAGAGAATTGAATGGCAGTATAGCTAAGAGTGGGCCTAACATATATACAGATCACCCACTCCCATAGCAGCAAAGTACACTTTTTTCTCAAGTGCACATAGAACATTCTCCAGGATACACCTTAGGTTAGGCCACAAAACAAATCATAATAGATTTTAAAAGATTAAAATCATTCAAAGTATCCTTGCTGATTGATCACAAAAGAATGACACTAGAAGTAAACAATACAAAGAAATCTGGAAAGTCCACAAATATGTGCAAATTAAACAATATACTCTTAACATGAATAGGTCAAAGAAGAAATTACAGGAGAAATTAGAAAATATCTTGAGATAACTGAAAACAAAAACATAACATACCAAAACTTACGGGATGCAACTGAAGTGTAAGAGGTGTTAAGAGGGAAGTTTATAGCTGTAAATGCTTACATTGAAAAAAGTTCTCAAATCAGTAACCTAAATTTACACCTTAAAAAAATAAAAGAAGTATACAAAAAAAAATACAGAATTCTTAGTGTTTTTACTGTATTTTTTCTAATACTTACGGAAGATGGGTGAAGTTTGAATGAAATCCTTGTTGATCAGTCATAAATAGTGCCATGCATTCTGCACTCCAGTGAGATGGTATTTCTGGTATACACCTACGCTGTGGGCATCCATACCACCAATATTTCACAAGATAACACTTTCTTCCATCTCTACCTTTGTACCTTTCTTACGTAACTCCACAAAGTCTTCTTGATGTTTACTCTGCCTCTTCATCATCCTAAGTCTCTATCTCTCTTACAGCACGTAACAATTGCTTCGTTTGAGTTGCTTGCAGTATATTTGTATCTTACCTTGTCATTCGTCTTCAAGTTTTTTGAGTACAAGATCTATATCTGATTTACAGTTCTTTCCCACTCAAGGGCCTGACGTGAGAGATGCTTGACAAATATTTGTCAAATGTATGCTGCTGTTATAGTTCATAAACATTATGTTATCATATGTTATCATAAACGTTATGTTATCATTAGTTTGGCAACACAAAACACACCCAGTACCTAACATAATGCCTTCATATATGAAGTACTCCCAAATTTCTGAATGAAGTAATCAATCAAAATGTGAATATTGGTTTTGTTTTGTTAGATATGGTTTCTTTTAGGTAAAATTGGAGGCAAGAAATATAAGGAAGTTATTGTCAAAACAAGGTTTAAACTTGGCTAATGGTAGTTTCCATGTTTCATAGATTCACATTTTAACACCTCTGAAGTAGCAGTACACTCGTTTTTAATTTTAAAGGCATAAAAAACAACGATCTCCTTTTAAGTATTTGCATCTAAGTAACAGTTTATGTCTGTATCTTCTAGAAGCAAGTGAGTGACAGGCTCTAACCAGGTTCATTTTCAGCAACTCCATCCTGGTCACCAGGAGGAAAATCTTTCAAAATCCTTCCAGGTAGTGATACTAAAGGATAGAGCTAGAGACACAATACTGACATGCAATTAACTGTAAGACTGAGATTAAAATGCATTGGACAAACAATAGATATTGGTTATCCTGAGGTGATATTATGCATGCACACCAGATTTAAATGCTTCATACATAATTCAAATTATGGTCTCATTTTATCTTTGTGACATAAAATACACCTGACAATTTTCTTAGATCTTCCCCTGAGGTGCCCTTTAGGGAAGGAAATCCTGACAAAATATTACCTGATTTTAATTATTCCACACAATATTCTCATTGTTTTATCATAATTATGTAGAAGATGTTGCCGAGGTATGAGTTCTGCCTGCTTAATCTAGTCTTGGTGAAGTTCTGCTTCATTGTGCCAAAGTCCAACTGTGTTTTTGTTTTATCCAATTATTAAAGTATAAAGAATAAAAGAAAAGAAAAGAAGAATAAACCAAACATAAGTTGGCATAAGGAAGAAAATAATAAAGATTGGAGCAGAGGTAAATAAAATAGAGGAAAATGATAGAGAAAATCATTGAAATCAAGAGTTGTGTCTTCCAAAGGATTGACAAAATTGGCAAATCTTTAGCTAGTTTTACTAAGAATAAAAGACAAAAGACTCAACTAAAAACAGAAATGAGGGAACATTACAACCAATTTTACAGAAATAAAAAAAGTACTATGAGTAATTGTACATCAACAACTTGGGATAACCTACATGAAATGGATAAATTCCTAGACACATACATCCTACCAAGATTGAATCATGGAGAAATAGAAAACCTGAACACATCTATAACTAGTAAGGAAATTGAATCAATAATCAAAAACCCTTCATCAAGGAAAAGTCCAGAGCCACATGGTTTCACTGGTGAATTCTACCAAAAGTTTAAAGAAGAATTTATACCAATCTTTCTCAAACTCTTCCAAAAAACTAAAGAGGAGGGAACACTTTCAAACTCATTCTGTGAGGTCAGCGTTACCCTGATTATCCAAATCAGACAAAGACAATAAGAGAAAACTACAGACCAATATCCCTGATGAATATTGATGCAAAAATCCTTAACAAAAGTTACGCAAACAGAATTGAACAGCCCATTAAAAGGATTATACACCATGATGTAGTGGGATTTATTCCTGGAATGCAAGAATATGTGAAACGTATGTTTAACGTAGAAAAATGGATCAATGTTATACACTACATTAACAGAATGAAGAGAGAATACCCACACAATTATCTCAATTGATGCAGAAAAAAAGTTTGATAGAATTCAATGCACTTTTCATAATAAAAACTTAAAAACACTAGTAATAAAAGGAAACTAACTCAACATAGTAAAAGCCATACATGAAAAGCCCACAACTAACATCATACTCAATGATGAAAGACTGAAATATTTTACTATAAGATTAGGAAAAAGACAAGGATGCCCTCTGTAACCATTTCTATTCAATATAGTACTAGAAGTTCTAGCCAATTCAGCAGAGTTACGGAATACAAAACATACACAAATTCAGTTGGATTTTTCTATATACCAACAATGAACAATTTGCAAAGGAAATTAAGAAAAAATTATATTTAAAATAGCATCAAGAAAAATAAAATACCTACTAATGAATTATCCAAGGAGGTGAAAGCCTTGACATCAAAAACAACAAAATATTGCTGAAAAAAATTGAGACACAAATAAATGAAAAGACATAGATGTTCATGGATCAAAAGACTTAATACTATTAAGATGTTGATACAACTCAAAGGAGTCTACAGATTCAATGCCTCAAACCTTGAAGGTGTTTTTATAGAAATAGAAAAAACCATCCTAAATTCATATGGAATGTTAGGGGACCCTGAAGGGCCAAAATGATCTTGAAAAAGAACAAAATATGAGGTCTCACACTTCTTGATTTTGAAACTTATTACAAAGCTACAGTAACCAAAATAATATGGGACTGGCATAAAGATAGATATATAACCCAATGGAATAGAATACAAAGCCCAGAGATGACCTCTCACATATATGGAAATGAAATGATTTTGAGAAAGGTGTCAAGACCACTGATTGAGGAAAGGATAGTATTTTAAAGAAAAGGTGTTGGGGAAACTGGATATCCATGTGCAAATAATAAAGTTGGACTCTTACCTTACACCATATACAAAAACTAATTCAGAATGGATCAAAGACCAGGGGCACATGGGTGGCTCAGTTGGGTAAGCATCCAACTCTTGATTTCAGCTCAGGTCATGATTTCAGGGTCCTGGGTTCAAGTCCCACATCAGGCTCTGTGCTGTGTGGACCTTTCTTGAGATTCTTTCTCTCCTCCTGCTGCCCCTCCCCCAAGCTCATGTGCTCGCTGTCTCTCAAAAAAAAAAAAAAAAAGGAAAGAAAAAAAAAAGCCCAAAATGGACCAAAGACCTAAATGTAAGAGCTAAAACTATAAAATTCTTAGGCAAAAAATCCCCCCAAAAACAAACAAACAAAAAAGAGAAGCTTCATGACATTGAATTTGGAAAAGATATCTTGGATACACCACCAAAGAATAGGTAACAAAAGAAAAAAATAGATAAATTGGACTACATCAAAGTTAAAAATTTCTGTGTACCACAGGAAAAAAATCGAGTGAAAAGGCAAGGTATGGAATGGGAGAAAATATTTTCAAATCATGCATTTGATAAAGAGCTAATATCTAGACTATATAAAGAAGTCCTGCAGCTCAACAAGAAAAAAACCAACGTGATCAAACAATGGCCAAAGGACTTGAAGAAATTTCTCCAAGGAAGATATACAAGTGCTCAACAAGCACATAAAAAGATACTCAAGGTGACTAACCACGAGGGAAATGCAAATCCAGACCACATTGAGATCCCATCTCACATCCATTAAGATGGCTACTATAGAAAACCAGAAAATAACAAGTGTTGGTGAGACAGTGGAGAAATTGGCACCCTTTTGTACTGTTGGTGGGAGTGTAAAATAGTGCGGCTACTATACAGATTAAAAATATGGTTACTGCATGATCCAGCAGTTTTACTTGTGGCTATACTATATCCAAAAGAACTGATAGTAGGGTCTCAGAGAGAGGTTTGTACACCCAGCATTATTCATAGTACCCAACAGGTGGAAGGAAGCAAGGCAAGTCTCAACTGACAGATGAATGGATAAGCACAATGTGGTATATATATACGATGGAATGTTATTTGGCTCTAGAAAGTTAGGAGATTCTGGGAGTGCCTGCACGGCTCAGTTGGTTCAGCAGCGGACTCTTGGTTTTGGCTCATGTTGTGATCTCAGGGACAGGATGGAGCCCTGGGTGGGGCTTTGTGCTCTGCAGGGAGTCTGCTGTAGATTCTCTCCGTCTCCCTCTGTCCCTTACCCCACATGTGTGAGGGTGCACCGCGCGTGCTCTCTCAAATAAGTCTTTTTTAAAAGATGAAAGAAATGAAGGAGATTCTGACGCATGCTACGCTGTAGATGAACCTTGAAGACATGCTGAGTGAAATAAGTCAGACATAAGAGACAAATACTGTATGATTCTGCTTGTATGAATATCTAGAGTAGGTCAAATCCACAGGTACAGAAAGCCCCAGGGGCTTGGGGCAGGAGAGAAAAAAGAAGTTATTGTTTAGTGGTGTTAAATAACAGAAATTTAGCTAAGTAAATTTTAAAGATTTAATTTGCTTTATTAATCAATTCATTGGATCTGACAGCATCCCATCTAACACGTAGTAGGGAGCTCCAAAGGGCTACAGAAAAGAAAAGGTTTTTAAAAGTAGAAAGGAGGGGCGCCTGGGTGGCACAGCGGTTAAGCGTCTGCCTTCGGCTCAGGGCTTGATCCCGGCGTTATGGGATCAAGCCCCACATCAGACTCCTCCACTGGAAGCCTACTGCTTCCTCTCCCACTCCCCCTGCTTGTGTTCCCTCTCTCACTGGCTGTCTCTCTCTCTGTCGAATAAATAAAATCTTAAAAAAAAAAAAAGTAGAAAGGGAGGGGAAAAATGGAAATTATTAGCAGAGAGTCCATTGTTATAGGCAAGATTGCCCTCCTAGGATAACGTGAGGAGTCTGTCAGTAAATTTCTTAGGCTGACCAAGAAGTTCCCATGTTGATTGGTTAAAGGTGACATTCCTGGGAGGTTGAAACTATAGTTAGTTTAAGTATTAAGTTTTGGTGGTTTACTCTCTCGAAACCTTAACTAAAGTGATACCACTTTGGGCCTGTGTTTACCTTTTTTTTTTTAAATTTTATTTATTTATTTATTTGACAGAGATAGAGACAGCCAGCAAGAGAGGGAACACAGCAGGGGGAGTGGGAGAGGAAGAAGCAGGCTCATAGCGGAGGAGCCTGATGTGGGGCTCGATCCCATAACGCCAGGATCACGCCCTGAGCCGAAGGCAGACGCTTAACCGCTGCGCCCCCCAGGCGCCCCCCTGTGTTTACTTTTTAACAATGGTTACAAGATTTCAGTTTTGCAAAACGAAAAGAATTCTGGAAATGGTTGGTGGTGATGGTTGCACAGCACGGTGAAGGTAGTTGATGCCATTGAACTCCATACTTAAAAATGGTTACAGTGATCAATTTTATGTGCACTTTACCACAATTTAAAAAAATAATAAAAAGATGACTATTAGTTTCCAATGCACTTACTTTCCTTCCCTCCCCAAATCCTATTTGTATTGTAAAAAAAAAAAAAAAAAAGTACAAAAAAGATTTTATTTATTTATTTTTTTTTTTAAAGATTTTATTTATTTATTTGACAGAGATAGAGACAGCCAGCGAGAGAGGGAACACAAGCAGGGGGAGTGGGAGAGGAAGAAGCAGGCTCATAGCGAAGGAGCCTGATGTGGGACTCGATCCCATAACGCCAGGATCACGCCCTGAGCCGAAGGCAGATGCTTAACCGCTGTGCCACCCAGGCGCCCCAAAAAAGATTTTAAATACCAAGAATTAGAGTGAGGTGTAGAGACTTTGGGCCATGTAAATGAGGAATAGTAATTGATGAATATCTTGCAAAAGTAACATCATTAAACTTTTAAAGAGTAACTGAATAATGACCAACAAATTGGAAGGAAGAAGGGGGATGAGGGGTCATGTCAGGGAGCTAATTCTTTTGTCTTTTGTAGGAGAATATTAATTGATTTTGTCTAAAATTAATAAAATTAGGACTAGTGGTATATGTTTGAGGTTTATTGTAACTGTAGAAGAACTAGAACATATTTTGATCATAAGTGATACTTTCAGTAACTGGGCCTGGTAGAGATGGATTCGGAAACTCTACATTTTCAGATTATACCCTTTATTATTTCTTAAAGGGTTTTTATTCCCTGTGCATCCATTGTTTTAATGATAATAATTTAAAACATTAATATAATACAACAAAGCATAGTGAATAATATAATAAACGTCTTTGTTCCTAATACCTAGATTTATCAAATCTGAATATTTTAACATTTGTACTTCAGATATTTGTTAAGAAGTAATATACATACATTTGAAGCCTCTTCCTATTCCTGTCCCTCCCCAGAAGAGATTGGTATTTGTCTTCTCTGTGTGTGTGTGTGTATGTGTGTAATACGAATGGTAAAAGACTAAATAGTATTTTTTAAAATTGAAAAACTGAATGTAAATGAAATTATGCTCTCCATATCATTTGACAATTTCCTTTTACTGCTTAATGTTATATTTGGGGAAGGAGGAGGTTTGGATCCCCAAAGTAAAAATTTTGATTTTTATTGCTATTGGTACTTACTTGTAGAAAATGTATAACTATATTAAAATATAATACTAATAATCTCTTTTGTGTAATTTGTATAAATAACATTTGGTAATCAAAGGCATTTATAAACTTTATATCAAAATGATCACTGAAGTCCTGTTTGGAGCCCAAACTAAGAAAAACATTGACAGAAAGGAGGAACTTGTCCTTTTAATGATAAAGAATTTTTTTTTTCTGTTTTAATTGGGTAGGTTTTTCTGAATTGTATCCAATGTCAAATTTCATAGCAATGTGAAATGCAAATAGTTGCACAGCCCATTTGCCAATTTGTTTTTGTTGAAGAAGGTATTGAAGTTGAATCAAGCTGTAAGTTTCTTCTCTGCTCAGGAACGGTTTCTAAACTATGGAGAGAAAGTGCTTCCCAGGACCTTAATGATTAGGCCCTTGTGGCCCCATGGTATTGTAGGTGCTGAGCTTTCATTAGAAATAATACTTGTCCCAGAATATTCTGTGTATCATTTCATTTTCTCTCTTCTATAGTGCTAGGAAATAGACATTATTTCCTCATTATTCAAATGAGGTAATTAAAGCATGGAGGCTTGTGAATCACCCAAGGTCACATAGGTACATGGTGGAATTGGGACTTAAAGCCAGATCCTTTTTCTCAAGAGCCTGTGTTCTTTCTATTCTCTGCCAATGCAGATAAATCTGAAAATATGTAAAAATCTGACTTGAGAAATAAATTAAGCTCATTTTCTTTTTTTATTTCTCCATCTGATTTTCATGGAGAGAGGTTGTTGTTTGTTTGTGAATAGGCTTCCACATATTTTTATTGGTCCTGGCTATGTGACTATTTTCAAGGCTTAAAAAACTGAATGCTTTTCACAATGATATTGACAACTTCTATCTGAGATTATCAGCTTTGCCAGAATAACTCCTTCATCTTCTCCCTATCATACATGTTTGTTATATTTCCATGGCTATTTCTTATCTTTTTCCTCCCTCTTCCCTAGCTCCCTTATGTCCAAATTCAGTATAGCTCATGGCATTAATATCAGTGGGCCTTCTTATGATGTGGTTATTTGTACTAAATGAGAAAAACAAATTTAGAAAGGTTTTGCAAACTGTGATAAGCTATGCATGTCAAAGAGATCTAGAAATATATATTTTAATCTGAAGATTAAGGTCACTTTCACTTATGTGAGGATTACCAGTGATGTCAATGAACATGAAAACACATACATTTTCCCCCAGTTTTGTTGATTCCTTGAAAACTTAATGGCCATTATTTGGTTCTTTGTAAATAAAGGGGAAAGCATGAGAGAGTATATGCAGTGCTTTCATTTGCATGTAGAACAGCAGAAATCCAAGGCACTGTTAAAACCATGCGTTTTTTTTTTTAGCAGAGTTTTTTTTCCTGCAATTTAAAATTGTTAATTTTTGTCATATGTAAATTATACCTCAATAAAGTTGATTTTAGGAAATTTTAGAGTTAAAATAAAACAAAATTCCACCACTGTGCCACCCCTTAAGAGCTAATGAGCATCAGCAGTGGCTGCTGACATATCCAAGAGAGACAACTAGGCCCTATGCCTTCTGCCGAAAGAACACACCACTACTGAGAGTCACATCAAAGGCAGGAACCCACATCGGGTCACGCATCTGGATGCCACATTCAATTTACAGGTAATCCAGCAGCCAGATATGTTAAACTACTCCATAAAGCTTCAGCCAGCAAAATCGTACTGTAAGAAAAATCCGTACTTTATAGAAAAAACAATCCTTATCAAGTAAATTTTAAGGACAAAGTGAAAGAGATGGGAGGGAAACCTGTAAATTAAGATACATAGCCTATCGAAAGGAGGTTATGATTCGTCATCTTCTTTGTATTCTTACCTTTTGTCACCAAACTTCACATTATTCTTCCAGGGGGGCTTGCCAGTTCCACTCCTTGACATTGGGGTTAGACACACTTGGTTTATCCTATTGTTGATATCTTATATTTATTATGAATAATTAACCAATACTTATATGTTAACTAATGTCCATAATTTACTTGGATTTCTTTGGTTTTTATCTACTGTAGTTTTCTGTTCTAGGGTTCCATTCAGTAAACCATGTTACACATAATTATTACATTTCCTTAGGCTCCCCTTGATTGTGGCAGTTTCTCAGACTTCCCTTGTTTTTGAGTAATCTCTACACCCAATGTGGGGCTTGAACTCACAACCCCAAGATCAAGAGTTGCATGCTCTACCGACTGAGCCAGGCAGATGTTCCCTTTGGTTGTTTTTGATGAACTTCATAGAGTGAAAGTTTATCTGATATTTTTTTCATGATTAGATTGGGAGTACGGGTTTTGGGAGGAAGATGACCACACAGACCAAGGGTATATGCTATCAACATGATGTCACTGTTGATATTGACCTTGATCACCCAGCTGAGATAGTGTGGGTCAGGTTTTTCCACCATTAAATTACTCCCTTCCTTTTTCATACTATACTCTTTGGAAAGAGTCATCATAGAAAGCCACTCCTCGAGGAGTGGGAAGTTATGCTCTCCCTGCTCGAGGCAGAATGTCTATATAAATTATTTGAAATTCTTCTGCATGGGAGATTTGTTTATTTTTTCCCATTTATTTATTCCATCATTTATTTATATCAATATGGACTCTTACTATGGGTTATATAATCCAACCCTACTTTATTTTGTTGCTCAAATTGTTCCAGCTCTAGCCATTGGAGCCCTTTCAGTTGGCTCCTGTGTCTCTTAATATTTCTCTCATCACTGTATGTGGGTTTTTGTTTGTTTTAGTACTTCCTTCCTGTCAAGCACTAAAAGATAATCTGGGCTCATGTTGTATATTTTCTCTAACAGCCTAAGACCCAGCCACTTTTTCCCAAGAAGCTCTGGTTCCTTTTATTGGAGAATGATACAAGAAACCAAGTTCTGGGCACTAGGTATGGTCATTGCTACTGGGATAATATTTACTTCTAGGCCTTCTCAGCTAGCAGAACAAAGAGGTAGGTGTGTATACTAACTTCCTATAGAGACATATTTACAAATATTTCTGTATGTAACTGTATCACAAGTTTGTACTGATGTCTCCAACTCTAATGTATTACTACATGGACCAGTCTAGCCTTTTTCTCTTGTTTGCCTGTAACCTCCTAATCTAACAGTGGGAAACCTGGCTCCCATCACTTGCCATCCATTTACTTAGTAGTCCAGTTTTAGTATACTTGAAAGGTGGTCTCAGAATCAGTATCCCATTTCCCAAGGAATAACTTTGTCAGCTAGAGTACAGAGTTTATATGCATTCTTATGGACTCCGTTCATTTGCAAAATTGCTTAAGTGAGCACCTCTCCCTCCCCCTTCAGTGAGGTGGTTCCAGGCATTTATAAATACAGTTAGATTCTTTTGTCATAATGTGCACTCCATATTGGGATCCCCTGAATTCCTAAATGACTTTGTAAAATTTGCATATATTAAAGTACCCTCTTTGTTCTATAAAATTCTGTGGGTTTCAACAAGTGCATAGTGTCATATTTACCTTTACAGTACCATACAGAATAGTGTTACTGCCCTAAAAATGGTCTGTGCTTCATCTGCTTAATCTTCCCTCTCTCCTAAACCCCTATCAAGGACTAATCTGTCTACACAGTTTTTATTTTTTCAGAAGGTCATATAAATGGGATCATGCATAGGTAACCTTTTCAGACTGTCATCTTGTACTTACCACTATGCAGCTAAGGCTCGTTCATGCTTTTGTGTGGCTTTATAGTTCTTCTTTATCCCTGAATAGTATTCCATGGAATACTATTATACATGGTTGATTTAGCCATTAACCCGTTGAAGGACATCTTGGTTGCTTCCAGTTTGGATGATTATGAGTAAAGCTTCTTTTGAATTTTTAAAAAGTACTTCTTTTTTAAGATTTTATTTCTTGGGGGGGGGGTGAGTGAGCCACCTGCGTGTGAGCCAGGAGAAGGGCAGAGGGGGAGGGAGAGAGAAAAGAAGAGAATCCTAAGCAGACTCCGTGCTGAGTGTGGAGCTCAATGAGGGGCTTGATCTTACAACCCTAAAACCATAGGTTTTGTGTGGACATGTTTTCAAATCATTTGAGGAAATAAATACCCAGGAGGCTCAGCTTTGCAAGAATGTGTCAAAATGTCTTCCAAAGTGTCTGTACCACTTTGCATTTCCACAAGCAAAGAATGGGACTTCTTGTAATTCCACATTCTTGCCAGCAATTGGTATTGTCAATATTTTGTATTTTAGTCATAGAGTGACTAAAGGTATGTTGTGCTGTCTTGGTTTTTTTTCCCCTTTAATTTTATTTAAATTCTAGTTAGTTAACATATAGTGTAATGCTGGTTTTAGGAATAGAATTTAGTGATTTATCACTTACGTAGAATACCCAGGGCTCATCACAAGTGCCCTCCTTAATCCATCACCCGTTTAGCTCATCTGCAGCCCATCTCCCCTCCATTAACCCTCAGTTTCTTGTCTATAGTTAGGATTCTCTTATGGTTTGCTTCACTCTCTTCCCCCCCTTCCCCTATGCTCATCTGTTTTGTTTCTTAAATTCCACATATGAGTGAAATCATATGGTGTTTGTCTCTCTCTGACTGACTTGTTTCGCTTGGCATAATACACTCTAGCAAAAATGAACTACTGGGTCTTCATCAAGATCAAAAGCTTCTGCACAGTGAAGGAAACAATCAACAAAACTAAAAGGCAACCTACAGAATGGGAGAAGATATCTGCAAGTGACATATCCGATAAAGGGTTAGTATTCAAAATTTATAATTTGCATTTCTTTGATGCCATATAACATTGAATATCTTTTCATATGCTTATCTTCCATCTGTGTATCTTCTTTGGTGAGGTATATGTTCAGATCTTTTGCCCATTTTTAAATTGAGTTGTGTGAGTTTTTTTTCAAGTTATAAGTATTCTCACATATTTTAGATATAATTCTTTAATAAATATGTATATTTTCTCCCAATCTGTGGCTTATCTTTTCATTATCTTAGTGTGTTTCATAGAGTAGAAGTTTTACATTTTGATATATTAAGGCTGTTGACTTTTTTTTTTTTTCATGGATTATGCTTCTGGTGTTGTATCAAAAGTCATCATCAAACCCATGGCCACATAGATATTCTTCTATGTAATCTTGTAGTTTTATAACTTTGAATTTTACATTTAGGTCTATGATTAATTTTGAGTTAATTTTTTAAAAACATGTAAGTTCTGTATCTAGGTCGATTTGTTTGCATATGGTATCCAGTTTTTTTTTTTTCCAGCACCATTTTTTTGAAAAGACTTTCCTTTCTCCCTTGAATTATCTTTGTGCTTTTGATGAAAATCAGTTGACTATATTTGTATGGTTCTGTTTCTAACCTGTTTGTTTTGTTCCATTGGTGTGGGTTTATTCTTTCACCAATACCATACTGTCTTGATTACTGTAGCTAAACTAAGTCTTAAAATTGGGTAGTGTGGATCTCCAAGTTTGTTCCTCTTTTTCAGTATTGTGTTGATCATTTTAGGCCTTTTGCCTTTCCATAAAACTTTAGAATCGATTTGTTGATATTTGTAAAATAGGTTGCTGGGATTTTGATTGGGACTGCCTTGACTTCATAGATAAAACTGGGGAAAATTGACATCTTGACAATATTGAATCTTCTAATCCACAAATATGAAATATCTCTTTGTTTATTTAGATTTTTAAAATTTCTTTCATTGGTGTTTTATAGTTTTCCACCTGTACATGTTTTTTAAGCTGAAGTATTAAACCTAAGTATTTTTATTATTATTTTTGCTACTATGCTAAATTGTATTATTTTCAAATTTCAAATTCCAATTATGCATTGATAGTATATAGAAAAGCAACTTGCTGTTTTGTCTTGATCTTGTGTCCTGGAACTTACTACCTTTACTTAATAGTTATAGTAGCTTTTTTTGTAAATTCTTTGGGATTTTCTGCAGAGATAATCATATTTTCTGTGAATAAAGACCATTTTATTTTTTACTTCCCAATCTATACACTCTTTATTTCCTTCTCTTGTCTTATCGTACTAGCTAGGACTTCCAGTGTGATGTTGAGTAGGAATGGTGGGAGAGGACATCCTTGCCTTAGTCACAGTCTCAGGAGGAGAGCATCCACTCTATTGTCATGAAGTATGATGTTAAGTATAGGGTCTTGTGTATGTTCTTTACTATGATGAAGCAGTTCCTCTCTATTTCTGGTTTGCTGAGAGCTTTATCATGAATGGGCATTGGATTTTGTCAATGCTTTTTCTGCTTCAGCTTAAAAGATCATGTGATTTTGCTTCTTTACTATGCTGGTATGGTAGATTACAATGATTGATTTTCAGATGTTGAATTGGTCATGCACATCTGGAATAAATCCAACTTGGTTGTGTAGTATAATTATTTTTTATACATTGTTGGATTTGATTTGCTAATATTTCGTTGAGGATTTTTAAGTCGATATTCATGGGAGATATTTCCATTCTTGTAATGTTCTTGTCTGGTTTGGGTATTAGCAAAAGAGTGTTAGACTCAAAGAATATTGTTAGGAACTTTTCCCTCTACTTCTATGTTCTGGAAAAAATTGTGGAGGATTGGGATTATTTCTTCTTTAAGTCTATGGTAAAATTCACCAGTGAATCCATCTGTCCCTGACTTCTTTTTTCTTTTTTGGAAGATTGTTTTTTATCTATTCAATTTCTTTAATAGATAACAAGGCTACTTAGATCATCTATTTCTCCTTGAATTTTGGTAGTTTGCATATTTTAATGTTTTGGTCCATTTCAACTAAGTTACCCAATTTGTGGGCATACACTTTTCTTTACTATTCTTTATTATCCATAAATGTGCATGGCATGTATGGTGATATTTTGGTTATGATATTGATAATTTAATTTTGATATTGGTAATGTCTTCTTTTCTTGGTTTCCTGGATATTTACCTATTTTATTGATATTTTCAAAGAGCAAAAATCTAGCTTTGGGTTTTATTGATTTCCTTATTTTCTTTATTGTTTTCCTGTTTTTAGTCATTGATTTATGCTGTGATTTTTATTATTTCTTTCTGCTTGCTTTAGGTACAAATTACTTTTTTTCTCTAGACTCCCAAGGCAGAAGCTTAAGTTATTGATTTTTGATCTTTCTTGTTTTCTAATATATGTATTTAGTGCTAGAGTTTTCCTCTGAACACTGCCTTTACTGCATTCCACAAATTGTGATAAATTATATTTTCATTTATTTCAAAATGTGCTTAAATTTCTGTTGAGATATCATCTATGACTCATGGGTTATTCAAAAGTGTGTTGTTTAGATTCCAAATATCTGGGAATTTTCCAGCTACCTTTCTGCTAATTGATTTTTTAACTTAATTCCATTATGGTCTGAAAACATACTTTGTGTGATTTCTATCTTTTACATTTGTTAATGTGTATTTCGTGGCTCAAAATGTGGTCTTTCTTGGTGAATGTTCCAAGTTTTAGAGGAATATGTGTTCTGTTGTGTTTGATGGAATATTTTATAAATGTGAATTAGATCTAATTGATTGGTAGTAATTGACAATTCAGGTCATCTATATTCTCACTAATTTTCTGTCTACTTGGTCTCCCAATTACATGAGAGGGGTGTTAAAATCTACAAATATAATAGTGTATTTGTCTATTTATCCCTTCAGTTCTATCAGTTTTATTGACTCATGTATTTTGATGCTCTGGTATTAGGTGCACACCACACATTCCGGGTTGTTAGATCTTCTTGGAGAATTGACTTCTTTATAATTATATAGTGCTCTTTTTAAATCTTTGATTATTTTCCTTGCTTGGAAGTTTGCATTGCCTGACATTAATATGGCTACTCCAGCTTTCGACTGATAGATGTTAGTATGGTATCTCCTTCTCTATCCCTTTACTTTTAACCTGTGTGAATCTTTATACTTAAAGTAATTTTCTTAAAGACAGCTTATGGTTGTGTCTTAATATTTATCCACTCTGACAGTTTGTCTTTTAATTGGTGTATTTTGACCATCTATGTTTAAAGTGAGTACTGATATAATTGGATTAATGGCTCCATGTTTGTAATGAGGTATTATAAAGAGGTATTGTTTGTGGACTATATTCTTTGTTTCTTCTTTTCTCTCTTTTTATGCCTTCTCTGATTTTTTCTAAAGATTGATTTATTTATTTTAGAGAGAGAGAGGGAGAAAGAGTATGCACAAGTGCGGGGAGGGGCGTAGGGAGAGAATCTCAGTCCTCCTCTGTGCTGAGCAGGGAGGCCAATGTGGGGCTCAGTCTCATGACCTGAGTTCAGTTCATGACCTGAGCTGAAACCAAGATTCAGAAGCTCAACCGGCTGAGCCACCCAAGTGCCCCAGCCCTCTCTGTTTTTAATGGGACATTTATGTGATTCCATTTTATCTGCTCTCTTAGTGTATCAGTTATACTTCTTTAAAAACATTTTTTTAGTGGTTGCTCTAGAGTTTATAATATTCATTTTTTAACTAATCTAAGTCCACCTTCACATAATGCTGTGCCACTGCATGTGTAGCACAATTGCCTGATAACAGAGTACTCTCTCCATTTTTCTTTCCTGTGCCTCGTAACATTGTTGTCATTCATATCGCTTATCCACATGCTATAATTATCCAATACATTGTTACTAGTATTAATTTAAACAGTCATCTTTTAACTTAACTAAGAATAAGAACAAGAAAATATTTTAATTTACCTTCATTTATTTCTTCTTTGATACACTCCATCCTCCCACCCCCTTTTTTTTGAAGACCTATGTTTCTGATCTATGTAATTTCCCTTCTGCCTAAAAAAAAAAAAAAAACTTCTCAAAGTTTCTTAGAAGTTATGTCTGCTGATGATGAATTACCTCAGTTTTTACTTGTCTGATAAAATCTTTATTTCTCCTTCAATTTTAAAGTATGATTTTTCTGGATATAGAATTCTAGGTTGATGATTTTTTTTTTCCCTTTCAACACATTAAGTATTTCACTCCACTCTTTTCTTGCTTGCATGGCTTCTGATTAGAAGTCCCCATAATTCTTATTTTTGTTCCTCTATAGGCAAGGTGGTTTTCTTTTTTTTCCCCCTCTCTGGCTTTTTCATGTCTTCAAGGTTTTTCTTTCTCTTTGGTTTTCTGCAGTTTGAACATGATAGGCCTAGGTGTGGAAATTTTTAAAATTTTGTTTTGGTATTTATCCTGCTTGGTGTTCTCTGTCCTTTCTGGATCTGTGCTTTGCTTTCTGTGATTAAATTTGTAAGATTCTCCACCATTATTGCATCAAATACTTTTTCTGCTCCATTCTCTTTCTTCTACTGGTATTCCAGTTATACCAGTTCTTGGATATTTTGTTCTGTGTGTTTTTTCTTTTTCTTTTTTTTAAAATTTATTTGACAGAGAAAGAGACAACCAGCAAGAGAGGGAACACAGCAGGGGGAGTAGGAGAGGAAGAAGCAGGCTCCCAGTGGAGGAGCCTGATGTGGGACTCGATCCCAGAATGCCGGGATCACGCCCCGGGCTGAACGCAGATGCTTAACGACTAAGCCATCCAGGTGCCCCTTTTTTCCTCTTTGCATTTCAGTTTGGGAAGTTTCTATTGTATATCAAGCTCACTAATTCTTTTCTTGGCTGTGTCACGTTTCCTGATGAGCTCATTAGAGGCGTTCTTTACTTCTGTTACTATGTTTTTTGATTTCCAGCATCTCCTTTTGAGTCTTTCTTGAAGTTTCCATCTGTCTCCTTATATTATATATTTGCTCCTGTATATTGTTTATTTTTTCCACTAGAACTCTTAACATATTAACCATAGCTTTTTTAAATTTCCTGCCTGATAATTCCAATATCTGTGTCACATCTGAGTTTGATTCTGATGATCGCTTTGTCTCTTTAGATTTTTGTTTTTCTTGACTTTTGGTGTATCTCATAATATTTTGTGGAAAATTGAATTTGTATTGAATACCAGAGGCTGATAAACGGACTTTTCGTAAGAAAATGTATGTTAATGTGGGTTTAATGTTTGTTGTAGCTATGGTGCCAGAGACTTCGGATCCCTCCAGTGTCCTTATTTTGGTTTCGCCTTTTGACTTTGGGCTTTTATGGACGCCTCAGAGAAAGTCTGTTGCTTGCAGTTCTTGCCAGCAAGTCTGTTGTTACAATACCAGAGCTCTGTTGCTGTGATGGTAAAAGGTGGGTAAGAGGAGCAGTCTGTAATCTTAAAATTAAATCTCAGTCTTCTTGTGAGTCTGCGTCTTTGGTTATAACCTTCACAATTTGTCCAGTGGCATGGTTGGTTTTTTTTTTTTTCTTCTTGCCTCATGCTTCCTTCCTTGGTTTCAGTGTTCCCAATTGATTTCCAGAAGCCTTGACTCCTGTTAACATTTTTCCCCCCTCTTAGGTGAGACAGGAAGGCCAAAGGGGTCTAGAGTGTGAGGAATGATCTTCCCACATCTGAGATAAGGCTCAAATAGGCATTTTGTGATAGTAGGCCTCTGTTGTGGAGAAGACTTTGGGATTATTTCACAATGATTACTCTTGACCCTCTCCCTGACAAAGCCAGGAGGAAATCTTCCTCCAGTTCTCCTTTTGAGAACCTGGTGGGGTTCCTGGAAGTAAAGCCCTTCCTCTCAAGAACTTAGCCCCCAAAGAATTTGTCATTCTCACACTACTCCACACCCACTCTCTGGCAATTAACACTTAACCATTTAAGTGTTCCTAATTTATGGCTCCCGAAGCTTAAATTACAGGTAGGCCAATCTTGGCTGTGACTCTCTGTACATGCCTTTCTCTCAAGATTTGGAAGTATTGATTTACTTTGCAACCTCAGTTCTCTTATGGGACCAAGAAAGGTCATTGATTTTCAGATTGTTCAGCTTTTCTTTACTGTACAGACAGGAGTGATGCCTTTTAAGCCCTACATTTCAGAGCTGAACCTGGACATTTTTATATTTGAAAGTTTTCTTCATATAAGTTTTACACATGGACTCATCAAGTGTACTCCTACATATTGATTCTTTTTTGTTCTTATTGCAAATATGGTTTTCTCTATCATCACAACCTTTAACTGGTTTGCTTGTTTTTATGAAGGCCGTTGATTTCTTCAAGTTATTTTTACATCTTGTTACTTTATAAATTTTTTTGTTGGTTAAGTTTCTTTTATCATGAGGTAATACTATCATAACAGTATCACCGATATCATGTAATTATACTAAGTAATAGTATAATTATACATATGTGTGTGTGTGTGTATAATATACCATATATTTTTTTTATTATGCTAAGAAAACAAATCTCAGTTTCTGTTTTCTTGAATGTTTTCACCAGGACTGGATGTTAAATTTTTGTCAAAGGAATTTTCAGTAATCTATGGTGATACTCATATGAGTTTTTCCTTAGATTTATTAACATGGAAGATGATATTAATTGGTTATTTTATATTGAACCAAACTCGCAGTCCTAGAATAAATCCTATTTGGTCATGTATTTCTTTCTTTCTTCTTTTTTTGAACTGTCGCAGCTTTATTTCATGACATAACAGAAATATGCCTTTTCTAAAATACTTCATTAAAGTTATCGACAGTACAAATATTTTCCTTTTAATGGAAATGATTTACTTTACAAATCTATTGTGAAACTTTTGTCTAGTTTTGCAATTCTCAGATATTCCAGTGCAAAAATAGATTCCATTAGGGACAACATAAGGTGCTTGGAATGAAGGGCCTGTGATATAGAAAAAGCACAAAACATCGCTTAATTTCGGAATATAGGAAGGGAAACAAGAATAATTAATCTTTATGGAAATATAAACATTCCATAAAAAGGGATGCAACAGTTTTGAGAATTTAGAGCTATAGTACTATAGTACTATGTTATTACTAATAAATAGTAACAAGGGTGCAAATATCTCAATATCGAAGTAGTTCAGTGTTATATGACACATGGCTCTTTGGAAAAAAATTATCTGATCTGTACAACCATGAGAAAAAAACATAGACAAATGCCTTTAGTCAGTGATTACAGTGAATGGATGATGTGTGACATTTAATAATCACAATGCCTAGGCTTTCAGTACAAATATTGAAATATGGTAGTTTGGGGTTTGGCTGTTTGTTTGTTAACAATGAACTGGGCTGGATATTTATGTTTAAAGGGCTTTGTTGTTGTTTTCTATTGTATTTTTCATATGCACAGTTGTTAATAAGATTTTCAAGGTGTCCAGAAGAAGCAAAAGCAAAAATCTTGAAACACTTTTTGTTTGAAAGTTCTTGAAACTTACATAGTTACATTTACACAGGCAATATATAAAAATTTTACTTGATTGAGTAGGGTTGGTAAAACTTTCTACTATAATTAGACTTAGGAAAATCAGAAAGATAACTGTTTGGGTAGTCTAGAAGATAGTCATAGTAGTGAAGTTGATGTGCAACTGCAGATTGTTTCTAGCTTCTGAAGAGGTCCTTTTAAATCTAAATTGAGATATATTTTTTCCAAAGGAATTCACATTGCCTGTTGATTTTTTAGAATATGGCCTTGAAGTCCAAGTAATTAAAGCAAGGAGTTGCCCATGGATTTAATTTAATAGAGTTAGAACATGATTCTAGTGAAATGGGGAAACTAACAGAAGTTTGATTTTAAAAACAAGAAACAAGGAGAAACTAAATTATTCTATGAATTTTATATCATTAAAAATAGCATAAAATATAATGATTTCATGCCAATAGTTATTGGAAATATGCCTTCATTACTTTTTAAATCATTTTAAAAAACAACATTGGCATTAATTTTGAAGTCATTTTCTTTTGCAAGTAACAAGTTATGTGATAACATACTTTAATTTTAAAAGGAAAATAAAGATTAACTTGAAATAATTCTGAAACATATTTTTAGAGTCAATATTTAAATTTTAGGGAAAAGAAAAGCAATTAGTAAAAATACTGAAAAATCACTTGAACTTCACCAAATAGTAGTTCTTTCATATTTTTGTTGTCTTCACATATTTATTTCTTAGTGTTGTGTAGGATTCTGTTTTTCTATTGTTGTTTTTAGTATTTTTACATTGATATCTGTAAGTGTATAACTCTATAGGGTGTTTTTGTTTTGTTTTGTTTTTTTTTTTGCTTAAAAAATTCAGATTTAGGTATCAGTGCAATACTTTTTTAAAAACTGGGAATTTTCCCTTTATCTTCAGTGTTCTAGAACAATGTATAAACCATTGGAAATTCTGACTCTTAAAAAGTTTGATAGAATTTTCTTCTAAAATTATCCGTGCAAAGTGCTTTTAAAGTGATGTAGTTTCTTAATAACTTTATTTTTATCTTCTTTGGAAAATGTTATCTATCTATAATAGAGTTAAATATCATTAGTCTGTATTACCCTAGGAAATTATCCATTTCAAGTAGGTGTTCAAAGTTATTTGAGTAGAACTTTGCAATGTAATCTCTTATGTTTTTAATTTTTCTGTTTGAGTGGTTGTTTCCCCTCATTTCTTATTTCTCATATTTATGATTTATCCCTCATTTTATTAGTTTCTTTAAAACACACCTACAAGAATTTTTGTTGTCTATTTTTCTATTCTCTACCTCATTAATTTCCACCTTTTTTTTTCTTTGTGCTTTCCTTTTACTTTGTTATTCTTTTTAGAGATTTTTGAGCTCATTTTCAATTTATTTAGATTCTTTCATTTTTTTGACTCACAAAAATGATTTGTCTATGAATTTTCCTCTAAACATTAATTTCTGTATATCCCTGTATTATCATTTTTTTTTTTTTTTAGAAATTCTGTCTTTTCAATTTTTTTCCCTTTCAATAGGAGTTACTATGAACATGGCCATTTAGATTCCTTTGCATGATACTGATTTCAATTCCTTTGGCTATATACCCAGAGGTAAGCTTGCCGAATCACATGATATTTCTATTTTAATTTTTTGAGAAGCCTCCATACTGTTTTCCACTACGGCTACAAGAATTTACATTACCATCAACAGTGCACAAGGATTTCCTTTTCTCTACATCCTCATAGCAGCATTATTCACAGTAGTCAAGTCATGGAAACAAACTAAATATCCATCAGTGGATAACTGGATAAAGTGTGGTTTTTATATGCAATGGAATATTAGGTAGCCTTGAAAAAGAAGGAAATCCTGCCATTTGATAAAATATGGATGAACCTAGAGAACATTATGCTAAGAAATAGGCCAGACACAGAGCAAATATTACATGATCCCACTTGTCTGAGAAATCTAAATTAGACTCATAGAAGCAAGGAAAGTGGAAGTGGGAGATACTGGTCCAAAGACATGAGGTTCAGTTACACATGATAAATATATCCTGTTATATACACTCTATAGCAAAGTGTGTGCACTTACCAATATTGTATACTGGTAACAGAGCAGATCTTATGTTAAATGTTTTCAGTCATAAAATGAGCAAGTAAATCAGTAAATAAATAGTGTGGAAGAGAACTTTTGTAAGTCTTGGTATGTTTATGGTTTTGATTGTGGTGATGGTTTTATGGATGCAAACTCATTAAGTTATATTCATTATATGTAAACACACACACACACACACACACACACACACACACACACACACACCCTGCTTTTTATATGTTCCATGTTCCTCCAACAGGAGGAGTGGCTGGAAAAATTCCATTTCATGACCTAGGTGGTGGTTCCCAGGGTGATCATCTTATAGTGGTTCACTAAGCTACACATTTTTTAATGTGGATTTTCTCCATTCACTTTATTTTATAATGAAAAAGATTTAAAATATTTAAAAATTATATAATCCCAAACCCTATGTTTATACTGAGAGAAACATGTAGTTTTGAGAAACTAAGTGGTTAGCTAAGGAGCACATAGCTAGTTAGCAACAGAACCAGGAAGAGCAGCCAAATATTATCCTAATAAATGAGAAAAAAGAGTATCAGTAAAGAGAAATGATATTCTTGAAGAGAACAGCATGGAAATAGTGAGTTGTGGAGCATTTCAGTGTAAAGGTGCTACAGTGCTCTGACATCATTGAATGGTACCAGTCAGTAAGTAGTATTCACTGAAATTATTAGTCTTCCTGGGTGTTACTTCATATACTGATTCATAAAGTTCAGCTTGTGTCCTCACAGTTTGCCACTGACTGAGGTTCAGCGTAGGTGGGTACGGACTCACAGCGTCTTTCTACCCATGCTGATTGCCCTCGGTGACAGTGAGGATACAGCTGATACCCAAAGAGGTGGAAGGACTTTCCCAGGCTTGTTAGGGGCCCAGCCCCTTCCTTATGGTAGTCTAGTCCTCTTTTCAGTTTACTAGGCTGGCTCTCATTTACTTGGAGAGAGAAGTTGAATTGGTTTTACATTTTCAATGAAATGGGGGTCTTACTAAAAACAGGGCTGTTTCTCCTAGGGGAGGCTTAGGAGAGGCCACATGGCTGAGGACAATGGCAAGGAGGTGGCGTAGGTACTTGTTTTGAGGTAGCATTTGTATAGCAAGATATGATTTTACTTAGATTTGGGGAGGGGAACGGGGGAGTATCAAAAAGCTCTGCGAAACACTCTTGGCCTCTGCAATGATTAAGATTTTAGGTATTTTTGCAACCTGTTTTGCAGTATTTTGTTGTTCTTATTTAATATTTAGAATTATTGTGTAGAATATAAATAATCAAAAAACTTTTTTAGTCCTCTTTTTAGCCAGTTTGCATTCAAGTACTTTAAAATTAGACAATTCATCGAGATAATGTTAGGTATATTTGCCTTACTATATTTATGGCTGTATGTTTCCTAACACTGTGTTATCTACTCTTTCCTAGTAATACAGAATGAGGCTATGGCCCTTAAGTAGGCAGTTTTGAGAAAGAAAAAGTCTAGATGCTGCTCTTTAGAGGTAAACTGATAAACAGACCAAAGCATTAAGGAAACCGCAACAACCTACAAATAACACCTGTTTTAAATCAACATTTTTCTCCAATCTGTGGCTAGAAATTCAATGTGTATTCTCTGTGAGGCTCATAAAAGAACAACTCTCCAATTTAAAGGATCTAATGGCCTTAAAGCCTCTTGAGAAATCTAGATTAATGGAGCTTACTCAGAGAGTCGCAGACATAGGAAATCCTGCTGGTGAATGCGTAGCATTTGGACCCAAGAGCTAAAACGCTATCTCATGAGGCAAAAGCAAACAGAAATATCCACAGATGTAATAAAACACTGATGATGTAAGTTTTTCCTGTTGTGTGTTCGGCTTTGCAGATGCAGCGTGGGTTTATACAGAAGTACATCAATTATATCACCTTGAAGTGTAGATTATGGAGAAATCCAGGTTCATTGTCGCCATTCAGTAGTTTCCGAGTTCCCTCAGGATCCTGCTGGCTACAGTCATCAAAGTGCTAAGCTGGCTTCCACTTGTGGAATGTCCTCCCTGAATGTCCTTATTTTCCTTTTTACCACTTAAATTGCACGTGTTGATCCAAACCTTAGAATTAAAATACTACCGAAACAGTTGCTGCGGTTTTTTAAGGTAAACTCCACTCGCGTTCTCTTAGGAGGTCAGGATTATTCGTGTAGCCTCCACTTAAAGGAGGAGGAAGCTGAGGTGTAGGCCAGTGATGAGACGCTCAAAGTCACCCAGTGATAAGTGGAAAGACCGCAGTAAGGACCAGTGATTCTCTGGGGAAATTGAGGCCTCTCTCCCTGAACCAAGCTTGGCCAGCCCAACTGAACTCATTTCTTCTAACCCCACTGCTAGAAAGTGGCTTGGGAGTACCCGAGATGAAACTTATCTTTGCAGTACCTGTTACATACAATAAAAGTTTGATGACCAAACTAATGGTACACACAAGATTTTGGAGACAGAAAGAGTAGGTGATTATTTTCGGCTACTTGAACAAAGGTTTAAGATCAGAAAAGTAATTTAGCACATATGTTGAATTGAGTGTTGTCAATTCAAGCAATTCCTATCTGAAGGCTGATGTGGAAGCATCCTTGCTTGGCCGTAGCATACATCTGATGTCACCGATCACTGTTGTTGTGACTGTGTTACTGACATCCCGGAGAGTCAAGAGTCTGTTGTTTTAGATTAGTTCAGATTTTTAAATAACCAGCAGAAGTTCACAGAATCTGGAAATTTAAATAGCATTTTGACTGTGCCAGGTAGGGACCTTAACAGTCATTACTATTTACAGTCACCTTTATTTCAAAACAGAATTTGAATCATAAAACATTTGAAAGACCTGCTCACAGAATCAAGGGCTGTTCTCCCAAGGGAATAAATTCAGTATTATAAAGACCTGTGCTTTCTCCCCTTGGTTTTTGTTTGTTTGCTTGATTTTTTTTTTTTTTTTGTTCTTTTTCATTTTGCAAAAGAGCAGTGTCAGTTTTGTTATGGGTTGGCATTGGCTTGGGGCCAGTGTCTGTGTCTGATATCTGTGATGGAGACTTTAGAGCCCTGTGACAACATTCCCACCTGGCCTCAGAGAAGTGTGATGGGAGTCATGTATATCATTGCTTAAAGACGAGCTAGAGGGATCCAGAAGAACCTCTCTCATTGGCTGCCATCAGAGCAGAGGGAGAAACTGGCTGAAAAATAAAATACCAGTGCTTGGGGTGAGCAAATTTCAGTCTTAAATGAAACATAAGGGTGGCAGAGTCAGTTTAATTGTTTAATTAGAAGTAACATGTCTCAGTGAGAAGAATAGGGGTTAATTTCTAAGAATAAATGGTTCAACGGATGATAAGCCCTACAAGGTTTACACTAAAAATGAATTATTTTTCCAAAAGGCACGTGTTTGGAAGGGCAGTTTATCTTTATGGTCACCTCTGCGTTAGCCATTTGGATCATGAGATTTCTTCTTTCTGCCTTGTTTGAGTTGCTGGAAACGAAATTTTGTTGTCAGTTGTAGGAACACTAATACAAAAAGCAGAATTTGTGCGCCGTGTTGGTACGCATAGATCATAATTGAGGGCCGTGAGAAATGTGCAGCTGCTCTCACTGCTCCAGGAAAGCAAATGTTTTTGCTGTGTTACAAGTCTATGTGCTTATACCTCCCTAACTTGCTCCTTTCAGAATAATTTCCCCAGAGTCAGATCCCAGCCAAGTGCAGCCTTTACATATCAAGGCGGGCATAAATGCTAGCTTGAGGCTTTTTCTGAAGTTGTAAAAGGTTGACGGGTACTTTATTGGTTGGCTCGAGTATGAAATTATGGAGGTTTTCATATCCAAACAGCTGCACTTAAATTTTCCAACCCAAACACCTACCCATTGATTCAAAATCAGGGGATAATTGGAAAGGAACTTCATAAGACTCTGGCCTTTTAAAAAGGAAATAAAGTTGTTTAAAACATGCAAATTATATTGTTCATTGTGGCTTCTCTCTCTCTCATAGTAGTAGTCGTACTTTCTTTCATGCCCTGCTTGGCTGTTTATGTTTGGCATCTGTGTCTCTTTTGTTTCAATTCTAAGATATTCTTTTACTCCAGTAAGAACGAATTCTTCCCTATTAATTATACCAGAGGTGACATGGGAATCCTCATTATCTATGCAACTGGGTGAAACTACAGCAAAACAAAATGGATTTCTCTTGGATAAAATCTGCATATTGGTAAACAGCACACTTTATCTCTGAGATAAATATTACCACCTTTTTCTGATTGTTGTTCTGCAGTTCTTATGAAAAACAACATCAAAATAAATCAGAAACAAAAATCAGTTGTTTCTTTACAAAATGGTAAATATATATGTCATATTCCCTCAGAACTGTAAATGGCTTTTATTACTATTTTTTTATTCTAGTTGTAATTACATTAAGTAATTTGGTTTCCAGAGGAGTTTGAATAATTAAAAAGCACCTGCTGATTTTCTCCGGTAGAGTAAAAAAGTATTTTAATAATACACAAACAGCAGAAACTAAAAAAGAAGAGAGTAGAATACAAGGATCATTTTAACTAACTGATTTATTAATTTTCAAATTTCAAACTTATCATTGCGTTTATACCAAGATGTGCTCCCTAATAGCTGCAGATATTACCAATAAATTAGCTATATTATTTTTTATGTAACTTAATGATAAATGCTGTCCCCCCCACCTTGATCTGGCCATTTAACATCCATATTGGGAGATGTGAACTCCAGTTGACTCCTTGGATTACCTAGGGACTTGGGGTAACGGCCAGCATAGATAAATGATATCCACAGATAATCTCAGGACATTTTAGCTTTCATCCCTCCAATCTCCCCTACTTCCAAATTATTTCAAAGGCATTGAGATGCAGCAAATGCACTGAGTGTGTTTTTTTCCATTTCCTACTTCGGTTGATTACCTTAACAGAAGTCTAACGCAAATGGAACGCTCGATGTACAAGCATGAGGAAAGAGGCATTGAATTTAGCTCCTCATCATTTAGTAAGCATGCCTGAATTGGCCACGCTCCTTTCCTTGCAGACCATTGTTGTTAGCCTCCTCAGATTCTGAACTTCCTACTGGTAAAACTGGTCCTGACCATTTTCCATGCTCAGAACCTGACTGGGACAGAGGGTCCGCCCGCTGCAGAAGCCGGCTTGCGGGCACAAGCAGGGCTAGCATCTATTGTCAGTGGCTGATTACCTGCGCCTGGTAACAGCTGTCCCATCCGTCATGATGAACTCTTTCAGACTCAAGGGTTATTTTTACCCCATTCTGTTGTGGAGCCGAGGCTGGAAGAGGCTGTGTTTTGGTGGTTCATCCTATCAGTTTCAGAGAATGAAAACATGACAAAACACCTGAAAATTTGGCACTAGCCACACGGCAACTTAAACAAGAAAGGCCGTCACATCTCTCTTTGAGGGCTATATTGTTGGCGAGGCCGTTTTTGTGTTTCTACACAATGCTCAGTTCTTGCCGTGTGAAGCATTGTATGTGGGCTTAAGGGTAGTTGGATGGCAGAAAACCTCTCTGTTAAAAAATTTATTTTGGGGGCGCCTGGGTGGCGCAGTTGGTAAGCGTCTGCCTTTGGCTCAGGGCGTGATCCTGGCGTTCTCGGATCGAGCCCCACATCAGGCTCCTCCGCTGGGAGCCTGCTTCTTCCTCTCCCACTCCCCCTGCTTGTGTTCCCTCTCTTGCTGGCTGTCTCTCTCTGTTAAATAAATAAAATCTTTTAAAAAAAATTTATTTTGATGTTCTTCCTGCTGTTTTTTCAAGTTAGGACTATCCTGGAAGTAGGCATTATTTTTATTTCCTTTGGAAAACAAGTGGCAGATGCAAACCAAGAATCTCTCTGTTTATGTCACTGTAAATAATTTGTAAGTTTATAAGTTCACTTATTGTCTATTTTTACTTTTCACAATAAAGAATCATCTGAGTTTCTCTGGTTTTAGAGAAAAATAAAGATTTGGCCATCCAAGTTTTAAACCTTCAGTATCCAAACACCAGGAGGGGCTATAAGATAACATTAAGGAACAGGTACACCCACCCCCTCCCTCCACCCTCCAACCCACCTCTGGTTCCCCCTTCCCTTCCAGGATTTACAGATTTGAAATTCTAGTTCCACAAAGTTTGTCAACCAAAATGTTTTATTTGACCTTAAATGTTCAGATTCTAAGGTATTCAGTATAGCAGGTCATCTTCTGGATTTCTCTTTCAAGGGAGGACAGTAGCCTTGTCAAGACGTCAGGGACATTAGTAAAGATTTGCAGAGAGATATTTTCTACATGCCTCTAACCAGGAACTATCTGTGGAAGGATAGTGATTAAAGGATATTGGTACTGTTTTTGTTTTGTGTACTACCGTTTAAAATGTAATAATAAGAAAAACAAAACAAAACAAGGTGAGACTGTGAAATGAAACTCTGGAGCTTGTGTATTACTTCTTGCCAGGATGAGACTTTGCTTTTCCAATCAGAAATCAGGGAAGGCTGTGAAGATAACCTTTTCAGGCACATACCTAAAAATAAATTTAGTTGTATTTTTCTCATGAACCAATAGCATCATCTCCTGGGGGAAGCATTCTAATAAGCAATTTTTTAAAATTATTAGCTTTGGGGTACCTGACTGTCTCAGTCGTTAGAGCATGCAACTCTTGATCTTGGGCTTGTGAGTTCAGGCCTCACATTGGGTGTAGAGCTTACTTAAAACAATTATCAGTTTCATTGAGATACAATTTACATGAAATAAAACTAGCTAATTTGAAATGTATAATATGATGAATTTCAACAAGTGTATATAGTCATGTCACCACCACCAAAATCATGTTATAGAACATTTCTATTATGAAAAAAGTTCCTTCATGCCTCTTTTGTATCACATCCTGGACCCTAGCAACCACTGTTCTGTTTTCTGTGACTATACTTTTACCTTTGCTGGAATTTTATATTAGTCTTTTGTGGCTAACTTTTTTTTTTTTTTTTTTTTTTTTTACTTTTCACAGTGGCTTTGAGAATTATTCCATGTTGTGTGTTGTATTAGCACTTTATTTCTTTTTACTACAGAATGGTATTCTATTATATGGATATATCTTAATTTGGTTTATATTCACAAGTTGATGAACATTTGGTTTCTTTCTAGTTTTTGGAAATTATAAATAAACCTACAATGAAGAGGGGCACTTGGGTGGCTCAGTTGGTTAAGCATCTGCCTTCAGCTCAGGTCATGATCCCAGAGACTTGGGCTTGAGCCCTGCAGTGGGGAGCCTTCTTTTCCCTCTCCCTCTAATCCGCCTGCTTGTGCTCTCTCTCACTAGCTCTGTCTCTTTACAAAAAAACAAAACAAAAACAAAACAAAACCTATAGTGAAGATTCTTATGGAAGTCAGTATGGACATATGCTTTTCCTTTTCTCTTGAGTAAATACCTAGGAGTGGAATAGCTAGAACATATAGTAGGCATGTATTTAATTAAAAAGAAAAACTGTTGCAATATTTTCTGAAGTGGTTGTACCATTTTATTTATTTTAGTTTTTAATTTTAATTTATTTATTTGAGAGAGAGAGAGAGCATGTGAGTGAGCAGGGGGGAGTGGCAGAGAGAGAGGGAGAAGCAGGCTCCTTGCTGAGCATGGAGACCAGTTCAGGGCTCGTTGCCAGGACCCTGAGATCATGACCTGAGCTGAAAGCAGACACTTAACCAACTGAGCCACCCATGCATCCCTAGTTGTATCATTTTACATTACTACCAATAGAGTATGGAAATTCCAAATCCTCCAAACGTCACCAGTACTTGGTATAGTCAGTCTTTTTCATTTTAGCCATGCATGGTGGCTTTAATTTGCATTTCCCCTAATGATTAATGATATGTTGTATCTTTTCATGTGTTTCCGTGACATCCATAGAGCTTCTTTGGAGAAGTTTTCATTCAAATAATTGGCCAATTTTTAATTGGGTTGTGTTTTCTTACTGAATTTTGAGAGTTCTTTATATATAAAGATACAATTCCTTTATCAAGATTTACACCTTGCAAATATTTACTCCCAGTGTGTGGCTTCATATTAATTTTTTTTAAATTTCAGGACTAGAATTTAGTGATTCATCCCTTACGTATAACACCCAATGCTCATCCCAACAAGTGCCCTCCTTAGCGCATCACCCATTTAGCCCATCCCCCCTACCTATCACCCCTCCAGCAACCCTCCATTTGTTCTCTATAGTTAAGAGTCTCTTATGGTTTGCCTCCTTCTCTGTTTTTATCTTATTTTATTTTTCTTTCCCTTCCCCTGTGTTCATCTGTTTGGTTTCTTAAATTCCACACATAAGTGAAATCATGATATTTGTCTTTCTCTGACTGACTTATTTTGCTTAGCATAATACACTCTAGGTCCATTCATATTGTTGCAAATGGCAAGATTTCATTCCTTTTTATGCCTGAGTAATATTCCGTTGTATATAGATACATACCACAATTTCCTTATCCATTCATCAGTTGATGGACATTTGGGCTCTTTTCATAATTTGGCTATTGTTGATAATGCTGCTGTAAACATTGGGGTGCTTGTGCCCCTTTGGATCAGCATTTTTGTATCCTTTGGATAAATACCTACTGGTGCAGTGCTGGATCACAGGGTAGCTCTATTTTTAACTTTTTGAGGACCCTCCATACTGTTTTCCAGAGTGGCTGCACCAGTTTGCATTCCCACCAACATGGCAAAACTGTTCTCCTTTCTCCACATCCTTGCCAACACCTCTTGTTGCCTGAGTTATTAATTTTGGCCAAATAAAAAAGATTTTATTTTTATTTATTTTAGAGAGAGAGAGAACAGGGGGGAGGGGCAGAGGGAGAGGGAGAGAGAGTCCCAAGTGGACTCCACTCATTGTGGTTTTGATTTGTATTTCCCTGATGATGAGTGATGTGCATTTTTTTCATGTGTCTGTTAGCTATTTGTATGTCTTCTTTGGAGAAATGTCTATTCCTGTCTTCTGCCCATTTCTTAACTAGATTATTTATTTTGTGGGTGTTGATTCTGATGCCTTCTTTATAAATTCTGGATACTAGCCCTTTATCTGTTATGTCATTTGCAAATATCTTCTCCTATTCTGTCGATTGCCTTTTAGTTTTGTTGATTGTTTTTTCACTGTGCAGAAGCTTTTTATCTTGATGAAGTCCCAATAGTTCATTTTTGCTTTCGTTTCTCTTGCCTTTGGAGACGTGTCTAGTAAAAAGTTGCTGTGGCCGAGGTCACAGAGGTTGCTGCCTATGTTCTCCTCTAGGATTTTGATGGTTTCCTGTCTTTCATTTAGGTCTTTCATTGATTTTGAGTTTATTTTTGTGTATGGTGTAAGAAAGTGGTCCAGTTTCATTTTTCTGTGTGTTGCTGTCCAGTTTTCCCAACACCATGTGTTGAAGAGACTTTTTTCCATTGGATATTCTTTCCTGCTTTGTTGAAGATTGGTTGACCATATAGTTGTGGGTCCATTTCAGGATTCTCCATTCTGTTCATTGATCTACGTGTATGTTGGTTTTTTTTTTTCCCCTAGTACCATACTGTCTTAATGATTACAGCTTTGTAATACAGCTTGAAGTCTGGAATTGTGATGCCTCCAGCTTTGGTTTTCTTTTTCAATGTTACTTTGCCTATTTGGGGTCTTTTCTGGTTCCATACAAATTTTAGGATTGTTTGTTCTAGTTCTGTGAAAAATGCTGGTGTTGTTTTGATTGGGATTGCATTGAATGTATAGATTGCTTCGGGTAGTATAGACATTTTAACCATATTTGTTCTTCCAGTCCATGAGCATGGAATGTTTTTCCATTTCTTTGTGTCTTCTTCAGTTACTTTCTTAAGTGTTCTATAATTTGCAGTCTACAGAACTTTTACCTCTTCGGTTAGGTTTATTCCTAGGTATCGTATGGGTTTCGGTGCAGTTGTAAATGGGACCGATTCTTGGATTTCTCTTTCTGCTTCTGCATTATTGGTGTATAGAAATGCAACAGATTTCTGTGCATTGATTTTAATCCTGTAACTTTGCTGAACTTGTATATCAGTTCTAGCAATTTTTTGGTGAAGTCTTCTCGGTTTCCTACATCGTTTCATGTTATCTGTGAAGAGTGAAAGTTAGACTTCCTCCTTGCTGATTTGGATGCCTTTTATTTCTTTTTGTGATCTGATTGCTGAGGCTTGAACTTCCAATACTATGTTGAACAACAGCAGTGAGAGTGGACATCCCTGTCATGTTCCTGACCTTAGGGGGAAAGCTCTCAGTTTTTCCCCATTGAAGATGATTTTAGCTGTGGGTCTTTTGTATATGGCCTTTGTGATGTTGAGATATGTTCCTTCAATCCATACTTTCTTGAAGGTTTTTTTCAAGAAAGGATGCTGTATTTTGTCTAATGCCTTTTCTGTATCTATTGAGAGGATCAAATGGTTCTTACACTTTCTTTTATCAGTGTGGTGTATCTCTTTGATTGATTTGCAGATATTGAACCACCACTGCAGCCCAGGAATAAATCCCACTTGTCATGGTGAATAATCCTTATAATATACTGTTGGATTCAATTAGCTAGCATCTTGTTGAGAATTTTTGCATCCATGTTCATCAGGAATATAGGTCTGTAATTCTCCTTTTCAGTGGGGTCTTTGTCTGGTTTTGGAATCAAGGTAATACTGGCCTCATAGAATGAATTTGGAAGTTTTCCTTCTATTTCTATTTTTTGGAACAGCTTCAGAAGAACAGATATTAATTCTTCTTTAAACGTTTGGTAGAATTCCCCTAGGAAGCCCTCTGGCCCTGGACTCAAGTTTCTCGGGAGATTTTTGATTATGGATTCAATTTCTTTGCTTGTTATGGGTCCATTCAGGTTTTCTATTCCATCCTATTTCAGTTTTGGTAGTTTATATGTTTCTAGAAATTTATCCATTTCTCCCAGATTATCCAGTTTGTTGGCATGTAATTTTTCATAGTATTCTCTTATAATTGTTTGAATTTCTGCGGTGTTGGTTGTGATCTCTCCTCTTTAGTTCATGATTTTATTTATTTGGGTTCTTTCTCTTTTCTTTTTGATAAGACTGGCTAGGGGTTTATCACTTTTGCTAATTCTTTCAATGGACTAGCTCCTAGTTGCATTGATCTGTTCTATTGTTTTTTTTTTTTTTTACTTCTATATTATTTCTTTTTTTAAAAAGAAGATTTTATTTTTATTTATTTTAGAGAGAGAGAGCAGGGGGGAGGGGCAGAGGGAGAGGGAGAGAGAGTCCCAAGTGGACTCCATGCTAAGCACAGAGCCTGATTCTGGCCTTGATCTCATGACCCTGATATCAGGACCTGAGCTGAAATCAAGAGTCAGTTGCTTTAACTGATTAAGCCACCAGGTGCCCCTCTATATTTTATATCTGCTTTAGTCCTAATTAATTCCTTTCTTCTGCTGATTTTAGGCTTTATTTGCTGTTCTTTTTCGAGTTCCTTCAGGTGTAAGATTAGGTTGCATATTTGAGACTTGCTTTTTGAGGTAGCCTTGCATTGCTATATACTTCCCTCTTATGACAGCCTTTGATGTGTCTCAAAGGCTTTGGACTGTCATGTTTTCATTTTCATTTGCTTCCATGTATTTTTTAATTTCTTCTTTAATTTCCTGGTTAACCCCCGGTTAATTCTTTAGTAGGATGTTCTTTAACTTCTATATATTTGTGGTCTTTCTAAATTTTTTCTTGTCAAGTTTCATAGCATTGTGGTCTGAAAATGTGCATGGTATGATCTCAGTCTTTTTGTACTGGTTGAGGCTTGATTTGTCACCCAGTATGTGATCCATTCTGGAGAATGTTCCATGTGCACCTGAAAAGAATGTGTATTCTGCTGCTTTAAGGATGAAATGTTCTGAATATATTTGTTAAGTTCATCTGATCCAGTGTGTCATTCAAAGCCATTGTTTCCTTGTTGATCTTCTGCTTAGATGATCTGTCCATTGGTGTGAGTGGGGTATTAAAGTCCCTTACTATTATTGTATTATTAACAATGAGTTTCTTTAAGTTTGTTATTAATTGATTTATATATTTGGGTGTTCCAAATTGGGGGCTTAAATATTTATAATTATTAGATCTTCTTGTTGGATAGACCCCTTTATTATGATATAGTGCCCTTCTTCATCTCTTATTAAAGTCTTTGGTTTAAAATCTAGTTTGTCTGATATAAGGATGGCTATTTCAGCTTTCTTTTAATGTCCATTAGCATGATAAATGGTTTTCCACCCCTTCATTTTCAATCCGGAGGTGTCCTGGGGTCCAAAATTAGTCTCTTGTGAGCAGCATATCTATAAGTCTTGTTTTTTAATCCATTCTGATACCCTCTGTCTTTTAATTGGAGCACTTAGTCCATTTTCATTCAGAGTAATTATTGATATGAATTTAATGCCATTGTATTACCTGGAAAGTTGCTGTTCCTGTAGATTATCTCTGTTCCTTTCTAGTCTTTGCTGCTTTTGGTCTCTCTTTCCTGCTCAAAGGTTTCCTTGAATATTTCTTGCAGAGCTGGTTTGGTGTTCATGAACTGCTTTAGTTTTTGCTTGTCTTAGAAACTCTTTATCTCTCCTATTCTGCCCCTTTTTCCTGCCCTTCTTCTGGGAGTCCTATGATATGGATAAATATTGTGCTGTGTGGAATCGCTGAGTTCCCTAAATTTATATTCATGATCTGATAGTTTTCTTTCCCTCTTCTTTTCAGCTTCATTATTTACCATAATTTTATCTTCTATATCACCTATTTGTTCTTCTGTTTCTTCCGTTCTCATTGTGATTACATCCAGTCGGTTTTGCATCTCATTCATAGCATTTTTTATTTCAGCCTGACTAGTTTTTAGGTCTTTTATCTCTGCAGCCAGGGTTTCTCTGGTGTCTTCTGTGCTTCTTTCAAGCCCAGCTTGTATTGTTATGACTGTTGTTCTAAATCCTTGTTCAGATATATTGCTTGTATCTGTTTTGAACAAATCCCTTGCTGTGGTTTCTTCTTGATCTTTCTTTTGGGGAGAATTCCTCTGTCTTGTTATTGTGTCTAGGTTTCTGTCTTTTGCATGTTATGAAAATTTGTTATGTTTTCTGCTCCTGAGAGTAATACTGTATTAAGAAGGAGTCAAACATCATCCAGGACCTGGTACTTCAGAAGGGGTTTCTGGTGTATGCCATATGCACTCTGCTGTTGTGTTTTGTTTGCTCTTTTCCATAGGACAGTCCTCTGCAGAGTTCCTTCTTGCTTGCAGTGGGGAGTGTTTGGACCTTTAACTAGATATGATTTGGTTTGTTTGTTAAGATAAACCTGATTTTAAAAAAGAAAAAAAAAAGCCTGATCCAAGAAAAGAGAAAAGGAAAAGGAACAAAAAAGCAAACAAATAGACAAACAAAAAACTATAAGCCTGACTCCAAAGAAAAAGAAACAAGGAAAGAAGAAAAGAAAAAAAAGGCCCGATCCAAAAAACATGAAAAGAAAACAAACCCACAAATGAACAAAAAACTATATGCCTGATTCCAAAGAAAAAAGAATAAAATAAAATGAACAAAAAATTATATATGTAGAAGGAAGGGAATACTGAAGAGAGGGAAATCAGAGGGAGAGATGAACCATGAGAGACTGTGGGCTCTGGGAAACAATCTGAGGATTTCAGAGGGGAGAGGGGTAGGGGGATGGAGTAGCCCAGTAATGGGTATTAAAGAGGTCACATGTGGCACTGAGCACTGGGTGTTATACCCAAGTAATGAATCATGGAGCACTACCTCAAAAACTAATGATGTGCTGTATGGCGACTGACATAATAAAAAAAAAAAAAGAAAAGAAAAAAATTATATATGTATTTGTATGTGTGTGTGTGCGTGTGTGCGTGTGTGTGTGTGTGTGTGTGTGTGTGTGTGTGTGTGTATAAAGAAAGCCTGATCCTATTTCCACCAGACCTGAAGCTGACGCTTTGGAGCACTCTGTGATTAGTAGACTTGGTTGTGTTGGTCTTCCGAGGGAGAGGCCTGCTGCACTGGCTCACAGTCAGACCTGCCCTAGTAAAGATGTCCCTGCTGGGTGCAGGGGGTGGTGTTTGGTGTAGGCGACTCCAGCCTCCACGGGAGGCACTGTATGTCTCTCTGAAGTGTTAATTTTTTGTGTTAATTTTGTATGTAGTATGAGTTGAATCAAAATTCATTTTTCTGGCATATGAATATCCAATTTTTTTAGCATTCTTTAAAGACTATCCTTTCCTCACTAAAGTACTTTTGCACCTTTGTCAAAAATAGTCGTGGGTGGGGTTTATTTCTGGATTCTACATGATCTAATGACCTATTTCTCTATTTTTACATAAATACCAGGCTGCCTTGATTTCTGTAGGTGGACCAGCCACATTTGTGGGGTTCAGTATAAAATGAAAATATGGGTCCTTTATTAAAAAATTATTAAGGATTTCAAGGCAGTAATAACTGAGCATTACACCCAGCACAAGGCCCTTCTGAGAGTGGGGCCTGGTGCATGGGTCCATGAAGCTGGCCCCAATAGTAACATTATAATATGTTTTGAAATAAAAATCAGGTAGAGTTAGTATTTCCACTTTGTTCTTCCTTTTCAAAGTTGTTTTTGGATATTCTAGGTTCTTTATAATTCTATATGAATTTTAGAAACAGCTTGTCAATTTCTTTTAAAAAAAAACCTGCTGAAATTTTTATTGGAGTGCAGTGAATGTACAGATTAATTTGGGGAGGGTAAATATCTTCACAATATTGAATCTTCAGATCTATAGGGCTTATTTATCTTTCCTGAGTGAGTTTTGTAGTTGGTACCTTTCATGCCCTTTCTGGGCGTACAGTTGTTCATATTTTTTCCTTACTGTCCTTTTACTATATGTAGACTCTTTAGTGATATCATGCCTCCTGTCTTTGATCTTGGCAGTTAATATCTTCTTTCTTCTTTTCCTGGTCAATCTGGCTAGAGTTTTATTGATTTTATTAGTTCTCTCAAGGAATCATGTTTTGATTTCGTTGATTTTCTTTATTTTACCATTTTTGTGTTTTTTATTTCATTGATTTCTGCTCTTATATAATTTCCTTTCCTCTGTTTATCTTTCATTTAAATTCCTTTTTCTTTTTCTCATTTCTTAAGGTGGAAACTGAGGTTGATTTGAGCCCTTTCTTCTTTTGTAATATAGATGTTTAGGGTATAATTTACCCCCTAATTATTGCTTTTGTGACATCCTACAGAGTTTTTAATGTTGTGTTTGCATTTTTATTCAGTTAAGAAATTCTCTAATTTAAAACATTTCTTCTTTTAAGTGTTTATTTAAAAGGATGTTATTTAGATTCCAAATATTTGAGGATTTTCCAAACATCTTTCCATTATGTATTTTGAATTTAATTCTATTGTAGTCAGAACATTATTTGTATAATTTAAATCCTTTCAGATTTATTGGGATTTGTTTTATCACCCAGACTGGTTTATTTTGGTAAATATTTCATGTGTGCTCGAGAAGAATGTGTATTTTGCTGTTGGCTGGGCAGTATTTTATCAATTTCAATTAGGTCTAGTTGGTGACAGTGTTGGTTCCAGTGTTCCTTCCTTTGTGTAGATCCATATTTCCATCTGGAATTATTTTCCTTCTGCCTGAAGGACTTCCTTTAACACTTCTGATACTGTAGGTCTGCCGGCAATGAATTCTTTCTGCTTTTTATGTCTAAAAATGTCTTTGTTTTGTTGTCACTTAACGAATTCTTTTTCTGGGTAGAGATTTCTAACTTGACAATTTGATTTTCTCTTTCAGTACTTTACTAGTTACCCCCATTGTCTTCTGGCTTGCGTTTTTTACTAACGGAAATCTATCATCGTTATTTTTGTTCCTATTTATGTAATGTGTTATTTTCTTCCTGCTGCTTTCAGGTTTTTTTTTTTTTTAAAGATTTTATTTATTTATTTGACAGAGAGACAGCCAGTGAGAGAGGGAACACAAGCAGGGGGAGTGGGAGAGGAAGAAGCAGGCTCCTAGCAGAGGAGCCTGACCTGGGGCTCGATCCCATAACGCTGGGATCACGCCCTGAGCCGAAGGCAGATGCTCAACGACTGAGCCACCCAGGCGCCCCTCAGGTTTTCTTTTTATCACTGGTTTTGAGGAAATTCAATTTGATGTACCTCTGTATAGTTTTCTTCATGTTTCTTGTGCTTATAGCTTTGCAAAAATCTGTTGGATTTTAATTTTCATTAACTTTAGAAATTTTCAGCCATTATTCTTTGTGTCCTGTGCTCTCTCTTCACTTCTTCAGAGAATTCAATTACATGCATATTAGGCCACTTGACCTTGTACCACACAGCTCATTACTACTCTTAACTATTTTCTAAATTATTTTTGCTCTGTGTATTTCATTTTGGATAGTTTCTGCTGTGATTTATTTAAATTCACCACTCTTCTTCTGCAGTGTCTAATTTCTCGTGAATCCTTTCTAGTGTTTATTTTATCTTAGGCACTGTGTTTTCATCTAGATGTTTGATTTGGGTTTTTTTTTTTTTAATCTTCTGTGTCTTAACTTTTGTGTGTCTAAAAATGCAATTATAGTACCTCCTTTAATGTTTTTGTTTGCTAATTCTGACATGTGGGCCAATTCTGGGTTGACTTTGAGGATTTTTCTTATCATCATGATTCCTGTTTTCCTGCTTATTTGCATAATTGGTAATGTTTGTTTGGATGCTAGACACTGCAGTTTTATATTTTTGGGTGCTGGATATTTTTATATTCCTGTCAGTGTTCTTGAGTTTTGTTGTGGGAACAGTTAAATTACTTGGAAGCAGCCTGATCTTTTTGCATCTTGCTTCTAAGATGTGTAATGCAGGGCCAGCATAGAATTTAGGGAGGGATATTTATTTTTGACCAATGAGATGAATTCCTTTTGAAAACCCTACCCAGTATTTCATGAATTATGATGTTTTCAAGTCTGGCTGATTGTGACAAACACTGATCCAGCACCGTGTGCACGCTGGGTCCTATTTCTTGTAATCTTTTGTGGTGGCTCTTTCTCTAGACTCAGTTAGTTTCCTTCCACACATATACTGATTTTTTACTAAAAGAGGACCCTCTGCAGATTTTCAGAGTCTCTCTCTGTTCAGCATTTCCTTCTCTAGTACTCTATCCTACAAACTCTAGACTACTTAATATCCCCAGATTCTCAGCTCCATCTCTAGCCAGGTTGTCCATCAGGCTCTGCTTGGGTTCCTTCTCTGTTCTGTGATCTGGAAATTCTCGGAAGGCCATATATCTGGGACAGTCATATTAATTACTTAGTTTATTTTTTGTCTCACTGGGATCACTGTCCTTCTTCGCCTGATGTCCAGTATTTTGAAAACCATCGTTGATATATTTTGTCTGTTTTTTTTTTTCTGTTGTTATTTCAAATTAGAGATTTGAGGGTAAACCTGTCCCTTCTTGACTAGAAGTGATTTCTTTACTCTTTTACATTGTTTTCCTTTCTTTAAAAATTGAGGTGTATTACCCACAAATGGGTAAAATTGACATATAACATTATAATTAGTTTTAGGTGTACAACATAATGATTTAATATTTGCATATATCACACTCTTTTTAATTTACTTGACATCACATCTCAGTCTCGGGCTTTAGATATATGTTTATTTTCTCTCTCACTGAGGTCAGGTACTCTATTTTGTTCATTTTTTGTTGGACATGAGTGAATGAATAAATAAATGAAGGGTATGATCTAAAGGAGAAGATGACAATGACATGGAAATCTTGAAGCTTTTTATAATCATTTGTCAAGTTATCTTGATTTATAGTTGTTCCATGTTAATCTTAGTAGCTCTTTTCCAAAGATTTGGAAGCTCTTTATTGGTAATTTTTCTAATGGTATGGGAAAGGTCCTTTCTCCTCATTTTGCAGAACAGAAAGTAGAACATTTGAAAAAACATTTTTTGGAGTGTTAAGAAAATTAATTTACATTATAAAATGAATATAAATAGGGGTGCCTGGGTGGCTCAGTTGGTTAAGTGTCTGCCTTCTGCTCAGGTCATGATCCCAGAGTTCTGGGATTGAGCCCAGTGACTAGCTCCCTACTCAGCGGGGAGTCTGCTTCTCCCTCTGCCCCCGCACTCCCCACTCGCGTGCTCTTTCTCTCTCAAATAAATAAAAAATTTTTGAAAAAGGGAAAATACGGAATTATTCACTTCTGGAAAATATTGAATATGTAAATTGGAATACAAATTTTAATTTGTTTCTGGGTAGCTTGGTGATAATTATGAGAGTTCTAAAATTTAAATCTAAGCTTTCGATATTTCTTTTTTGGTTGGTTCTAGAAGGGCCGTACCTTATGTGAATTACACAAATTCTTTTTGAAAAATACTGAATCAGTAGTTTCCACAAATTATCCAACTCCTCATTACTCTTAGTTTCCAGTATGAGAAATCCCATTTGATTTATGGTGTAACAATATCTGTAACTATAATAGTTCAGTTCTGATGAATTTTTATTTTATTTAAAAATAGTGGCACAAGATAAAATTTCAAACATTATAAAATTCTCTCTTTCACTTTATATATTTAACTAAATTTTGGAAAATTTATATGAGAGTACTATACCCACTGCTATGCACTTGCTTTTTTTATTAACATATTTTAAAGAAATGTCTCTATTGGCTTTTATCTTTCTAATGCTCTTTTTAAATTGATGCTAAATATTCCTTTATGTGCAGGTTTTATAATTTATACAATGAGCACCCTTGAAGTTGAAGTTTTAAGTAGAATTCTTTGACCAACTAAAAATATTAGTATCAGCCACACTTATTTTATATTTGGTATTAAACATCTGTGAATACTTTTGGGTTTTTATTTTATTTACTAAATGTTCTGGAATTTTTGGCCATTCCAATTGGCACATGTAGATCATAAATTTTGGTCAAGATAAAGTGTGAAGGCTTTAAAAAGTCCACAAAAGCAACCTCTGTAGCAGCTTCTCTTGGCAAAGAACAGCCCAGAACCAAGCCAATACGTCTTTTCAGCCTCACTGCTTTGCCTTGTAGGTGTTTCAGAAGAACACTTCAATTCATATTTGGCTGGTGGTATCCAGTAGTTTGAGATAAATGAATACCACAAATGAGTTCTGGTCTGGTGACCGTACATTACAAAAAATTTTGGATTCGTATTTATTCTTTTTTTGTGAATTTCAGGTTTTTTGAATTTGATATCCATCCTGTGGAAGGAGGCATAATGTTTTCAAAAGCAAGGTTTAGTATTACTAAGAAATTTCTGATAGTATTTTGCAATGGGCTTAATGAAAGGAACTTAAAAAAATAAAGAAGAAAGGAAAATCACTTTGAAAATATTATAAACACAACACACATTTTATTTTATTTTTATATTTTTTAAAAGATTTTATTTATTAATTTGACATAGAGAGACAGCCAGCGAGAGAGGGAACACAAGCAGGGGGAGTGGGAGAGGAAGAAGCAGGCTCCTAGCGGAGGAGCCTGATGTGGGGCTCGATCCCAGGACTCTGGGATCACGCCCTGAGCCGAAGGCAGACGCTTAACGACTGAGCCACCCAGGCGCCCCCACAACACACATTTTAATACTTTTTCTCCTAAAAGCTGAAGGAGACTAATATTTATTGCTCAAATGCTTTAGGAAAATCACTTATCATACATTGTCCTTTATAATCCCCAAGCCAACACTGTGAGGGAGAGGTTTTTCTACCTGAGAGTCAATGATATTAGGAGTTTGAACAAGGCCATATAGCTACCAAGTGACAAAGGCTGGGTTTGAACCCAGATTTATCTTTTCCCAAATATTGTGCTTTTTTCTACAGAAGGAATATATTTTTTCCACCATAGAATACTCTGTGTGTGTGTGCGTGTGTGTGTGCGCGTGTGTGTGTGTGTGTCGCACATGTATGAGCGCATGAGCATCTGGAGAGAATTCTCATTCTTACATTCGGATGTAAAGAAAAACATCCACATAACCTACATTTGTTTCGAAGAGGAAAGAAAATAAATTTTCATATGAGTTGAACTCACTGCTTTATACTTTCCAGTATTCTATTTGCAAAAATTGATGGGGGATGGAGGTCTAAGAATTTGATCTTTGACAATTGAGAGAGAACCATATTTTTAAAATGTGTGCTCTTTCTTTGGTTGTCACTGGAACTGGAAAAAATAGAATAAAGTTTTATGGGAGGAGGGCCCTAGCAGAATGGAAGCAAAGTAAGTAAGGATGGATTTGTTAGTAAGAGATACCCTGTGGTCAGTACTGGAGGTGAATTTTTTGGAACAGTAATGTATGGTATAAAATTTAAAGTTGTTTCCTATTCTACGTTATACTTATTGTTTTTTATTAAATATTGAGTGAAATTTTTTACACATAATATCCTTGTGTTACTTTTAATTTGGGTAATGTCTAAGGTGGGGCAAAATTGTAAGGAAAGGGGCTAGCTAGATGAAGCTTAGAGAGTGAGTAGCAATCAGAAATTAAGCAGGAGCAGCAAATATAAAGGGAGAGGTCAGAGAGATTTTCCTTTTCTTCCAGATTCCCATTCTGCTCTGCTCTGAGAATCCTCAGCAATATTAGGACACTGGACTTACCACAGAAGATAGAATGGGGACTAGAACCTAAAGGAATTAGAAATTCTATCAAGGGAGCTGGGAGACTTCAGGACATTTGATTTAAATCACTTTCATACTAGTTTTGCTTTTTTGTTTCACCATTTTGGGGAGAAGATGGGATGTGTATATAAAATGGCATATTACTCAGCCATAAAAAAGAATGAGATCTTGTTATTTGCAATAACATGGGTGGACCTAGAGAGTAAAATGCTAAGTGAAATAAGTCAGACTAAGAAAGACAAATATCCTATGATTTGACTTGTATATGGAATATAAGAAACCACACACACAAAAAAGAGAGAGACAAACAGATAAACAGACACTTAAATGTGGAGAACAAACTGGTGGTTGCAGGAGGGGAGGGGGGATTAGATAAAGGGGGTTAAGAGCACACTTATGTTTATGAGCACTAAGTAATGTATAGAATTGATGACTCATTATATTGTACCCCTGAAACTAATGTAACACTATATGTTAATTATACCTGAATAAAAATAAAATAAAATAAAATAAAAATGAATAAAATGGCAAAAAAATTTCTGTACTTAACCTCAGTAGCTCTGAGATAATAACTTACTACATTGTCAAGTTGACAATTAATGCCCTGATAAGAGATAGAAACTGCTAGATTGCTTTTTTGCTTTCCTTCTTTCTTCTTTTTTTCCTTTTTCATATTTGGGGGGGGTTATGTGTGCAGCTGGGTAGAAATCTTTGCACATAGTAGATGGGCTTCTTGCAGGGTGTTTGCAATTCATAACGAGCATGTTGTAGGTTTTGCAAATAATCTCATTGGTTTAAGAAGACTGAGAAATTGAGAGACAAAGAAGTTAGCTCATTATGCAGGATATGGGGTCTAGCCACAGCAGCAGGAGGTAAAATGACCTGTGGTATTTACTAGATTCTAGGTGCAGTCATTGCGCCTGCCTCCAGGTACTCTTGTGTTCATTTTTCTGTTGAAGTTATTGATGGACAATCAACTTAATAAGGATAAGGAAAATTTCCATCTTACTCTAGGTTAATTTGAAATAATATAATCCCACTTTAAGAAATATCATTTAAAATGTATATTTTCTTAATGTAATGCTTTAGTTATGGATTTCTTTGAGCATGCTCTAAGTTAAATCTTGGTATTAAAAATTCTTAAGCAGATAATGATCTTTTGTTTTTGTGTGGTGGGATTTTCTCCACCTCCCAAGAGTAAACTTGTCTTAGTCATTATTTTTCCTTCAAAATATCCTTTCGGACTGCCATCTAGGATCCCCAATTTAAGCAAACTTTCTTCAATGCCCCAATTTAAGCAACCTTTACTCAGTGTCTCAGTGAATAATATTTTATATTGTTTTTCTGGCTTATTTAAATAAATTGCTGCACTTGGGCCCTGGTTCACCCATTCATTTGAAACTGAATACAATATACAAAACTATGTGATTATTTAGAGCACTTTTCATCTTCCTAACATACGTCAAATATTAATCTTTATGCAACCCCTGTTAAGAGTGACAGCTGTGACGTAGTTAAGAGCATGGACTTCGAAATGAGATGTCTGGGTTTGAATCCAAATTCACCACTTATCAGCTCTCTGAAGTTGAGCAAGTTCCTTAATCCCTTTATGTGGTTACCTCATCTGGAAAATAACAATTAAATAGCATGTGCCTTAATCTAGTTGTTGTGGGGATTAAATGAGCTGATATATGTAAAGCAATTAGAATGTTGCATGGGACACAGTTATTACTTATGGTTGGTAAATAATGTTTAAAACCAAACTCAAGCAAAATTTATCTCATGGTATTTAATATTTTTAACATCAAAAAGGACACTAAGAAGCAATTTAGTTTAATAGTTAACAGCAAAATACCACACTAAAGTCATCACTATTTAATGCAGTGGTATATAGACTTAAATCATGCTGGATGTTACCTGCATTATCTCAATTGTAGGAGATTGTTTAATTAAAACATTTTTCCTCACGCAGCATGGAAAGGCATGAATAATAAAATAGTGAAAGCACAAGTATATAGGCATCATTATCATAGTATCTATATTATCATTTATAATTTTACTAATACTAAACATTTTTTAAAAAACACAATGCACTTCTAAGATAATTATATAAAATATCTTTATGCTTATTCTCAATCTTAAGAATTTTCTCAATTGAATTGATTTTAAAATAAGGAAAGCCAATATGACACTTTTGTATATAAATGTCCTTAGCCCATTTTTTATACCTGCTTCATCCTGGTGAATTTCTTCCCATTTTCATTGGGCTCAAATCTCTGAATTATAATCTGTGATTTTTTTTGGTAGTTTTTAATTTCTACAATACTGTTACATTTTCTATTTTTTTTTTAAGATTTTATTTATTTGAGAGAGTGAATGAGAGAGAGAGGGAACACAGGAGCAGGGGCAGGAGGAGAGAGTTGGAGAAGCAGACTCCTCTGCTGAGCAGGGAGCCTGATGTGGGCTTGATCCCAGGATCCCAGGACCCTGGGATCATGACCTGAGCTGAAGGCAGACACTTAACCAACTGAGCCACCCAAGCGCCCATTTTCTACTATTCTTATCATTTTTCTTGATGTATCTGTGAGGTGAAGAGGAGAAGAAGGGTTGTTTCACAAATATGGAAACTGATTTGAGAAACTTTAAATAATATGTTAAACCCTACAGAATGAGGATAGAGAAGAAATGGAAAGTAGATTCTGGTTAAAGTTTCATTGATTCTGTTGGGGTAGCCTTGTTCTGGTATGTGGTGGACAGCTTCTAGGGCCATTCCAAGATTCCCACCTCTTGGTTTTTACCAAGGATACCAAGTCTTCTCCCCTTGAGTGTGGGCATAACCCATGACTTGTTTCTAACCAATAGAATATGGAAGAGGTGATGGGATATATGTGATTACGTGGATATCATGCATTACATAAGTTTGTAATGCCTATCTTGTGAAGATACTCTCTGTCTTGTTAACTTTGAAGAAGCAAACCACGCTGTTGTAAGAAGTCCACATGGCAAGAAACTTGAACCTTAGGGTGGCAACACAGAAACTACTAAGTACCACTAATAGCCATATGAGCAAAGAAGTGGATCCTTCCCCGTGCAAACTCCAGATGAGATTACCAGGCTGACACCTTGATTATAGCCTTGCAGAATACTCAGCTAAGCTGTACTCAGACTCATGACCCACAGAAACTGTGAGATAATAAAATGTTTTTTTTAAGGTATTAAGTTTGTGGTAATAGGTAGATAAAACAGATTTTAGTACTAGGAGTAGGGTGATGACAAAGAAAATACCTGAAAATGTAGGAGTAACTTTGGAACGGAGCAGTGGGTAGAGGCTGGAAAAAAATTGAGGAGCATGGTCTAGAAAGCCTGAATTGCCTGCAACCAGTTGTTCATAGAAATTTGGACTTTAATGATGTTGCTGGTTAAGAGTTCATAAGGAAGTGGGGAATATGTTATTAGAAATGGGAGCAAGAGGAATCCTTGCTATGTAATGGCAAAAATTGGAGCAAAATTGTCTCCTGTAATTATGTGGTAAAAAGAACTTGTAAGTGTAAGATGCTCTTAGTTATCCAACTAAGGAAATTTTTAAGGAAAGTGTTGAAAATATCACCTGTTTCTTCTTGCTGCTTATGAGTATAAACGAGGAGGGAGATAAACTGAGGAAAGAACTGTTAAGTAGGACCCAGGGCTTGATGATCTGGAAAGTGTTCAGCCTCTCCAGAGGCAAAAGACACTATATTTGAGGAATGGCTCAAAGTGCTGTCACAAATGCAAGATCTAGAAGAAAAGATGAGGATGTGATTGTACAGACTTTTGTTAAAACCTCAGAAAGACCGAAGGACTCACGTTATCTTCAGTGACATAAAGGGCCTTTCAAGAGATTAAAGTTGTGTGTCATGGAATTTTTTTATCAAATTATGGGCCTCCAAGAAGCTTAAGTGCATTGGCCCTTTCTCTGGTGTAGTGAATTTCAATGAAACTCACAGACACCCACAAAATGTTTGAGAGAATTGTGTTAGCAAAAACAACAAAACAATAGTAGCTTGGCCTGAAGGGCACAGAGAGTAAAAAGTGAAAGAGGCTTTGAAGCCTAGTTAAAGGACTCATGACATTTGACTGGCTGGATTTCAGAATTGCTATGGACCACTGACTTTCTCATTCCTTCTATTGCCCCATTTTTGAACAGAAATGTCTGTATGTATAGAAATTTTTTTATACCTGTTCAACAATTGTATGTTGTGTCTGTAGGGAGAGCAGATAACTTGTCCCTTTAGTTTATGGATTGACAGATGAACCTAAAGAACTTCAGCATCACCTACACTAGGTTTAGATGATGAGATGCTAAACTTTATGCAGATGGGATGGGACTCCAGAGGGACTTGTGATAGGATAAGTGTATTTTACGCATGAAAAACATAAATCATTGGGGACCAGTGGGTGGAATGTTGCAGATAGATTGTAGGGTCCCCTCCCCCATAAGCCTCACCTCCCAGTTTTTATGATTTTATGCAGTCACTTACCCTTAAGTGTGGGTGGGATCTATGACTTGCTTCTGTTCAATGGAATATGGCAAAAGCAATGGATGGACATGATTATGTGGGTGTGGTTATGTAAGATGGCAATCCTATCCTGTGAGGAAATTCTGTCACCTTTACTGGCTTTGAAGAAGCAAGCTGCCATGCTGTATACTGCCCATGAAGGGAGTCACATGGCAAGAAACTTGAGTGCAGACGATGATCAACAAACGATGAGAAACAGGCCCTTAGTCAAGCAGCCGACAAGGAACTGCATGCTGCCCACAATCACAGGGGCAAGGAAGCAGATCTTTCCCTACCTGAATCTCAGATGAGAGTGCAGCCTTGACCAACACCTTGCTTGCAGCTTGGCAGAAGACCCAGCTAAGCTCTGCTCACACTCCTGACCCAAAGAATCTGTGAGATGAAGAATGTGTGTTTTCTAATGGTGCTACATGTGGGGTAATACTGTTGCACAGCAATAGATCACTAATACAAGGATTTGCTAAAATGTAAGTTCCGTCATTGCAAATAATTTTGTCTGTATCCCCAGCATCTATGAATGTGTCTGAAATATAGAGGTGTTCAATAAATACTCACAGGACATAAAGAAGAAAGGAAGGGAGGAAGGCGGGGAAGGAGAAGTTCTCTTTGGGAATGCACTTGTGGTTTGCACCTGTGTCAAACCAGTTGGGTTATTTATACTAAGTTGAGAGGTTTGCATGTAGGTGTTTGGAGTTTGATAAATTCAGAGCTGAGAAGTGATAGGGCTATTTCCTGCGGTTGGACTGCTGTAACTGATTGTTATCACAATATTAGGGAAAAGAGCAGTACCACGTCATTATGGACTTGAAACCCACGTGCATTTCTTCCTCCTCATTCAAGCGTGTAACCAAAAGCAACTAGTGCCCTGCCCTGTCCTTGCAGGCAGTTTTGAGGCCCATCCAAGCATAAGTTGATGGGGACAGAACAGAGTTCTCTAGGAATACCCCATAAAGACTGCTTAGTGCACATCTGTAGTCATTCCTCATTCTCACCCCTACCCCAGACAACAGATCACTAATTTCGCTCTATGTCATAGATTCCCCTTTTATGGGCATTTCATGTAAATGGAGTCTTGTGAATATGGAATCATATGGAAAATGTGGTCTTTTGCGTATGGCTTTTTTTTTTTTTTTTTTTTTTTTTTTTTTTACTTAGCGTAATATTTTTGAGGCTCATCCATGTTGTAGCTCGTATTGATACTTTATTCCTTTTTATTGCTGAACAGTGTGCCGTTGTATGGATGTATCACCGTTCACCAGTTTACCAACATTTGGATTGTTTATACTTTTTGCTTAATAAAAGTAATGCTGCCATGAATATACACATCACATCTTTGAGTGGACATATATTTTCATTTCTCTTGAGTAAATTCCTGGCGGGGGTCCAAGTGCAAGGTCATATGATAAATTTAAGTTAACTTTTGTCACACTATCTTTAGGACAAGATTCTGAAAAAAAATTAGGGCCTAACAATGTTCTTTATAAATAGTATTTATTAAAGCTCTATTTTCTTGATTTATGCATTTGAAGGAAAAAAGGTAGAAGATGGGCTGCTTATTTTGGTTTATAAAATTAGGAATGTTACAAATACAAAAAAAAGCCCACCTTTAAATTTAAGGGATATATGGTACTCTAGTCCATTACTGGTATACAGTGCAACTATAAACATTAAACACGTAATAATCACCCAACATTATTTACTTATAGGAATATCTGAACCTATGTTGAAACTACTTTTTAAAAATTTAGATTTATGAGGGTTCCCGGGTGGCTCAGTTGGTTAAGCATATGCCTTCAGCTCAGGTCATGATCTCAGTGGCCTGGGATCCAGCCCCACATCAGGCTCCCTGCTCAGCAGAGAGTCTGTCTCTCCCTCTCCATCTGCCTCTCCCTCCAACCCCACTCCTCTGCTCACACTCTCTCCCACTCTTGCACTCTCTCTCTCTCTCTCCAATAAATAAAATCTTTAAAAAATTTAGATTTATGGAAGTAATTGTCCTATACCTTAAAGAAGTAGAAATAAGAAGCCATTTTATATACTTATTTATGTAACATCTCTCAAGTACAGAAATGTAAAAAGCTAATTAGTGTATATTGATGAGCAGATAGAGAAGTTAGAGCAAATAAAATAAGAAACTATGCTCAGGAAAGATCCATTGCTTCTATAAACTGCAAATGTCTTAGTATTTTCGTTGGCCGGATGGAGAGTTCATTGATCTGAATAAGGAGGATTGTGACTGTAACTGGGTTTTCAGAAACAAACATTCCTATAGGTTTCATTGGATTAATTAAGTTCTCTAGGAATTAAATTCAAAGTATCTAGAATGTCTTTCAACTCATATGCTATGTATATGACTCTTATCACTCTAATGTTAATTTCCTTATTTGTAGAATTCTAGACCAAAAAGGCACTTAGTGAAGTAGAGTTTTCAGGATAATTATAAAAGGAACTATTCATCTATTAGCTTGCCGTCCTCATAGAATGGAATAGATTAAAAATGGAGCATGATTTAAGAAGGACTGGCATAAATTAATGAATGATACGTCCTTGTGTCCAAGGGGAGGAATACAGTGTTGTTGGTATACATTTCTGAATGTTTTAGTTTGGTTGTATGGAGGGTAGCCTTGTTTCCCCGGAGGCTTCTTCTAGGTACCATTGTCAAAGAAAGAGTGATGAGCTCAAAAAGCCAAGGGTACAACTCAGTGTGGCATTTCTTATGTTCTAAACTTCAGGTACGAAAGGCTGGGTTATTCAAAGACCAAAAGTAAGTAGGTCACAATTCTTTATAATACCAAGCTTTCAAAAAAAAAATCACCTCATTTTTTCTTTTGATGTCCAGATATTATATACACATTTTTCAATGGTAGGAAGCTTTAAAAACATTACATGTACACATAATAGATTATATGAATGTCTAAACTAGGACACACAATCTGGGGAATTTATAAGTCAACTTCAGCATGGAAAAATTAACGGGCAAACCTGGGTAGTTAATGCTTTTTGAGTAATTACCCTGTGCTAACTACTGTTCGATTGCTCTCTAAGTATGACTACATTAACTTTTGTATCAGTCCTATGAGGTATTTATAATTATGATCATCTCCATTTATTAGATGAGGAATCTGAGCCCCAGAGAGTTAGGTAAATGGCTCAAGGCCACACAGCTAGAAAGTGAAGTCAAGATTGGAACTCAAGGGGTGCCTGGGTGGCTTAGTTTAAGCACTGGACTCTTGATTTCAGCTCAGGTCATGATCTCAGTGTCCTGGGCTCCACACTCAGTGCAGAGACTGCTTCTCTCCTTCTCTCTCTACCCCACCCCCTCCACTCGTGTGCATTAGCACAAGTTCTCTCTCTCAAGTAAATAAATCTTAAAAAAAAAAAAAAAGATTTGAACTCAGATAATCTGGCTCTAGAGCCTGTGTTCTGAACCAATATGCCATATTATCCTCTGAAATTATTATGTAGAGTAACTTTATTATAGGAAATAAGATGTACACCTGATTATTACCATGTTCTCTATACTGTGTACTGCAATACAATCTTGAAGATTTACCTTTTTTTATTGAGAATTTGTAATAATTTGAAAAAATTAATGAAGTTTAATACTGCTAATAACTATTTTGAGAAGAAACTATTTTGTCACTCTTTTTTTTTTGCAAAATAAATTACTTTTCTTTTTAATATATCCTCTTAACCAAAAATATTTCCTTTCTTTTTTTTTTTTTAAAGATTCTATTTATTTATTGGACAGAGGGAGACACAGCGAGAGAGGGAACACCAGCAGGGGGAGTGGGAGAGGGAGAAGCAGGTTTCCCGCTGAGCAGGGAGCCCGATGCGGGGCTTGATCCCAGGACCCTGGGATCATGACCTGAGCCAAAGGCAGACACTTAAAGACTGAGCCACCCAGGCGCCCCACCAAAAATATTTCCTGCAGTCATTCTTACTATTCTTACTTTCATTTATTCTGTCTCAGGGTTCATTGTTGGTGAATGTGCCTGGTTGAGAGTCAGGAACACGTTTTGAGATACTCTCTGTTTGGAGTCTACTGCACTGCATTTGAACCAATCTGTCCTGGGCAATCCCGGGATTGGATTAAAATATTATTATTCATGAGATGTAAAATATAGTAAGGAAAACACCTGTTATATTTAGGTAGGTGGTATTTTATTTTTTATTTTATTTATTTTATTTAAATTCAAGTAGCCAACATATATAGTACATCATTAGTTTTAGATGTAGAGTTCAGTAATTCATCAGTTGCATATAACACCCAGTGTTCATCATATCACATGCCCTCCTTAATGCCCATCACCAGGTACCCCAGGCCCCCCATCCTCCACCCCTCCAGCAACCCTCAGTTTCCTAAAGTTAAGAATCTCTCATGATTTTTCTCCCTCTCTGATGACTTCCCATTCAGTTTTTCCTCCCTTACCCTATGGTCCTCTATGCTGTTTCTTATATTCCACATGTGAATGAAACCATACGATAAATGTCTCTCTCTGATTGACTTATTTCATTCAGCATAATACCCTCCAGTTCCATCCACGTCGATGTAATTGGTAAGTAGTCATCCTTTCTGATGGCTGAGTAATATTCCATTATATATATATATACACACACATACATACACACACCACATCTTCTTTATCCATTCAGGCAGATGGTCTTATAAACCCTTGTTTTAAATTAGACATTTTAATAGAGATGCTTAGGCATGTTGATAACAAAATTTATTTTGATAGAAGAAGCATTAACTGAATAAAGTGTCTTTCAGATAACACAGAGGCAGAGGAAGTCTAGCAGTCGATAGCACAAACGTGCGGACCTGTGGGTTAGCTAAATGGAAGGCATAGCACCTGGGAGCAAGGAGCAAACTCTGCCTTAATATGTCCGAGTTAAAACATAAAATACGATTGCTGAGGGCAGATTTATAAATTATTTCAGTAAACAAATTATTTTTGTGTACCCTTAAGCTGGTGAAAAAGCAACTGTTTACCTGAAAATAATTGATATGCTAACTTTAGAGAATTCTTGTCCAGGCATTAAACCAAATCTCATAAGAGCCCCTATTATGGTAGTTCTTTGATTAGTTTGAATTGTCTCAGACACTTGCAATTTTTTCAAAGATTGTATGTCTCTGAAAATATCCTGTAATTTAGTATTTCCCCTCTTTCTGGCTGTTCTTTCCTTGCTTCCTCCAAGGGGTTACTTTCAAGTACTTCTCTAATTTACAGGGTGCATATTTTCTATTTCTATCTGTAATTCTGTGAAAATAAAGCAATTGTTCAATGGGTAGTAATATGAATGCAAAAATATGGCCCTTCTGAAGCATTAACATAATTTAATGTACATTCAACAAAATTAAAGCAGCCAATAAAGAATATAATTCTTATTTACATTTTGAAATGGTGGTAACAAAGGACCTTGTTGCCTGTTTTGTAAATGCAAGGTTCACGCTGATTTACTCTTTTTAAAATTCTATGGACCATATAAGCTACTCAATTTAAAGTCTTCACTGTTGAATTCAAGCTTCTTTGGTTACGTGAAGACTAAGAATAGATACCGTCTAAGGGCTCAATATTTGTTTGTCCCTCCCCCCCTCAAATTCCTGTGTTTAATACGGATATGTTGGTATTCAGAGGGGGGACGTTTGGGCAGTAATTAAATCATGAGGGTGGAAACTTCATCATGGGATTTGAGCCCTTTTAGAAGAGACACAAAAGACTTTGCATTCTCTCTCTCCCTGCCATGTGAAGATCCACGGAGAAGATGCCCATCAGCAAACCAGGAAGAGAACTCTCACCAGAACCCAACCACACTGGTATCCTGATCTTAGACTTCCAGCTCCAGAACTGTGAGAAATAAATTTCTGTTATTTAAGCCATCCAGTCAATGGGATGCACAGTAGCCTGAACAGACTAGGACAATCGATAGAGAAGAAAATATAATAATTTAATTTCTCCTGAATTCTATATAACATTAGTCCTTAATCTATATCCATATGTAGTAAAGATATTTAAGCAGAGAGTACAATGCATAAGATACTCATTTACCAAGGTAAAGTGGACAGTGTTTATCTTAAATTGCATACATCTGCTTAGACTTTTTTTTTTTTAAGATTTTATTTTTATTTATTTATTTGACAGAGATAGAGACAGCCAGCGAGAGAGGGAACACAAGCAGGGGGAGTGGGAGAGGAAGAAGCAGGCTCATAGCGGAGGAGCCTGATGTGGGGCTCGATCCCGTAACGCCGGGATCACGCCCTGAGCCGAAGGCAAACGCTTAACCGCTGTGCCACCCAGGCGCCCCACTACTTAGACTTTTTTGGTTTTGTAATTTAGCCTGTTTTATAACTACTTCTATGAACTGCTTATTTATTTCAAGTTTTACAACATGTATTTCTCCTTTGACGAAATGCAGACCACAGATATTGTAGCAGAGCTTAAATTGTGACAAAAATTCAATTGTAGTAAAAGAAATACACCAGAAGTAGTACTCAAATCACTTTAAATTTTTTTGGAATTAGACATCAAGTAAGTTAAGATGTGCAGGGGAGAGCTGATGGGTTATGATTTAAATTTTAGGTTCTCATTATTAGAAATCAAAATCAATTTAAGACATCAATTTTCAATAGTATTCTTATGTATAACTGAAACGCAGAGATACGTAATATTTGGTACAATAAAGATACATGGCTTCTAGTCTCTTGAGACATCTGTCTTCATGAAAGAGATGAAGAGTGCCAGCTCATGAGTTGTGTAACCTTGAGACAATATTCCATTTCTACTTATAAGGATGAATAAATGTCATAATAAAGACCAACTATCATTTGTTATATACAAACTATGTGGTTCTTTTTTTTTTTTTTTTTGGCTTTTTTCCTGGATCTAAATAACTACAGGTGATGTTTATGAGAAGTGAAGTGTGCTGCATTCAGTTGAGAAAGTAGAAGATTCCACATCTCCATTAGCTTGTGAGAGGTTTCATCATTCTAGTCCTCTCCTGACAGCCTAATGATCTTTTCTTTCCCCAAATTCACGTGGTCTACAACAGTCATTTGGCAATTAATTGTGCACTGAGTTAATACATAATCAGTGTATATTTCAGTACGCATGTAGGAATCTAGAGGGAGGATTGTTCTGGTTCCCTGGGAAGCACATGGAGATGGATTTAGATGAAGAAGTTTATTGGGGAATGCTTTGGGGAACAGTGGGGGTGAGGAAAGGAGGAAAAGGCAAAGGGAGAAATTGAACTGCCAGGCAAATGGCAGTAGTTCCTGCCAGTCCCTTCAGGGTGGCTCACTTGGTTGGGGAGGGGTGAGGTGGGGGTGGGAGCAGCTCTCATTGCCTGAGGGCGAGTCCCAGGGAGGGACTGTGTTTGGAGCTAGCCCATCGACCGGCAGTGATTCTGGCTGATAAAATGAATCTAGTCCTGACGCCCGGATATGGGAGGCACACCACAGCATCCGCTTAGGCAGCGGTGGACGCAAGGTGAATAATACAGCCACAAGATGTAGATAGGCTGTTTTAAAAGCTGGCTTCTAGTACATGTGACTTTGGTCAAGTTGCTTAACTCTTCTGTCCATACTAAGTGGGGATAAGAATACTGCCGGTATCTCACTGGGTTATTGTGAAAACGGATGAGTTAACACAGAAAAGGACATAGCAGTTCTTGCAATATTGTGAGTACTCTGTAATTGTCAGCTATTATTATTAGAGATTGCTATAAAATAATGAAACTATTTTAAAAATCTAACTTACCCATATGAATATTTATTCCCGTAAAGGACAAGAGGGGCTAGTAATTAATAACCCCCCAAATCTCTAGTTGCTTAAAACAAGGATTATTTCTTGGCCGTGCTAGATATTCAGCGTGAGTTGGCTGGTGCTTTCCTCATTCTATGACCTGAGCTGACAGAAGAGCCACTAGCTGGATCACTGCCACTGGTATGGCAGAAAAAGAGAGAGAGAGAGAGAGCATTTTATTTGTATTTATTCTTATATTTTTTAAGATTTTATTTATCAGAGAGAGAGAGGGAAAGAGAGAGAGACTGCATGTGCATGCGCACAAGTTGGGGGATGAACGGAGGGAGAGGGACAAGCAGACTCTGTGCTGAGAGCAGAGCCCAACACAGGGTTTGATCTTGAGATCATGACCTGAGATGAAACCAAGAGCCAGATGCTTAACCCACTGAGCCACCCAGGCGCCCCAAGAGATAGCATTTTAAATGCCTGCTGACTCTTAAAGCTTCCACCTGGAAATGATGTGTGTCATTTCCACTCACGGTCCATTGGTCAAAATAAATCACATGTGTACATATAACTCTAAGGGATGTGAAGGGAAGTACAGTCCCACCCTTTGTCTGGAAGCAAAATCAGAATGACTTCATAATAGCACTGATGACTGTTACAGTTTAACTTTAAAAACTTACCTGGAAGGATATACCCTGAATGGCAGCTAACTTTATTGAGCACTTATTATGTGCCAGGCACTGAGATAAACAGCAATACTATGATATAGATCCTATTAATATCCCAATATTGTACATTTTAAAAACCCCCGAGGCTTAGAGCAACTTGAACAACATCATTAATCTAGCAGGTGGTAAACATGGACTCAGATTCAGGTCTGTCTGATTGTGAAGCTCGCTGTTTCCTCTAAGAACTTCAGTGGCACCACCATGAATCAAATGTTTTCAAAATACATGCTTTTTAGGGGCACCTGGGTGGCTCAGTAAGTTGAGTGGCTGCCTTCGGCTCAGGTCATGATCTCAGGGTTCTGGGATCGGGTCCTGCATCAGGCTTCCTGCTCAGTGAGGAGTCTGCTTCTCCCTCTGCCCCTTTCCTGCTCCTGCTCTCTTCCTCTTTCTCTCTCTCTCTTATAAATAAATAAAATCTTTTAAAAAATACATGCTTTTTAAGTTTTTATTTCAAGGAATTGCTGTTGAAGTCTATTACTTAGAGGAGCCTAATTCCCAAAGTCAAGTCTCAAATGTAGTGAAAATTTCTTTCTTGTTCCTATGATGGCATTGGATGGGTAAACATGTGAATAGATAGCCCTCATTCTCAGACCAATGGAGACTCCACTTTCTTTAGCACAAGGCATGCAGGGGCTATCTTCCTTTCAGACAGCTGGGAGGATGCCTGTGGACTAGGCCTGGAAGTGTTGCACATAACTTCTGCTCATTTTCTGTTGGCTAGAAACTCAGTCACAGGGCTATACTTGACCGCAGGGAAGGCTGGGCTATATAGTTAGCTGTGCGCGCCTGGCGAGTCTTGCTTGTGATATGACTATGCTTTTTATTTTCATGGGGTTCAAATGGGATAAATGAATTTGAAGTTAGCAGGGCGTATCTCGAAGCCATCTCATTGTTTGGCCTGCATTCCTCTGTCTTCATTACTCTAGGGGAGTGTCATATTTGGATTTATCGCACTCCTTAACTTTTACTATCCTGCATTTCTTAACATGTTTTGTAGTTTGCTTTTGTGCTAATGGAAAGGTTATAGTTAGAATTCTTTACCTTTCCTTTAACTTCTATGTGAGATTTTGTAATAATCTGCAGGACTATGCGGAGGACACTTGAATAATAGTAAGCAGGAAAGAGCTGCAGTCTAACCCAGAGAAGGAGGGTTTCATGTGCTCCTGGCCCAGCACTGCCTGCTTCTGGGGCCACCAGACCACCAGGTGACACTGAGGTCTGGAAGGAGAGCAACAGCTTCACACATATCCTCCAGATAGTCCCATACACACTATAATGGGAATTTGTAAAGTGTCGCATAGGGGATGTGGATTGCTAGCCTGGAAGGGAATTTTGAAATGTGATACAATGAATTGGGAGGTTTAGCTCTTATTAACTTTTGAGCAGGCAGGTGTGCTGTATTGCCCGCTCCCAAGACTGATCATAAAGTTAAGAAAGAGTCTTCAGATTGGGTTCTGTATTTTCCCATGATCCTAGGGTGGCCATCATTACTGGGAGGACGAGGGTCCAGTAACATATAACATTTTAAACAATGTTTAAGTGCTTTTAAAGACAGTATTTTTTTGATTCTGTCCTCTTGGGAAGGTCAGGGTCTCTGTTCTTCGGACTCAACTTTTTATTTCTAGCCCAGTCCAGGATCTGTGTATTTTGTTACAGGGAGCATGTATTAACAGCAGCTCTAAAAGTTCACAAGGCAGATACTTTCATCATTATTTTGTAGAAGAAAAAATGGGTTCGGTGAGATTATGATTTTCCTTAGGTCCAATAGTTGGTAATAACACATTGAATGTGAAGTGAGTTCTTCCAATTCACTTGTTATTGTTCTTTCTGCCCAACTATGCTGCTTATCACATTCTTTTGAACATACCCAGGAGTAGCAAATATTCATTCTTTGAAGATAAGTTCCAGTTTGGAAATAACCAAAAGAAGTCCAGTATTAAAGGTGGTGAATAGAGTTGTTGATCAAGTTAGATAATGCGATTTGGGATTTAAAAAAATGAGGTATATCTATAAAGTAACACATTTTTTGAGGCTTATAAACTGGCACATAATATATATCTCTTAAATATTCATTAGTTTTACTTGAGAAAAATGCAAAAATACTTCAAATTTCATATTTTGACTGTGTAGCCATGTGACTTTTACCTATATAAAAATGAGAACCAGATCTAAGGAAATTGAAAACAGAAACTAACCAAGAGCAGAGTGCAGAGTTCAAACAATGGTCGTGTTTAAAAACTGAACTTTTGTTTTCAGTGATTTTTAATAAAGTCTCATATCAGTTGGTGATTTGGCCTCTGAGGGGGGTTATATATAAAGGTGGAGAGAGAATGAGCAGTTATTTCTATCCACTATGTGTTAGGTGATTTATTTCATTTAATCTTCAAACCAGTCTATGAAATAAATAATATTTCAGTTGTAAAGGTGAGGGAAGGGCTCATGGTTTTCAGTTACTGATCAAAGGTCACAAGGCAGTAGGAGGCAGAGCTAGAATTAGAATCCAAGTCCATCTGTTTTAAAGCCAAGGTCTTTCTTCCAGACAATGCTGGCTCTTTTCAAAGGGATAATAAGAGGATGGAGTTGTAGTAGATTGAATGGTTGTCCCACCAAAATATGTCCAGGTCCTAGAACCGGTGAATGACCTTATTCATAAAAAGGGTCTTTGTAGATGTAATTAATAATCTCAAAATGAGATCATCCTGAATTATCTGAATGGGTCCTCAATCTGACAACAAGTGTTTCCTTATATGAGATACGCCAGGGAGATACAGAAGGGGAGGAGAAGACCATGTGAAAATAGAGGCAGAAATTTGAATGATGCAGCCCTAGCCAGGTACCTGAAGCTGGAAGAAGCAAGGAAGAGATTGTCCCTAGAACCTGGGAAGGGAGTGCTGCCCATGGACAATTTGATTTCAGACTTTTGGGATCCAGAATGATGTGAGAATTAATTTCTGTGTTTTTCACACACCAGATTTGTTGTCATTTGTTACAGCAGCCCTAGAAAACCAATATAGGAGGTGTGGGGAGGAACATCCATGGAGGATGGACACACTGATTTATTTAAGAGCAAAGAAGAAAAGACACTGTCTTTGGAAACCGGTAGGCCTGGGGTTGAACCCCAGCTCTGCTGCTGATCAACTCTGTGTCATGCAGAAATACTTAAACCTCTCTAAGGTTAGGTTTCCTCATCTGCGGAATAGAAATTATAATGGATTTCTCATCGGATTGTAAGGATTTAATGAGAGTATGTAAAACATTCAGCATAATATAAGAAATCAGTTCCTTTGTGGATCAGAAGAATATTTAATAGTGAAATAAAACATTATTTTTGAGTTTGAGTAGCTCATATAATTTTGTAAATGAGGCAGATAATGCAATACAGTGTTATATGGTCCATAATAGAGAGAAATATGAGATGGCAACGGCATGAAAAAGGGAATGATTGACTCAGGTTGGATGAATCAGGGAAGCTCTCACGGGGAAGACACCTGAGCTAAGACTGAAAGATGAACTGGCATGTACCAGACAGAGGAGGGGGGCAGAAAAGAGAAGAAACAGAATGTGCAAATACCCTGAGATGGAAAACAGGATGGTACATACCAAGGCCAGAATAAGGTGTTAGAACAGGAAATGTTGGAAAGGGTTCAGAGAGTTAAGGGGGTCCAGATACAGATAATGTTTGGTCTTGGATAACATCAAAAGTAGTTTGCTTTCTCACAAACACAGTAATGGATCTGATATATATATGTAAATCCTTTGGTCTAGTAATTCCTTGCTGGGATCTTACACTTAGTAAATAATTGAGAGTATACACAAAGATTTAGCTGTAAGGCTGTTCATCATATATTTGCTCCCAATATCACAAAAACTGTAAATAACCTAAATATCCATACAGAAGAATGATTAAATAAATTATGGTATAAATGGAATATGAGATAGCCCTAAAAAGGATGTTATAGAAATACTATTATAAATACTACCATAAATACTGTAATAAGAGTTAAATAAAAGAACTATTTGAAACCTGTTTAGAAGTAGTTAGATATCTAGATCCCCCCAACCCACACCTTGATTCCATAGTAAACAGCCCTCCAGTTCTCTCTAGTATAAAACTCTTGGTACCAAAGTTCTGCCTTTAAGCTTACAACTTCCATCTGCTTTTTAGCTCCTTTTCGTAAATATGAAAAGACACAGAACATTACCAGATAGCTGAGGAAAGTTTCTAAATGAAAGACACCAAGACAAAAGTGCAGTTTGGTGGAAAAACATTTTTTAAAATTATCATTAATATCCCCAGAAAGATAAGCACAAAACTATTTTATGTATAAAAAGAAGAGGATGCTTCAAAATCAATGTCCAAAAACAAAACAGAACTTGAAAGTTAAGAAAAAACATGGCAAAAATTATAAATACTCAAAATGAGATTTGGAAGTAAAATTAAGAAATTTCTTTCTATAAGTACTGCAAAACTGTTAAACCAAACCAAACCAAACCAAACCAAAAAAACAGAAATGGAAAATAAGAGAGAAAAGATTAAAGCATCAGAATACCAGTTGAAAGTCACGGAGTTGCAGAAAGAGATTCTAGAGAAGTGGCAAAGAGGAATTCATCAACGAAACAGTTCAAGATTACTTCTTGAAACAGGAGGGTATAATTTTTTAGAATGAAAAGACTGCAAAAAATCAAAAGTTTCATTGAACACTACTAGGGTTGGGGGAGTGTGCATGCATGTGGGAAATATGCTCCTAATTGTATCTTTATACTGTTTCCTACAGAAACAATTACAGGTGGTTGGATCCACAAGGCCACCCCTCTAATGTCTCTGGTCGTCTCAACAGCACTGAACTGAAACAGTGTTTCCATGGAAAAATTCAAATGTGTATTCATATTGGGCCATCAGAAATACCTGTGATCACATTTTTGTAACAGAAATTACAAAGGAGTGATGAGGGGGTGGGGTCAGGGATAGAGATGCTTTTTAAGGACAGAAGAGTATCGCTATTAAGAATAAATGATAACAGTGGAAATTTACTTTTCTTTTAATGCCTCCTGATAGAAGAACCCATTCTGAATCTTATTTGATCTAGTTCCTAGATGAAAACAGAATAGAGATGTAATTAGGAGCATTTCTAGGCAGCAACATTTTGAAGAGACAGGGAGAGTGGAATCTCCAAAAGGAAATCAGAAGGAAGGAGGAAAAAAAGAGAGAGAGAGAGAGAGAAAGGAAGGAAAGTTCTCTGGTCACTTGGCATGGCATTTGGCTTAACAATTGTTTGAGCTTCTATAAATGCTGAGCTACATTGAACTTATATAAAACCTATACATCATTTTGATATCGGGTCAGTCTAACAAAAATTTTTATCAATGAATGTTTTGAAATTTCATAGGTAATTAGAGAATAACAAAGTTGAGGTGGTAAAAATATAATCTCTGAAATTCTTTTAAAAAAGTTTTCTTATTAATATTTTTTATTGAAGTATAGTTGACACACGTTACATGAGTTTCAGGTGTACAGCAGTGATTTGCCAAGTCTGTGCATGAGGCTGTGCTCACCGCAAGCGTAGCTCCTGTCTGTCACCGTGCAACACTATTACAATAGCATTGACTGTATTCCCCTATGCTATACCTTTCTAAATTAAAATTCTTAATAATTAAGAATTTTTGCCTTGGGGCAGAGGAAGAAACCTAAGAATTGTATATTAATTTAACTTAATGAAGAGAAAAATAACTAAAGAGCTGACCATTTTCTAAAATTCCAGAAGTAATAGTGCATATAATTGAATGCTCATAATAATATAGTAAAGGACAGTCGATCAAACTCAATTTTAATTAATTAAATATGCATTGTATCGTTATCTTTAATATCAAGATACTGCTTCAGTATTTTCCCAAATATTTATTCTTGGCAGACTGACTTCTGCTGTAGATGAAAGGGGTTCATAGACATTTTCAATCCTATTTACCAGAATGAGTTTTTGGCTCCTCTCTCATATTGTATTACTGACCTCTGTAAAGAATTGCCCTCCTTTCCTTTACAGAACATTTCAGATACTAACCTTGCTGATTTTGTGATGCTGCCCCAATTTCGTGCCTGGCACGAAGATAATATAAGCAGTGAGATGCTTTGTGCACTTACTAAACTGTGGCCAGGCTTGTCCTGGGATCTTTACTCCTTTGCTTCCTGACCTTCTGACTCATCCCAGCCCACAGAGGGAAGCGGGGAATGCATACAGGTAGTGAGCTGTTGGCTTCGCCGGGAGGACCACGACATTTGCCCATTCACTTCAGGTGCAGGAAGGTGACATCTCCTTCAGACCAACTGGCAAGGCTGCAAGGAAACTGCAAGGAGAGATTGAGGGTACCTGAAATCAGAGGAAATTGGCATCTCTCTCTTCAGCTAGAAGCTGGCCAAATGACAAGCCCTTAAGCCTTCCCTGGGACTGCCAGTAGAAGGGGGAGAGATCTTGAGAGAGTTGCATGGTGCTCCCTGACCTCTGAGGTATACATGAAAGTGGAGACCGGGGCTCACTTCCTGCCTGGGGGATTTTGAAGGTATGACACATGGAGTACTCATAATAACAGAACAAAATGAGCAGGCACCAGGGAGGAGCCTGCCTTTCCATCGTTCGGCATGGAAAAGATGTTCATGTGTGCCATGGCTTGAGAGAATGCTGTGGAAGGTAGAAGCTATCTTAAAAGCACCTTGTCCCAAGAGGTATCTTGCTGAGGCAAGAGAACACTGTAGTAATAGGTTGGGATGGGAGGAAATATTCCATTAGAAGTAGGGAGAATTTTAAGAGCTAAGCCAAAAGCCAGATTACTTTTGTCTGGGAACTGTGCAGCATGGAGTGCCTGCAAAAATCCTAAAGACGCTTCCCCTGAACCTCACAAAAGTGCTAGTATTTGGACATCTGCCCCAAAAAGGTCACTGATGGCCAATCAGTATTAATCAAGGGAGAATTAAAATGCAAAGTAATTAAGCAAAGAAAAAAAATACACCTTTCCTTTAATCTCATCTTCTTCAACTCAGACCCTGGAAAAGCCAGAAGTGGGAGGAGAATGATGGGGAGGAAAGATGGGGCTGGGGTGGGGGGTGGAAGACAGGCTAATCTCCTCACCCCCATTGCAGCCCTGAGGGAAGGCAGCTGGGGAGAGGCTTTAAATTAGATATCAGATAAGATTTAGACTGGACCAAACCACTTTTAGTCCCTGCATGGGAGTCACCATGAAGGAAATGGGGCTTTTTCATATACCTGAAAGAATCTGGAGACTATGGGGTCTGTCTGAAATAAGGACCAAGAGATGGAGATTCAGCAGAACATGCTTAAAAGCAGTGACTGGAGAAAAATAAAGTCCTTTCCACCAAGTTCAAGCTGTTCGATAAACTGAGTACACCAGGACAGATTATATATTAAGGTTATTTTGCTGACTCTTAAAGAAGCTCTTTGGGGATGTTGTGCCCAGAGCACGAAGTTAAGGACTTGGTGGGTTCCTGTCATGAAGAATCAGTGCTTAGCTGTCAGTCGACTGGGAATGACTTACTACCCATACTGCAGTCTGCACTGTTTTTAAGTCATTGACGTGATCTTCATTCGTGCGTCATTGACTCAAACATGAACTGTCTGTGTCCTGCACACATACAGAGGTGACTCGAAGGTAGTTGTCATTGTGCTCAGAGGTAAGAAGAACATCATAGTAATTTATATACCTTCTACTATGTGCTAGGCGCTTTTCTGAATGCTTCTTGCACATTAATTAATTGAATTAACTTAGTAATTAAAAAGTAGCCACTGTCTATATTTTATAGGTAATGAAACCGAGGCATGAAGAGGTTAACCAACTTGTCTAAGGTTATGTAGCTAGTAGGGGTCGAACCTAGAAAATCTGGCTGTAGAGTATATGTTTACAACTATTGTTGTCATCGCTTCTCGGTCTTTTGGCTAAGATCGAGTGTAGTATCTGTTCTTACCAGTGAAACTATTGTTGCCCCCAATATAGGGTATTTCCTTTATTATAGATTCTGATGAGGATATGACTAAGTTTAGAAATAGAATTACAGGGAGAAGAAGTAATGTGTCCTGTAAACATTGGAGAAGGCTTCAAATTCACATGTTCCAGTGCCACTGGAGATCTGGCCATGAATGGTAGATATTCTTGGCATGCAGGGGCTCATTAGTCTCATTTCAAAGATCAGTAATATCCATTATAGTATCTTCTTTGGTCTTATCACTCAGAAAACATATCCTGTACAATAAAATATACAGCTTAATAAACAAATACAGATTTGTTTATTTTTTATTTTGGCCTAGGATTTATTTATGGTTTCATTTAGACTTACCTATATTTACATCTCATATTTTTGGTGAGTCATTGTGGATTTGTCTTCTGATTGTTGGAGGCAGTCATGGAGAAGATGTGACCGCTGGTTGACCAGCGAGCTGGCCCTGGGCAATAGGAGGCTCCCCACGCCTTCCTCTGTCCTTGGAATGTATATTCAGCTTACTGTTCCTGCACTGGGAGCTACTTCAAGGACCCAGCCTTGAGAGAGTTGAGACCATCTTGGCTGTATATGTGACTGAACCCAGTTAAGGCCTCTATATAAACTCTCAAGATGGGCACCTGGGTGGCTCAGTCAAGAGTCTGCTTTCGGCTCAGGCCATGATCCCAGGGTCCTGGGATAGAGCCCCATGTTGGGCTCCCTGGTTGGCGGGGAATCTGCTTCTCTGTTTCCCTCTGCCTGCTGCTTCTCCTGCTTGTGCTCTCTCTGTCAAATAAATAAATATAATCTTAAAAAAAACAAACCTGTCAAGATTATGGCAGGTGGGTGCAGAAATCTACTTGTCTTGAAGCTGCCCAAGACAAGCCTCCTATGTAAGTTCCCCTGCTTATGAAAATTGCCACTTCCCCATGTGGAGTGGTCTGCCTCTTTCTGTGGTCTCTCTTTGCTCTGCATATGTGGGGGCCAGTTCTGGATTTTACCCTGAGAAACTCCTGTAGTTTCAGACCATTATAAGGCATAAGGAAAAGATGATGGAGAAGACTTGGACTCTTTTGCATCCCAAATTGGGCCTGTTCCTTACACCAGGGAAGATCTTAGCTATGGAAAAATGACACATTCAATAAACAGGGACAAGAAATAGAAAGCTATTTCTTATGTTGTGGGAATACTGTTCTCAGGAGAAGGGGCAGGCGAGGCTGCTCAATGTTGGCTTAGTGACTGACCTCCTATGTCTCTGAGAGGAACACTTTGTGATGGTGAACTTCGCACTGGGGGTGCTGAGAACCCAGTGCTTTTAAGGTGCTAAGATTGGGCATGGGCTAGCGCTTTCAGCAATGGTCTTTGAAAGGAAAGTCTAGGCTACCAGCGTTTTAGGGAGGCTTATGACAGGGCTTTTAGTAAAAACTGTGGAGACTCATGGGCAAAGCACGGAATTGGAAGAACAGGACCCTCAGTTCTAAACCCACTTCTGAAAACAATCAACTTTATGACCCTGGGAAAGGAAAACGTTTTTCTGAACCTTTTAAATCATTTACAAAATAAAGAACTTTGGGCTAGGTATCCAGGATTCTTTCCTGGTCTAACATTTGGAAGTGTTTCTGATTCAAAACATAATCTAAAAGGGAAAGTTTATGTCATTCTAACACAGCACCCCAGGTTAGGGAGCAGATAATAAAATGTTTATTTATGCCACTCTTTCATGAGTAGATATAGTAAAAACTGATGTAAAACCTACCAGTAGGGCATGAAGTTAATGACTTCTTTTGCTCTGATCTCTTTTATTACATGTCCTTGTTTTTTAGGCTCCTATACTCCTCAACCTAGTAGCGGACTCTCTTCCATCCTGAGACTTTTACCAACACTGCAGACTAGAAGTTGACATAAAGTAATTGTGGTTTTCATGGAGTTAGGTTTATGTTAAGGGACACAGAGTGTCCTGCCACCAGCATGTGTAGACTGTTCTAAAGCAGAACAATCTGTAAAAATCAAAGGAAAACAGAACTGACAAAATTGGAAGGATTCTTTTCTCATAGAAAGAGATGCACAAAGTAAGTGGACTTTAATTCCACCTGAGTTCTAGACATCTACTTATTTTCTCCATGTGTGATTGAAGGTGCCATTATATCCTAACCCTTCCAAGGGAAGGATGATGTTGAGAGCTTCCATGGTGAAATAATCAGAAGATGGCCAAATTGTTAAGAACTGAGTGCCAGGATTGTATCTTTGAGTCTTACGATTCATAATCTGCTTTTTACTTCCTTCTTTCTTTGACTTGACTGGGGCATATGTCACAGTCAAGGTTTAGAAACATTTTCTATTACAGATATAACCATTTAATTTCCTACAAGTCTTTCAAAAGTTTCTTCCTGGGTTGGATTCATCCTTAAGGAAAATCTCTTAGAAATTCTAAGAATATCCATTGAATCCTTTTGGAATAATTGGAAAGAAAGCAAAAATTCTTCTTACTTTTTTTTTTTTTTAAGGATTTTACTTATTTATTTGAGAGAGAGCACAAGCAGGGGGAGCAGCAAGCAGAGGGAGAAGCAGGCTCCTCGCAGAGCAGGGAGCCCAATGCAGGGCTCGATCCCAAGACCCCAGGATCATGACCTGAGCCAAAGGCAGATGCTTAACTGACTGAGCCACCCAAGCACCCACATTCTGTTTACTTTTATTACAGAGAAAGATGGAACTCCAAACTAACTTAACCATCAAATCTCTTCTTTCTTCAAATTTGGCATATTTGTAAATAGCAACAATAAACTCCATAAAATGTTGCTACAAATAAATAAAATGCATATTACTTATTCCTAAATACCAGTGTATGATGAAATTTTCAAATCCATTTTTGAGGGGAAATGTGTAACTTACGTATAATATATTTAGGATTTAAGTTGCATTTTTCTATTGAATGGTTTGTATGTTATCTATTGATGGTGCCTCACTACTAATAGGGCATAAGAAAGGAACTTGTGATTTGAACGTTTTTTCATGTGTCTGTTAGCCATTTGTATGTCTTCATTGGAAAAGTGTTTGTTCATATATTCTGCCCATTTTTTGATTTGATTATTTGTTTCTTGTGTATTGAGTTTGAGAAGTTCTTTGTAGATCTTGGGTACCAGTCTTTTATCTGTAGTGTCATTTGCAAATATCTTCTCCCATTCCGTGGGCTGCCTCTTAGTTTTTCTGTTTCCTTGGCTGTGCAGAAGCTTTTTATCTTGGGGCGCCTGGGTGGCAAAGCGGTTAAGCGTCTGCCTTCGGCTCAGGGCGTGATCCCGGCATTATGGGATCGAGTCCCACATCAGGCTCTTCCGCTATGAGCCTGCTTCTTCCTCTCCCACTCCCCCTGCTTGTGTTTCCTGTCTCGCTGGCTGTCTTTCTCTGTCGAATAAATAAAATCTTTAAAAAAAAAAAAAAAAAGAAGCTTTTTATCTTGATGAAGTCCCACAAGTTCATTTTTTCTTTTGTTTCTCTTGCCTTTGGAGATGTGGCATGAAAAAAGTTGCTGTGGCCGATGTCAAAGAGGTTACATCCTATGTTCTCCTTTAGGATTTTGATGGATTCTGTCTCACATCGAGGTCTTTCATCCATTTGGAGTTTATCTTGGTGTATGGTGTGAGAGAATGGTCAAGTTTCATTCTTTTGCATGTAGCTGTCCAATTTTCCCAGCACCATTAGCCATCAGGGAAATTCAAATCAAAACCACATTGAGATACTACCTTATGCCAGTTAGAATGGCAAAAATTGACAAGGCAGGAAACAACAAATGTTGGAGAGGATGTGGAGAAAGGGGATCCCTCTTACACTGTTGGTGGGAATGCAAGTTGGTATAGCCACTTTGGAAAACAGTGTGGAGGTTCCTCAGAAAGTTAGAAATAGAGCTACCCTATGACCCAGCAATTGCACTACTGGGTATTTACACCAAAGATACAGATGTAGTGAAGAGAAGGTCCATATGCACCCCAATGTTCATAGCAGCATTGTCCATAATAGCTAAATTGTGGAAGGAGCCGAGATGCCCTTCAACAGAAGACTGGATTAAGAAGATGTGGTCCATATATACAATGGACTATTACTCAGCCATCAGAAAGAATGATTACCCAACATTTGCAGCAACATGGATGGGACTGGAGGAGATTATGCTAAGTGAAATAAGTCAAGCAGAGAAAGACAATTATCATATGGTTTCACTCATTTATGGAACATAAGAAATAGCAGGAAGATTGGTAGAAGGAAGGGGAAAATGAAGGGGGGTAAACAGAAGGGGGAATGAACCATGAGAGATTGTGGACTGGGAAACAAACTGAGGGCTTCAGAGGGGAGGGGGTGGGGGATTGGGATACGCCAGTGATGGGTATTAATGAGGGCACATATTGCATGGAGCACTGGGTGGTATATGCAAATAATGAATCACGGAACACTACATCAAAAACTAAGGATGTACTGTATGGTGACTAACATAACATAATAAAAAATTATTATTAAAAAAATAAAAGAAAGAAACTTGTGCTCAAGGAAAAGTGATAAAATAAAAATACTATTTGATCTCAACATCCTGCTTCAATAATCTGCAGAATGATAATAATGATTCCTTCTCTACCACATAGTATTGTGTTGTGTTATTAGTTAATCATAGTGTTAATAATAACATTAATATTCATCATCTCATTGTCTCCAAGGAGGGTACCAAGGAAGTCATATTAACATTGATCCCTGTATTTCTAGCTCATTAACTCCCATGGGTATAATTACTGGGGTTATAGCTTAATATCCACATCCCCCCACTAGCTCTTCCAAAATGTCCTATGGTAATGGCTGGGAATTCCCACCAGGGGGGCTGCCACACTCCTGTGGGAACTAAATCTGCTATTCTTTTGTCCTGTGTTCCCTCTAAAGAGGTGTTGTTCCCCCACTTCTCTGTCAAGTGCAGTGACATTCCCACTGCTGGCTGTTTTCCCTTAGTTCATTCAGGACACATCTACAGTGCTCCTTCTTCCCAGAAATGGAAAGCAGTCTTCCTTCCCACATTACTTTTTTTACTTTTTCACTTGAGTTTTAAAGTGACATGCACACTGTGTGCCTTTCAGTTCTGTAGTGCTCTTTATCACAATGACCATTTTAGCTTTTACTTGTGATTCTGTCCCTGTTTTGAGCTAGCCTGGGGAACACATCCCATACCATCCTGTTTTCCATCCTCGTCCCTCCATTTCTTCCCCAGATCCCTCCTTTGTCCTTCAGAACCACACACATACAAACACACACCCCCCAACAAAAAAAAAAAAAACGATACCTCCCTCCCCCAGCCAAAAAAATCAAGAACTCATGCAAACATGTGGGAGAGATGATGGAACAGACAGGATTGCCAGTCCCAGAGCAGCAATCATGGCTGACTCAGGCTAGACAAACAGCGGTATAACAAAGGTGCACACCAGAGAATCGTAGTGCATTATATGACCGGGTTTTAAATAAGTGTCTTACAGCCTATTATAGAAAAGCATCTTTAAATGGTCAGATATGTCAACTAAAGGAATAAGTGTCCCTGGGAAATCATGAGCTTCTGACGATAAAGGTATTTAAGTAGACATATAACCAACTTTAAGGCAATTTCCAAAATGTGCCATTTTCATTACTAGGTTGGAAGATTCTGGAGGGCAAGATATCATTTAACTACTTTGTATTTTGCATAAATGAAATTTTGAAGATTTTCATGTATACTAGCCTTTTTTTTTTTTTTTTGAGAGAGAGAGAGCACGTGCGAGGGCATAAGCAGGGGGAGGGGGAGAGGGGAGGGGCAGAGGGAGAGGGAGAGAAAGAATCTTAAGCGGGTTCTGTGCTGAGCTTCATCTCATGACCCTGGGATCATGACCTGAGCCGAAATCAAGAGTCTGATGCTTAACCCACTGAGCCACCCAGGCACCCTAAGCTGCTTTAATTCTTGCAAGTGTCCTATGAAATAAAACAGACTATGCTTATTTAATACATAAGAAGATAGGCTCAGAAAATTCATGAATTGTCATAAGGTTACAGGGCTGATAAACAGCAGAATTGGAACATGACCCCAGGCCAGTTTTGTCCCCACACTTTGCATATATTGCCCAAGGCAAATGTCCAAGGAATGTTCATCTCTTGGTTGCCTGGTGAGGGCTGTTGTTTCTGTGGGGTAAGGAAGTGAACCTAAGTGGGATTTCTGGATTGCCATACCTGACACAAAGTTCGATGACGTCTTAAATCACATAAAAGCAATCAGAAAATCCTCTTGGTTTCATTCTCTTTCTTCCTCCTCAACTGATCTGCACGTCAGACCAAAGTATACAAGTTAGGGGCCCTGGGTTCCGAGTTTCTTCAGGGCAGACATCTTTCATGTCTATATTCCTGCCACACAGTATTGCCATTTTAAAATTATGGAATTAAATATATGGATATAAAGATGGTCAGATGGGTGAGTGGAGAGAGGTGACCAGGGCCCCCCAGTGCCTGTGACTCAAGGGGTTTGGCCTGGGTCTTGAAGACTCATATTGCACCTGGCACTTAATGAAGCCTCCCTAACTTTCTAGTCACTCTTTAGTAGAGACATTTTGCCACACTGCTTCTCATGCGTGGCTTCTATGGGTCAAGAATTCACCATTTCTTTTGACTTGCTCTTTTCTCAAGCCCGGCTTCTTGTTAATCGTCTCTAAATTGTCCTGGACCCTGTGTCTCTTCCAAGGCAGGCTGCTAAGCAAGCGAAACTTCCTTGGGAGACTGCAAATTCAGGACTCCAGCACCAGGAGTATAGTTGTTGCATGATTTATGGTGGAGGTGTGCACTCTGTGTGCTGTTGGTCAGTGATGATAAAGTAGATAGCAGTGCCTCTGTGGGTTTCCTGTTGCCCCTTCAATAGCCACCATTTAGAAGTATTTAATCAGGTAGAAAGTGTTGGGGGTAAGAAAACCTTTTCAGTTTGCCACTGCCCTGTGGACTTCCTCTTTACCTTTTCTAAACTAGTAAAACTGTTATTTCACATTTACCTGCATAATTTTGTCTGTTCTTTCCGTTGTTGAACAGATAAAATATCCCTAGGTAACACGATGACAACTGCTCTGAGTCCTACTAGTTTCCTTTCGGTTCCAAGTTAAGTCCTCAAGGAAGCACACATTTTACTGTCAGTAAGTGCTCATCTGTGTTTCCTTAACTAGTCACAATAGATCTGCTGAAAAGCATCAGCCTCTAATAATCCAGGAGGTAACCCACGTTTTCTTTTCAAAATTGAGATAAGAAAAATTCATGATGGAGGGACACCGAATATTTGGATATAATGCCTGAATATGTTTATGGCATTGTTATGCTGTGTCCGTTGAAGTTTATAAATTTAAAGTTCTGAGCTGTGGTTCTCAAAGTGTGGTCTCTGCATCAGTATCAGCTGGGAACTTGTTAGAAATGCAAAATCTTGGGCTTCCCCCCAGATCTCCTGCATCAGAAAGTCTGGGATGGGGCCCGGCAATCTGTGTATTTTCATACACAGGTGATTTGGGAGCACACTAATGTTTAAGAACCCTGGTTTTAGGATGTTTACAAGAATGAGCTTTTTTTCTTTTTATCTTTTTACAACGTTGGTGTGGACAATTTAAGTTGTCCGTTTTCTGAAAAGCATTTAAACACTCTGAACAATTATTTATACCCTGTTTCAAGCTTATGTTAATCATAGTAGAAATGCCATTTCCCTTTCATTTTAAAATAGGGCAAAAAAGGGTAACATTCCTTCACTGTATGGGTGCCCTCAAAAATGAGGACTTCCATACAAAAGCTGAAATGAAATATGTAAGCAAAGAGTTCTTAGCAGTGAGCTGTTCTCAGAAGGCCTTCCTTCACACAAAACATATCCACAAGAATTCCCCCTTGCCACCACTTAGCTGAGGGAGTAGGAGGAAAATGTGGGTGTTAGGTAAAGGCCTTTAAAAAAATACATCTAAAACAGTCATTAAAAAAAAATAAGCAGTTTATTTTTAATCATACGTAAAATGCTTTGTAAAATACCAAGAAGGGGTATCCGCAATTTAATGACTGTGGGCCAGAGCTTTAAAATTATATAGTTATTTTTATTGCCTGGAATTCCATCTCCCTGTGACAGTCTTGGGGTACTACTGGGGTAATGCATGGTCATCACATTACCACATCAGCTCCGAGATTAATCAGCGGACATTTATTGAGTGCTTAAAACTGGCTTAAAACAGGGGAATAGGGAAAATATGGTTCCCGCTTTTTAACAAGCTTACGATCTAGTTGGTGAGACGGGAGTAAAATGGAAGCACGTGGGCTCAACAAAGTAAGGAGATCAAATGCGAGGAGGCGTGGGGCAGACTGCGAACGCGTGGGAAGCGGTCCCTCTGAGTATCTAGTATTTAAGAAAGTCTCCAGGGGCGCCTGGGTGGCTCAGTCGTTAAGCGTCTGCCTTTGGCTCAGGGCGTGATCCCGGCATTCTGGGATCGAGCCCCACGTCAGGCTCATTCTCTGGGAGCCTGCTTCTTCCTCTCCCACTCCCCCGGCTTGTGTTCCCCCTCTCACTGGCTGTCTGTCAAATAAATAAATAAAATCTTAAAAAAAAAAAAAGGCTCCAGAGAACAGGTGGGCCTCCAAGGAGGCTTACTGTCTATGGAGGATTTTTTGCAGAAATCTCTGCCCGTTGGCATGCAAATTTTCAGTTCCTCACATTTAGAGACTCCACCCCTCCACTCCTGGGATTTGAACTGGCTTTGTGTAAGGGTGGTGATGACCAGGTGTTTGTTCTGACCCTAGGCCTCAAGAGGCCTTGCTTGCATGCTAATGGACACTGTCTTGGAACATGGCCAGCTGCCATGAAGAAGCCCAGGCTCAGCCTGTTGAAGGAATTTCTTCAAAAGATGAGCTGTCTCAACTGAGGCCATTTGAGACTAGTCAGCCCCTAGCAGAGTCATCAGTGGGGTCAGCTGAGAACAGAAGAACCCCCCCCCCCCCCACCTGAGCCCAGTCAAAATTGCCAAACTGCAGAATCCTGAGCTAAGTGAATGCATGTTGTTTTAGGCCAACAAATTTTGGAGTGGTTGGCCATACCCCAGTAGGTAAATAGTGCAAGGTCTGAAAGGTGGAGAGGAGGGGAGAAAGTGTGCAAGGCTAAAGTTGCAACTCCTAAAGGCTGAGAGTCAGAGGTGTGTGAGGGTCAGGTCAAAGAAAAGTGAAGATACCTGGTAGGATTGGACGTCTGATCACTTTCTTGCAATAAATCGGTAGGAGCACCAGCGCTAAAGAACATCTAACTGGAGGCCAGACCTGCACTATTATGCTGCTACGTGGGGATCTTCTCTTGAAGCACCCCATCAGGGCATGAGAAATAGGAATCCCTACAGTTGAAACACAATGAGCATCAGGACCCTGTCCTTCTAAACTGGACTTTGAGGTAGGGACACACTGTTTTCTAGCCAACTACATTATGCCAAGAAAAAAAAAAAAAAAAACTTTGTGGCTTATAATCCTTTTTTTTATATAAAAAAATCTAAAACTTAAGTGACACACTTTTAATAAGCTGCTAGAAGCAACCTGCAGAATCCTAAAGTAAAAGATATTATGAAGAGTGCTTTTAAAATCTTAGATTCTCACCATGTGGATTTATTGGCCATTGGATAACAACTTCAACTCAGTTTTATGAGGTCATTGAATACATTTTTCACCATAAAAAAACGTAAGAGGAAGTGTTTTCTTTTAAATGCTGAAAATGTGTTCTCTTTCTGTGGGGTGGTACTTGTTTGAAAAGAACATCCCCGGGGGGATGGATTCTTGTTTTAAAAATAGCTCCTGAAATTTGGCGGGACAGTGTGGGGGAGGGGAGATGGGAGTAGGGTAAGGTTTGGCGTGGGGGTTGGTATTCAGATGGGATATTTAACCTACGGCGCCTCAGGTTTGAGATTTCTGTTCCAGCAGTTCATTTCATTTTAATCATTCAACAAAACCGACCAGTTGAAGTGCCATAAACTTTATACAAAATGGCCTTATTGAGCAACTATTTTATTCAGACCTTGCTCCTATCAGCAGTACCACACGTGTCCTTAAAATCATGGGGAACCAGGGATTTCAACGGACGAAAAGGCAAGGATAACCAAAGCTCGAGTGCCCCACGAGGACCGAGTGAAAAGAGGCGTCATAGCTGAAGTGCTCCCTGTGTGTGTGCACGTTTGCAGGAGAGCGAGCGTGATAGAAAGTTGCTTTAATTGCTGCTCGTCTCCTGTGAACATGTTGCTCCCGCTCGACTTTTAAGTATCCAGTTCACCCAAAACTTTTCTGAAACGAGGACCCGCACCTCCCGTGTCCCCCTGTCCCTTCTCGGCCCGCCTCCCCCCGCGGTCGGGCGTCCTGCGCCGGCTAACAGGTCCCCGGTTACTGAAGCGTCACCTCGCACTCCCCAGTAAATCTCCGCAGCCCACTCGGACTGCAGCCCGTTTGCCGCCCGGCCTCCCATTGCAGCAATCAGGGCGACCGAGAGGGAGGAGGCGCGCAGGCAAGGCGAGACCGGGGAGGACAAACTCGCGGGCCGGGCTCCGGAATCAGCATGGGGACGGGAAGTGCGGGGCGAGTTCGCACCACAGGTAAACAGGCTGGCGAGGCGCAGGGCGCTGCCGCCGCCGCGGCCACCCAGCGATTTCCAGGCACGCAACTCCGCCTCCAGGGCTCTCTCCCTCGCGCTCTCGCCCAGCCGCTCGCTCGCAGCCTCAGCAGCCGCCGCAGCATCACTTCACACAAAGGACTGTTACCCGCTGAGCAGCTCCTCCACCTCCTCGTCCTCCTCCTGTGACAGCAGCCCCGACAGCAGGGCTCGGGCGCGGCGGCGGCGGCGCCGGGAGGACCTGTCACTCCCAGCAACCGAGGCGGTGGCAGCGGCTTTTTTTTTTTCTTTTCTATTTTGCTTTAATTTCCCCCCCTTATACCTCTTCGCCTTTCTGTGGTTCCACCCACCTCTTCCCTCCCTCCTTCTTCCTCCTCCTCCCATAAACAACTCTCCTACAACCCCCCCCCCCCAATAAATAAATAAAAGGAGGAGGGTAGGGGGGAGGAGGAGTGGTGTAGGGGGGAGGAGGAGAGGAAAAGGGAGGCAGCGCGAGACAGCGAGGCAGAGTCCGAACCGACAGCCAGGAGCCCGCACGCACCTCACACCATGAGATGGCGACGCTCCCCGCGCCGCTCCGGGAGCGCCGGCCCCCGGGCCCCGCGCCCCGGCCCCGCCGCCCGCTCGCCGCCGCCGCTGCTGCCGCTGCTGCTGCTGTGGACCGCGGCCCTGGCGCTGGGGGCGGCCGCCGGCGACGAGGCGGCTCCCGCGGGGGCCTCGGTGTGCTACTCGTCCCCGCCCAGCGTGGGCTCGGTGCAGGAGCTGGCTCAGCGCGCCGCGGTGGTGATCGAGGGAAAGGTGCACCAGCCGAGGCGGCAGCAGGGGGCACTCGACAGGAAGGCGGCGGCGGGCGAGGCAGGGGCGTGGGGAGGCGAGCGCGAGCCGCCAGCCGCCGGCCCGGGAGCGCTGGGGCCGCCCGCCCGGGACTCGCCGCCCACCGCCAACGGGACCGTGCCCTCCTGGCCCAGCGGCCCGGCGCCCAGCGCGGGCGAGCCGGGAGACGAGGCGCCCTATCTGGTGAAGGTCCACCAGGTGTGGGCGGTGAAAGCCGGGGGCTTGAAGAAGGACTCGCTGCTCACCGTGCGCCTGGGGGCCTGGGGCCACCCCGCTTTCCCCTCCTGCGGGAGGCTCAAGGAGGACAGCAGGTACATCTTCTTCATGGAGCCCGATGCCAACAGCAGCAGCCGCGCGCCGGCCGCCTTCCGAGCCTCTTTTCCCCCCCTCGAGACGGGCCGGAACCTCAAGAAGGAAGTCAGCCGGGTGCTGTGCAAGCGGTGCGGTAAGTTCCTCGCCCCTCGGGGCGCGCTCCGGCCGGGCGGGGAGGTCGCGGGCCCGGCGCGGCGGGCACCGGGGGCCCGACGGCTGCAGAGCAGACGCGGGCTGAGGAGTTGGGTTTCGGGCTTGGGGACTCCAAGCGATTCTCACGGAAGATTTCGCGGATTGGATTCCACAGGCAGCGCCTTCTCCAGTTACCTGTTTCCTGGGCTTTGCCATTGGTGCGAGCCCAAGTTTGGTCCTCGGTTGGGGCGGCCTGAAACTTTTAATCCCTCGGGGTGTCTTTCACCAAGTCGAATGGAAATGGGCCGGCTGCTTTCTTGTGAGTGCCTCGTTGAACTTGGCTTTGGTGGGGAGGTGCTGACTGTGTGTGGGCCGCCGTGTGGGGGCTTTTCCTTTGAAGGCGGACGGGTGAGTCGGACGGGATTTTTCACGCTTTTCCTTCGCTTGGAGTCGTTGAGTGTGGAGACAGACGGCCAGGGGTCTGTGTCGGGGGGCGGCTCGCAAGGAAGGGACGCCGCGCCGAGATTCGTCTAGAAAGGTGACGGAGTTTTTGGCCAACTCAGTGTCCAACAGATAGGTGCCCCCTGTACCTCGTGAACAGGTGCATGTGAGAAGTACGGAGTTGGGGCATTGATTTTTGGTGAAGTCACCTCGAGAATTTCTGTTTTCACGGTATTTTGGTTTGGAGTATGTTTTGGCGCTTCAGTGAATCAGAACAGATGAACGTAGTTATGGAGCTTCACGTGTAGGCCCTGAAAGGGATTGGGGAAGCTAAGTTTAGCCATTGATTTCCCAGACCTTTTCCCATTTTACCCCTGGAAAGTATTCTTCTCAGGTCTCCTTAATAGGATCAGGTCTGAGAAATTAGCTGATTACATTTCTGAGGTAGCATTGCATGTATGCCATTCATAAAATAATTTCTAGGTTCAAAATGTCTATATAATTTCCCGATTACCATACAATCACTAAAACATAGCAGGGTATCTTCTCAAACCATAAATTAACATGATTACACATCACAAATTCTAACATGCACTGTAGCTTTTCCCTGTGTCTTTATGTATCTGTCTAATAGATGGTTGGGTTAATTGAATTTTTACAAAACTCAGCACCATGCCATGCTCCGTCTGCCTGTGATGCAAAGTGTGTCAGTTCTTTTAAATTCATATCCGATGATAGCCAAATATTTAAATTTCTGGTTGGCATTCGTGGTGCTTATATCCTGCAGTTAATTGATACGTAACAATTTGGTTTTAATGACAAGAAAGAGCATTGCTCATCCACCATTTCCCTATTTTAACAATGCACTTTGTGCGCCAGACCTGTTCGGATTGCACCACTCTGTGGACAGAAGCTGTTCTCAGACAGTGGTGCTGAAGAAGGCTGAGTGACGTTGGGATTCCCCGGGTCTGGCTGATAGATGTCACTGTAAAACATGGGAAACGCTCTGCTGGGAGCTGTCTTATTAGGGAACACAAAAGCTCAACACCATTGTACTGCAGCATATGTTACTCTGTTCTAGAATCTGAAACAAAACCTTTGAAGCCATGCCATTGTCTAATTTTCCCCATGCTTTATTATATGTAATTCAGAAAGGGTTTTTGCATTTACCCCAAATCATGAGTTGTGAATCGTGTACTATACATGGTGGAAATGGATATAAAAGGGAACGTAGTTGGCAATGATTCCTAGGATAGGGGGTGTGTTACTGGATTAGCAATGGTGTTTTGTGTTTTGACTACAAATAAACGTCAGACTTCAGGGATAAAGTTCTCATAGACATCCAGAGTATGTTTGCAAATGGAATATTCATGTTGTCTGGAGGAATACTATTCTGTTTTTGTGTTTCTAAGGGGAAAGCCTTCAGGAGGGTAGTTTTGCCCTTTTGTTTACCAAAGGAAATACATAGAAAAGTGTGGCATGCTAAGCAAAGCAGGTTTTTTTTTTTAATGGAATGGAAATTTCCCTGTGTATAATTTAGTAGATTAAGAAATCATGAAGTTATTGCTCCAGGTTTGTGTAATTATTGTGTATGTTGGGTGATTTTAGTGTTAGGTACTTCCAGATAGGAGATTGAGTGAAACCTTAATAGGTTTAGCTAAGGACTGATGGAAATCCTACTGAAAGTTTCTCTTGCGTTTTTAGGAACATAGTAGTTATTGTACTACTGTGGGATGAAAGAAAAGTGTATGAGCTGTTTTATTTTGTATACTATAAACTCAGTAAATCCATATTGGAACATCGGGTTTAAAAGCGTTTACGTGAGTGTGTGCAAACTTGTGAATTCCCCCAGTTGCGTGGTTTCTGTTCACAATGTCATTCACAGCCTACCAGGCAAAGGAACAGAAATTGGAAAAAAATATACAGAAAGAATAGGGGCTGATTTGTCCTGGTTGAGCTGGTTCCGTGTGCTTCTGGTGAGATTTCAGGGAGAGTGATGGAGCAGAGGGTTCTTATCTGAGGACATGAAGCTGCCCTGGGGGCGTGACGGTTGTGTTCCTGCCTGAGCCATGGTGCCAGGCTGGAGAGGGAATATAGCAAAGTCGTTTTGCGATACCCTGCCCTGGGGAACAGTTTCCAGCTCTCATGCTCTCAGCCACAGTGTTGTTTTCTGCAAGCTGCTTACCAGTGTAGAAACTACACATGCAACACATCAGCTTTAGGGCTGAGCTAATCGAGGTCTTCCCTGAATTTTTCTCTCTCTCTCTCTTTTTTTTTTTTTTTTTTTTACCCCATCTAAGATAAACTCCTGAGCGGTGTCTGTATAAAAAGTTATTTTCTGAAAAATGACCTTTTGGAAAAACTGTTTAGTGTATTTTAGAAGAAAACAATTTCATAGCTTGTTTGCTTTTTGTATGAAGTTTGTATGTATTATGTACACTTCTTGTAGTTACTTAAATGCTTCCCGGTCTTTGCTTTTTCTCTTGCTCACTGAACAAGCTAAGAAATATTTATAGGTTTTATATTAATCGGAATGCAAAATAATTTGCTGTTCGATTAAATTCCTGTTATTCAAACAAATCATTGTTTAATGCATTACGACTTTAGTCTTCAAAGCATTGCAGTTGTACTGGGCAGAAAATGATTTCCAAAAAGGAGTGAAAAAACTGATGTTGAATTACATCTATAGTTGGGCCATGCAAGATTTGTACATCGTCGTCTTTCAAGCCAAAGTAAATATTCAGTTTATCCGTAATACCGGAATGTATTGATAACATAAACATAATTATCAAATATTTAGGATAAATGGCATTTACCTTTTTTTAATATCCTTAATAAGTATTTAATAAAGTGAGCTGACCTTATGGTGTTATGAAAATGACAAATGCAGGGATTTTTTTTCAGCCAGCACTGAAGAAAATAATTCTTAATAAAAGCTATATTAAGTAAGTAGCAATAGGAGCAGATACAGCTTGACTGCTTGTATTTCATAAATACACATGTAAATTTAATTTCCCAAGTGTTTGTGACTTTTAACAGTAAAATCTTACTGTTAAAAATCTATACTCAAAACGCTTCTGTCGAGGAGAGAAACTATGTGTATTTATTTCTATTTATGATAAAAAAGGGAGACCAAGATCAGTCATGTGGAAAAACAACTCCTTGAAATAAAAATATTTTAAAAGGGGATTTTAAATATTTGAAGTAGAATCTTTTATACGCACTAGGGGATAGTTCTCATCAGTTGTGGGAGATCCGTAAGTCCTCAGAATCTAAGGAAAGTTTTACCATATGTCTTAATATATTAGGTAAGACTGGGAAGCTTAAACAGCACCGAGGGGCAAAACAATGAGCTGTCCTTCCGCTGGCCTGTATATTTATAGCAAATGAGAGCAAAAGACGTGATTGGGCAGGTTATTGCCCTTGTCAAATGTAATCTATTCATTGTTCAGGGAATCTTCTTTGCTTCAAAGCCCATTTTCTTCTTCTTTTTTTTTTTTCTTAATTATAAACCTAACATTTTTTTAAAACGTATTTTTAAAGTTCAGTGACAATTTATGAATTGGCCAGATGTCCAAAGACCTTTAAACTCTCATCTGCCCTTAGTACTTAGTAATACTCAGGTTTTTGGTTTGGTTGTTTTTGATATGCTTAAATGATATGAAAACTTCTCTCTACAGATAGGTCTTACAGAATGAGTATTTTGATTAGCCTTATATAAATAAATGATAATGATGAAAACAAAAAGCATATGATGAAAAACAGCGTTAGGGATTCATTGATCATTACATCAGTTAAAAGTAAATAATGGAGTATATAATGAAAACTAAAGGTAAAAAATTAGGGTTCCTATGACTCATGCAATTTGTTGCCGAAAACAATAGTGTAACATGCCTTAGTAAAAGTTTTCATGAGAAAGTGAGAACTCATTTTTAATGTTATTTTTAAATAACAGAAATGACTTTTGTGGACAGTTTCCCATCCATATAGGAATGTTCTAACTTTGTGCGTGCACATGTTACTCTGTGCTCTTAGTTTCATTTTAACTTAAATTTTATGATAACTAACATTATGAAAGATCATATGATCTAGCTACTCCCTGAAATATCGGTCACTTTGTAACACATAACAACTGATGAGTGATGCATTCTGCCACACTTTTAAATCCAAAGTTGAATTATTTGAGAATTTACAGAATACAGACTTAAGACTTACTGACTTGAAGTAAGTGCTGGTTGAGAGGTTGTGTTTTCATAGTGCTTAGTGCCGTGGTGTGCTTGAGGCAGGCGTGTTTGAAGGCTTGCCTCCTGGCTCTCTGTCCCCAAGTGATCCGCCCAGGTTGAAGTAGATAAAATAAAAGAAATCTTGGTGAAATTGAAAGCTTAAAATGGGTTGACTCATCTCTGTTTGGCATAGATCCAATTTTTAGGAAAAAAATTCCCCCCCACTTTAGACTTGCCATCAAGGAATCCTAGAGAGAGATTCATATGTGTAATTTGCATTATTTTTTTGGTCTTTAAGAGAACCAGGATATTTTTCCCTATGGAAAATAGTTTCCTTGCAAACTATGTTCTAACCTTGGTTCACCCAATTAGGACCTAGTAAGATTTTTATCTTGTTTTTCCTAACAATAACAACAACAACAAAACCAATAAAAAAGAAATATAGTTTACCCACAGCTTGGATGGTATATGGGAGACAGTCCTACTGGTTCCTACCCAAGGCTCCATATGTGTATTGCATTCATCTCTGTTTCCTCTGTGAGGACACTGCAAGGGAAGGCTTTAGGTAAACAATGAGGGTCGTGGGTGGATCCTAGTCTGTGGGAGACTGAAGTATAGGATTGCTGTTCATCATTACAATGGTTAGCCTTCTCTGGACACCTTGCAATTTGGCTGCCTGGGTCTAAATATGTCAGAAGACCGAGATCTTACATCACAATACTGTGACTGTAGGTGGTCTTTCTGTGTCCGATAGGCTCTTTTTCTATCTCATGAGGACACAGACAATAATCTGCATTGTATCTCAATTTCCGAAGTTTTTCTCCCAAAGCTCAAGGCTCTGGCTTTGGATATCTGCCCCAGAGTGCTGGGGACTGGAAGAAAACAGCTCGGAGTGGTGCATGATTCTGGAGCTGGTAGCCAGATTTAGGAGGTAATGCTGGGCCAAGATAACCTGGAGGAGGGAATTGTTTCTTTTCTCTCTGCTCTGCTGTGCCAAAGGATGTGAGCTGAACTGAGCCAGCACAAGGGGATATTCCTGACGGGGGCACTAGAGTCTTGGTAGTGGGCACGTCTGGGAGCTCAGAGCATGGAGGGAGCATGGTAAGAGAGTGAGGCATTGTCTGTTTTGCTAAATTTGGAAAGCTCCAGCAGTAATCCTGCCATCCCAAGCATTTGTCTCCAGTCTGGGAATTGCCATTGAGGCGAAGAAAGCTAAAAAAAATTGAGGGGCCAACTAAAACCCCGTGGTTCTAATTACCCCTCACTAAGTTTGTATCTTTTCCCCTCTGTTTGATAAGCACATATTGCTTAGTTATGTGTAGATTAAATACTTGTTAAATAATTAAAAGACAGAAGCACCCCAGCTTGTGGGATAGTAGCAATCATTATTCAAGGCTAAATTTTGAAAGAAAGAAAAAAAAAATCCAGTCCTTTCTGGTTCTTTTTCTTCAGGTGAGATGAGTATCTGTAGGAAGGAGCATTTAGAGTCAGATCCTGCCAGGACACTGTTTCTTTTGCTCACCACCCAGAGCCCACCTCTGGATCCACTTTTGGGCCTCAGAAAAAGGGGGTTTAATTTCTCAAAACTGGTTTCTCCTCAATTATTTCTGGATAATGTTCTGTGTAGTCTATAGCTCCAACCGGGGGGAAAATGCCCTAACAAGCACAGAAGGGATTTTGAATGGTCAGCGAATCCCTGTTACTGTTTTGAGCAGATCCACTCCCACATCACTCCCACTCCTTTTGGGACCAAATCTCAGTACTATGTTCGTCCTTGATCTCCCCCCACAGATGTTTACCCACCTTAGCAATGTAAGTTCCGTTCTTGTGACTGAAGATGGAAAGGCACTGCTTGTATCCCTAAGAAGTAATAAATAAGAGATTTTAGATGAGTTACTTTTCACTCTCCACTCCTCCCCCCCCCCCCCCCCCGCCTTATTTTTGACATCCCGTCAGCTCTTGGTTAGACTGCAGGTGGGATGGCACGTATCCATTTGGGCTCCGGTGAATAATGAGCTCCGTTTCCGTCACTGTCTCCGTCGGCCCTGGAGACCTCATGGGCCATGATGTGTTATCAGGGAAGCAGCAGAGGCAGTGGCAGCATTTTCCTCCACTGCAGGGAGCATCCTGGCTGCACCTCTGTATGGAACGTGGCAGCTGTCTACGAGGAGGAGAAGGATGGCTGTGTTGGCTTCAAATAGAATTTGTCATTAGACTTCGCCCTTGGGAGGTGATCCTGGCAGTGAGGGCTCTTTGGTGACTGCCAGGATGGAAATGTTCTGCTCAGAGTGGGGGTGCTCCTTGTCCTGTCATCAGCACAAAAGGGCCACAGCTTTGAATTTCCCAGGCTCTTTACCTCTTTGCAAGCCCAGACGCCCCTGAGATGCTCTTCCTCGCTTGCCTTCGTTCCTGTGCACTGAGATTGCTCCCGTCTTGTTCTCAGATTCAGTAGCAACTTTTCTTTCATTGGAGCAGGAATTTTATTAAAAATTCTAGCCTTTTGGACTATGGTCTAATTCTGGTGGGTTTTTTCCCCCTAAATTATGGTAACATAAAATTTACCATTTTAACTGTTTTTTTTTAAGTGTGCAGTTCAGTGGCATTAAGTATTCACATTGTTGGCAACCATCTCTGTCACCCATCTCCATAACTTTGTCTTCCCAAACTGAAACTCCATCCCCATTAATAACTCTCCTTCTCCCAACCCTGGCAGCTACCATGCTTATTTTTGTCTCCGTGAATTTGACTATTCTAGATACCTCGTGTAAGTGGAATCATACAGTTTTTGACTTTTTGTGACTGGCTACTTGGCATTAATGTCTTTAAGGTTTTTTAGTGTTTTAACATGTGTCCGAATTTCCTTCCCTTTTAAGGCTGAATAATATTCCACTGCATGTGTAGACCGCATTTTGTTTCTCTGTTCACCTGTCGGTAGACCTTCAGGCTGCCTCTACCTTTCGGTTACCGGGAATTCAGCTTCTATGAACACGAGTATACAAATAGGTGTTCACGACCATGTTTTCCCTCCTTTTGGGAGTATACCGGAAGTGCAATTGCTGGATCCCATGGTCATTCTATGGTTAATTTTTTGAGGAACCACCATGCTCTTTTCCACAGCAGTTGCACCATTGTCCGTTCCCATTGGCAATACCCAAAGGTTCCAGTTTCTCCATGTTCTCTAAGGTGTGTGATTTTCTATCGGTTTGATAACAGGCAGCCTAACGGGTGCGAAGTGATGGTGAACAGTTTGTATATTGTTTTCTGTTCAAAGTTAGTGCCTCTAATTACACTGTCATTAATAAGAAACAAAAGTGCTCAGAAAACAGAGATGTTCATCTGTTCAACTCCTAATTTACCCAGCATTTAGGCTCCCGAATCAGAAGCCACCAAATTAACAAAATTACCACAGATAATAGCTTAATAAAAACCAATAAAAGATTTAAAGAGTAGACTTGGCCTTTGGCCACCATAAGAATATTATATTTGTCTTCATAACGCTATCAACATGGTCTAGAAAGGCACCTTATCATATCTGGATTAGTATCAAAATCTTTTAATTGATTTTATTTTTCATTAAATTTCTACCCCCCGCCCCCAATTTCCGTGCTCTCTTCTGTCCACTGTTCAAAATTGCCTTCTATTAAACACTGCACGGGAGGATGAGTCCTCCTAAAATGCTACTGTTATTAGAGCTTTCTCTGCTCAGAAACTTTCAAGGGGTATATATAGTTAACTATAAATCCTGATATTCACTGTCTTCTTTACTCCAAACCAAGCTTAATCTTTCTCAGTTTTACTGTATGAATGTTTTTATCCAGTCTAACTGGGCCACGGACAGGCCGTGCACTTTCTTACTCTTGCATTTGACTCCCTCGCTTCTGCCTGTGGAAATTCTGTCTCCTTCAAGGGACAGCTCAGATCCTACTGCTTCTGTCACAGCCCCAGTAACGATCCTGTCAGAAACACTCACTGTGGGGGCGCCTGGGTGGCACAGTGGTTAAGCATCTGCCTTCGGCTCAGGGCGTGATCCTGGCGTTCTGGGATCGAGCCCCACATCAGGCTCTTCCGCTATGAGTCTGCTTCTTCCTCTCCCACTCCCCCTGCTTGTGTTCCCTCTCTCACTGGCTGTCTCTATCTCTGTCAAATAAATAAATAAAATCTTTAAAAAAAAAAAAAGAAACACTCACTGTGGTCTTTGAACACAGAGCACCTTTTTACCGCATACTTCATACATGGTGCCAGGACAAATTTCCCTTATGTTATCTTTGTTTTCTTTTTTTAATTGATGTTTTAAAAATTTTCCGTGTGTGTATTGTCTTGCCTCACTCACTAGACCACAGTATCCTTGTGGGTAGACACTTGGGGGTGGGGGGCTGGTCCTCAGCTTATTCACAAGTGAGAAGTGCCCAGCCCCAGAGTGAAGAGAACTGCTTTCCATTTGCGGCTTTGTAGTTTAGTACCTGTGTGCTTTGGGTACGTAGCCTTCCCTCTGGTTCTCCGTTCCCTAATATGCAGAATGAGGGGGAAGAACTAAAATGCTCTTCATGGTTCATTCAAAGTGAATCTGGTCCTCATTCAGAAATGACCCAAAGTATAAGCCACTTCTCCTGCTCCCGGAGCTTTTCTCTTCCTTTCTCATTTTTTGCATTGTTCTAAAGAGTCTAATTATGGAAAAAACAACTGTGAAACTTTTAGAATCTGGAAGGGCAGTAGGAGAGCTTAATGAGAGGGAGCCCTCAGGACAGAGTGTCTCCTTCTAATCCCCTGTGGCTTTCTGCCTCCACTGCCTTTTTGTGTCATTGTGTTACATTGTCTAAAAGAGTAGCCGTTAGTTGTATTCATGAGCATGGTTTTTTCCAGAAGCAAATACCATTGTCTCTTCAGGCTTGTCTTTGAAATTATAAAGTATGATTAACAGATTAATCCACAACTGTAAATTTTCAGAGCAAGAAAGTTCAGTCATTTGTTTCAGTAAAATGAAAAAGAATGATTCAAACTGTGTTTTATTGTGAATTTTAATTGATTTTAAAATGTGAACCTGGCACTGTTTTAGGTTCTACTAATGAGCACTATGTGGGAATGGAGGAGGCCAGCACGAAGAGATGGGAAAGCTTGTTTTCGGCTGGATGGCAGCCCTTCTGGTGAGAAGGGCTCCCTCTGGGGAGAGCATTCCCACCTTGATGGAGGGTAGGGGAAGAGACTTTCTTCCTCAGCTTATGAGTCTTGTGGTTTTGGCAAGAAAATAATCTATCTTCATCCTTTTAGAAGTAGAACAAGCAATGCAGAAACAAGTTGTCAAACGAAGAATAATTGGATCTGACTTTTTAAATTACTGCAGGAAGAGGCTTTGGCAGTGCCACGGGGGCCGAGCGGGGCAGGACGGAGCCGGGCTACATCCAGGTTTTGTTTTGATTTTTTTTTTCCCCCTTCAGTTTGGCCTCCCCGAACCCCTGGTGCATTCGTCTGCTCCAGCAGACCCAAGCTGCTTATAAATTGGGGCCCCTAAATCCGTATCTCTAGCCTAAACCTTAGTTTTTGGCTCCAGCTCCATATATCCAATGCCTTACCAGATAATCCACCCAGATGTCTTCCTGTGTTTATATTAGACATATGATGGTGTCTCCTCCTCTCCCCTGCCAGTCCATGTGTAAATCTGTGTTCTAATAATGAAATTGCTACTACTACTATTATAATCACTACCAGGACTACCAGTGGTCCCTCCTGTCACCACCAGTGACTTTCTGGGTTCACAGCTGCTTCTGTGCCAGAGTATTCGGTGCTGACCTGAGTTCATGTAACCCCTCACCATCTGCTCGCATCCTTGTCTTCTCAGTTACTTCAAACCGGAAGCCTCTCCTTCTGCTCCCTATCAGCTTGGTGACCAGAGCTCATTGATTCTGCCTCCTTTACCAGATCTCCTTTTTCCCTTCTGCCCCCAACTTCATTGTTGCTGCAGTGACTCCCGTTCTTACTGTAACAACCCCTTTGCTCATGGAGTCTCCCCTTCTTAATTCGTTCTCTATGCTACTGCTAGAGTGATCTTCTGTATCCTTGCATAAGGCTCTTCACTTGCCACCAGGATGAAATCCAGACTCCTTAAAATGGCACAGAAGGCCTTTCAGCTTTTGTCCAAGTGCGACCCAGTTCCTCCTTGTGCCCGGAACCCCGTGCCACGGCGAGGGCCCTGCTCCACATGTGCCGAGTGGCTTTAGGTATCTGTTCACGCACCTGTATTGTTCCCCTTTCCCAGAATGGTTGGCTTCTCTGCCTACCTTTTGTTACCTTTGCTTCCTGTCATTCTAGACCAGGCGCTTCAGTGGGAGAATGGTTAAATAAAGTATAATGACTTAGGGATATATTGACAGTATATCGTCAAGTGAAAAAGCTGTCTTATTGTACAATATGTGTATGATTACTTTATCATCTGTTTACCTCCTCTGTCTTGTCTCTTTATCTCGTGTGTCTGACTAAAGAGAAATGAGAGTTACGTAACAGAAGGCTATGTAACAGTTGGGCATTAGAATTGCTGATGTTTAGAATTTTCTTCATTTTGTTTATTTGTATTAAGTTTTTATGATTAACATGTATTACTTTTTAGCAAGGAAAAGCAATAAATGCTGTTCTTAATACTGACTTACAAAAAGGACTGTGTTTTATTTAAGGGATCTTGCCCCTCTAGAATGTTGCCTTCCTCCCAGTACATGTATTTGTTAGGGTGGGCTCACTGCTGTAACAAACGGTACCCCAAATATATAATGGCTCAGGTGCAATAGTTTATTTCTGCCGAGAGTGTGGACAGGGCATGAGATGTTCTAGTCTTGCTCTGAAAGAGACCTGTGCTAATACCTGGGCATAGCTGACCCTCACTTCAGACCAAATTGGTTGAAATAGGCAGGGTTCTAGTCTGTGATGGTCATTTTATCTTTAATAGCTTGGCTCTCTGAGAAGTGGACAAATTTGTCTTCTGCCTCATTGCAGTGGGAGAGCCCGGTAGGTATGTGTGGAGCAGATCATAACCGACATATATGTTTACTGCAGATAAATAGGATGGATATTAACTATGTGTTCTTCCTTGAGCCCAACTTAGGATTTTGTAGGTTAGTTTTGCAATAAATCTTTAAAGTTTAATGCTCACTATGTCTGGTTTCAGTCAGTATCCCTGAAAATGCAGAGGGCGAGGCCGCATTGACTCTTTCACCAGCATGTTAGGATGCCTTTTAGAGCTCCGTGTTTAACAAATCATTTTGATATAGGGACTGTGGAGAAATACTCTCAGACTTTATCACTGCTGACTTAATTGGGTTTCATGATGCACATTTCTTCTTAGTAGGATAAATTAAAATGGCTGATAAAGCTGCCCGTAAAAGCAAAATTGTTGGGTTAAACCTGCCCGGTGTATTAAATGTATTGATGAGTAATCTTTCCACCATTTTTAATCACTTTTATTAACTTTTCAGTAGTTTTATTTCCAGTAACCTGCTAAATAACTGTCATTATGTACTCAGTAATATTTCTCTCTCAAATACCATTGGAAAGTCCATGAAAATGATTGAGGTGCCAGTATCATCCACCTACTTCCTGAATGTAAGAATTGGTGGTGATTCTATGATTAACTGGGTGTATGCTGTGCTTCCTCTGTGTAACCCAGGAGGAAAAGGAGCCAGTTCATAACCGAGAGAGACAAGAGTGAATGTTTTTGAAGCTGTGTGAAATAATTAGTTTTTTTTGTGAATCTACATCATGCATGTTATTGTATGCTCTTTAAAAATCTTTTTTTATCAAATATTAAGATAAAGAGGATACTTAAGAGTTACGTGTGAAGTATAAAGAATCATGATCTATTTATTCTCTTCTTCGGTCTCCTCTTTGTCATGGGCCATTGGCTTTGTGAATTTTTTGAGTTCCTGGTGACCAGAGAATAGCTGGAGGCATCTCTTACCTGCAGGTCAATTGGGGGACATGTCTGTTCATTAAAATGGATTAGAGATTTATCATTAATTCACCCCTTATCTTTTGCAGTCAGTTGGTATGGCCCCAGATCCTCTTCTGTCCTCTTAGATTTAGGTACGCCTGACCTGTGAGAGAAATTGTAGAGGCCATTCTGAGGATGTTGCTTAAATAAGTTATGAGAATCATGAGCTCACTAAATCACTGTAGGTAACTAATAGAAAAAGAGGAACAGTGAGTGTACTTTATGAATTTACATATTCAATAAATATTTATTTGGCATCTGTTGTTTCTTAGTCTCTATACTGGTTTCTGGGATCGCGGTGATGAAATTAGACTTGGCTCTTTTCAAGCTAACAGGGTAGAAGAACAATTACACAAAGAATTGCAGGATAGATATTTACAACCGCACTAAGCTTTATAAGAGAAAAGTACGAGGTGAATATATAACAGAAAAATCTTTTAGTTTGAAAGATACAGGAGGAACTCCTTGAGAATGAGGCATTTCTGAAGGGGGTAGGGAAGAGGAGGTAGGAAGGTCATGTCCAGTTCCTAAAGCAGGGATGAGGGACAGCAGAGGGGAGAATGTGCAAATGAGGGAAGGATGAGAGCTGAGAGGTAAGGGGAAAAATCTGACCATATCTGGACTTTGTCCTAAAAACCTAGGAAACCACTGCAGGATTTTTAAGCCCAGGAGTTGTAAGATTTCCATTTTTAAAATACTGTAAAGAATAGCATGAAGAGCATTAGGGTAAGGAAGGGAAAACTGAAGGGGGTGGAAGTCAGAGCGGGGGACGAACCATGAGAGATTGTGGACCCCGGGAAACAGACTGAGGGTTTCAGAGGGGAGGGGGCAGAGGGATGGGGTAGCTGGGTGATGGGTAGTAAGGAGGGCACATATTGCATGGTGCACTGGGTGTTATATGCAAACAATGAATCATGGAACACTACATCAAAAACTAATGATGTACTCTATGGTGACTAACATAATAAAAATAAATAAAAATATCACAAGTGGCTGTTGTGCAGAGTATGGCCTGGAAGGGACCTATGGTTCATGTAGGATGCTCAGGTGGGGCTGCAAGTGAGATTAGGATGTGGGCTTGCACTAGCGTGGGGACAGCAGGCCGCAGAGAAGCAAGTGGATTTGAGACTACCTCGGAGGCCTCTTTTAGTCATGGTTAGAAAGGTCTGTGGAAGGGATGGGGAGGATGGCTCCTAGCTTTCTGGCGTGGGCAGTATTGCAGGCAAAGGAGTGTTCAGTTCCTTGTGTTTTTGCCGTATCCCAGTGGAAACGCCAGGTAAGCACCTGCATGGATGGAGCTCACGGGAGCAGTCTGGGCTGGCTCTGTGAATGGGGGAATTTTGGACAAGGACATGATTATTTCTGTCTCCATGAGAACAGGTGCACTTGCCTGGAAAGAAGTGGGTAGAGGGTGAGCAGGAGTGAGTAGAGAAGGAAGCATGAGGAACAGCAACCTCTAAAGATGAGGCAGAGGAGACAGAGGTGACAGGAAAGCAACAGCCAGGTAAGTGAAAGGAGGCTGAAAATGGATTCAGGAGGGAAAAAGTGTCTGAGTCTGTCATCTGTGTCTGAGTCCCTAGAAAATCATGTGGGAGAATGGGGAAGGGAGGGCCCAAAGCAGCATTTCTTGAGTGCTGACCGTTGCCAAACACGGCATTTAAAGGTGGGGATTGTTGGTAGTAACACAGAGGCCTTCTAAAGCCGTTCTGGCCAAGCGCCAGGGCGGAGCCCAGACAGGGGTGGGCTGACCAATCTCTGGATTATTAAGATTTAGTTTTAATAACACTTTTATTTGTTTAAACATAAGCAGGAAGCAGTTTTAAGAACTGACTTTTTTTTTTTTTTTTGCATGGAGTTGGGAAGAAGGACTATTTGAGAGACATAATGGGTAGTTTGTACAAAAATATGATTTAAAAAAGCAAATTAAGTTATATATAGTGTTACTAAAATGTTGCTGAAGGTCACCCTTTTATTAGTGTTTTTGCCCTTAGATGAGAATCTTTCCTGTGTACCGTGGAAGCCACTTCAGTGACAAATTGTTGTTCAGATTTTTCTTGACACATTGACTTGAGCACTAACTGCTGTCTGTATAGTAGCACGCAGGTCCTATGGGAATTTAATGCATCGTCATATCAATACTTGTGAAGTGACATCTATCAATCTAATTAAAAAAAATATTTGAGTCAAAAGGTCCTTGGACCATGTGTTAGGTTGACAGAGAGCTACCTTTATCTGAAGCCATGACTGAGCATTTTAATGTACAGTAGTTAAGAAATGCAAAGTTAGTATTCTGACAGTAACTGAATGCATTTCTCCTGCCCTTCCACATAGCCTTCTTCTTGTCTAGTCAGCTGCTGAATCGATACATTCAGAGCGATATTTGCATAAGGAGTTTGAGACATCATGGGAAGAATGGTTTTGAATTTCCTGTTTTCATTTGTTTCCTTTCTGTGCAATAGTAGTGTTTTCGTGCAGTGATTTTTATATTGGGCGATCCTAACTGTCATGCCGTGTAAATAAGCTGGGACTCCTGTTTATGAAAACCAGACATTACAAATCAAAGGAAGTCAGGAAACGTTTGAAAGGGAGATCCCCAAAACATAGGAAGAAAAGCTCTGAAACCTCTGACCTTAGCAGATTCTCAGTCCAGTTCATCTTGGGGAATCATGGATGGAGTTTTGGATCAGATGTTCTGATCTTGGGCAGGCTAGTGGTTTGCAGAAATGATCTGCAGATGAGAATATGGAGATCCCTGGGCTAGACTCCCGGAGAGAACAATTCATTTGGTCCAGAGAGTGTGTCCTGAGAATCTGCATTTCTGGAAATCTCTCCAGCTGATTTTGGTGTGCTCTCAGGTTTGGGAACCCTGAGACCCTGCAGTCACTAAGGATTCCTCAACTACTAACACTGAGGATTCTCTGGAAAATCAGAAGATGGGTAAGGAAAGAGAGAGAGCTTACCCGAGTTTCTGTTACGTGCTGAACATTTTTACATATTTTGCCTCCTTTATTCCCTAGCACCAAGGTATGTCATTTTATTCCAATTTTAACCCAAGATTCAAAAAGGTTTACGGAACTTTAAAGGTCACACAGCTGCTGAGAGGCATTTATTTGCATTCAGGTCATTTGGTTTCCTCTGTTGGAACCATGACAAGGTTCAGAACAGTGCAGTCTGATAGAAGGCTAGTTGCACTGTCCCTTGAGCGAGGCTGTCTTGTCCTGTCTGTCATAGTGGGCACCCAGTGCAACCAGTAAACGTTGTTGCTCTTTACAGAGTTTATGTGTCAGCGATTGGGTAGGGAGGACTGGATGTGTTTTGAGAGTTTTGAAGTCAGACCTACTTGGACAAGACTAGGTCTTCAGCAGGCAGCAATAAACAAGCCGGGCATCTCTGTGTCCAGAGATGACGCTGTGCCTCTAAAAGGTCTGTGTTAACAAGTTCATTGTCTGAACGAGGAAATGACACACGTGAACATCGATATTACTCCAGGAAGGGAATGAGACGTGGTGAGGTCCAGTGGGGGAAGAGCTGGTGCCTGGAGTAGACTTAGCGTTACTGCTTAAGGGTCAGGACTTGGCTTCTAGATTTACTTGTGTCACCTGTGACCTTGGGAACATTGCTTGTTGTTTCCTGAACTTGATATAAAATGAGAATACTGTGTCTCTCTTGGAGATGAATGAGTGTGGGCTGAGATAATGGATGTATAGCACCTCGGTTATAGTAAGTGCCTTACTGGTGTCCACTGGGAGAGCTAAAAGGTGATCCTCAAGGACCAGCTTGGGGCAACAAGGTTCCAGCGTACCTGGGGACACAGAAGGAAGTAGCAGTAGAGGCAGACCTGAAGAAGACCATCACGTCCTTGAGTGCTGTGCTGTCTGTCCCCTTATGAACTTGTATTCTCCCAATTCGGGTGCCAGAGGGCCGCTCTCTCCAAGCGCGATCAGGAGCATTGTACCAGCCAGGCGCTCATTCGGACTGCAGAGCCTGGGTCCTGGCTAGCGCCGCTGCTGTCCTGGTGTTCCGGATTGCTCTCTGAAGTTTGAGCGGCACCGTCTCCACGGGCGGCTCCTCTCGAGCGTGCATCGCGTCCGGGGAAGTTGGTTGGCCGGAGAGGAGTACTTGCTCGGGCTCAGTTGTGCTGGCTCGGCAGCAGGGGTCTTTCTGCAAAATGCCGTATATGGGGCAGCAGCAGAGCAGGTGAAAGCGTGAAGAGAGACGGAGAGAGAAACACCTTTCCTTCAAAAGTTAAATGATAATACTCCCTTTCCAGATGGCCCCTGGGACATGGCTCCGAGGAAGAGCAGTAATGAAACACCAAGTGAGGGAACTCTGAGACGAGCAGCTGGGCAGCACGGGAGCAGATGACGGAGCAGCAAGGGGCTGAGAGTGTGTGGTCTGCAGCTCCCACGGGGAGGAGAGGAGACGTCCTCTCTGCTCCTCACGCTAAGCCCTGAGTCTCAGCAGCAGCAGATTGGGGCAGATGCCCTTGGGCGGGGGAATGGAGATGGCGCTGTTCCCTGAACGACCTCAAGGGAACCTTCCAGCATATACAGAGAAAAACCATTCTGCCAGACCCCACTTGCCTAACTGGAGTGCAGTTTTGAGCTATGGACTTCGGGAAGATTTCCCATCTTGCTGCGTGCTCTGTGGAACGAGGCTGAGAGCAGAGTTTTTGCAGTTAGAATATCTTAGGGGAATTGAGCAAGATGAACACCAACCCTTTTGTAGACATAATGCTGCCTCCCATTGTCTCTGTAATGATTCGAGCTTTAGCGTGCTCATTCGGTGCTAAACCCTTGCAATTTATTATCTCCCTAAATCCTGATAATAACTAACCAAGAGGCTGGCATCATTATACCCATTTTACAGATGAAACAGTCTCAGAGTAGTTATGATATCTGCCCAAGACACACAGCTAAAAGTGGTGAAACTGAGATTCAGAACCAATTCAGGCTTCTTAGAAAGTTTCCTTATTTACTAAATGCAGGCTTTCTCTACCTTTGTTCTTGGGGGGAAACAATGAAAGGCAACATATATGACAACCATTATAATGTAAATAATAAAAGCAATAATATTTATTTCCTTGCTCTTCCTTATTCAGCAAGTACTTATTGATTATTTACTGTTCCTGGTATGCTACAGTTATTCTGTGGGATGTGGAGAAGTTGGAAGGAAGGAAACATGTATGCTTAACCAGAGTGGAGACATCCCGTGTCACAAGTGTTCAGACCTGTGAATTGCTCCCATGAAGGAGAAAGCACATCTGCTGGGGGCATACCAGGAAAAACAAAAATGAAAACAAACAGAAAACAAAAAAACTCTAGGGAGGATATTAATTTAAGATGGTGCTTTTTAGGTAAACAGGATTGTGTTTCTTTTTATGTTTGCAGAGTGTTATAGACCATTTGCAGAAGCATGTTGCATGTATTTGTCTTGGGTTAGAGAAATAATTAGAACAAGGAGCATCTTACCAACTAGACATTTACCCCTTCTTTGGATAACTTCTGTGCTAACGAACCCAGGCCCACCTGCCATTAGAGTTTAATTAAACTTCCTCATAAAAAAAACCTCATCAAATGCGGGAGAGGTTATTTCTGTGATCTTATAGGTTTTCATAAGAAAAAAATTAACGCTTTTTCTTAGAAGAAAAGTATTCTGTTTTAATAGGAGAAAACTAGAATAACACCCCTGGCTTAAATTCCATTATTAGAAAACATGCCTTTTTTAATTTTTTTAATCTTAAGGCAAGGGTTTTTTTCCCCCCTCCCAGATATTGTTGGGAGTCTGTACTAATATAGTCATTTTCTATGATATTATTTAGCTATCATTCTTTTAAATTCATGTCTCTAGTCTCATTTATAATTGTTTTTACGTTTTTTTATTACTAACATTTAATAGCAACCACCCATTAAACCTATTGTGGTACCTAAGTATATTATAAATTTATCTGATGTGTTATTGCTCCTGGATTATAAGCTGGGAAATAATTACAAATCTTGTTCTTGTTGTAATGCTATTATGATGATGATTTAGCATTTCCCCGAACAGTTTATGTAATTTGGTCCTTTTCTTCATTTGTGTGTTTATTTGCTGGACAGGATATTTTCAAAGTTATATTTAAAAGGAATAAACTCTCAGAGCTGTTGATTTGAGAAATCCTTTTACAATACTATATTCTATTTAGTTCTCAGGCAATTCTTAGCTGATCAAAGGAATTTTTTGGCCACTCCCAGTGGTCTGGCTCAATTTTATCTGTCTTAAGGTAATTAGGGTTCCTCAGAGTACCAGGGTCTGGTCCTGACCCTAAGCGAATTAGTTCCCACAAGGATCTTGGAGGAGAAGTGCAAGCAACACTGCATGAATTTCTAAATTTTCAACCTTTTTTCAATAGGTTCTGCCTAGGGTAGTTCCTGCGGTGTGCGGGCGAACTTAAGTCGACACAGCCTATAGTTGGCAATACTTTCGGGAAATATGGGTCTTTCTCAGACTCACGCGATTCTTTGAATTCCTGTGTCCTTCGTTTCAAATGCATTGCCACATTTTTTGGATACGTAGGGGTGAAACAAATGCTTCTTCAGTCAAACAACCAGAGTGTTCACTGAATCATTGATTTCCATTGATAGTTTTACAGCGTATGACTTTATACAAAGCCATTAATTAAATATGTTCTCACCTTTTCTAAGCAGTGTCCTATGGATGTCCAGTTTTGAATTCTCAACAAAATGTTAAAAGTCAATGAAAATGTCTTCAGCACAGCACTGCTTATGCTCTCCGTATTCAGTCATTTATTTAATAAATATGCTTGAACACTTATTATGTGCCAAATGCTGTGCTATGAATACATGCTGAATAAGAACCTTACCATTATGATGCGTATTTGTATTTTACAGTCTGTCAGCTCAGCCTCTCTGAAAGGCCATCTTTCCTGAAGAGGTTGCTGAGATTAAAAGGAAAAGGGGTCATCTTGGGATTTAACCTGAGTTCCAGTCTTTGTCTTTTCCTGACCACACAATGGGCCCTAGGAAGAAGAGGGAACAACAAGAGAATACATTCCTAGAGCAAATGATTTCCAACTGAGCCGTAGGCTGGCACTAACAGGCTCAATGAAGCCATAAAGTTATGTTGTGCAGTTGGTGGGCAGGAGCAGGGAATTTGTGGGCACCGGGGAGGTTTCCAAAGTTTCACAATATCAATAGCTCTAGTTGGCATTTAAGCACTTTTATCCATAATTTTAAAATAAATCTATACAGGTTGATATCGTGCAGCTAAAAATGAGCTGTCTTTCAAAAAACAAAAGCAAAACCAAATCATGTCTACTGATTTGGTTTTGGGCTCCTGAAAATGTGATGGGAGGCTGTAATGAGCTGTGATGTCTAGCATGGTTTCAAAAAGACAAGAAGACAAATGTTGACAGCTCTGTGTTTTCAATGCCTACCCATTTCACCGGCCATTCCTGGGTCCTGCTTCTATCCATTTCTAGCTCGCATGTAGTCTACAAATGCCTGATTGCTTTAATGTGCCAAGGCCTGGTTATACAATATAGAGGCAATGGTAGATATGTAAGTTCTCTATCTTTTCAGACCTCGCCCAGCTACCAATTTTGTAATAGGTGTTAGCAGAGCTCCTGCATGTGCCTAGTTTGTCCATGTCTAACTGCATAAGGTAACTGTGTGGAAGTCCTCCTTCGACCGTCTCAGTACTGGGATTTATGAATGTTAGAAACACAGGTCTAAGAAATAAAGTATGTCAAGAGTTCATTTTTGTGATGTGGGAAGAGAAAATAAGGGACTTCTTTGGGTTCCTTTTTTCACCATCCTCCTTACAGGCTTCTCCCATGTTAGAAATTGGTCCTATGATTAATCCAGTCTGCCCTTCATTGAGCCATGTGCCATTTTAGGTCTTCTTTCCCCGCTATGGCCAAGTATGGGAGGGCTTGTGTTCTCAGGGATGGCTTGACATCCTCCTTGCCTGCTTCACATGGCAGACTTTCTTGCCTTACTTGCTCCCTGTGTGGATGGGACACTGGGCAGTGCTCAGGGATCTGTGTCCATGCTCTATATCGCTGGTCTGCTGGAGGGGCTGTTGCTGTGTTTCACAGACCCAGGATAGATTGGGTTGGAGAAAGTAGAAAGCCTCCAGATGCCTTTGTGGCTAAGCTTTGTACCCAAGCACTTTTTACCAGAGGAGCTCTGGTCTTGGAAAAAGGTGTTTAGAACTTGTCCAACTATTTAAAAGAATGATGCCCATGATTTTGTTTATTTCCCTTAGGGAACTCCAGAGAGGAAGGGAGGCAGAGAATCTATACCCTTCCCCCCACCAACAAGCCACCAGCACAGTCCAAACAGGGTCCAGTATTATTACCTTTACTATTTGTTTGGTACCCATTATGCAGTTAGTTGTAGATGACGGTATATATGTGCTTATTTTCCTGGTTAGGTTATGGGTGAGAGATTGAAGGTCACATTTCTGTGGGTCTCTGACAGTACCTACTAGAGTGTTTTATGTAAAGCCTGACTTAATGCACATTTCCCCCCCCCCACCCAGATGTGAAAGACTTACATAACAGCTTGTCTAGTAGTCAGGAGCAGGGCTTTCATGGGGCAGAGGGCAGGATTGTGTCCAACTATTGGGCAAGCATGTAGGTTGTACCACACTTTGGAAAGTTTCTCACCTACTCGAAAGTACTGGTCTGTTTCCTCTGGTGGGTAGTTTTCTTGTCCCATTTTCCCATCCCTTCTATTTTTGGAGCTGGAAATCAGGAGGAGGAGGGTGCTGTATGTTGACGTGGGAAAAAATAGAGCAAAGAAAACAGGTAGATGTACTTGACTTTGTTCATTTCTTTCACAACTCCAAGTCCGATTAGGAGAATATGGTTTTTTTTTTCCCCTATAAAATAATTACAAAGATTTTCTGGTTGATCAGCTGAGAGAAAAGACAGGGAGAAAGGTTTTATTCTTTTACAGTGTTGTAGACATTTGTCATTTTGACTGTCTGGCACCTGCCTTCTCCCTACCCTCCCTCCTCATACTCCCCTTCCTTCCCTTTACAACAGACAGAAGCAGCCACCAGTAAGTCCTTTGCAGCGTGGACTTCATGCTACTGGGAATTCTCCTAAAAGAAAGAAGTAATCAATTAAGAATTATACCTTTCCACTCCAAAACTTTTAGGCTTCTTTGAAGAAGAGATGATTTAAATGAGTGGTAAAGGGATTAACCAGGGGTAGGGAAGCAGTGGGTACCCACGCAGAGGTGGGGAAAGGTTGACAGAGAGAAAGTATAACTGAAAGTGAAAATTTGCTAAGAACTTGGCTGGGAAGTTACTCAGAGCCAGGTGGAAAGACTGTTCTATCAGTTCATCAAGATTTCTTCTTGTAAGGATGCCTGGGTGGCTCAGTTGGTTTAGAGCCTTTGGCTCAGGTCATGACCTCAGGGTCCTGGGATTGAGTCCCCTGTTGGGGTTGGGTTCCCTGCTAGCAAGGAGCCTGCTTCTCCCTCTGGCTGCTGCTACCCCTGCTTGTGCTCTCTTTCTCTCTCTCCCTGACAAATAAATAAAAATCTTAAAAAAAAAAAAGATTTCTTCTTGTAATAGTCTTAATGATCTGGTTTTGTAACTTTTCCTCTTTAACCTCTAAAACATTAATTTAACAGTATGTTATATTTTAATTTAATAATGAGGAAAAAAATGAAGTGTTTTACTAGATTTTTTTTGTGTGTGTGCCAGTTGGGGAGACCCAAAAGAAAGATGGAACCATGAGGAAAGGGGGATGGCGGTTGCTTTGCAAAATCAGGTGTGGTGCTTCCTAAGTTCTTTTGGAAAGGAAAAAGAAAGAACAAGCCACAATGAACTGGCAAAACTCAATAGATTATGAATTAATTAAGGTCAGAGGCTCTGTGCTTGGATAAAGATACCAAAAGCATGGTCCGTGGCTAGTAGGTTTAGAGTCTCATTATGAAGGTATCTGGGCCTTGGAAAATAACTCCACTGCGAGATCACTTTTGGCAAAGTGTCAAAGGAGCAAGTCATGGATAAGTGATATAGAAGTATTCAGAAGAAGTAGAGCTCATTTCCAACTGAAAGGGACAGAGCAGGCTTTTTTGAGAGGGGCCTGGTTGGAAGTGGACCTTAAATGATGGGTGGTGTCAACTACCAGAGCTGGAGAGTAGTCAAAGTGGTAAAAACAGATTTTATTCAGGACGGTTCAATAGGGAAAAGAGACCTCAGCATAGAACTGGACTTCGTTCTCAAGACAGCATGGGCAAGTGGGGATTTATAGCCAAGAAGCAGGTTTAGGGGCATGGTTAGAAAGTTACTCAGAGGAAACATCAGCGTGAGGGGGATTCTGGTCTGGCTAGACTGCCCTAACTGGGTTCTTGCTGAATACAGGCCAGGAACATCAGGCCAGGATGACCTTGGGGAGGGTGGAGGATGAAAAGCTGATTGGATATCCAGGCTAGGAGAGGGGGCAGGGGGAGGGGTGGCTCTGGTGAAACAGACTTAGCGGGGTTCTTGCTAAAAGTGGATTTTACCGAAAGCTATACAGATGGATGTAGGAGAAGATTCAAGAGCCTGACTAAAGTTTGGTCAAGCAAAGAATCTTTGGGAGGAACAGACATGAGTGCTTGGCACTGGGTTGGGTACTTTATAAATCTACAGGGATTCTGATAACAATTCTGGAAGAAAGCTCTATTACTCTTCTTTTGTATAAGGAAACACAGGCTCAGAATATAGAAATATGTGACCCGAACTTCCTTATCCACTAATAATTAAAGTCAGAGCTGGATTTTAAGCCCAGGGCCTCTTCCAGCACCAGTTAGCCTTTATGACATTCTGTCCAAAGACATGGTCTGGGAGCATGAAGGCGAATATTACGCACCCAGGAGGGAAGCACAATCGTTTTGGTGAACGTGTAGGGTACCTAGGAAACAGGCTGCGAGTTTGGAAAGGTGGGCTGAGGCTGGTCTTAGTGGGCAGGAGCAGAGACTGTATCCTACACAAAGAAGGAGCCACTGAAGGAGGTCCGGACCGGGAGGGCATCATCTAAACTGTTCTAGAGAGCTGTCACGCAGGAGGACTACGAAAGGAATGATTTTTGGAGATGTGGCAAAAAGGTTCATTTGCCTGGTACCTATTTCAAACTTGATTGCTTTTAGTCTTGAACTGCGTCTGAAAATGAGTTCTTAAAATAGTCAGTTTTGGTTAAATCTTTCTTTTATCAGTCAATTTAGAAAAGAAGAGGCTTTTTCTTTTTTAAACTTTTTAATTCTTGTGGTTTTGTTTAGTTATGTCATGTTCATGCTGGATGCATTAATGAAGTGGTGTGATATGACCCAGGGCTCCCATCTGTTTAATTTTGCTAATTTGCTCCATTTTCAAATGAGTTTCCTTTGCCGCAGGAGCAGCAGCAGAGCATGGATACCACCGAAAAGGAATTTCAGTGACACCTCTAGCGCCACCTCAGGCTCTCAGGCTCCCGCCCCCCCCCCCCCCCAAGTAATTTTCTTACTGTCTTTTTGCCGTTTTGGAATCACAGCCACGTTGTTTGCAATTAAAATATAGTTTTTAAATGTACCTCCTCCTGTGTTTTTATAGAACGAGAGCCTCTTCTCCTAGAAAATAAAACACCGTTGATTGAACCAAGAGCCCTTTGAAAGGGCTTTAATTACTGCATTAATTGCAAACTTCAGGTCAAACCAGGGCCCAGTGGTAGCAAGCTCTGGGGCAGATTCCTGGGCTCCTTTAAAGAAAAGGTGACAAGCCTTTTGGTTTTAAGAAGCTGGAATTGAGCGAAGGAAGGAGGTGGGCAGGTGGGAGGCACTACTTTCCTTCAGGCTGTGAGCTTTGCGTTTTTAAAAAATCCCTTTCCCTCTCTAATTTGCATTTACTGCGAAGTCTCTAATGACTCACTGCTCCAAGGCCTCTACATTTCCTACCTTGACATTGATTAGAGAAAAGTGGGGAGGTGATCTAAATTTTATAGATTAGAACTTCTCTGAAAAATAGGTGGCTGGGGAAAAAAAAAATACTCGTGGTTTAGCCCTTTAATATGGTAATCTTTGAAATGCTCACTTTTATTTGGAAGGGAAAAAAACCCAGCAAGTAATTTTCTTTGGCAGAACGCCCACTGAAGTGTTTCTTTCGCTTTGAGTTTCCTTGGTGGTTAGCTTTCGGAATGATCGCCACAACGTGTGTGGGTTCGGGGACTACTGGAAGATGCTCTAAGTCAGTTTTTACGACGTGTGACTTGGTCTCTGTCCCAAGGAGTATAACTGATTAAATACTGAGGTGGCTAGACGGACTTGGATTCCATGCCTCAGTGGTTCGCTCAGAACGGTGAATGCTTTTGATAAGAAACTACCACACGTGTCGTTTCTGGCAGGACCCGGAGCAGGCTTCAGATTCTAAAACATGACTGGCAGTCGCAGATGGTTTCCCTAATTTACAATATTTTAGCCCTTATTAGGTGTCACACACTAAAACCTTAGACATATTACTCATTTGGTCCTCACAACAACCCTGTGAGGTTTGGGATTGTTATTGACCCTTTTTGGCGAATGAGGAAACTGAGCGAGTCCATGGTAGCGAGAAGCTGTTGGGCTGGAGGGTTAACTCATTCTCACCTGGTAATCTAGAATGCCTTCATCTCATTTGGAGTCACTTGGATATTGCCAGTTGATGGTGGTTATTCCAAAAGACTACCTACCTGCCTAATATGCACGTATTTGTTGATTAGTGTTCAGGGAGCAAGAGGAGGCATTACAGTATGAGAAGAGACCCCATCCCCACATGCGAGGAGCTCCCAATCTGTTGTGGAAGACAGATAAGCCAATAGGGTGCTGGAGGGTAGAGCACCTGCCCCAGACTTGGGAAGGCTCACTCACCACTTCATTATTTTAACAAAGAATGTAGCGTTCATATATACCAAGCATTGTACAAGTAGGGGATGCTCCCCATTTTTCGTAGTTACAATCTAGTTAGGAGAGACGGACAAGGAAAGAGCACATTGCAGTTTGGTGTGATAATTGCTGTGATTATGCCCAAGTGTCAGCAGGGGTACGACATTTGTAAATGTACGAAGCACGGATCTGAGAGAGGTAATGGCCCGGTCAGAGAGCTGTGTGGTGATTTAGTATGTCTGGAGAGCAGAGTGCAAATGGAGAAGAGGGAGGAGGGGAGGCTGGAGAGATTGTTGGAAAGGGCTGGGAGTCTTGGGCACTGTCTACTGTCTTAGGGACCCTAGACTCTCCAGACAGTGAGAACAGTACTTTGTCCCCAGCACTATGGTCTTAGGTCACTGTAACTGAAAAAGAGAAAAGCAGAACTGAAAAGTAACCTAAAATTAAGCAGTGATAGGATACTGCAAATTTCAGAAGATTGGAAATCACTGCTCTTATTTATAGCTTGTAGCTATTTTCTTACTAGAGACAGACTGTGAAGAAGAGGAGTCCAGATCCTGTATCTATTTCTAGGATATTGGTTCAGCAATGAAGATGTTGTTAGGAAGGAGAAGAAGAGGAGGGGGTTAAAAATCGATGCACATAAAATTAATTTTTGATCCTTTTATTGAGAGAATGATCACATTCCAAGATCGTAATATGGAGCCAGGAGACTTAGATAATTTATGGGAAGATATTTGAAATTTCTCTAAGCAAGTAATGAAAACATTACAAAGCGACCAGATTTTACACTTCTCAGAATTAAAAGGAATGGAGTGGAATTTGACAGTGGGTTGTGGAACCTCTTATTCTTGGATCATTGGTTTAGATAGATCCCAGATTGGCAGTAACTAAAAGTTATTTCAATTTTATGTCTGCTCAGTGGCTGAAATGAAGTGGGTTAATACGTGTGGTTTTGCTTTTTGCAGAGGAATGCCCTAGTCACAGAAATCCCTACAGCTAACTGGCCTTCCTTATACCTCCCCAGACATCTTTCCAGGATAAATAGGGAGAGAGGCACCTCCTTGTCTCAGTCTGCCTTCTGACTGTGTCAGAATGAACAGTGTATCAAGAGTACTATTTAGAAGCATGAGTCTAGTTTCAGTTTATTGTAAAATTGAGTGGATGAGAAAGTACTATGTTCCCAACTTAAAGAAATGATTAGAAAATTGTAAGCCAGGTATTTGGAACTAAATGCTGGAGAAAGGTGTGGAGGCCTGGCTTTCTGGCATGTATCCCCAAGGCCCTTTTCTCTTTTGCCTCAGTACTACACCTCCATGGTAGCTGTGGACTGTAATCTATTGTGAAAAGCATTTGTTTCATGTGACTTGGTATACACAGTCCCCGACAGAATGTGTGACATAGAGTAGGAGTTCAGTTATAAATGAATGAATGAATGAATGAATGAATGAATGAATGAATGAATGAATAGGTGATGTCATCAGTATACAAAGTTTGGCTTGTACTGTGTATAACTAAGCTACTACAGGAATGAGGAGTCTTGGCATAACATATGCATCACAGAAAGGAAAGCTTTAGGTATCACATACAGGCTTAGAGAAATTCAGGACGAAGATATTTCTCTGCATCTAGTCCATTTTATTTCTTCTTACTATCCTCCCTAAGCCAGCCTTCAGCCTTTGCTCTTAAAGCTCTACAGGTCATTGAAAAAAATATTTTCCATGTTATTTTTAGAACAAAAATTTACTAAGAGCAATCCATCCAGCTTTGGATCCGTCCTTACTCTCAAAAACCACTGTTGCTGTGTTCTGATTCCTTTCTCTAGTCGTGGTTTTGTTCACTGGCACGTCCTGTCAAATCCCTGTCCAGTCCTCCTGAGCTTCTGGGTTGCAGGCCTTTCTTTTCATTCTTTTTACATTGCCCCAACCCGCCTTTATCCCTTCCATTGAAAATTATTAGCATATGTTGCATTGCCATTACTTCATTTTAAAATACTTATTTCATTCAATTCCATCATATATGTATCTGAAATCAGGAAGATCTCAGAAGGTGATAAGCAGGAAATGTAATTGCTGGCAGAAATGTACTACCGAACAAGCTTAAGAACTATTTTGTAGAAAATGGACCTTCTGGCAGAGGTGGGCAGATCAAGAGCTGCCCAAGGGTGGATTTCATAGGAGTACCTCCCAAGCTTGGTACAAGGTACTCTTTGTAGCTTGGTGTTAATAAGTTAGACTCTCCCACCTGATAGGTCGTACTACTGGGGATGGCATGGGAGGGGGGCAGTGGGGACCTCCAGAGGGTCCAGGATTTTACCTTTCTTTCATTTTAACTTGCGTTTTGAAAGGTATTTTCCGGTCTGACCCTTTCCTTTGAACTTTTTATGTGACTTCCAGGAAATAGAGTGTTTTGGAAGCGCACTAACCTCTCCAGTGAGAAGGGATGACAGGTAACCAAGGAAAAAACATCAGATCAAAACCTTTTTATTTCTTGTTTAAGCATCTGTTTCCTCATACATTCAATTGTCAAAAAAAAAAAAAAAAATCAGGTGGGGATAGCATCTTGTGTATCTGGCAACCTTACCGGGGGGGGGGGGGCGGGGAGGGTCATTCTAAGCAGGACCATTTTAGGAACCATTTGTGAACAGGTTCGTTTCTAAAAGATGTATTTGTATTTTGGGCTTCACTCTTACTTTTACTATTAATTTGCTTAATAAGTATTTTCCCCCCTAAAGACAGAACAGAAGCCAACAGAAATCAAGCTTTCATTCTAACTAGTAGACTGATAATTAATGACTTTGCTAACTTAAGAAGTTTTGTGAAACATTCTTAGGATGCAGTGATGATATCCTGAAAGGAGCCAAGGGAACAAAAAGCTGCTGACATCCTTGGGGAGAAGTAGGAATTTCATGAGAGATCTCTAGAGGGGTTAGCAGCCCACCATTCATTTTACCAGACGATAAAACCAGTGTCACTAGCAAAGAGCTATGTACCAGAATGTGGCTTCCTGATTTGAAGAACAGCTCTCAATGGCAGAAAATAGAGTTGTTTTCAAGACATATGTTAGGTATCTCACAATCTATCAGGAATAAAAAAAGATAGCAGTATAGAAAGAGAAGAAGAGAAAAAAGATTGAGATTGTCAGAAAGTTGCATAAAAGAATGTATCGAATGTCACTGGTGTAAGAGGTCTTAGTAATTACATTTTCTATCTATTTGGATTTGCTCGTCCTAAATTCTTTTCAGTTGTCAGTTTGGAAAGTGTCTGCTATTTAGGTGCTTTTTCCTCCCTGTTAAATATCCGCACAGTATCGTTGACCAAAATTGTGTAGGGTAGCACTGGGAATGTTTCTACCTCAGCAAGCCCACTCTATCATTGATACGGGAAAATTTTCTTTTTTCTATTTCAACCATGAGGAAACATCAGACACCAGCCTTGTGGTAGACAAGCCATTAGATCAATATTCCAGGATCTAGAGAGGTCTGATACCGGCTTGCATTATTTATCCCATTTTAAAAAATGACAAAGTCACTCAACACGGATGGAATACAGGTAGTTTTATGGAAGCTGCACCTGTGATTAAGGCTATGGACAAAAGGTTTGTGTGAAGTAACGATCTGGACTGATTTAAGCATTTGGATTTCCAAGGTCTGTATAAAAGCTATGCCTGCGAGCTCGTGATTTAGGACTCACGCATAAGAGAATCGAGATTGGGTTAATATAAAAATATGACTTGTAGCACTGGAGATATATGTCTTCAGGGCAAATAGTGACTTAACGCTAGTGATTTGTGATAAAGCCAGTTTCTTTTTTGGTCAAATAACCTACGTATTTTCTCAAAAAAGTAGATTTTGAAAAAAAGTGCAATAATTAAACGGAACATACCAACAAGTCAAAATAATTTAAATATGTGATGACTCATGTAGTTGGTACCTTCAGGTAATGAGGTGCTCTGAATTAATTTTCCCGAGAGCAGAAACCTATCCCTTTAAATGATTAAACATTTTGTCTTCATCAATCTTAGAAGAAAAGATTTCCAAGATACATTATATGTTCCTCTGTGTCAGTAAATATGCTTGACAATTTATAGGACTAGAATCATAGTTTTTTTAAAAAAGAGTTTAAAGAAATATTTTGGGATCTCGGAATATAATGTTACCTTGTTGGTCCGAAATATTCTTATCTATAAAGTATGAGGTTTGGATTAGACCATGATAAGGATTCCATCTCAAATATTCTCTACGTATAGGTCTCTTATGTTTCAAATTTTAGGGTGCACAAGAATACCTAGGGAGCTTGTTAAAAATAGAGCTATGCAGACATCATTCCTGGGGGTTCTTAGTAGGTTGGGAATGAGGCAAGAGAGTCTCTGTAGTAAATAAGCACCTGTGGCCCTTCTGACGACTTCATTTGGAGAAACACTGATTCTCTTCCCAGCATAGAATAGCAGCAGCCATTACCCTTGTTGGCCGTAGGGTCCCGGAAAAATCCTTGCTGCCCTGCCCTCAGTGGTGTTGAGTTGTGAGAGGCTGGTGAGACCTACATGGTTGTGCTTTGATAGTGTTTGATTCTGATTTTTTACTTAGTACTAATTGTTACATCCTTAATGTCAGCTACTGAGGGAAACCAGATAATTAAGCTTATTAGATCAGTGCTCTGTATTTATACATATAATAGGTCATGAAGTCCTAATTTTAGGCCTGGGAAGGGGTGAGCAGAGAACTTCCCATTTTCTCCTATAGTCTAAGGATTTACCAGTGGCCATCTTATTCCCTGTTGGGAGGTGTTTTATTCTTTGTGTTCCTTGTCCTCCTAAGAGTCAAGTTTTCTAGAAGTGTGACACCAGTATAAGTGGGATATAGTTGTATAAATACGTTAACATTTCCTAACGGGATTTGCAGCCAGGGCTGTCCATGTATTCTTTTTAAAAAAATGCTTTAATGCTTAAATGGTTTTATTGAGGTAAAAATCACATACATAAAATTCACCCTTTTAAAAGTATACAATTCAATGATTTTTAGTAAAAATCTGTGAAATTTGTAGAGTTTAGTTAAATTTGTAGAGTTGTGTACAGTTATCAACATTAGCTGATTTTGGGACATTTTGATCACCCCAAAAAGAAATGTGCCTATTTGCATTGACTTCCATTCCTACCACCAGATCCTTGCAACCAGTAGTTCACCTCTTATCTCGAGACATTTCATGTAAATGGGACCATATAGTATGTGGTCTTTCGTGTCTGGCTTCTTTCATTTAGCATCATGTTTTTGAGGGTTATCCATGTTGTAACATGTGTCCTATTGCCAAAGAATTTTCTTTTGTATGGACGTATTGCATTTTATTTATCCGCTTATCAGTTAATGGACATTTGGCTTATTTCCACTTTTTGGCTATTAAGGCTAATGTGTGCAAATAGTTTCAATTTTACTTAGGTCGTTTCTTAGGAGGAGAATTGCTGGGTCACATGGTAAATCTGTGTTTCAAAGTAGCAGTTTCGAATTTTACAGTTTCACCAGCAGTGCATGAGGGTTCCAGTTCCTCCAGATCCTTGCCAACACTTGTTCTGTTGGATATAGGTCCTTTATTGGACGTATGATTTTCAAATATTTTCTCCTAGTTAGTGGCTTTTCTTTCCGCTCTTTTAGTGGTATCTTTTGAAATGCATATTTTTTATTTTGGTAAGGCCCACCTTATCAGTTTTTCTTTTATCACTATACTTTTGGTGTTGGGTTAGGCAAAGATTTCTTAGAACATCCATGGCTTCTTGAGGCTTATAAATCTTGCAGGCTTTGTTTAGTATGAAGTGACCAGTGATACCTCGTATTTAGTGCCTTGTTTAAACAGATTAAATATTAATATTACAGTTTGTGACCTGAACCTACTCTAATGAAAATGTACCAGTAATTATGCTAAAGTCTTAAAGAGTGTCAAAGCCATGCTGGATTCATCCACCCTTCATGCCATAGCCATATCCTCCGTAGCATACTTTCCTCATCTTAGTCTCTGCCGTCAGCAGATGAAGGAGAATGGAGGTCTTTCACCTACGTTGTCGTACCATGGAGGTAGCACTGTGCCCTTTCTTACTCGATTTCTGGAGCCTTGGATGAAGGAACCTTACCTGAAGCCCCACAACCGTGGGAACACAGACTTTATCTTTTGCAGGCTTCCGAGTAGGATGTCCTGACAGCAGCTCTCGTTCAGTCAAGTCTTCATTAAAAGAAACAAAATACTGCCTTAGAGTTTCATCATAAGAAAAGGCTGGTTGCAGCCTGTGTAGGAAGAGATCTAGTCTCATTGTGGGCTGATGAACTTGATACTTCTCCTCAATCCTGTTCTGTCTGTTGTCTAAAATACTGAACAGTACAACAGTACGTATTCTCTTTTGGTTATGAATTTTCTCACTGTGTTCAGACTTGAACATTGAGAAATGTTATCAAGTTCTACTTGAGGAATGCCTGATTTCTTGGAGCTTTTGCCTCTTGAGCCTAGAAGGCATCTCTTGTTCATAAGTAACACTGGGCATCAATATACATCATAAACCTAAATTTGATGTGCATTTAGTAACTGCTTGTATGAAACACATTGTTTCCCAAAATAGTAATAACATCTTACAATTGAAAAAGTGAGTCGTAGTTGACCAGATGCTTTCATGGATATGATCACATTTGATCCTCCCACACCTCTGTGAGGAATTATTCCTTTTTCGTGGATGAAGAAAATGACTTGTCAGAAGTCATTTATTCTCAAATAGAGGACTTCTGACACCGAGTTTGATGCCTCTTATGTAGCACCAAGCTTCCTCCCCAAAGTAATACACTGAATTTGTATAATTTTAAGACAATTAGATATGCCATATTACATTAGACCTATGACTAACCTATAAGCAGTCATTTACATTTTGAATGAAATCTGGACAACGATATATTCACTTTTTAGGGCTTATTTCCTTCTCAGGCTTCCATTTCTGACTACAATGGATGAAATGTCTTGTTTCCTGTTAAAGGAATTCCAGGCATTGGATTGTAGGTGGGAGAGATTTGTGGTGGGCTTGGGGGTGGGGGGTGGGGTTCCTGAGGATGGGAACATCTTTTTGCTCTAAATTCATACTGTGTTCAAAGCGAGTTTGAATATTTCTAGGTTCTTTGAGTTCCAAAGAAGACTCTTTGCCCACCCAGTGAACAAAAGGCCCGCAAATATGTCCATATGATTTTAGCTTGATCTCAATTACTGGTTGCTTTATTTCTTTTTTTCCTTAATTGCATGATGACTTTCTTCCCCAAGATTTTCTCTTTTTCCATGGGCCATCCTTGCTGTGATATCTTTCTTCGTCTGTTTTACCACCTGTGGCTTAGACCCTTTGGTATAGGACAGTGGTTCTCAGAGTTGTGGTCCCGCAAGCAAGAACGTCAGCTTGTTAGAAATAAAAATTCGGGACGCACAAAATCTACTTAATTAGAAATTCTGGGAGATTGGGCCCAGCAGTTTGTGTTTGACACCTTGCAGGGGCTTCGAATGTGTGCTCAGTAGTAAAAGGTGAGGCTTCTCGGGTCGCTTGCCAGGTTAGCATTTCAGCTCCACCCTTTAATAGTAGCTACTACTGTTCCTCCACTCACATACCTAAATGATCTTCGGGGAAGCCACTTTCCCCTCTAAGCTTTAATTGTCTCGTCTGTAAACTGGTGGAATAAAATGGTAATTACTTCTGTAGGAAGTAGTAAAGACCAAACAAAGTTATGTATATAAAGCACTTGCCTCATGTGGCGTCTGGCACCAGGGAAGCAGCCTTGAATGGGCGCTGTCCTGGTTGGGACCGGCTCTGACACTTGTTACCAGGACTGTTCTAGATAACCCTCACTCATTCCTGGCAGCTTGACATTTCCCTATTTATTCCTAAGCCTGGAAATTTGCTGCATGCTCCATTTTCAATATTATGAAAATGAGACAAGTTTTCACACTCAAATCCCTAGATGAACTATATTTGAAATTTTGCTTAGGTCTGCCTTTTGTTTTCTGCCACCAAGCCAGTTTCCTATCTGGGACAGAATCTCTCTTTTGATAGTACTTTAATATTTAAAGTCTTGGTTTCAGAGTGTGGTTCAAGACTTGTTGAAAGTTGAAGTACACATGATTTCCCGCCTCAGTTTATTCACTACTTCAAAAAATTTCAGGTGTTTGATATCTGTATCTACTTATGCCATCTACCTATAGATAGAGACTCTTTCAATGTAAATTCTGTAGCTATTGTTATGCCTTTTCTTCTGCTAGATTATTCTTGGTTCAGTGTCCAAGTCTATTCTTTATTAGAAATTCCGCTGGGGCTTCTGGGTGGCTCAGTTGGTTGAGTGTCTGACAATTATTTTGGCTTTGGTCATGATCTTGGGGTCCTGAGATCGAGCTCCACATTGGGCTGTGTGCTCAGCATGGAGTCTGCTGGAGGTTCTCTCTCTTCCTCTCCCTCGTCTCCTTCCCCTGCTTGTGCACACACACTCTCTCTAAAATACAGAAATCTAGAAAAAAAATTCCATCGACATACCCTATACTTTGAACAAATCCATGCTGAATTTTAGTTTATTGGATCTTTGTAGGAGCCAATTCTTGGGCTAGGTATATGACTTTTTACCTAATTTTGCCTACAAATTGTAGTTGTCCTCGAAAGCATCCAGAGCTCTGGTTGGATACCATTTACATCCTGGTGATTTATTTTCTTTTCATTTATCGGTTATGCCTAGAACATCCCTTGCATTTATCTTTCTTGGATTTAGCATATTTGGACTACTTGCTTCAGTTATTTATTTGGATATTTGTATCCAAATAGCGTCTTCAGTAAAATGTGTCAGAATTTTTATTTATTCTCTTTTGTATCTTTGATTCATCCACATACTCAGGTTTGTAAGTCCAATTGATTCTTCGGCTGGCTTTCTGCCAATAATAAATTAAAAGGAAAAAACCCCTCAGCAACCAGAAAATCCTTTTAACTTTTTTTTTTTTTTTTTTTTAATAAGCATTCCTTAAACTCTTCAATGAATTTCATCTGACCTGCCTCCCTCAGGGCAGCATTTCTCTAACAGTGCTTTGTTTTTGCCTGAAACAAAGGGTTCCATGGTCTAGCTGGCTTGGGAAAGGCCCCATATTTTTGCATACCTATTCTATGCACCCCATACCTTACCCCTGGAAACGGTGTAGTGATTCATAATTCATTGTGGCATTTTTAAAGACTGATCTATCCTGCATACAGAAACCAGATCAGTTTTATGTGACTTATTTTTGCCCCCTACATAAATGCCTATTAACCCACGAACTGCTGTTCCATAGAACACCTTTGTAACTTTTGAATTTGGAGTTTCCTTATTCTCTTTGGGCCACTCTTTACATTTTTAGATGTACTTCTTTTTTTCCTCTCTACCTATTTACTTCTTTTCTAGTTAGAGGTGCTGAGTCTTTTTGCATTCTTAGCATTAATTTGAAAATTTTATGCTTGTGGTTAGCTTGAACTTTGTAGAACACAAATTTGAAACTATTTTTCTTTTTCTGCAGCAGTCTCTTGAGTGATTGCCTTGTCATTTTCATGTTATTACTGGATTGGTTCACATAACTGATGGGGGAGACTTATGATGATAATGAGTTTTAGGTCTTGTACTTGTGAATATTTTTTCCATTTAACCTTTCCCATCTGTTTTTTTCACCTGTTCGTGTGGTTCAAATTGAACTTTCTAATGACATTTACTTTGAAAAAAAGAATAATTTGTTTATTACTTGTATTTCTATATTGAAATGGTTATTTTAATATTTTTAACAATACTACTTTATTACTAATGGTGATTATAATGTTTTTAGCTGTTAGTAGCTCATGTGTGGTTTTTAAGCTTCGTGATAGGGAATAAATAGCTAAAATAGTATATTAACATTTTCTTTCCTAATTAACCTACTTGGAGTAAAATCGTACCAGCACTTTATATTGTCTTACAATACTTATTCCATACTGTCTTTGCATGTGCTTTCTCGTCTGCTTGAAGGCTCTTGTCAATGTCCTTTTTTCAGTGAGACCTAGTTTTACCACTAGATTTAAAATCGTAGTCCCCTCCCCCAAACTACCTACTCTACTTCTGTCTTTGATTTTCATCTCTTCTCCTGATCAGAATGTAATAATATACTATGCATTTTATTTGTCCATTGTGTTTGTTCTCTAAGAGAAAATAAGTTCCCTGGGAGCAAGTGTTTTCATCTGTTTTGTCACTGAGTTATCTCTACTGTCTGGAACAGCATGACACATTATAGGTGCTTAATACATTTTTATTAAATGAAAATATTTTCTCAGTAGAAATCCGATTTTTATGGAATGCACTTTATATATCCATGATACAAAATCAACGAACTATGATTAGAAGGTATAAATGTTCAGCAAGCATATTTTAATTTTAAGTTTTTACTTTAATTGCAGTTAGTTAACATACAGTGTTATGTGAGTTTCAGGTGTACAATATAGTGCGCAAACATGATATTTAATGGTGAAAATTGAAAATCTTCCTTTTTAATATTGGAAACAAGATAAGACATTCTTAATTAACAAGACTATTTCTTTGCAGCATTTACACAGGAAGTTCTAACTAAAATAATGCAGGAAGAAAAGTAAGAATTCTTAACATGATTTCTTCTTCTCCAATGCTATCACTAGTCATTGAGAATATTTTGTCCATGTAGAATAACCAAAAGAATCTACAGGTAAGGTATTATAATGAATAAAAGAGGTTAGCAAGTCTGCTGCAAACAAAATCAATATACAAAATCAATTGCATTTCTGTACTCTGCTATAAATAGTAAGAAAAGACAATGGGATACCGTTTATAGTATTATCATAAATAGAAAGTACCTAGAAATAACTCTAACAAAAATGGGCAACATCTGTATGGAGAAAATTATGAAACAAAGACACTTAAGAAAACCTTAATGAAGGGAGAAATAAATAATATTTATGAATAGAAAATTTCAGCCTATAGATGATATGATACTCCCCAAATTGTTTTAGAAATTTTATGAAACTAAAATCAAAATCCCCTTACCCCCCTCCCCAGTGTGGAACAGATAAGCTGATTACTACCTGCAAATGGAAGAGTGAATGCAGAGATTTGACCTACCAAATAGTAAGTCTCATTATTACAAAACTATAGCAATTAAGACAGTATGGTACTGAAAAGACATAGGAAAATAGATAATTGGAAGAGAGTAGAGAATCCAGGAGCACACCCTGGAAACTTTCTTTATAAAGTCTTGGCTCTGAGATAGGTGCAAAAAAGAAAGAATTGTAAATAAATGGTAATGTGACAATTGATTATATATGTAGGGGAAAAATAGACACCATCTCATATCATGCGTAAAATAATTCAGGTTGTATAAGGCAAAGCTAAGAGTTGTAAGAAAAAATATGGGAAATATTTTTTATAACCCTATAAATACAGTAAGCATCGGCCATGAAGGGAAAGAGTTAATTTTAGTATATTAATAATTATTCATCATAGGATTTAAGTAAAGAAACCAAAAAACCAAAACCACCACAACCTGGGTGGAGATATGTATATATTACTGAAAAAAGATAAGCATGGAGAATAAAGAACAAGTCTATGTTAAAAAGACCAACAACCCTAAACACAGTAGGCAAAGGACCTGAAATAGTACCTTGCAAAAGAGAAAACACAAATGGCCAAAAAATCATAAGAGAAGATATACAACCTCATTAGTAATCAAGGAAACTTAAATTTAAACCACTAGGACATACCACTTCTCAGTCAGCATTTTAGAAAAACTGAAGTCAGCAATAACAGGAGCTAGAGTTTGGAAACTCCTAGACTGATGGAGAGAAATTGTCTTTTTTTTTTTTTTTTTTAAGATTTTATTTATTTATTTGACAGAGATAGCCAGTGAGAAGAGGGAACACAAGCAGGGGGAGTGGGAGAGGAAGAAGCATGCTCCTAGCAGAGGAGCCTGATGTGGGGCTCGATCCCAGAACGCTGGGATCACGCCCTGAGCCAAACACAGACGCTTAATGACTGCGCCATCTGGACACCCCAGAAATTAAGTTGTTAAGACAAATTTGGAAAACACTTGGGCTTTATCTTGTCAAGTGTGAGATACCAATTCCACTCCTAGGTACATACTCGGGAGAAAGATGTATAACCAGATGACCATAATATTTACAAAATAATTGTTAAAAAGTATTTAGGTAGACTTTATTATTTTTATTTGCTCATTAATATATTCTGCTTTATTGAGGCATAACTGACAAAGTTGTAAAATATTTAAAATGTACATTGTGATGATTTGTTACATGTATAAATTGTGAAAGGATTCCTCTCATTTAGCTTAAACTGTCTCCAATGAGACAGTTTAAGATAAAGTGTAGTAATATTACCTCCCCCCATGAACACAACAAATCTACAGCTTCAAGTGGAATAATTTCATCTGAAAAAGTCCCGAAAATTAGATGAACAGTGCCTCCACGGAGAAAGATAAAAGGGCAACATCAAGATGAGTAGGAGAGACAGTTGTGCTCTTGCCAAATACCCCACACCAGGCATAGCAACCCATAATCAAGAGGGACCTCAAAAACATAGAACTTTTCCCTGAGGTTCAAGAGGTTTATGCCCCACATCAGGTACCTAACCTTTAGGTTCTGAACTAGAGAGAGAAGCCCCCAGAATACAAAATCAGTGGGGATTATATCTAGGAGAGCCATAGAACTGTAGAGAATGGAGAACCTACCAGCTAGAAAACAATTACCAAAATGGCAATAAGTACATATCTATCAATGATTACTTAAGTGTAATGGACTAAAGTCTCCAAAATACAGAGTGGCTGAATAGATTTTTTTTTCTTTAAAAAAAAGACTATATGCTGCCTAAAAGCCTCACTTCAGAAGTAAGGACATATACAAAATGAAGGGATTGTGAAGGAAAGTGGAGGAAAAAGATATTCCATGCCTATGAAAATGAAAAGATAGATGGTATAGCTGTATTCATTTCAGATAAAGAAGATTTAAAGATTGTAATAAAAGAGAAGGACATTACCTAATGATAAAGGTGTCAATCCAGACCTAACGTTTATAAATATATATGCACCCAACATAGGAGCACCAAAATGTATAAAGTGAGTATTAACAGACCTAAAGGGATTAATTGAAAGCAATACAATAATAGTAGGGGACTTTAACATCCCACTTACATCATTGGATAGATCATCCAGACAGAAAATCAATAAGGAAAGGTCAGCCTTAACTCATTAGACCAGATGTACTTAATAGATAGATACATGCAGAACATTCCAGCCAAAAGCAGAAGAATCCACATTCTTGTCAAATGCACATAGAATTTTCTCCATGATCATGTTAGGCCACAAAACAAGTCTCAGTAAATTAAAAAAGATTGAATTCATATGAAGCATCTTTTCTGACCACAATGGTATGAAACCAGAAATCAATACAAAAAACCCCCACAAAAATGTGGAAATTGAACATATTACTAAAAAACCCAAGTGTCATTGAAGAAATCAAAGGAGAAATCAAAATATACATAGGGACGGGGGACACCTGGGTGGCGCAGTCGTTGAGCGTCTGCCTTTGGCTCAGGGCGTGATCCCGGCGTTCTGGGATCGAGTCCCACATCAGGCTCCTCCGCTGGGAGCCTGCTTCTTCCTCTCCCACTCCCTGCTGTGTTCCCTCTCTCGCTGGCTGTCTCTCTGTCAAATGAATAAATAAAATCTTTAAAAAAAAAAAATATATATATATATATATACACACACATATATATACATAGGGACAAATGAAAACAGAAATGATACACAAAAATTTATGGGATGCAGCAAAAGCAGTTACAAGAGGGAAGTTCATAGCAATACAGGCCTACCTCAAGAAATAAGAAATATCTCAAATAAGAAAAGCTAGCTTTACACCAAAAGAACTAGAAAAAGAAGAAAAAAATGAACCCCAAAATTAATAGAAGGAAGTAAGTAATAAAGATTGGAGTAGAAGTAAATGAAATAGAAACTAGGAAGACTAGAAAAGATCAGTATAACTAAGAAAGGGTTCTTTGAAAAGATAAACAGAATAGACAAGCCTTTAGCTAGATTCACCCAGAAAAAAAGGGCTCAAATAAATAAAATTAGAAATGAAACAGAAGTTATAACTGATACCATGGAAATACAAAGTCTTGTGAGAGTTACAATGTACAATTACACACCAACAAATTGAAAAACCTAGAAGAAGTGGATAAATTCAGTCTTCTAAGTCTGAATTCCAAGGCTGAAATTCCAGTCTTCCAAGACTGAATTATGAGGAAATAGGAAATTCGAGTAGGAGATTAACTAGGATAGAGATTAAATCAGTGGTCCAAAACCTTTCAACAAACAAAAGTCCAGGACCAGATGACTTCACTGGTGAATTCTGTCAAACATTCAAAGAAGACTTAATACCTATCCTTCTCAAACTCTTGGGAAAAAAAAAATTGAAGAGGAAGGAAAGCTTCCAAACTCATGAGGCCAGCATCATACTGATAATAAAACCAGACCATAACACCACAAAAAAAGAAAATTATAGGCCAATATCCCTTATGAACACAGATGGAAACACTTCAACAAAATATCAGCCAGCTGAATTCAACAATATATGAAAAGGATCATACATCATGATCAAGTGGGTTTTATTCCAGGGTTACAAAGAGGATTCAACATCTTTAAATCAATCAACGTGATAAACATACATATAAAACAAGATTAAAAAAAATCATCTCAATAGATGCAGAAAAAGCATTTGATAAAATTCAACATCCATTTATGATAATAAGACCCCTTAACAAAGCGAGTATAGAGGGAGTGTACCTAAACATTATTAAAGGCAACATATGACAAACACACAGCTAACATCATCTTCAGTGGTGAAAAATTAAACATTTTCTTCCAAGATTGTGGGAACAAGACAAGGATGCCCACTGTCCCCACTTCTATTCAACATAGTATTGGAAGTTTTAGCCACAGCAGTTGGGCAAGAAAAAGAAATAAAGGAATCTATAATTGAAAAGGAAGATATAAAACTACCAGTATTTGCAGATGACATTATATATCATTATATATAGAAAGCGCTGAAACTAGCAAAAAACTGTTAGAGCTAATAAATGAGTTGACTAAAGTTGCTGATCAAAATTAATGTACAGAAATCTGTTGTTTCTAAATATAAATAATGAACTATCAGAAAGAGAACCTAGAAAACAATCCCCTTCATGGTTGTATCAGAAAAAAATGAAATAAATACCTAGGAATAAATTTAACCCAGAAGGTGAAAAGACCTGTACACACTGAAAAGTATAAGAACCTGATGAAAGAAATTGAAGATGACCCAAATAAATGGAAAGATATTCCATATTTAGGGATTGGAATAATTAATATTGTTGAAATGTCTATACTACCCCCAAAACAGATTCAATGCAATCTCTATCTAAAGTCCAGTGGCAGTTTGCAAAGAAATAGAAAAAAAAATCCCAAAATTCATATGGAACCACAAAAGACCCTGAATAACCAAAGCAATCTTGAGAAAGAAAAACAAAGCTGAAGGCATCATCATGCCCTCTGATTTCTACATTACAAAGCTATGGTAACCACAACAATATGCTATTGGCATAAGAACAGAATACGTACACCAATGGAACAGAATTAGAGGTACCAGAAATAAACCCACATTTATATGGTCAATTAATTTACCACAAAGGTGGCAAGAATATACAATGGGGAGATCTCTCTCTTAAATAAATGATGTTGGGAAAACTGGACAGGCAAAAGAATGAAGCTGGATCACATCTTTCACCATATAAAAAAACGAAAGGGGATTAAAGATTTGAATGTGAAGCCTGAAACTTTAAAACAACTCCTGGAAGAAAACATATGTGGTAAGCTCCTTAGACATCAGTCTTAGCATTGTTTTTTGAATACGACTCCAAAGGCAATGATAACAAATGAAAAATAAACTGTTGGAACTACATTAAAGTAGAAAACTTCTGCACAGTGAAGGAAGCCATCAAAAAAATGAAAAGACAATTACCGAATGGGAGGAGATATTTGCATATCATAGATCTGATAAAGGGTTATATCCCAAATAGATAAAGAACTTCTACAACTTAATAGCTAAAAACATTCAATTAGAAAACGGACAGAGGATCTGAATAGTCATTTTTTTTAAACAAACACCCACAGATGGCCAGCAGACACATGAAAAGATGCTCAACCTCACATCATCAAGGAAATGCAAATCAAAACCAGAGTGAGATACTGTTTCACACCTGTCAGAATGGCTATTATCAAGGAAATGAGAACTAACAAGTGTTGGCAAGGATGTGGAGAAAAGGGAACCGTTGTGCTCTGTTGGTAGGAATGTAAATTCACGCAACTGCTATGGGAAACATTTTTCTCAAAAATTAAAAATAGACTGTATGATTCAGTAATTCCACTTTTAGGTATCTATCTGAAGAAACAAACACACGAATTCAAAAAGATACAAGCATCTCTGTTTATTTCAATATCACTTACAATAGTGAAGATATGGAAACAACCTAAGTGTCCATTGATAGATGAATGGATAAAGAAAATGTGTTTTATATAAATGTATGTCTGTATACACACAATGGAATACTACTCAGCCATAAGAAAAGAATGATATCTGGCTATTTGTGATAGCATAGATGGACCCTGGAGGGTATTGTGCTAAGTGAAAAAGAGAAAGACAAAGACTGCATGATTCCACTTATGAGTGGAATCTACAAAACAAAACCAAACCAAAACCAGCCTCATAGATACAGAGAAGAGGGTAGTGGTTGCCAGAGGGGAGGAGGATTGGTGGAGGCAAAATGGCTGAAGAAGTTTAAGAGGTACAGACTTTCAGTTAATAAGTCATGGGATTGTAATGTACAGCATGGTGAGTACTGTTAGTAATATTGTATTAACTTGGGTGACAGATGGTAACTAGACTTATATGATCAGTTCAGAATGTATATAAATGTCTAGTTGTGGTACACACAAAACTGTATGTCAATTATACTTTAATAAAAACATTACCTCATACTTATATATAAACATGTATGTATATCATATGTATCCTATACATACGTATTTTAGTGACATTTAAGTTCTGTTCTCTTAGCAAATTTCAGTTATAAAATACAATGTTATCGACTACAGTTACTATTTTATACTTTAGAGCCTTAGACATTATTCATTTTATAGCTGAAAGTTTATAGACTTAATTTTTTTTTTAAAGATTTTATTTGTTTATTTGACAGAGATAGAGACAGCCAGTGAGAGAGGGAACACAAGCAGGGGGAGTGGGAGAGGAAGAAGCAGGCTCCCAGCGGAGGAGCCCGATGTGGGGCTCGATCCCTGAATGCCGGGATCACGCCCTGAGCCGAAGGCAGACGCTTAACGACTGCGCTACCCAGGCGCCCCTATAAACTTAATTTTTAGAGCAGTTTTAGGTTCACACAGAGTTGAGTTTACGTGTACTACCAGTCCCCACACAGGTACGGCCTCCCCCCTCATCAACATCCCTCACCGGCAAAGTATATTTGTTACAGTTGATCAGCGTACACTGACGCATCATTATCACCCAAAGTCTGTAGTTTCCATTGGGGTTAACTCTTGGTTTTGTACATTTTATGGGTTTTGACTAATGTACCTTATCCACCATATGGCATCGTAGAGAAAAGTTTCACTGCCCTAAAAACCCTATGTGTTCCACCTGTTCGTCCCTTTCTCCCCTGGTGACCACCGATCTTTTCACTGTCTCTGTAGTTTTGCTTTTTCCAGAAAATCCTATAGTTGGAATCACAGAGTATGTAGCCTTTTCCGATTGGCTTCTTTGACTCAGTAATATGCATTTAAGATTCCCTCATGTCTTTTCATGGCTTGGTGGCCTGCTTTTTCGTGCTACGTAATATACCATTGTCTGAACATACCACAGCTTACATGTTCATTTGCTGAAGGGCATTTTGGTTGCTTCCAAGTTTTGGTAATTAGGAATAAAGCTGCTCTAAACATCCACATGCAGGTTTGTACATGGACATAAGTTTTCAGCTCCTTTGGGTAAAGGAGTACAATCGTTAGATCATATGGTAAGAATGAATATGTTTAGTTTTGTAAGAAACTGCCAAACTGTCTTCCAAAATCGCTGTACCATTTTGCATTCTGAGAAACAATGAATGAGAGTCCCTGTCACTTAACATTCTTGCCAGCATTTGGTTTTGTCAGTGTGTAGATTTTAGTTTTTGTAATAGGCAGATCATTGTTTTTAATTGGAGGGGAAAAAAAAAACCCTTATGTTTATTAATAAAATAATTTTAAAAATCAAGAGTTGCTATTTAATAAAATGGCATAAAACTTCACACACCCATTGTGCCAAAGCCAGTTTGCAGATTCTGATATTGTACTGTAATTAGGGAAGTTGTAACTATTGAAACTGGGCGAGGATACACAGGAGATCTCTGTACTACCACTGCAACTTCCTCTATACCGATAATTTTGTCAAAATAAAAAGATAAGCAATTTTAGAGTTCTCTCCTTATAGGTGAAATGCTATCCAGCCTTGAAAACAATGAACTATTGATAAAAACCACAAGGCTGCATCTTAAAACATCATATTGAATAAAAAGCAATTTGCCTGAAAAAAGATACAGTATAAAGCTCAAAACACACAACCTAAACAATATATTATTTTGAGATACAACTGTGGTAAAACTATTAAGAAAAGCACGTGAATGATAAGGAACAAAATAAAAGATAGTGTTTATCTGAGGGGTAAGGGAGGGTATGTGAGCAAAAAAAAAATGCACTCGGTTTCTTAAAGATAATTTGTAACATTCTTTTTCTAAAATTTTTATTAATTACTATTTTATAACAACTCTTTTAAGAAGTCTTAAAAATGTATAAATCTGATCTTTAGTATTTAATAATCCCCTTTATTGAAAGAATAAAACTAAGTTAAATTCAGTGAAACTTAAACATTTTTTAAAAGATTTTATTTATTTGAGAGAGAGGAAGAGAGGGAGAGCATAAAGGGAGAAGCAGGCTTCCCACTGAGCAGGGAACCCAATGTGGGGCTTGATCCCAGCACCCTGGGCTCATGACCTGAGACAAAGAAAGACGCTCAAGCGACTGAGACACCCAGGTGCCCACAGTTTAAACATTTTTTGATAGAGCATATATTGTACAGCAATCTAAGAGAAGACTGGGTTCTAGCTTCAGTTCTGGTCTGACTCTAATGTTGGGTAAGTTGGTTTTGGTCAGTGGTTTTTGAAAGGTCATCTCTGGGCCAGCAGCATCAATACTACCTGGATACTTGTCAGAAAATCAAATTCTCAGACTTCAGCCTAGACCTACCTTCTGGGAGAAGGGCCCAGCAATCTCTATTTTAACACAAACTCATCACGTGATCCTGATGTACACAGACTTGAGAACCACTAGTAAGTTTAATATTTTCATCCATGAACTTAGAAGACAAAACTAGATCAGCTTTCCCAAAGTGTGGTAGATAAAGACTTACCATGTACAAGATGTTTTTAGGTGATAATACATGTCAGCATTTTATTTTTTTAAATTTATTTTTATTATTATTTTATTATGTTAGTCACCCTACAGTATATTATTAGTTTTTGATGTAGTGTTCCATGATCCGTTGTTTGCGTATAACACCCAGTGCTCCATGCAATATGTGCCCTCCTTAATACCCATCACCAGTCTAACCCATCCCCCAACCACCCTCCCTCTGAAACCCTCTGTTTCCCGTAGTCCATAGTTTCTCATGGTTCATCTCCCCCTCTGATTTCCCCCCTTCATTTTTCCCTTCCTTCTCCTAATGTCCTCTATGCTATTCCTTATGTTCCACATATAAGTGAAACCATATGCTAATTGTCTTTCTCTGCTTGACTTATTTCACTTAGCATAATCCCCTCTAGTTCTATCCAAGTCGATGCAAATGGTGGGTATTCATCCTTTCTGATGGCTGAGTAATATTCCATTGTGTATATGGACCACATCTTTATCCATTCGTCTGTTGAAGGGCATCTCAGCTCCTTCCACAGTTTGGCTATTGTGGACATTGCTGCTATGAACATTGGGGTGCATGTGCCCCTTCTTTTCACTACATCTGTATCTTTGGGGTAAATACCCAGTAGTGCAATTGCTGGGTCATAGGGTAGCTCTATTTCTAACTTTTTGAGGAACCTCTACACTGTTTTCCAAAGTGGCTGTACCAGCTTGCATTCCCACCAACAGTGTAATAGGGTTCCCCTTTCTCCACATCCTCTCCAACATTTGTTGTTTCTTGCCTTGTCAGTTTTTGCCATTCTAACTGGTGTAAGGTGGTATCTCAGTATGGTTTTGATTTGAATTTCCCTGATGGCTAATGATGTTGAACATTTTTTCATGTGTCTGTTAGCCTTTCGTATGTCTTCTTTGGAGAAGTATCTGTTCATGTCTTCTGCGCATTTTTTGACTTGATTATTTGTTCTTTGGGTGTTGAGTTTGAGAAGTTCTTTATAGATCTTGGATACCAGCCCTTTATGTGTATATCTTCTCCCATATCTTTTCCCATCCCGTGGGTTTCCTCTTTGTTTTGTTCACTATTTTCTTTGCTGTGCAGAAGATTTTTGTCTTGATGAAGTCCCAGAAGTTCATTTTCACTTTTGGTTCCCTTGCCTTTGGAGACTTGTCTTGAAAGAAGTTGCTGTGGCCAGTGTCGAAGAGGTTACCGTCTATATTCTCCTCTAGGATTTTGATGGGATTCTTGTCTCACATTGAGGTCTTTCATCCATTTTGAGTTTATCTTTGTATGGTGTAAGAGAATGGTTGAGTTTCATTCTTCTGTATATAGCTGTCCAGTATTTTAAATATCACTGTATTTTGATGTTTTTTTTAGAATAATATAGTTTACCAAACCTATAGGTTCAGTGATATTACTGCTTCATATATGGCTAAATTTAAAAAGAGAAAAAGGGAAGACATCTACTTGAACTTAATGTAAATAGTAAAACAAAATAGTTATGTGGAGAATATTACATAGGATTATATAAAATTCATAGATCTCAAATATTGAGGTTTCAGTAATCCTGAAGTGTATGAATTTACATATATATATTTATGAGTTTCAGAGGTAGAATTTAGTGATTCTTCAGTTGCATATAACACTTGGTGCTCATTACATGAAGTGGATCCTGGAGTGGATGAATTTTTAAAATATTTTCCATTCTAGGGGAGCCTGGCTGGTTCAGTTGGTAGAGCATGTGACTCTTGATTTTGGGGTTGTGAGTTCAAGCCCCATGTTGGGCATAGAGCTTACTTAAAAAAAAAATTCCCTTTCTAAAATTAGGAGCTTCATATACTTATTTTTCTTACAGTTTTGCCTCTTTAATTTTACTTCTACCATTCAAGCTAATTATTAAAAAATGTATTCTGTGCCGCTTGTGCTGGGAGGGGAACGGTCTGTCGATGTGCTTTTTTGTATTGGGAGGTATGTACAGGAGAGTCGCAGCTTCACCATGGCTGGTGGGCAGTGTGGATAATTCACATGCAGATCATCCAAATGAAATAAAGAGAAATTTGGTTCGAAAATACCATTTAATTTTAGAAGCATTTTTTTTCCTTTCATAACTTGTAGTATTTATAGTGGGATAGGCAGATGTTTTTATACAAAAAATGATGTGAGATTTGGGGGCAGTAAGAAACATTTTGATAATTAGGGATTTATACTTTGTAAAAGTCTACACAGATTATAAATAGCCACAACATGTTAACCAGGCTTTTCAACTGGTATTTTTAATAGCTTTATTGAGGTGTAATTCACATACCACACAGTCCACCCGTTTGAAGTGTGCAGTTCAGAGTTGTACAACCATCACCACGCACGATTTAGAACATTTTCGTCATCCCAAGAAGCAACCCAATATCTAGTAGCAGTTGCTCCCCATTCCTTCTGCACTCCCAACTGGAGGCAACCCCTTTCTCTACTTTTTGTCTCATTGGATTTCCTATCTGCACATGTCATATAAAGGGGCTCATCTGATATGTGGTCTTTTGTGACTGGCTTCCTTAACTTTTTGTATTTTCAAGGTTCGTCCACGTTGTAGCACGTCTCAGTACTTTATTCTTTTTATTGCTGAATAATATTCCCTTGTACTGATAGACTGTGTTTTGCATATCCATTCAGCAGTTGATGGATTGTGTCCACTTTTTGGTTATTGTGATTAATGTTCTTATGAACATGCACCTGCAAGTTTTCGTGTGTCCGTTTTTATTTCTGTTGGGTTTATACCTAGGAGTGAAATTGCTGGGTTAGGTTTTGACTCTATTTAACATTTTAAGGGACAAGCTGGAACTAAAAAGCATTTTTGTTCAAAGTAAAATTACAATTTTATTTGAAATGAAATATCCTCTTTTAATAAGGCACCAATTTTGTTAATGGTTTTATGCAAAATAGCTCTCAAATTCTGTTTGGTAAAAAATCATCATTAAAACACATGTTTTTGAGAACAGCGGCTTATAAACTGCTCTTCTGCATCCCAGTTTATCAGCATTTATCAAAATTGTCCCATCCTTCTGTGACATGTTTCTTTCTCTGCATATTTTATTGCTGCCTGTGTCATTTAGCATTTAGGAAAAAATGGCATAGAATCTGCTTCCTGAGCTGATGCTGGAATTCATGTGTTTTCTGGGGTTGACTTTTACAAATAAATTATAGGTTGTTAAGAAAATGATGGTAGTTTTCTTTTTCTTTCAAAATTCTCATTTCCACAATAATAAAAACCATATTTTAAAAATAAAAACATAACATTTTGGGGTCTAGCTACATCTGACGCTTCTATTTTATGTGCTGTCCTAGTTAGTAATAATATTTTGAAGTTTTAGGAAGAAAGGCTTTTTTGTATAAAGAGATTTTATGTTCAGTAAATTGTTAATGTTTGACTTTGTCTTACTTTGTCACAATGCTTTCTTAAAGGATTTTGTACCAAATTAGCTACCTTTAGATTCCTTCTCAGGGTGTTTCCTTTTTTCTATCTACTTACAAAATTAGGTTTTAGTACCTTGTTAGAAAGCAGTATTTCTGGGGGGATAAAAAGAAAGAAACACTAAATGCAGTAAATAGTTGGAGTCATAGAGAAGTGACAGCATAGAAAAAAGATGCTTGTCAGGGAAGAGAAAGAAAAAATAACAATTAGATTTGAATGGATAAGATTGTTTTATTGACAAAGCGAAGAAACCTTTTATTGCTACGGTAAGGAAAAACAAAAAGAATAGTAAGGCAGCATGAGGCATTCAGTTCCTTGTAAACAAGACCAGGCATACTCTTAATATTTGAATATAGAACTCTATGATTCTACACACACATCAACTGAAACCATCCTTAATTGTACTCCTGGTAGGGATAACCTATCTTAGGCGTACCAGAATAGAATAATGGATTTTTATAATGATGACTGGAAGCTTCACAGTTTGGGTCATCTGGGACGTAGACACTGAGACCTGATTTAGTGTGTTATTTATTAATAGGTGTCAACACAGTGGAAGGGAGGCAGAAGAGTCAGTATTGGGCAGAGGCAAAAGTCAGGGTGTCCCCTTGCCCAACAACATAGGGAGCTTTAGAGCTGAAATGGTTTCATGGTGTAGTCCCATATTGTGCCAAAATGGCCAAATCTTTATTTTTTCAGAAGATTATATTTATTTAACAGAGAGCACAAGCAGGGGGAGAGGCAGGGAGAGGGAGAAGCAGGCTCCCTGCAGAACAGGAGGTTCGATCCCAGGGTCCTGGGATCATGACCTGAGCCAAAGGCAGACGCTTAAATGACTGAGCCACCCATGCGCCGCCCAAAATGGCCAGATCTTTATACCCTATCCCCGTCAGTCAGTGGATAAGGCTGTCCTCCATGTGACCTTGGGTTTAGCACTCTCCGAAGCTCAGGTAACTCTAATTCCTAAAGAGACTCACAGCCGGGACTGTCCTCTGACAACACTCTTAACAGCTGGGGCAAGAAGTTCTTGAAGACTGGTCCCAGTGCGGTTTCTCCCATATCCACCCCACTATATCAGTCACTATCCCCTTAACCTTTACAAAGCTTTTTTTAAAAATATTTTTTTCTGCTTATAAAAGTAGTATAATTACCCTTTTTAATTTCTTAGATTAAATGTACCCATTTAATATGGAAATAGTTAAATACATTATTGTACAACTTTACAATTAGAGACCTTGGGGCATTAAAATAAGATATACTGACAAGAAAATCTGCCATCTTATCACAGAATGAAAATCAGTAGGTTGCAGAAATATATATTCTTATACAGTATGGTTCTGTTTTTATTTACAAAAGCTATACAAGTGTGTACAGCACACGGACACACATACATTCCCCGAAGTTTTCAACTCCTGAAGATTGGATTGGGGTTAGCAAGAAGAGAGGGATGGTAATTGCCCCCCCCTTTTTTTCTTTCTGAGTTACTTGAAATTGTAATGCAGTTGGTACAGTTGTGTGCTCGGTTGATGTATTCATTTCTTATTGGTGATGTAACAAATTGCCACAGATTTGGCTTAAAACTGAATTCTAAGATGGGTCTCACTTGGGCTAAAATCAAGATGCCAGCAGCGTTCTGTTCCTTCATGGAGCCCCTAGGGGAGGGCCCAGTTTCTCGCCTTTTCCAGGGGCTAAAGACTGCCTGCATTCCTTGGTGTGACCCCCTTCCTCCATCTTCAAAGACAGCAGGTGGCATCTTCAAATCTGACTGTCTCTTCTGCCTGCTTCTTCCACTTAAAAGGATCCTAGTGATTACATTGGGCTTGCTCAGGTAATCCAGGATAATCTCCTTATTTTAAAGTCAGGTGATCAGGAACCCTATTCCATCTGCATCCTTACTGCCTGCTTGCCATGTCACATACCTGTTCGAAGGTTCCACGGGTTAGACATAGACATCTTTGGAGGGCCATGATTCTGCCCACCGCAGTATACTGGTAAAACAGTGGCCTTGCAACCTGCGTGCTTGCTGTTCCTACTTCTTACTCAGATGATATCAGTTAAGTAAGAAAAGAGAAAATGAATGTGCAAGTATGTAATTCAATTCTTGTTCCTTAACTTAGATGGTATTAATAAAGTTGAGTAAGAAATCATATAGGCAAAATCGTCTTGGTTAGAAAAATGTGCATCTTGTAGTCTTATATGGTTTTTCCATGCTGGCTTCTTTTAGAATCCTTACTGGTGAAATGTAATCATTACTCTTCTAGTCTCTCTCCCACTTTTTGGGGGGATATACTTGAAGGTAAGGGCTATGTTCTTAACTTCAATTTACCTGTCCATTCAATGAATATTTATTAAGCACTTTTTATGAGCCAAATATTTTTCTGAACATTCTGATATATGCGTAGAGAAAAACAACAAAAATTTCAATTCTGTACTGGGAGAAGACCTCTTATTTATAAGAAGTGTTGAATGAAATACTAGAACAGGGCAAGAAGGATTGAGAGTGCTAGGGTCAGGGATCACTTGCAATTTTAAATAGGTTATCTGAGTAGGCCTCATTAGAAAGATGATATTTCATTAAAGACTTTAAGGCCTTTTAGGAGCCATGCAGATCACTGGGGAAATCGCGTTGAAGGTAGGAGGAACAGCCAGTATAAAGTGTCTGGAATGGCAGGAACATTCCAGAACTCTTCAAGGAGACTGCGTGTGAATGTGGCAGCACTGTTGAACACAGCTGAAGGGTGCCAAGGGTGGGAGCAGGCGACCACTTCATTGAAGTCATACTGGAGAGAGATTATGTGCCTTGGACCAGAGTGTAGCAGTGAAAGTGATGTGAAGTCATCAGATTGTGGATCTGCTGTCCTCTGAGGATGGGGCTAATAAGCTTGTTGATCGCTTGGACGTGGGATAGGAAAGAAAGAAGTGTTAAAGATGACTTCGACTTTTTAAGCCTAACTAGAAGGATGAAGTTGCCATCCACAGAGATAGGGAGGGCTGTGGGAGGAGTAGGCTTGATGCCAGAGATCTGGAGTTAGTGTTGGGCATGTTAAAAGTTTGAGGTACTGTAAGACCTCAGAAGGGTAGGCAATTCTATTTGAATCTGGAGTTCAGGAAAGACATCTGAAGTATATGTAAATATAGGAATTATCGGCATACAGTAGGTGCTAATTAGACCAAGGAAATCTCTGAGGCCACCAGATAAGCAGGTGTAGACTGACTTGAGAACGAGACTGCAGGCTGAGTCGTGGGACTCTCTCGCTAGTACTGAGATGGGGGGCAGGAAGGGAAAACCAGCTAAGGAGGCAGAGATGGAACCCCAGTACCAAGCACACTGCTTGGTAGTGGTGGATAATAGATGTTTATTTAGTGGGTAAATGCACAACAGGGAGGTAAAGTAGCAGAGGGCAGGTAAAGTAGCAGAGGGCAATGATGAATTTTATTTCTCTAGGTGGAATATATTAAAAGGTGAAAATAGGATCAGTTTTTATATCATCAGTGAATGGGTGGGGAGTGAGTCATGGAGATTAGAGTAAAAATCTGTTCTTTCTACGTATATAAGAAAAATAATCGTTCATTTTAGTAAGTTGAATACTTTTTTTCAATGCAATTACTTTTAATTTTCATGGTGCTAAATATGTTGATGTGGCTAATTCTTTGAGAAAATGTGTAAAAATAGCCCTTCTGTATAGAGGCGAATCTAGTTCTTAAGATTGGTGATTTCTTTTGTTTGTGAATATAGCGACTGAAGGAGTTAAAACTAATTTTAGAAATCATCCCATATATGTATTTGTATTCTTCATACTAAGGTAGTTTTACAACTGTAAAGCTGTTGATTTTTATTCATGTGATTTTGTTTCCATGTATTTGATAATTTGTAAGTTGAATTTTCAACATTCTTCATGGTCATGATTGGTATGAATGGTAATTTGGAAATTGTATTGCTAGAGGGTAGATGTGGACATGTTCTTCAAGGTTTCATATCCAAAATTAAGACATTTATTGAAAAATACATAAACAGTTTAGTTGGGGATATGATGTTAATTGATGTTCTGTTTGACTCTTGACTCCTATCTTACTATCTCTGCTGAGAGGAAAATTTATTAAAGAATATTAAAGAATAGACTGAAAAAGCAGAAATACCTGTTTGACGGTATAGAAGAGGAATAGAAAATCGAACTCCCAAACTTAGCTGCCTTGATGTGGATGAAGGTTCTATGAACTGGATAGCTACTGCGGTTAGGTAGTGGTTCACATCGTTTAAAGTGAATTAGTCAGCCCCGATATAATCAAAACTCGTCAATGAGAAGCAGATAGCTCAGTGTGGGGAAGAATGTGAGCTTTCTCAAGACAGAAAAGAGGGGCGCCTGGGTGGCACAGCGGTTAAGCGTCTGCCTTCGGCTCAGGGCGTGATCCCGGAGTTATGGGATCGAGCCCCACATCAGGCTCCTCCGCTATGAGCCTGCTTCTTCCTCTCCCACTCCCCCTGCTTGTGTTCCCTCTCTCGCTGTCTCTGTCTCTGTCGAATAAATAAATAAAATCTTAAAAAAAAAAAAAAAGAGCCCCAAATGACTGAAAAGTAGTGAAATGTATATTAAGGGTTGACATGTGAATAGGAACCAGCAATTTAAGAAGAGTCATCTATAACTTTGAGCCTCTTCTTGAACCAGAAACTTCAGGTTTTTTTTTTTTTTATTTATTTTTTTTTTATGAGAGTTTTAAATTCCCTAAAGATCCAGCCTGGGTTGGACAATTACTCGAGATCTGTTATGTATTTAGCCTTAGGGAAGTTATGTGAACTGTGTTATTGCTTCTTGTTTTTGTTTATTTTTTAGTACAGGCTTTCAGAAAGGCCTTAGCTAAACTCCAGGACCAAGCCTGTAATGACCATCACTGCTGCTCTGTGCCACAGTCCCCCCCCGTGTTTCATTGATTCATTCGGGGACTTTGTGGTCATACCCTTCTCTGGGTAGTGTGTGTGTTGGGCGGGGTTTCCTTGATTTATCATTTAAAAATCCTCTCCTCTTTGGGCGTTAGGTAGAGGTGGTAAATACAGAAATCGTCCTGAACTATTTTGAGAAAACACACAAGGCATTTAAATTTACATTTTCAATTAAAGCATAGGGAAACCATTCACAGCAAGGGTGCAGAAGTTGATGCTGTTGTTTATTGTATTATATGCTGGCTATAGACCCTCATTTTACAGTTATTTCTCTGAAATGCTGTAAAAAAAAAAAGAGTGCCTAGCACCATAGCAACCCCCATGAAATGAGGCATATGCTGTTTCCAAGACTCACAATATGCTTTTCTGATACTGTTTGCTCATAAACATGTTTATTGTAGGTGCTGTCTGAGGCAGGGGCTGTTTTCTTATGGAAATCCTCTGTTGAACATGCTAGTTTCCAGTTCTCCTTGAGGAAGAATGCAGCTCTTTTTGGCTTTTTCACCTTAGAGAATTTGACATTTTACGTATTGATAACATAGTCAATGGCAGACATGTGTCTCTCTGACTTGTGACTGTTCTGTTACCCTAATTTTGAAGTACATTAGAAACTCACTCTTGTATTTTGAGGTGGGAGGAAGGTGATGCACAGTGAAATAGATACTCTGTCCTCTAGTGATGCCTTAATTATAAATCCTCATACTCTTATCTCTTAAAGTCACTGTGTATACCGGAAACAGTAATAGATGGGAAGTCTGACCAGGGATCACGTTCTGATTTTGTCATTAAAAGCTGTAAGCCTTTGGTTTCAACACTTCTCTGAATGTAGAGAATTGTTAAATTATTAGGTTAAGTTTCCGAAATCCTTTTGGTGAAGCAGAACACTGTATCTGCTGGGTGCCCAAATATGCATCCATTCCTCTAGTGGAGAAGACTATATACATGGTAAGGGAGAGGCTGCTTTTGAAGAAGGAAGAGTGAGCTTAGATGGTTAATTTGGGAATATGACTTATAAGGAAGACCTGTGAGGAAGCAATCATTCTGTAAACCTGGCCTTATGATTTCACAAAACTACTTGTTTTGTTTTTGTTTTTTGCTGGTTGTTTGTTTTGCACAGGAGGCCTATAACGGGCGTTGGTGGTTGGGACCCAGTGTGTGAAAATAATGACTTGGAGCCAGTGTAGCCCAGTGACCGTTGCTGCATGTGACCCAGGTCTTTTTCATTTAGGGTCCCAGACTAGGGGGCTGCAATTATCTTCTGTGTTTTTTTTTTTTTTTAAGATTTTATTTATTTATTTGACAGAGAGAGAGACAGCCAGTGAGAGAGGGAACACAAGCAGGGGGAGTGGGAGAGAAAGAAGCAGGCTCCTGGCAGAGAAGCCTGATGTGGGGCTCGATCCCAGAACGCTGGGATCACGCCCTGAGCCAAAGGCAGACACTTAACGACTGCGCCACCCAGGCGCCCCTGCAATTATCTTCTGAAAGATACTAGGCATGGTTATCTTGCTGCTGTTAAAATGAATAGTCCAGATTTTGTTTGAAGAAATGTTTCAGGGAGATGTTTGCCTCCAAGTTTTAAATGTAACTCTTTTTTTTTAAATTTTTTTTTCTGTATAAATATGAAGTTTTTTTTAATGATATATTTAAATGTAACTCTTGATTACTTATTCAGCTTTTTATTTGAGGAAAAGGGTATGAAGTTTCGGTTGGGGAAATGATTGAGGGAATTTCTTAAGAATAACCTAATTTAGATAGTTTGTGTGGAGAGGGGAGAATAAAGTTTTCTTAAAAACATGCCATTCTAAGTGCAAGTATTTTATTTTCCTTAAAGACGGGGGAATAGAAAGGAGATGTTATAGTTTGAGGATCTTTTTATTTAACCAATAATCAATAGATATAAGGAACAATTATTTAGGAAGAATGACGTAATGATAAAGTATTAGAAAACATAAGACTCTTAACATTGAAGAATTGGAAGTGACTGATCACCTGATTTTATAGACATCTCGTTATTCAGTCCCCTAACTGTAAAATGGCAAAAATATTAGTTGATCCAGAGTAATTTTAAGGATTAAAAGATACTTTACTCATTCAACAAATATTTATTAAGTGCTTACTATGCGCCGAGACCTATGCGGATTCAGAGGATGTATCTGTGTGCTAGAAAGAAGAAAACCTGGCCTTAATGGGTTTTACAGACTAGGAGAGAAGAGGCTTCTCCTCGTGATGACAAATGTGATGGGGACTTCCACAGTGCTCACTGCAGTGGGGTGTCCGATCTAAACAGTGCCTGAGACTTGAGAAGGGGAAGGGGAGGGGACGGAGCTGTGTCTTGGATACAAGGTGCATTCATTGTCTCATTTAATTCTAACACCAGTTTTTTAAACTAGGTCTGATTTCCCCCTTTTCAGAGCTGAGTGAAGTTGTATTTTTGTCTGGTCTGTGTTCACATAATGGTTATTAAGTTCAAATAATGTTCACTAAATAAGTTAATAAGTTAGATCAGTCCTGACTGCAGCCCAGGCTCCTTCCATGACACCGCACTGCCTCTCAGGTGTGTAGGGGCGTGTATGTGCATGGCGCATTGGAAGGGTGCACAGTTTTATATATTCCACACTCACAACGTGAAAACCATTTCACTAATACAAGTAATTGAATAATAGTGAAGTCAGGGCTCTTAGCATACTCCATCGTAATGGCCATTACTAGTTATAGATGTATTCAGTTACCCAGATAGATTGATTTTGAGGCGTGGATTTAGTGTCTGAAATAATAGGGTCCAAGTCTGTAAAGCTTTTTCTCTGACAAGCTATTGGCTGTGAAGTAAATTCAAGCCAGAATTCAAGGCTATTCATCCCAAATCTAAGTTCTGAAATAGGTGTCTATGTCATCTTGTCTAATATGTGGGTTGTGTGGGAGATTTTTCTTTGCAAATTGAGTCATTGGAGACCAGTGTTCCTATAACTGCGTTTGAAATCCTGCAGCTGGTAAACCTTTGGTAGTTTCACTTTCTTTCTCAAAGTAAACATCTGTTATAGGTATTTGTAGCCTAGTTGTGTGTGGGTTACGCATCTTAACTGGGAGGGCTGTAATGACTATGTTGGGATTTTATAGAAACTCCAGTAATAACTAAAAGTGAACATTTTGGATGCTTTCTTGTGATTCCATAATCCATCCTAAGTCAGTTTTTACCCTTTGCTGTCTAGCCACCAATTTCTAACTACCTTGAAAATATTTATATTTTTTAAACGTTGTTGATAGGGAGTTATTTTGAGAGGGTCTTTTTCTTTTGGCTTCTCTTGGCTCGGGAAAGCAGAGGAGTTCGTTTTGGAGTGCTTTTCTACTTGCAGTCCTTGGCAATGTCTCTAGGCTCAAAAAAATGATATAGGACTCCCCAAGTCTTCTAGGATTTTTAGAAGGCATATGAGGTATTAAGTAACAGTACATGTGACTCTTCGGTAATTTATTTGGACTCTGAAAATCGTCATAGCATATCTAATGGAAAAATATGAGACGTGCCTATTTTCTTAAAAGTCAACTTGAATTCCATGTCTCTCCAGCCTGCCAGTGGTCTATCCGGTAATTAGGATTTTAAGACTTTTGAATGGTTAGCAGCTCTTTTGGTGCAGAAAGGAGATGCAGTCCAAAAAAAAAAAAAAAAAAAAAAAATAATAATAATAATAATAATAATGTGTGTGTTGGCACTCCAACTGCAGAGCTTTGGTTTATATTTTCATCAGACAAAACTAAGCCCTCTCAGATGAGTGCCAAGGTAGACCCATCTCATTCTGACTTCCATTTGGGAGTTTACTGTTGTAGAAAGATATAACGTGTTTTTATTTCCCACTCCTAGTATTTTCTGCTTCTGTATAGCAGTGGTTCTTAACCAAACGCTGAAGTTATCTGTCTGATTTTACCCTTACAGCTGTAATCTAAGGCAGACAAGCTCAAGTTGATACAGTTTCTCTCATGACAAGGACCAATTGTGATTTATGGCCATTTGATGCCGGTGATGTGGGGAAGGGTACCCTTCAGCTAACAAGGCTCTATATATCCTTTCATTTGGCAATAAAGGCTATGTTAAAAAATGTATCAGAACCAAAAAGAGGATCCTTCGCTATGATTTCCTTTTTAGTGAAGAACCCTTAGGCTAACTTTCTATAATGTTGATCTAATGCGTTTGTATGTTCAAACTGTCTTAACAAATATTTATTGAGTGCCTGCCTCCTACGAGGTATTATAGTGGCTGAAGTGAAAATTTTCATGGGAATTCTGATGTATAGAATTGAGAAGTAAAAAAAAAAAAAAGGGGGTGTTAGTATAGGTCTTTGATGCTTGAGTCAAAGGGAAACTATTATGAAGCAACACATCTTTTCCTTTAAAAATTTGGCTTAGTGAGTGCTTACATTAACTAAAGATGAAAGGTACATATGGAAATATTCATTTTTAATATGAATACAAACTTAAACAGAAGTTCCTAAAAACCTTGACTATAATATATTACAGTATACCCCTGAGTCTGGTTTTTAGGATGAAGGATAAAAGATTCGTGAACAGAACAGATTCTGTGAATGCAGATTCTTGATAAACCCTGAGTGAGTACCTGATTGAAAGTCCTCCAGTCTGCCAATCTCAGTGGTCTGCCAATACAGTCTTATGTGTGGAAGAACCACTCTTCTTGTTGGGTAGGACCTGGTGACCCCTATCATTACGAATACTGTGATATAATCTGCAGAGTATGAGTGATACATAAATAGGTTAAGATTATTTCTTTATTATGTACATTTGCAAGAAATTCTTAATTCCTTATGATATTCCTTGTATTAATAGTTTATCAAAATGGGTGGTTGTTAGGACTTCTTTCCCTAATACTACAAGTCAGGGTCTAATCAGACATCGTCACTTCATTAAGATGGATATTTTACAGAGCCTTCTTGGAAGCCAGCATAACATGGTTCTTCTAAGTTATTGGCCCAAACACAGTCATATTACTATACCTCCATGCAAGAGAGACAGGGAAATATAGTTTTTTTTTAGCCTTGCTTCTGAATAAAAATCAGGGTTCTGATACTAAGAAAAGGGCTACTGCATAGCTGCCCCAAATTTTTTCCCCCACACCTCTGATTTCTTCCTAATACTTAGATGGAAGATCTGATTATATTCTTTCTCTTGACATCATCATTGCATGATTTCATACTTCATGCCTAACTCTTTCTACGTGAGAGGAGGACCCTTCAAATCTTTTGCAGCTTTCATTTCCGTTAACTCTGTAAGGATATCCTTAAACAAGCAAATTAGGAAAAAGGACATTCCGTGCCTTCTTTTTCTGTCCTTTTTTTAATTTCAGATTTTAATGATCAATTTTAGTTAAATCTGCCAACTGATTCATGAAGAAACATTATTAGAGGAAAAAGGACCATTAGACTGAAGACATGGGTCAATTGACTCAGCAGCAGAGATGGTTGGCAAATAAAAATTGTGGCTGTTATCATAAGGGACATGGATGCTGAGAAAGCAAATGGCGGAGAACCATTTTTGGAAGGTTTATTCGGCTATTTAGAAATAAACACATCATCTAGACATAGTTGGCATTGCTGGTTCTTTTAGTATAAAATCTCTGATATTTAAAGAATGAGGACCCATGTAGGCACTCTCATATATGTTTATACATGGAATTATCCATGTCTCTTCTAAAAAGTATTTCTGATTTGCTTCTAAGAAAGACTTGCAAGATGTGGTGGAAATAAGCGTGGGTGAGGCCTTCAGTTTCCAAGCAGTTGTGGACTTTTGGAAGCAACTTTAACCTTCCGGGTCCTGTTTTAATCCCTAGTACCAATAGATGGAAATCCTGATTTCAGTGTCTGGGTATTCATGAAAAGACTTTTGGTTGAATAAGTTAGGAAGCATGCTTATGTGAATATCTCTTATTCAGCAGCCCAAATATCTCTTATTTGGAGCAGCCCAAAGTACTGCATTCTGACCTGGAATTAAGGTGCTTTGGGTGGAGCTAGGGGAGCTGCAACTCCTTGGATTTAACCAAAATTGCTATTTTCCATTTGCTGTTGACTAGCTGTTTCTTGGTTTTCCAATGGCTTAGATACCAAGCATAATCATAGACTCTTAGATATGGAAGTATCTTAATAATCATGTAGTATCATTTTGGAAAAAAAAATGAAATGAAGGAGGCCAAAGGAATTGCTTCAAGGTAGAAAAACTGGTATTAGAACCTTGGTTCACTGCTCTGGGTCCAGTGCTCTGTTCCAGTATACTCAATTTTCAGAGAAAATGAGACTCAGCTTGGTGTTTTTGTATGTCCTCTTCCTTTGCTCCTGGTACTTAACAGACCTGAACCCTATCATGTGCGTGTCAGATTTTAGATCAGAAAGAGGCTCATCCATTATGGAAGTAATTGGGGAAGTGAGGTCTATGTAGCAGTTTTAGGTAAGTAAGACAAGGCGAGATGGGTTATTGTGGTGCAGTGGGAGAAGTTTGCTAGTTCAAGTAACATTTCTGCAGTTCCTGAATGGTCTTAGGGCTCTTCTTTTGTGTCCAGCTTATTAGTTGACAAGCTGTTTTGCTACTGGAAGTGCTGAACCCACAGCAGCATGAATCAACAACTAGGAAGCATTATTAGTCTTATGAATTCAAGCATGAACCATTGCCAAAGTCTTGCTGTTTTCATTTTATCCTCTCTCTATATAAAGTCTCTATGTGATGGCATGTTTATCTTCTGTGTGGCTCAGTTGGGGGTACACTTGGTCCAGTCCATGTAGTTAGACCTAACATAAAATTACATATAACACAATCAGCCAAGAGGCTGTCTTTCCTTCCCATATCTCTGAGGCCTAAGGTGACCATAAAAGGCCACTATGTTGACATTTCCTACTCTTGTGACCATGTTTCTAAATCCCACATCAGTCTGATAAAAGATGATGTGGGATTTTTCTGTGAATGATTTTTCTGTGAATTTCTTTAAATGAAAAGTTTTGTAAATATATAATTCACACTCAATTCCTTATTTAGGGTCAATGTAATTTTTTAAAGATTTTGAGAGAGAGAGAGAGAGAAGGAGAGAGAGCTTGAGCAGGTGGAGGGACAGAGGGTGAAGCCGACTCCCCATGGAGCAGGGAGTCCAACATGGGGCTCCATCCCGGGATCATGACCTGAGCTGAAGGCAGGTGCTTAACCAACTGAGTCACCCAGGTGCCCCAAGTGTCAAAATAATATTTTTACTGAATAGGGAAAAATTATATGAATCTAGATTTTTCCCAGAAAATCCACAACATGAAGACCCGATGTCCAAATGGAACTTCTGTCCCCTGGTAAGCCCTAGGTAAGGTAAAGTAACGAAGAGGTGAATAAGGGAAGGAGAGAGTGGTATTTCATTGAGAAATGTGAGCAAGGTAACCAAATAGACTTGCTTCATGACAAAGAATGTAGTTTAATCACTTAGTTTTAGTTTTTTTCTGAAAATGTCTTTCCTTTTCCCCATTTCCTTGTCCTGATAGCACAGGAAGTAGGAAAAAAAAATCATTTACTCATTCTCTAGAACAATACTTCTCAAGCTTCATGTGAATCACCTGGAAATCTTGTAAAGTGCAAATTCTGATTCTGTAGTGGTGGGGCAGGATTCTCAAAGTGTGTTCCTTGGAGCAGTAGCACTGGCTCCAGCAATATCAGATACACTCGATCTGCTAATGAGACCCTCGGGATGAGCCCCAGAATCTGTTTTTAACAAGCTCACCGGATGGTTCCTGTGTACCTTCAAGTTTGAGAATTACTGCTATAGAGAGTACTCTTTAGGTATTTTCCCTGGACCCTGAGGCTTGCTATTCTGTGATTGAACCTTGCGTTATTGAGTTGATACTTAGCAATTGAAAAAGTTGGGCGGAGATCTTCCTTTTCGTTCCTGACTGGCTTTGAATATCCAGCAAGTTAACTGGCTCTGTTAAAGTATGTATTTCTTGGTCCTTAACCACTCCATGTTTCAACCCTGAATATTCCGTCTCATGGAATCATAAACATCACTAGCACGTTTAGACATCACTACATGGCAATTATGTAATAGTTTAAAAGATAGATGGAAGAAGAAGCTAAGTGTAACACCCCATAAGAAAATATTCTTGCAGAGTTTCAGAGGTATCAGTGAATATCATCTGGGTTTTACATCTTTATGTCAGTTTAGTCCCAAAACATGGATATTTTCAATCCTGTTGATGGACAGTGACCATTGTTACCCCCATTCTGTGACTGCATGGTTCTGATGGTTGCAAAGATGCTTAGCAGGGCCTTCATGAACGCTGCCATCACAGTTGAAGGAAGGAAAAATTTTTGTAATGGGGATTGGATTTTCTCGGAATTCTGTTTTCTTAAGGTATTTGCAAAAGATGAATGTTACCACTTGTAATGTCTCAGCAGCTATAACTTTTAATCTCTGGAAGTTTTGTTGATTTCCTCTATAGCTGAAGAAATGCACATTTTATATTGCTATTATTTGTCAAATTGTTTACAAGGCCTCCAATATAGATGGGCTGAAGCTGTGTTTATGCTTTTCCACTGGGAGGTTTTCGTCTTGTGGAAAGGATCCATTTATTTTGTGAATCTCTAAAAAGCAATGTGAAGAGTTCAGAATTTGTAAGGGTATTCAGCAAGTGTTCCAAACAGGAATATTTGGGCACACGAAATAGCTATGTTTTGATGGAGAGAGTGCAATATTTCAAAACCTATCTAAAAATATATATATATAAGAATTCCAGTGAACATTTAAGGGTAATGTGTATCGTGCTATTAGATCTCTCATACAGAATTCACGTGAAGTGTCTTCTGCAGTTCCTTTCTGAAAATAGTACAGTGTGTCTTCAGCCCTCATTTACAACTTACAGAAATTTACCCACTTTCTGCAGAAAATTGGAAAGAAGCAGATATTTATTCCTAAGCTAGAATTTTGAAGGCCAACAATTAAAATAAACATGTCTCTGCCAAAACTTGAACTGAATTAAAAAATTTAGCATATAAATTAAAGCTTACTTAAAACTAAATTTATCAAGGAAATACATTTGTTTTGCATTACCGGTTTCAATTATTCTGAAAAGGTTTTTATTTTTATGGAACACTGAAGATTTTTTAAAGTTTCAAACAATTGGTTGGACAACTGCACCATTTAAAATGAGTTACGAAGGTCTTGCTTAAATATATGAATTATTAGCACACAGTTGATGACCTTACACGGGGACGTTAAAGCAGCCACGATCCTCTTAGTTTAATGTCCTTGTTCCCAGGGGGACTATAAAATAGCTGGTCTGTAGACTTAAAATAGGTAATATGGTGGGCTGAAAACATATGTAGCATTCTCTGCCCTCTTATTTATTTCTTTTTGTTGGGGATCTGAATTTTGAGACCTCTTCAATGAATTATTCTCAGTCAGATGTTAGTATTCTTAGTTTATTGCCATAGAGGATAAGAGATTATTTCCTTTAGTAGCTCCCTGTTCTTATGCTATTTGCACAATCTTGCCTAATTAATATGTTTTCAATACTTTACCACATAATATTTTTTTCATCTAATGAATATTTAGTTCTTTTTTCTACAGTCTTATTGAGGTATAATTGACAAATAAAATTGTAGGTATTTTAGGTGTGCAAGGTGATGACATACGTATACACTGAAATTATTTACTACAATCAAGTTAATACATCCATTACCTCACATTGTGTGTGTGTGTGTGTGTGTTGAAAATGCTAAAGGTCTCAGCAAATTTTAAGTATACAATACAGTATCAACTGTAGTCATCATGCTGTACGTTAGATCCTTAGAACTTACTTATATTCATCTTATAACTGAAACTTTATACTCTTTGATGAACATTTCACTGTTTCCCCCAACCCCCGGACCCTGGCAACCACCATTCCGCTATGTTCTTATAAGTTCAACTTTTTCTTCTTTAAGATTCCACATATAAATGATACCATCCGGTATTTATCTTTCTCTTCCTGATTTATTTCACTTAGCAGAATGCTCTCCAGTTTCATCTATGTTGTTGCAAATGGCAGGATTTTCTTTCTTTCTTTTTTTGTTTTTAAATGGTAGAATAATATTCCATTGTGTGTCTCTCTGTAAGATAGGCATCCAGTTGTATTCTATCATATGTGGGTATCAACTTTCCCAACACCAGTGTTGAATAGACTCTCCTTTTCCCATCATGTATTCTTGGCACCCTTCTCAAAGAAAGATTAGTTGACCATATATGCATCCTACATAAATCTTTTACCTCAAACTTCTATTGACTCCTGCTTGCTGTGCCAAGATTCAAGGACCCCAGGTTACTGTTTTTATTTTACTTTAATTCAACGGCAACTCTTCCTAATGATAACTCCTCTGCTTCAGCAAGTTCAGTGACTTGGCTTCCCTCAACACATGTCAGGTTCATGCAATGTAGCTTCTTGGGTTAAGTTGCCCTTTCTTCCTACAGAGGTCCAGTCAGATCATAAATATAACTGTCCCGACATATAGAGGAAGGCAGACCCATTCTAAAGCTATTTTAGAAATTCTGTGTTGTAAACATCTTAACTAAAACAAATTTAAATTTATCCAGGTTATTGAATTTTCTTTCAATTATACTACCTGCTTTTTAAACAGAAAATGTTAAACACAATCCTTTCCAGATAATGTAGGGTGACATTATATACAATAAAAATAAGTTGTAATACAGTTATTTCTATTAGACAGGTAAGATATTAAGCACTATCGTCCTTGTTTTAAATGGACCTGGACTGTGTCTTTCTTGTTTTTCCATCTATTCTAATATTTAACTTAAAAATTTTTTTTCTATACTGCTATTAGTATCTATCCTACTGCTGAATTTGTGTCTGAATAGAAGTACTTTCTAATAAAATTTTTCAGTTCATTGTAGGTTGGTGGAACTTCCGAAAAGTTTTTAATTTAAAAAAACAAATAGACTTTGAATAAGGTCTAAGGAACTAGCTTATGAATAAAGTACATGAATTGGTGGTACTATTTTTTTTTTTTGTCTGCCTAGATACTTTTATTATTTGCTTATTTCTGAGTTCTTATCTATGATCTGGATAGTACAAAATATTACAAAATTCCAAATAAGTGGAATATTTCTATTGTTTGAATGGTAAGAGTGTGGTAAGCTCTGTTGTGGTTTGATATTTTTCAAGTAAAATGTACACACATGTTGATTTATTGGCCTTGTAACCAAAGTTCCCATCAAACTTGAAAGCTTACTATTAATACTCATAACTCTTTTTTGATTGGTTAGAAAAATTAATATGATTCCATCTCTCAAATAAGATTCTGGTGACTTTCCTCTGATTAAGCATAAGTAGAACATATTTCTGATTTATTGTTTTAAGATAAAACCTTAAGATATTTTAAAATAGAATTCCACGCAGATTTCCTAGAACACATAGCTGCATGAGAAGAGTGGTTTTCAAAAGAATGTCTCAACTCTGGAAATGTCGTTTCTCTTTTGCTCTTTTATCCTCCATCTTCCCCCCTCCCGCCCCCCATCTTGCCACTGTAGGACAAGAGATATGATGAAAGTTGGAAAATAGTAATTTATGGAGAAAGCCTGTGTTCCATGCTTTATGAAAGTAAATTGTAGAAAATTAATGTTGTGACAAGATGATTCTATTTTGATGAATAAAATTGTTGAAAAGCTATCAAGCCCCACTGTTCCTCTGCTGCAAGATTTTTTTCCCTCTCTATTCTGCATGTGTATTCTTGGCTTCCCTCCCAATTAGTCTTTACCAAAGGGTGATAATTAGGGAGATAGGATTTCGACCTACCTTGTGAACAATAAAAATACTTACCACCCATTTTTCTACTTGCTAATTCTATGTGTACTAATACTCTGTGCTTTCAGAAAGAAAAACTCCTACTTCTGTGATTCCTACTTAACAAAGGGGGTAATCGAATGCCAAAATACAAACAATTTTAGGGGCGCCTGGGTGGCGCAGTCGTTGGGCGTCTGCCTTCGGCTCAGGGCGTGATCCCGGCGTTCTGGGCTCGAGCCCCACATCGGGCTCCTCCGCTATGAGCCTGCTTCTTCCTCTCCCACTCCCCCTGCTTGTGTTCCCTCTCTCGCTGGCTGTCTCTCTATCTCTGTCGAATAAATAAATGAAATCTTTAAAAAAAAAACAACAATTTAAAACTGCTTCACGAGCTCCAAAGAACAACGTGCGAAAAGAATGCAATGCTTGTTCCATGTCTGACGATTGAATTCATGTACATCTTATCGGCTAAATTAGATGTGTAATTTCTTACATCCTCTCAAGTTCCCTAGTGCAAGAGCAGTAAATTAAAATTAGATTTTTACCTTAATGAGTGTTTCACATAGGTTATACGTTCGCATGGCCCAAAAATCTGAATACGTAGTAAAAGATTTCCTTTGTATGTCCCCATTTTCCTAGTCCCCTTTACTATCCCTCCTCCCCCCACAAATACAGAGAAAGACAAATACTATATGATCTCACTTACATGTGGAATCTTAAGGAAAAAAAACCGAAACAACAACAGTAACAAAACCCACAATAAAAACCTGAACTCATAGATAGAACAGATTGGTGGTTGCCAGAGACTAGATGTTGGGGGTGAGCGCAATGGGTGAAGGGGTTCAAAAGGGACAAATTTCCAATTATAAATAAGTCCTGGGAATGTAGTGTACAGCTGGGTGAGTATAGGTAATAATTATGGATTGACTCTTTGAGAGTTGCTAGGAGAGTAGACCTTAAAAATTCTCATCAGAAGAAAGAAATTGTAACTTTGGGGGCGCCTGGGCGGCTCAGTCGTTAAGCGTCTGCCTTCGGCTCAGGGCGTGATCCCAGCATTATGGGATCGAGCCCCACATCAGGCTCCTCCGCTATGAGCCTGCTTCTTCCTCTCCCACTTGTGTTCCCTCTCTCGCTGGCTGTCTCTGTTGAATAAATAAAATAAAATCTTTAAAAAAAAATTGTAACTTTGTTGATGGATGTTAACTGGGCTTACTTTGGTGATCATTTCACAATAGAAACAAGAGAATTAGTCCTCTGTAACTAGTGTGTTTGTCTTTTCCTATACTTTAAATTTTATGGATGTTTTGCTATATTACTTATTTTTAATGGTTGAATTTTTATTGTGAATTGCATTGTGTAGAATTATAAACATTTTTTTTTTAGATTTTATTTATTTATTTGACAGAGATAGAGACAGCCAGCGAGAGAGGGAACACACGCAGGGGGAGTGGGAGAGGAAGAAGCAGGCTCACAGCGGAGGAGCCTGATGTGGGGCTCGATCCCATAATGCCGGGATCACGCCCTGAGCCGAAGGCAGACGCCTAACCGCTGTGCCACCCAGGCGCCCCAATTATAAACATTTTTTGACATTATTTTGGACTTGAGTTATACCTTGTATGATATGAATATCAGATCTATTTTATTTTTGTTTCTATTTCATTGGTATATCTTTGCCTACATTTTGATTTTAATTTTTGTGAATCCACTGTGTTAGGTGTTCTTTCAAACATTGAGTTAGATTTCTCTTTCTGATTCGATCTTATAATCTTTTAACAAGATAAGCCTATTGATATTGATATAGTGGATGTATTTGTTCTGAGTGCTGTCATATGTTAGAATTTTTGTTTTCACATTAGCTTTATTATGTTTTTCTGTGGTTTTTCATTATGTTATTTGTGTCTTTTGCTTTAAGTATTCACTTTTTTTTGTTATTGGGAAGGTTTCCTATTCTACAGGTTATCTTTATAACTGTTCTTTTATATTAAACCCTCAGATCTCCTTTTCTTTAGAATGTATCTGTTTTCTACTATGCTCAAAGATGTACATGAATACCTGTCTCTTCTTCCTCTTTTTCTTCACTCACGACCACCCATGTCTGTGTTATCTTGCATTTACCTTGTGTAAAATACATTTCTACTTCTGTTTTTTGGGATCTGCTTTAATGATATTTGATTTCCAAGTATATGGTAAGGCAATAAACATTTTTTTTCAAAAGTTTTTCAACTTTCTAATTCTTTTCTCCTCTTATTTTTACTAATTGTACCATTTCTACTTGTCAGAGTATATAATGTTCACTTTCTGTTTTAGTCTTCTCAGTCCTCAAATCTTTTTTTTCCATGTCTCTCCCCAGTCATATTTTATTGACTGAAGCCCATCTAGTATAGTCTTCAAGAAAGATTATTTTTTGTATGTTAATAGCTATTTGTTGTCTTTATTCTTTTAAAAATTTCCCCCAGGTTTTTGAAGATATAATTGACACGGAAAGTGTGTATATTTAAGGTGTACAATGTGATGATTTGGTATATGTGTACAGTGTGAAATGATTACCACCACCAAATTAATTAAAACATCCACACCTCACAGTTACCTTTTCTTTTTTGGTTAAGATCTCTCTTAGCAAATTTTGGCAGATTTCAAGTATACGGTACAGTATTATTAGCTATAGTCACTTTACTGTACATTGTTCCTTTTATTCTTATTTGAGAGAGAGAGAGGGAGGGAGAGGGAGAATGCAAATGGGGAGGGGCAGAGGGAGAGGGAGAGAGAGAACCTCAAGCAGACTCCCCTCTAAGTGTGGAGCCCAACACAGGCCCGATCACATGACCCCGAGATCATGACCTGAGCTGAAATCAAGAGTCAGATTCTCAACCAACAGAACCACCCAGGTGTCCCATGCTACTTCTATTCTTGAAGGACAGTTTGACACACACATATATATATTTTTTCTTTGAGGGTCTTTAGAGGTTGCTATACTGTGTATGGAGTTGAGTGCAACAGTGGAGAAATTTGTATTTTCCACTTAGGAGTAAGTGTTAATTTCTCGGGTCTGCTCTAGTTTTTAAAAAATTATTTAAATTTCAGTAAAACTTACTTGGCTGCGTATCTGGGTTGTATATTGTGGGTTAGTTTTTCATGGTCCACAGTATAATTTTAAATATGTACAGTTTTTTATTTCAAGGAATACTTTTGGAATTGTGTTTTTAAATTCTTTGTTACGCTGTTTTTTCTTTTTAAGCATTCCAAATATGTTTATCTACTTTATCTGTCTTCTCTGATTCTTTTCAAGCCTTTATTTCCATTTAATTTTGTTCTACTTTTTTTTTTTTTTTTATTATTTCTTATGTCCCTTATGTTTTCCACAGACTGGTTTACTCTAAGGTGTTTTGCTTTTTTATCATTTCTGAGAATTTTTCCTTAGTGTTTCTTGAGTTCTGACTGCTCATATTTGAACTCCTCCTGTTGAATTCCCATTTTTTTCTTTATGGTTTTAAAAGACATCTCTCCATTTATTTTATAAAATTAATGACAAAAATTGGGGTCATATCTTTATTCTGTAGCAGAAAAGAAATCTTGTATTCCTTATTTGTTAGTAAGTTCTACTGCTCTTTCTCAATATTTTTCTTACACTAACTTCGTATCAGTGCCGTGCCATGTTTTTGTGTAAATAAGCATACCCCTCAGGTATTGTGGGTTTGGTTCCAATCAACCATGATAAAGCAAATACTGCAATAAAATCAAGACAAATGAATTTCTTTTAATTCTCTGTGCATATAAAGGTTATGTTTATACTGCAGCTTATTAAGTGTGCAATAACATTATTTCTAAAAATTGTACATGTAAATATCTTAACTAAAAATATTGCTTAAAAATGATAGCCATCATCTGAGCTTTTGGAGAGCTGTAGTCTTTTTGCTGGTAATAGGTCTTGCCTTGATGTTGATGACTGCTGACTGATCATGCTGGTGGTTGTTGAAGGTTGGGGTGACCATGGCAATGTCTTAAAATAAGAGGACAGTGAAGTTTTCCCTATCTGTTGACTCTTTATTTCGTGAATGATTTCTCCGTAGAATGTGATGCTGTTTTATAGCATTTACCCAAAGTAGAACTTTCAAAAATTGGAGTCAGTCCTCTCAAACCATGCTGCTACTTTATCAACCTATTTTATGTAATATTCCAAATCCTTTGTTGTCATTTCAACAGTCTGCCCAGCATCTTCACCAGAGTAGATTTCATTTTAGGAACCACCTTGCTCATGCATTAGAAGCAAGCCCTTGTCTTTTCAAGTTTGATCACGAACTTGCAGCAGTTCGGTCCCATCTTCAGGCTCCACCTCTATTCTCTTGCTATTTCCACCATATCTGTAGTTACTTTCTCCACTGAAGTCTTGAACCTCTCAAAGTCGTCTATGAGGGCTGAAGTAAATTGCTTTCAAACTCCTGTTCAAATTACTATTGTGATCTCTTCCTATGACTCATAAATGCTCTTAATGTCATCTAGATTGGTGAACCCTCTCTGGATATTTTTTACTTTACTTTGCCCAGATCCATCAGAAGAATCACTGTCTGTGGTAGCTATAGTGCTACAAAATGTTTTTCTTAAATAATAAGACTTGAACCTCAAAATTACTCCTTGATTCGTGGACTGCAGAATGGATATTGTATTAGCAAGCAGTGAAACAACATTGATCCCATTGCACATCTCCATCAGAGCTCTTGGGTTACCAAGTGCATTGGCAGTGAGCAGTAATAATTGGAAAGGAATTTTCTTCTGCATAGTAGGTCCCAAAGTGGACTGAAATATTCTATAAATCGTGTTGTAAACAGACTCATGCAGGCTTTGTTGTTCTATTGATAGAACACAGGCAGAGTAGATTTAGCATAATTCTTAAGGGCCCTAGGATTTTCTGAATGATAAATGAACATTGACTTAAAATCACCAGCTTCAGAGGCGCCTGGGTGGCACAGTGGTTAAGCATCTGCCTTCGGCTCAGGGCGTGATCCGGCGTTCTGGGATCGAGCCCCACATCAGGCTCCTCCGCTATGAGCCTGCTTCTTCCTCTCCCACTCCCCCTGCTTGTGTTCCCTCTCTTGCTGGTTGTCTCTATCTCTGTCAAATAAATAAATAAAAAATCTAAAAAAAAAAAAAAATCACCAGCTTCATTAGCCCCTAAGAGAGTCAGCCTGTTCTTTGAAGTGAGTCATTGACTTCTCCTCTCTAGCTATGAAAGTCCTAGATGGCATCTTCTTCCAATAGAAGACTGTTTCTCATCTACATTGAAGTTCTGTTGTTCAGGGTAGCCACCTGCATTAATTATCTCAGCTAGGTCTTCTGGATAACTTGCTACCGCTGCTGCATCACCACTTCCTGCTTAACTTTGCACTTTAATGTTTTGGAGATGGCTTCTTTCCTTATATCTCAGGAACCAACCTCTTCTAGCTTCAGACTTTTCTTCTGCAGCTTCCTCACCTGTCTCAGCCTTCATAGACTCGAAGATAGTTAGAGCGTTACTCTGGATTAGGATTTGGTTTAAGAGAGTGTTGTGGCTCATGATCTTCTATTCAGACCACTAAAACTTTTTCCATATCAGCAATAAGGCTGTTTTGCATTCTTATCTTTTGTGTTCACTGGAGTAGCACATTTCGTTTCCTTTGAGAACTTTCCTTTTGCAGTCACAACTTGGCTAACTGGTGCAAGGGGCCTCGCTTTTCACCTGTCTCAGCTTTTTGACATGCCTTCCTTTCTATGCTTAATCATTTCTAGCTTTTGATTTAAAGTGAGAGATGTGCAATTCATCCCTCAGTTGAACACTTAGAGGCCATTGTACAATTGTTGATTTGCCTGATTTCAGCATTGCTGTGTCTTAGCAGGGAGGCTCGAGGAGAGCGAGCGAGCGATGGGCAATGGCTGGTCCATGCAGCAGTCAGAACACAAAATGTGTATCATTTGTTTGTTGCCTTGTATAGGCATGGTTTGTGTCACCCCAAAATAATTACAGTAGTAACAGTGGAGACAACTGGTCACAGATCATCATAACAAAATAATTATGAAAAAGCTTGAAATATTGGAAGAATTACCGAAAGGTGGCACAAACACAAAGTGAGCAAATGCTATTGAAAAATTGGTACCAAGAGACTTGCTCAGTACAGTGTTGCCACCACCTTCAGTTTGTATAAAGCACAGTATCTGCCAAGTGCAATAAAACGAGATATGCCTGTTCTCAGTATTGAATGAGTCGGGTCTTCCTGACTTAGCTGTATTAGCAGAGATGTTATGAGGTGGGGGGGAGAGGGGGATCCATATAGCCTCCCAAACTTTACGACTGAAGGCTCTTTAGTTGCTTTCATGGAGGCAGAGTGCTTGTTGCTAATATGGCTCATTTGATTGGTTGATCCTTTTCTGTGTAAGTGTGTGTGGCTCTGTCTTTTCTACTCTGCTTCATGCTGTGTCCAGGAAGGCTTCTGCACCATTCCTATTCACTGCCATACTTTCTGTCATTTCAGCACATGGTGAGGTGTTGGGGTGGTAATATCTTCTACTCTGTGAGTTCTCTCCATGGTGATGTATTTTTGCTGGTATTTTCAGAGACCTGTCACTGCTATTTAGTTGACCTCACTCTTCACTTTATTTTCCCTTTATGTCTTTCTTCTCACTTCTGCCAGACCTCTACTCTATTGACAAGACAGTTTAGCATACAGAAAATAAAGTTTTAACACCTCAAGGTACCACACAAGTGGAGAAAGTGATTTTGCTGATATCTTTGGAAATCTGCCACGGAAGGGCCATCTTACTATTCTCTGCATTTCTTTACAATTATTTCTATGTAAGCTTTCTGTCCACTCTCCTTTCCTTTGGGGGAACTTATACAAGTTTGTCAGGTGTGCAGGTTTTATTCTTACAAGTTTGCCAATAAACAGAGATGGTTTAATTTTTTTTCTTTTTATCTTGTTAATTTTATATCCTATCCAGGAAGTGGATTTTTTCCCCCCTTCTGATCCCATGTTCATGCTAGAAGATAAACACTGATATTTTATTTGTTGGTTTTGTTCATTTTATTAGGTTTATTTTCCATTGATGACTATATACATAGTTCAAAATGAGATGTGCATCATTATTGGCTATAAAATTAGCCAGGGTTTAGAATTGTAGTGTGAAGAGCGTATTTGTATCTTTTTTTCCCTATTCCCCCATGAATCATGCTGATATCTATTTCTCGTTTTCATTAAGTTTTCAGTATTCATGGACTGTCTTGTTACTGTGTGACCATATGATGCTTTAACTTAGAGTTCTGTGTGAGAAAAGGGGTTCTTGGTCTATCATCATTATGACTAAGCATTTCATGAGCCATGTTAGGAAATAAAAAGCACTTTGCGTTCTAAGGTAGTTATATGTATAGGTCTGTCTATCTAGTCACCTTGCCTAGCACTAGTCCCCCAAATTAAGGGAGACTTGAGCTCAAGCTAATATTGTAATGGAACCAACTATTCACTGAATTTTGCAGAACTAACGTGTACACTTATGTGACATTGCTTGCAGATATGATAAACCAAAGAGGAAACTGCTGGTTCCACTGTGAACAGAATAATTGTAACCTTGGTAGCCTTGTACTTTCTAATTTTTTTTCTCTCAATACCTGCTATGTTCTTTGTCAAGGCTCCTTGCACATGTTTAAATTTTTGCAAGTAAAAGTATTTCTCTTTTTTGTCTCTGTTTTTCTCTTTTACATGTGATATTTCACTTACGACAGACACAAACAGAACAAATAACATTCCTGCTATGTGTATGTAAGGATGAATACGTAAGATTTAATTAAGGAGACTCATTTAATAGAAACTTTAAGATTAGGATCATGATAAAGTCTTTAATTGTAAATAGTTGTATTAAGTATGATAAAATTGCAGAGTGAAAGCCTATAATATATGTAATCTTAGAGGTGGAAACAAGGTGAGGTTTCATGGACAAAATGTGTATGTACCCAGATGTAGGCCAGAGATTGACTAGTGCAAAAAAAGAAAAAAGGTTGATTCAGCCTAATTGAGATACATGATCCATGATTAGGTTAAGAAAAAGTCTACCTATTTAATAATTCCGAGTTCACTTGGTCACTTGGACTACTGTCAAATTCTTTGTCAAAGTACAGAGCAGCTTCCTAACAGAGGTGTGGGTAATAATAAGCTTACATAAATTTCTAAAACAATTTTAATGTAATTGAAACAAGAAAATAATTAAAGTGTGTAATAACTTTCTATTTAAATTCATTCTTAACAGGGCAGTTTCTTATTTGTGAACTTTTGGGTTATGAATTTAACTACTTTTTTTCAAGCTCTTAAAAATTATTATTATAACCAACTGGCAACGTAATTACTTCTAGGGAAGGAACTGTGTTTTGGGAAAAATACTTGATAAGCCATTTGGGATGAAATGTGAGAGATTTTGAAAATAGTAGCACCAGCAAAAAATTAAGGTGTTCAGTATCATAAGATGGGAAGAGGTTATTTTGATCTACTGTAAGGCATCAGATTAGATGTTCAAGGTAATCCTTGAGAACTTTTCTAGATCTCAGAGGATACAGAGGTTTTAGCAGACATCTGATTTACCATTTTATGTAAATATACCTTCAGAGTCATTGATATTTAGAATTTTATAAAAGCTTTACTGAGGAGCAGTTCAAAAATCTATAGTTTTAGGATTGTGATTTTAATTTTTCAGAGAATATGTGCCATTTATTTTCCCCAAAGCTAGTGAAGTTTCACTGTGATCTGATGTCAGCAGCACAGATGAGATCTGTATGAATACCTTCAATTGATGTTTGCAACTAGACAGGTAATTTTGCAAATACCCAATACATAATGAGCGTGAGAGGTTGAGTCTGTGCCAAGTGACTGTTTGCAGGACAGCGTCTCCTCAGGGACATATGTTAGCTACTTTTGAGAAGCATTCACTGTTCCCCTTGGGTGGGTGGTGGTTTTTCTTACTTTGTTTACTCTCTTGTGAACTTTCTTCTATTTTTTTTTTCTTTTTGTTTCTTTTTTAGGTGAACTAGTCATCATGCATTACATATGTTAATTTCTAATTCCTCTCCTTTCCCTCCCATCTTTCTTAACTGATAGAGGCAAAATGTGGTCATTTGTACTCAAAAGTGTGACTCGATTATATGTTAGCTGGGTGTAAACAATATGTGCCTAATTGAAATTGCCTTATTTCTAAGGATTTCAAAGTTGCTTTGTCATGTTGCGTCGGTATCCTTCAAATATTCCTTTTCAGAGAAAGAGGATATAAAGAATAATGTTTACACTGTAGAATTTGCCTCCACTTATAAATTCTTTATCAGTTGGTTCTTAGTACCATATATTACCCTTGTTGAAATAAATACCGTTTTCCTTAGTTGTAGCTTTTTCTCTGTATACTTTTAATAAGTTTAGAGAGTGTCATTGAAATATTTAGTCCACTGTCTAACCACATAAAATTTTAAAAATGCATAGCCTTTATTTTTTTTCAAATTTTTATTAGTTAATATGTAGTGTAATGTTGGCTTCAGGAGTAGAATTTAGTGATTCATCACTCACATCTCACACCCAGTGCTCAACACAAGTGCACTCCTTAATACCCATCAGCCATGTAGCCCATCCTCCACCCACCTCCCTCCATCAACCCTGAGTTCCCTACTGTTAAGATTCTGTTATGGTTTGCTTCCCTCTCCTTTTCTCCCCCATATGTTCATCTGTTTTGTTTAATAAATTCAGCATATGAGTGAAGTCATATGGTATTGTCTTTCTGACTGGCTTATTTTGCTTAGCATAATACACTCCAGCTCCATCCAGGTCGTTGCAAATGGAAAGATTTCATTCTTTTTGATGGCTGAGTAATATTCCAGTGTGTGTGTGTGTGTGTGTGTGTGTGTGTGTACACACCACTTCTTTTTTATCTGTTTATCAGTCAATGGATATTTGGGCTCTTTCCATAATTTGGCTATTGTTAATAATGCAGCTATAAACATTGGGGTGCAGGTACCCCTTTGAATCAGTATTTTTGTATCCTTTGGGTAAATAACTAGAGGTTCAATTCTGGGTCATAAAGTAGTTCTATTTTTAACTTTTTGAGGAACCTTCATCCTGTTTCCCAGGGGTGGCTGCACCAATATGCATTCCTACCAGAATGTAAGAGGGTTCCCTCTCCACATCCTTGCCGACATCTGTTGTTTCCCATGTTGTTACCTTTAGCCATTCTGACAGGTGGAAGGTGGTAGCTCATCACGGCTTTGGTTTGTATTTCCTTGATGAAGAGTGATGTTGAGCATCTTTTCATGTGTCTGTTAGCAATGTGGGTATCTTATTTGGAAAAATGTCTATTCGTGTCTTCTGCCCATTTCTTAACAAGATTATGTTTTGGGTGCTGAGTTTGATAAATTCTTTATAGATTTTGGATACTAACCCTGTATCAGATATGTCATTTGCAAATATCTTCTTCCATTCTGTAGGCTGCCTTTTAGTTTTGTTGACTGTTTCCTTTGCTGTGCAGAAGCTTTTTATCTTGATGATTTCTCAGTAGTTCATTTTTGCTTTTGTTTCCTTTGCCTCTGGTGATGTGCCTGGTAAGAATTTGCTATGGCTGAGGTCAAAGAGGTTGCTGCCTATTTTCTCCTCTAGGACTTTATGGTTTTCTGTCTCACATTTAGGTCTTTCACACATTTTAAATTTATTTTTGTGTATGGTGTAAGAAAGTGGTCCAGTTCATTCTTCTGCGTGTTGCTGTCCAGTTTTCCCAACACCATGTGTTGAAGAGACTGTCTTTTTTCCATTGGATATTCTTTCCTGCTTTGTTGAAGATTAGTTGACCATATAGTTGTGGGTCCATTTCTGGGTTTTCTGTTCCATTGATCTATGTGTCTGTTTTTGTGCCAGTACCACACTGTCTTGATGACTACAACTTTGTAATATAGCTTGATGTCTGAAGTTGTGATGCCTCCAGGTTTGTTTTTGTTTTTTGTTTTTGCTTTTAAGATTGCTTTGGCTACTCAGGGTCTTTTGTGGTTCCATACAAATTTTAGGCTTGTTTGTTCTAGCTCTGTGAAAAATGCTGGTAGTATTTTGATACGGATTTTATTAAATGTGTAGATTACTTTGGGTAGTATAGACATTTTAACCATATTTGTTCTTCCAATCCGTGAGCATGGAATGTTTTTCCATTTATTTGTATCCTCTTCAATTTCTTAAGTGTTCTCTAGTTTTCAGCATACAAATGTTTTATCTCTTTGGTTAGATTTATTCCTGGGTATCTTATGGGTTTTGGTGCAATTATAAATGGGATCAGTTCCTTGATTTATCTTCTTCTTCATTATTGGCTTATAGAAATGCAACTGATTTCTGTATGTTGGTTTTATACCTTATTATGACTCTGCTGAATCTGCGTATGAGTTCTACCAATTTTTTGGTGGCATCTTTTGGGTTTTCTGCATAAAGTATCATATTATCACAAATGCATACTCTTTAGGGCAAAGTCTTGAAAAGTGGCAACTTTAATCAGACCAAAGCACCATCAGATGAAGATCATAAAGCACTATCAATTCTGTAATTTAAAAGGAGGCATGCCCAATTTACATATTTGGAAAATGTTAGAGCTCTTAATTTTTTGTATTAAAGAAAATAAAGTTTTGTGCACTGGAAGTACTTGTTCAATGTTGATAGTTTTTGGCTGAACTGGTAATAAAAATTTCAACTGTCTTTTCCTTCCCTATGTTCTTTTTGTTCTATCATTCTAAGTTTCTTAAAGGAATGGTGTGGAGAAAATTAAGTATTGATGGTGGGGAAGATACGGGATTGGGTTCATGTGGGAGCCTGGAAGGAAAGAGAAGTTGATAGGAGGACACATGAGAAGAGCACTGATGGTCAGTGTCTATCACTTGGAATACCCCTGCTCTCATCAGTTGAGTTCCTTGGGCACATTCACTTCTGTGAAAACAAACCACTTCAACCAATGCTCTTTGAAAAGAGTCCACAGCTTCATATTTATTTGCCTGAAAGAAGTGATTTAATGTCTTTGAAAATCCAAAGCAATTAATTTGATTTTTAGTGATGCCTTTTTGTTTTGTTTTGTCCTTTCAACCCCCCTCTGAAGTGCTGCAACGTAGCATAAGGAAAATCGAGTGACATTTTTGTTGTTATTGTTGTAGATAAATTATTTTTGTAGCAATCCTTGAGATACCTGGGAATACCCTAAACTGTTGAAAAACCCCTGGTTGGGAATTACCACTTTGGAAAGAGATTGCCATGGTTACTGTACTTCGTGTTGTGATTAATGCCTCTTTGAGTTGTGTGTGTGTGTGTGTGTGTGTGTGTGTGTGTGTGTGTATTTAGACATCTGTTTGTGTTCTATTTGGTAAACATGTTAGATTTTTTCCTTTCAGAGAAATAGCAATTTCTTCAGCATCTTAAAAACAAGATTGCTTACATTGTTTAATGGATATTTGCTGCGCAGAACTCTTTTTTTGTGAGGAGTGAAATACTCGGAAAATGAAACTTGTTGTAAAAGATACCTGCTAGTTCTACATTTCTTATTTGAAATTGTGTTTGCTTTTACTTTCTTTCATCATTTAGTATGGAAAAGGCAATGTAGACATTATAAATGAGAATTCCACATCCGTCTTTTCCTTAGTATATACTTCAGATAATGTGTGTAACTAGACCAGGTGGCTCTACAGGTTGTGTAGAATGTTGTTTCATTTATGTCAGGCATGCTTCTTTTGCGAATCCTTTAATGCACTCGTGGGTGCTCAGAGTGGTTAAAGGCCTAAGCTGCTTCATGCTCAGTAGCAGAAAACGTTCAGTCCCACAAACACTGCTCGCTCCTAAGTAAATCAGCATGTTTGCAGCAGGATTTGTGCACCATCCGCAACTATCCTTTTTCTGTGATAAAGCCTTCGTACACAATTGTTTGGTTGTTTCTTTTTATCTCTTGATACTCACAAATAATGCCAGTAGAGAAACAAACTTAAGAAATACTCAACTGGCACCGTTTATATAGATGGCCATAAAATTTCAAGAACTGAAGCCTTTCTTACGAAGGTGATGTACTTTCAGAATTGTTGGTCTAGATCAAGAAAAAGAGTCAGTAATAGCAAAAGCAAAACCATCTCTAACAAGGGAAAATATTTCTACAGTGAGGTTGTTCTTAAATATGTGTGTGTGAGGATTGAGAGTATTTTATATGGGTTCTTGTTACATGTAATAGCATGTTTAGAAAGCACTAGTTATTAGGGAAAAACACTGTGTGTGTGTGTGTGTGTGTGTGTGTGTGTGTGTGTGTGTATGTGTGTGAATATCATCCGGATATCCTATCAGTGGTACCTCATGTCCTTGGTTAATGCACTAAATAATAAATATGTATGTGAAAGTGATCTGGCTAAAACATCTGCCATGCCAAATGATTACCTGGTTTGATTCATTTCCCCGGATAGTCTGCTAGGTGACCATTTGTTTTGTTTTGTTTTGTTTTTGTTTTTTTTCAAGCGTGCACAAAAAATATTCAGACTCCTGTAGTTAATCTGCATGTACCATCACCTGGTTTTGATAATGACCAAATTATGGCCAAACTGATTTTGTCTATAATTCCGTCTGATCATCTTCCCCAAGGTTATTTTGAAGCAGATTCCAGATCATATCATTGCAGTTGTAAATTTTTCAGTGTCCATCTCTGAAATATTAGAACTGTTTGTTTTTAACACAATCACAGTCCTCTTAATCTGTGTTCCCTTCTGAAACTGAGACTTGGTCCAATGTATCTTTATACTGCATTCTGTCCTTCACATAGTTTCAGACATATATTCTTTTAATATTCTCATTTGGTTAACATGTCAGGACTTTTCCTATCAGTCAGAGAAATCAAAATGTCTCTAGTGTCTTAAAACAAGATTGTTTACGGGCACCTGGGTGGCTCAGTCGGTTAAGCATCCAGCTCTTGATTTCAGCTCGTCACGGTCTTAGGCTCCTGAGATCGAGCCCTGCATGGGGCTCTGTACTCAGCATGGAATTGCTTGAGATTCTCTCTCCCTCTGCCCCTGCTACTCATGAGCACATGTCTGTGCACTCTCTCTCTCTCTCTCTAAAATAAATCTTTAAAAAAACAAATGAGATTGTTTATTTAATCTTATGATCATTTGCTGTGAACTGTCATTTTATTTTTTTATTTTTTAAAGATTTTTTATTTATTTATTTGACAGAGATAGAGAGAGCCAGTGAGAGAGGGAACACAGGCAGGGGGAGTGGGAGAGGAAGAAGCAGGCTCCCAGTGGAGGAGCCCGATGTGGGGCTCGATCCCAGGACTCTGGGATCATGCCCTGAGCCAAAGGCAGACGCTTAACGACTGAGCCACCCAGGCGCCCCTGGTCTGTCATTTTAAGTGAGGCGAGAAATACTCAGAAAATCAAATGAGGTATAAAAGGTGCTGGTTCTACATTTCTTATCTGAAACTGTGTTTCCATTTTTAAAAATAATTTAGAAGCTCTGTGACCCCCAAAGAAGTTGTCAAGATTGAGATGTGGAAGTAAGTCCTGGAAGTTAGGGGTAAGAGAGAGTGATGTTTTGTTGGTCAGCTCTAATCTTAGAACTCCTAAATATAGATCTTTGAAAATCTAAAATTGCCACAGTTACTTTTTAGAAAGTTTCCATTTATAGTGCTTTCACTGTTTTTTCTCCCCCTTTTAAAGGTAAATTGAGCTTTCTTTTAAGTAAGTATTGATACAAAAGGTGGGCATACCGTCTTCTGGGGCATTGACACTTGAAGATGAACCATAGTCCTGCATGACGTATGTCAAGATAAGAATAAATGGAAATTTATGTGCAGAGACACTACAAAGTGTGTGTGAATGTTCAGTCTCTGGTGTTACAGTTTTTAAGTGAATATAGTTTTTATTTTGTTTTGTTTTGTTAGTAAGGTCCTGATTTTTGGCATAATTCATTAGGAGAAAAAGTGTCTTAGTAGAGGCTTGGCTTTTCCTTAATCCTCCACAAAATAGTAAGTTGTGGGGTGAGTACGCATTGCACTAAAAAGCCATCTGAAATGTCCTTGTTTCTGCGAATGATGGAAGAACGGGCTTTTAAAAAAATGCATGTTTAATAAAAGATCACCATTTCTAGCTGCTTCCTTCTGGAGTTTTCTTTAACCCTTTGTTCATATCTCTCTTACAGCATCTATCAGATTATATTTTAAAGATATAACCATCTTTCCATAATAGATCTTCCTGAGAGCTTTCAAACATGTCTTGCTTATTTTCCTATTGCTGGTGGTGGCATAGCATCTGACACATAGTAGGTGCCTGGTACACATGTTTGATTGGGTATGTGAATGATGAATTGATAACCTCCTGCAATGCTGTGATAATGGCCTTGGCCCTGATTCAGGAAGTGAAACTTCCTTTCATTTCAGGGTGGGAATCGAGGAAGGAAGGAAAGAAGCAGAGCTTATGGAAGTTAGATGCAGGGATGACACTGAGAAGGCTTCTTGTCTCATCACCTTTATTTAGCCGGTGCTTGCTTGGCAACTTGTAAATTAAATCATTCCTTAGGGGCGCCTGGGTGGCACAGCGGTTGGGCGTCTGCCTTCGGCTCGGGGCGTGATCCTGGAGTTCTGGGATCGAGCCCCACATCAGGCTCTTCTGCTATGAGCCTGCTTCTTCCTCTCCCACTCCCCCTGCTTGTGTTCCCTCTCTCGCTGGCTGTCTCTCTCTCTGTCGAATAAATAAATAAAATCTTTAAAAAAAAAAATCATTCCTTAAACTTTGCATCGGAGTAAAGAAATGCTGCGTGGATAAGCAGAGGCATATCTGGGCTTAATTTTTGTGGGCAATTACGTGTATTTTGATGGATGGAGCTATGGATGCAGAACTGATAGCGGAAAGCCAGGGGGTTTTCTCTGCTCCACCAAATCACATATGACTAGAAATTGCAACCAGACAGCAATCTGTGAAGCAGGCAAGAGGAGCTCCGCCGTCTGTGCCTGCTGTGGCTGTCTGGCACCCAACAGCACCAGATTTGGTGTAAGTGGGGCTTCTGTTTAGGAAACTTTGCCAATTTTTTTTTCTTGAAAAGTGAATTCTGGCTTTGTTTCCGCATACTTGTGTAGGACTAAAAATGTCTCAAAATTGCAAATTTGTTTATCATAACCGACGAATTAGCTCTGAGCTACTCTTGCTGTAGGATACTGTAATGCTGTGTTGTGAACATTTGCAGCTGCTTTCGACGGGTAAAATTATGTTAGCATTTTTCATTTTGATAGCTTTTAGATCTAAATATAGGTGTCATTCCTAAATTATCTGCCCTCTCCCTATGCATGCATTCAAGTAGTCAAATCTGGGTAGTTTCTATAAAATACTTTCAAAAAATTATTTTCTGTCTTTTTTTATCCTTTGAAATATTTTCTTGTGCAAGAGTAACACTTCTTATCAAATCATCCTTTTCCCTTGACTCTTTTCCTCTGGCAAATTTCACGTCTTGGAGTTGTATTATAACTTTCTTTACTCCTCTTCATTTTGGTCTGAACATTGATTCTCAAGCATTGAATTTCCCTTCTTTTTTTTTTTTCTTTCTTTCCTTCCTCCCTCCCTCCCTCCCCTCTTCCTTCCTTCCTTCCTTCCTTCCTTCCTTCCTTCCTTCCTTCCTTCCTTCCTTCCTTTTTTCCACAGCTTGTGGTGCTGTTTATTCTGCTGGGGCAGATGTGAACATTTTTCACAGTGCCATCTTTCCCTTTCTTTTCTGTGTTTATTGTCCAGTATTCTTGCTCTTTAGAACTTATTTTTGAAAATTAATTGAAGAAAGTAAGTCTTTCCTATAAGTGGACTTCCATATATGCAGTAAATTTCCTTATATGTCAAAAATAAAAAGCGATCAACAATGTTTCTTCTGTGCTTCCCTTTATAGTGCGTAGTGCCACAGTTTAATGCAGTTGTCCAAGTCATAAATCCAGGAGTGGTTCTAGATTTTCACTAATTCGCCCACCCTCTCTTTCTCATCTTACTAAATATTCCTTGCTGCCTCACTGTCCTTCCACCAGGGCTCCTCCTACATGAACTCACAGTTGACTGTCTCCGTTACTGCCCTGGACTCCAAATTGTCTACCTTCCTCCAGTTTCTGCCCATTCACCACTTACCCCTACATTGTTTCAAACTTGTCTTTATATCTTTCTTAATGTCAAAGCTGAGTAGCCCTTCTCGGGCTTAAATCTTCCACTGGGTTCCCAGAGCTTTCAGGTTGAAGTTCAAGCTCATTAGCACGGCATACATGGCTCTTCATGACCTGACATTTTCATCTCTGGTCACTTTCCCAAAATACTACCTATCCAGCCTGTGACTAACTAGTTTTAGTCATTTATGTTGTGGTATATACCATTGTGATTTTCCGCGTGCATTTGTTCACCTTCAAGTCTCTCTATCTTCTTCCCCTTATGTAACTAATTTTTTCCTGGCTCTTTGACACTGGATACTGTTGTCACCTTCCTAGTGTCTAATCTGAATGCCTCTCATCTGTACTCCCATAGACATCGGCACATTTTCTTCCCAGCGCTGATCATCCTTTATTAATGCTGTTGGTTCACTGTCCCTTGACAGTGGGCATAGAGTCTCCAGGGTCTATTGTAGTATTGCTTGCAAATGCCTTGTATGAATAAATGGATAAATGAGCCTAAGAAATAGGTTAATTGTTCTTAAGTGTTTTCCGTATTTTCATTGACTTTTAATCAAGCCTTGGCCTCATTCAATTATATTTAAATCCTGATTAGGGTATTCAGTTTAAGCCATTGTAACCTTAAATGTTGACTCTAAGAACATTACCAAGACTGGTATTGTTGACCTTGCATTCAGACAAATAATCAGACACACAGAATAAAAGATTTAACCCATAAAGTATATGACTTGATGGAAAGACATTAGAAAAGAACTGAAGAGCTCTTGGCTCAAATATCAGGTGCTTCTGCTATATATTCCTATTTCTTGCTATCATTTAAGAAATGTTAACTTTTTAAAGGTTAATGTGATGGCGCTAAGCCCTCTCTGGGGTGTGATTGATCTGTTTAAATGTAAACCACATTGGTGACTGTGATATATAAAGTCATAGTGTTGAAAAAATTCAACAACAGTTAGGCTCTTTAAAAAAAAATCAAAATGTGAAAATACTCAGGACAAATGAGAAGTCTTGTATTGAAAATCTTTGCGATTATAAATTTTAGTCTTGAGGCAGAGCTTGTTTTAATGAAACTGTTTAGAAACCTCTTGAGTTTATAAGAGAAGATACAATAGAGGTTATTTTACAAGCTATCAAGTGAGACTCCTTGCTGGGATCTTTCACTATACAAAGTGATTCTGTATTTGAGTGCCTTTCTCATTCTTTTGAGTGTGGAGGGACCACAGTTCACCCTGTTGGTCTGTGAAAGGGTAAGTGAAGAGGACAGAGAGGAACTGGCCGGGTCTTATCTGCCTCATGTGAGCAGGGCAAGAGTAGTCCTGTGTACCAAGAGGAAGCTTGTTATGAATTTGTGTAACTTAAAAAAAAAAAAAAAGAAAAGAAAAAGAAATACCACATGCACTTTCTTGTCTGGTTCTTCTTGCTTTCTAGCATCTTCTTTAACTGCTTGTCATGAGTGAAATGATCTATAAAGACAGAGTATCCTGTTAGCATCTTTGGAGCACTGTGTGCTATGTCCTCTAAGTGTACCTTCTTAATTAGCCACCTGTGTCATAGGTCTTAGCTCTAATTTAGAGGTAGTGAAATCGAGACTTGGATTAAATGAGCATGCAACACATATTCAGAGTTAGAGATAATTTTAAGCAGGAATGGCCCATAAAGGTCATGTAGTCTCTCTTGTCATATGGGTGAGGAAATAAACCCAGGGTTCAAGGAGTTTCCCAAAGTTGCATAGTTAGTGGGTCAAGCAGGGGCTAAATCTCATTCTTCCTGGATTTTAGTTCAGTATTTGCTTGGTCATTATTCCCAGAAGAACTTTATCTACTCCTTGTATTTATAAAGTTATTTAATAAGTGAATTGGTAATCATTATATCCTCTCTCATACATACGCGTGTACACACACACACACATACACACACACACAAAGAAGAAAGGTATAAAGGTTAAGAATATAAATTCTGTAGTTACTCAAGTGCCGAATATGGAAAGAAAACCTAGTGGAAGAGATGAAACTATTCTTTCTGCTTGAATAGTATCTTTAGGCCAAGGCCAATGGCACGTTCAGAGAAAATGTACAAAATTGCTTTAGTAACTCAATTTCAGAAGAGTTTGACCTTGTCAGAAAGATCTTCTGTATCTGCCTGAGAAATATTAAGGAATCCAAGATAAAGATGATGTGTTCAGGATTCTCCACTGCATTGGAATATCGGGCAACTGAAGGGAGAAACTTCTGTTTGGTCTTTTGAGTGACAAGTCTGATAGTTAATATTGTCAGGCAGAGTATGCTTTTCAAGAGTTTGATCCTTGGCCCTTCACCACCAAAATACTCTAAAGTGCTGGGTTTTAAGCAAATTACTTTTGATTATGGTTTTGAGAAATGAAAGGATGGCAACATTTTTACGAACCAAATGCGAATGAATGTTACTAAAGATTTATGATACTTATTTGTAGAGGAGCTTTGTGATAATGTGAAATATGAGTAACTCTCCTTCATACTGGCTATATGACCTTGGAAAAGTCACTTCCTTTTATTTTCCTTTGTGGAATAGCCCTAATACTTTCCACTGGATTAAATTTGATGTATATCAAAAAGCCCTGTAAATTGCAGTGCTCTAGGTCAGGGGTTGGCCAGCTTTTTCTGTAAAGGGCCCAATAGTAGGTATTTTATGCCAGCACTCCACTCTGCTATTAGAGTGTGAAAGCAGCCCTAGACAGTACATAAACAAATTAGTGTGGCTGTATTCCAATAAAACTTTATTTATAGACAGAAATGGAATTTCATGATACATGTCATGAAATCTTCTTCTTTTGATTTTTTTTTCCCCCAACCATTTCAAAATGTAATGACCAGTATTAACCTGCAGGCTATATATAAAGATGTAGATTTGGCCCGAGGCCTGCAGTTTGCCAGACTTTCTGCAGGTGATTGTCCAATTAAAAAATAGTTCCAAATTTGGAGGGATTATGGTACAGTGGTAGTGTTACGGGATTGCATTCACTTGAACCACTTAGACGATTGACTCCAGTTTCTTCCCATGACACTGAGAACATGTCTTTGCACGTGTTCCCAGGTAATGTCTGAGAATACAGGTGCAGAAACAATTTTCTGTTGTTTGCCTGCCTCGCAGTGAGGCAGAAAGTCTCAAGTAGTGAAAGCAGCACACTGCGCCCACACAACTCATAAGTGGTGTCAGCATTTCTGTTCAAAAGCAAATTTTTCGAAGTTTTGAGGTCTCAGCACTTTTCCAGGCACCGCAGATTGAATCTTGGCACACAAATTCCCAGTCTCAATGTAAAATGCTCATCTTTCTTTTTATTTTTGCTAGTTCTATTCCAGAGCCAATCTCTTTATGTTACAGAAACAGACTGAAAATGGAAAGCGCATTGAAATCAAAACAGTCAAAGTGGGGAAAAAAAAGGTGCTTATTTAATTTATTTATTTGCACCTGTTGGCCCAATAGGTTTATTTTTAAAGAATTTTTTTTTATGTTCAGTTAGCCACTGTATAGTACATCATTAGTTTTTGAGGTAGTGTTCAGTGATTCATTAGTTATGTATAACACGCAGTGCTCATCACAACACGTGCCCTCCTTAATACTCATCACCCTGTTAACCCATACCCCCACACCCCTCCCTTCTGAAACCCCCAGTCTGTTTCCTGGGATCCATAGTCTCTCATGGTTCATCTCCCTCTCTGATTTCTCCCCCTTCAGATTTCCATCCCTTCCCCTATGGTCCTCTGTGCTATTGCTTATGCTCCACATATGAGTGAAACCATATGATAATTGTCTTTCTCTGCTTGACTTACTTCACTTAGCATAATCCCCTCCAGTTCCACCCACATCCATGCAAATGGTGGGTAATCATCCTTTCTGATGGCTGAGTAATATTCCATTGTATATATGGACCACATCTTCTTTATCCATTCATCTGTTGAAGGGCATCTCGGCTCCTTCCACAGTTTGGCTATTGTGGACATAGCTGCTATGAACATTGGGGTGCATATGCCCCTTCTTTTCACTACATCTGTATCTTTGGGGTAAATACCCAGTAGTGCAATTGCTGGGTCATAGAATAGCTCTATTTTTAACATCTTGAGGAACCTCCATGCTATTTTCCAGAGGGGTTGTACCAGCTTGAAGTCCCACCAGCAGTGTAAGAGGAAAAAAAAAAAAAAAAGAATTTTGCAAGATTCTTCTGAATTCTTCTTCTGAAAAATGTTTGCCCTTGGACTTGGTATTTTATACAGATATTTTACAGTGTTATACAGTTAGTTGAAATGAAGAGATTTCCATCATATGGTTGGTTTTGTAAAATGTGTTATTATACAGGTGACAAGTGTGGTCACCACAACTGTTACATAAGAAACAGATGACTAAGGAGGATCACAAAATTGCAGTATTGATGATCATTGCTTTTTCATTGCCTTTATTTGAAAGATCATAGTGACAGAATCTAAAACAGGATTTGAGGTTTGCTACACATGTAATGGAGTCTTCATTGTAGGCCATAGAGCACTGTCTGTGTCGAGGCTGAATTCCTTTTCCAATGGTTCTAATGAATTATTTGCCATGAAAAAAGGTCTGGTTGGTAAAATTAGAGGGTACAGCTTTATAATCACCTATTAATAGGTGTCTGCCTAAGTAAATATAAGAAATGACAAACTTTTATGTACCCAATTTAGATGAAAGATACTAAAAGAAGACATGAGCTGTGAAGTGTTACAAGATCAAGACTTTTTGAAAAAGGTCACCAGCCACTTAGCAACTAGTCTTCAGGCCTGGAATTTCACTGGAAGAGAAACAACAGGCTGCTATTTTGATGGAAAGAGAAACTTTATAAGGCAAACTTCTGGCATATAACTTATGAAACTAAAAAAATTCACGTGCTTTAAAAATCGATTTTAGTAGATCAAAAATGAGGTCTGGACATCTTTTTTATTGAAGTTATATTAGTTTCAGGTATCCAACATATCAATTCAATAGTTCTATACGTTACTCAGTGCTCACCATGCTAAGTATAGTGATCATGTCACCAAACAATGTTATTACCGTGTTGCTGATTATATTCCCTATGCTGTACTTTTCATCTCCATTATAACTCCATCCATAATCCCATTCATCTCTTTCACCCATCCTGTCATCTGCTGCTCATCTGGCAGCCATCAGTTTTTTCTCTGTATTTTGGAGTCTGTTTGTATTGATTTTTAGATTCCACGTGTAAGTGAAATCTTATGGTATTGGTCTTTGCTTGGCTTATTTTACCTAGGATAATATTCTCCAGGTCCCTGTGTTGTCACAAATGGTTAAGACCTCATTCTTTTTTATGGCTGAGTAATATTCCACTGTACGTGTGTGTATACATACATACATATATATGTATACAAATACCACATCTTCTTTATCCATTCATCTATTGATGGACACTTGGGTTGCTTCCATATCTTGGCTGTTGTACATAATGCTGCATTACGCATATGGGTACATATATCAATTAGTGTTTCCATTTTATTTGAGTAAGTACCCAGTAGTGGAATTACTGGATCATATGGTATTTTGATTTTTAATTTTTTGAGGAACCTCCATACTGTTTTCCAGTGGCTGCACCAATTTACATTCTCACCAACAGTGCACAAGAAATCCCTTTTCTCTACATCCTCGCCAACACTTATTTCTTGTCCTTTTGATTCTAACTATTCTGACAAGTAAAAATGATATCTCACTGCATTTTGATTTACATTTCCCTGATGATTAGTGAAGTTGAGCATCTTTTCATGTGTCTTTTGGCTATCTGTATATCTTCTTTGGAAAAATGTCTTATTCAGGTCTTTCTGCCCATTTTAATTGGATTTTTTTGGTGTTGAATTGTTTAAGTCCTTTATATATTTTGGATATTAACTGCTTATTGAATATGTCATTTGCAAATATCTTCCCCCATTCAGTAGGTTGGCGTTTTGGCCTTTGATGGTTTCCTTTGCTATGCAAAACCTTTTAATTTGGTGTGGTCCCCGTAGTTTATTTTTGCTTTTGTTTCCATTGCCCTAGGAGACCTATCTAGAAAAGTGTTTCTAAGCTGTAGTAAAAAAATCTATATTTTTATAAAGCTCCACTAGTGTCTTAGATTAGGTTCTAGGGAACAGAGTTCGAGGCAGATAATATTACATAGGAGGTTTCCTGGGGAGTGCTCTAGGGAGTAATACCAGTTGGAGAGAGAAGCATGCCTGAAGAAGAAGAAAAGCTGAACCTTGAAATAGTTGCAGTACAAGTTCCACCTGGTCCTAAGGAGCCCTGGAGATGGGATGGCCCTTGAGACAAGGAGGGCTGTCGCCTTGCCTTGACCAATCCCTGGATGCAGGCTGTCACAGGAGGGGTTAGAGCTGGGAGCAAAAGCCTGAGTGAGGCAGCTCTCTTCAACAGAGGGTGGTTCCCAGAGAGGGTTTCCCTATGCATTACCAACAGTTAACACTCTTGGTAACCAGAAGTATGAGCACTTCAGTCCCAAAGGTGTTTCTGCACAGCACCCCAAGGCATCCACTACAACAGATGATTCTTAGAATTGAAAAATGGATTTCTTAGGGGGACTGGGAGCAAGCATTTGGGCTGCAGAGCAGGCAGGGGGCATTTATTTCTTTCTAAAACATGGACTTTGGGAAACAAAGGGTTTCGGAGGGGAGGCGGTGGGGGACTGGGATAGGCCGGTGATGAGTATTAAGGAGGGCACATATTGCATGGTGCACTGGGTGTTATATGCAAATAATGAATCATGGAACATTACATCAAAAACTAAGGATGTACTTTATGGTGACTAACATAACAAAAAATTAGGATTAAAAAAACAAAAACAAAAAACAACAACAACAACAAAAAACATGTACTGAATATCTACTGTGTGTCAGGTACTCAAGATATAAACATGAAGGAGTAAGTTCCCTATGTTCAAGGAGCTTATTATCTAGTTGAAGGTAGACTTATAAAGAAAAAATTAAATCATAATTGCTAAAATAGGGAGTATGTATGGGTTTCAAGATGTTTTTAAAAGTGTTTATAAAAAAAAGTGTTTTATGTGGCTTATTTTTATTTGGTAGATTACAATTTTCAAATCTAAAAGTCAATTTAAGTTTCTTTTCCTTCACAGATGTTTCCATGTCTTCTACCTTCTTATCATACTGTAATGAGGCAACCAGAGTCTTTAAAAAGACAAATTCTCTATGATCAAACCATTTAGTGAAAATTAAACCAAATGTATGAAGTGCCAGATAGAATAAACTCTTGGTATATACAGGGTGTAGATCCTGATACCCTCTCTTAATTCTTCCAAAAAAATTTTTTTTGGTTTATTTGAGGGGATGGGGAACAGAGGGATAGGGAGAGAAATCCTCAGGCAGACTCTGCATAGCTTGGAGCCTGACGCGGGGCTCAATCCCACAACCCTGAGATCATGACCTGAGTCAAAACCAAGAACCATTGCTCAAATGACTAAACCACCCAGGTGCCCCTCAGTTCTTTCAAGTGAATGACCACAATTACACCATATAGCATCCTTTATAAAATGCATCAAGGTAGAACCAAAACCTTTAGTATTCTTTTAGACCCTTTGGGAGTCTCTAAAGTAATTAATATTCCTACTTTCTGCATAAAAAATTGAGTTCTTTGGTTGCATCATATATTTCTTTTCATTTTTGTTCAAAGTATTAGTAATTTTCAGGGAAATTTCTATAGAATTATTATGAACGTGATGACAACAACAACAACAACAACAAAAAAAACCAAAAAGCAAAAAAAACCCCAAACAAAACAAAAACAAAATAACAAAATAAAGACAACCCAAGAAATCGCATCAGTGTGAGAAAGCTGGGATATTATTGTCTTTAAAGATTCACTGCTGCCTGATAAGTTCATAGCTCACACAGTTCGAGTTTATGCCTCATAAAAATTACTGTTACAACTCATAGACGTTAGGGTCATTCACCAAGTTATCAAAAAGGTGAAAGGTAAATGTCAACGTACTGTTCTATACTAATTTTTCACAAGTTCCACTGGTGGATTTGTATTTATGACCTTTATTTCAAAACACCCTAGGCTCAAGAAACAATGGGCTATTTAAAACCTGTTAACATATTTCAAGGAAAATGCAATTTTTTGGTGAGCAAGAGAGAACTAGAGAGATGAGAGAATGAGATGAGAGATGAGAATAATTTGTTTTACCTCTAAATTCCACGGAGAATCATAGAATTAGAGAAGGCTTTAGGGTTCATCTGATCTTGGGGCTTTTAGTCTTGAGGTAATAAAGCCTTTGTTTACAAAAGGAACATTGATGAAGTGGTTAAGTTTTTTTTATAATAATTTTTTTATTGTATTATGTTAGTCACCATACAGTACATCCCTAGATTTTGATGTAAAGTTCCATGATTCATTACTTGCATATAACACCCAGTGCACCATGCAATACGTGCCCTCCTTAATACCCATCACTGGCCTATCCCATTCCCCTACCCCCCTCCCCTCTGAAGCCCTCAGTTTGTTTCCCAGAGTCTACAGTCTCTCATGGTTCATTCCCACTTCTCTTTACCCCCCCTTTCTTCTTCTCTTTCTTCTCCTACCGATCTTCCTACTTCTTATGTTCCATAAATGAGTGAAACCATATGATAATTGTCTTTCTCTGCTTGACTTATTTTGCTTAGCATTATCTCCTCCAGTCCCGTCCATGTTGCTGCAAATGTTGTGAAATCGTTCTTTTTGATGGCTGAGTAATATTCCATTGTATATATGGACCACATCTTCTTAATCCAGTCATCTGTTGAAGGGCATCTTGGCTCCTTCCACAATTTAGCTATTGTGGACAATGCTGCTATGAACATTGGGGTGCATATGGCCCTTCTCTTCACTACGTCTGTATCTTTGGGGTAAATATCCAGTAGTGCAATTGCTGGATCATAGGCTAGCTCTGTTTTTAACTTTTTAAGGGACCTCCACACTGTTTTCCAAAGTGGCTGTACCAACTTGCATTCCCGCCAACAGTGTAAGAGGGATCCCCTTTCTCCGCATCCTCTCCAACATTTGTTGTTTCCTGCCTTGTCAGTTTTTGCCATTCTAACTGGCATAAGGTAGTATCTCAATGTGGTTTTGATTTGAATTTCCCTGATGGCTAATGATTTTGAACACTTTTTCATGTGTCTGTTAGCCATTTGTATGTCTTCATTGGAAAAGTGTTCATATCTTCTGCCCATTTTTTGATTTGATTATTTGTTTCACGTGTATTGAGTTTGAGAAGCTCTTTGTAGATCTTGGATACCAGTCTTTTATCTGTAGCATCATTTGCAAATATCTTCTCCCATTCCGTGGGCTGCTTCTTAGTTTTTATGACTGTTTCCTTGGCTGTGCAGAAGCTTTTTATCTTGATGAAGTCCCCCAAGTTCATTTTATCTTTTGTTTCTCTTGCCTTTGGAGATGTGTCATGAAAAAAGTTGCTGTGGCCGATGTCAAAGAGGTTGCTGCCTATGTTCTCCTCTAGGATTTTGATGGATTCCTGTCTCACATAGAGGTCTTTCATCCATTTGGAGTTTATCTTTGTGTATGGTGTGAGAGAGTGGTCAAGTTTCATTCTTTTGCATATAGCTGTCCAGTTTTCCCAGCACCATTTATTGAAGAGACTGTCTTTTTTCCACTGGCTGTTTTTTCCTGCTTTGTCAAAGATTAGTTGCCCAAAGAGCCGAAGGTCCATTTCTGGGTTCTCTATTCTGTTCCATTGGTCTATGTGTCTGTTTTTGTGCCAGTACCATGCTGTCTTTGTGATCACAGCTTTGTAGTATAGCTTGAAATCCGGCAACGTGGTGCCCCCAGCTTTGTTTTTCCTTTTCAACAATTCCTTGGCAATTCAGGACCTTTTCTGGTTCCACACAAATTTAAGGCCTGTTTGTTCCAGTTCTTTGAAAAATGTCATTGGTATTTTGATCGGGATGGCATTGAAAGTGTAGATTGCTGGGGCGCCTGGGTGGTACAGCGGTTAAGCGTCTGCCTTCGGCTCAGGGCATGGTCCCGGCATTCTGGGATCGAGCCCCACATCAGGCTCCTCTGCTATGAGCCTGCTTCTTCCTCTCCCACTCCCCCTGCTTGTGTTCCCTCTCTCGCTGGCTGTCTCTATCCTGTCGAATAAATAAATAAAATCTTTAAAAAAAAAAAAAGTGTAGATTGCTCTGGGTAGACATTTTAACTGTGTTAACTATGTTAATTCTTCCGATCCATGAGCATGGAATATTTTTCCATCTTTTTGTGTCTTCTTCAATGTCTTTAAAGAGTGATTTGTAGTTTGTAGGATATAGATCCTTTACCTCTCTGGTTAATTCTGAGATAACGTATGCTTTTTGGTGCTATTGTAAATGAAATTGAGTCCCTAATTTCTCTTTCTTCAGTCTCATTGTTCGTGTATAGAAATGCAACTGATTTCTGAGGATTGATTTTGCATCCTGCCACATTACTGAATTGCTCTATAAATTCTATTAGTTTGGGGGTGGAGTCTTTTGGGTTTTTCATATAGAGTATCATGTCATCTGCAAAGAGAGACAGTTTGACTTCTTCTTTGCCGATTCGAATACCGTTTATCCCTTTTAGTTGTCTGATTGCTGTTGCAAGGACTTCTAGTACTATGTTGAATAGTAATGGCGAGAGTGGGCATCCTTGTCATTCCCTAAAGTGGTTAAGTTTTAATTTTGTGTGTATACTTATTTATACACATATGTACACATGACAAATGGTGCTGAAGTGGTTTGCTTTCAGTGGTCTATTTCAGGCAAAGGTCAGAAATAATACTGACGTACGTAAATACTGGGGTAGAAGTTGGGAATTTAAAATTTTAAGACAAAGTTGTTTTTCAATTTTAGGCTGCTCTGCAAGAAGGTCATGTTAAAAATAAGTATATTTTCTACCTTTAGAAAGTAACATGTATTATACACGCTCATGTGTCGATCTTGTTTGATTTGGCAAATACAGATGAGAGTATAATTTGGAAAGAGAAGAACATGATGATATCGGACAAAATAACCACAAAAATATACCTTTGGGCAGCAGTTTTCTAAAATAGCTAGAGCCAGATTCTTCTTTCTAAATACACCACTGAGTGTGGTATAAACAGCCTTTCGCTGATCTCTGGTCCAGATAGGTTTGGAAAACACGGTCTTCATCAACACTCACCTCTTATCAATGACGTTAAAGGTTCAGAAAGAAAAATTTTTTCCTGGAGTTTTATTTTTTTGTGTTTATTTATGTGCCAGTCTTTTCCAACACGTATTTAAGGTACTTTATCAGAATATGTACACTATAAGAAGGTAACACGAGTAGGGAAATGAGGACCAAAAAAGCAATGTTTTGAAAAGGAAGAAACTTGGAGTGAAGTTAACACAAACAGTGTTGGAGGTTCTGTTCATTTGCTGAACGGGGTCACAAATTTGTCTAAATATTGTGATGTCCGACTTGAGGAGAAAACATTATTTGTGTTCTCAGTGTTAGAGTAAAATTAAGCCAGTGACTCCTGGAAAGCCCAACTCTTTCTCTAAGGGAGAGCAGAGAAAATTGTCCCTTTTGTCTTCCGAAAGGGACCTGTAGAGTCTAGGGTGCTCCGTGGGGTCAAAAAGCTTATCTTTTACTATCCCTTGAGTAGTCAGGTGATTTCAGGCTGAAGAGCAGTGTAGTCGAAATAGTTTTACTAGAAGGAAAAAGCAGTCCAGGAACAACATTCCTGTGATTTGATTTATCCAAAATTGGATTTCAAGTTATCCAGGAATGGAGATCAGCACAGACATTAGGCAAATATCAATAATTATCATTTCTTTAAGATTCTGATAATTGTTGAGGAGGTTGTGACATCAAGTGCTCCCTGTATTTCCTGACAGGTGCCTGGAGTATATCACTTATGTGTTGTCAATGAGTTTGGACCCACATGACATGCCTTTGCCATTTGATGAGCTGGGGTCAATGATATATAGAGATGGAAAGCCTAATGGGGGCCACTCTCTGTCTTATATGAGAGAGTATGTGTGTATGCATATGTATATGTATATACAGAGATGATTATATTTGTATGCATATATACACATATAGATGTATCTAAGAATTTGTTTTTGGATAAATCTGGTACTTAAAATCCGTGGGGAAAGGTAGCCTGGTTAACAGATGGGATTGAGGAATTCGCTCCCAGTTTGGCCAGAAATAAATGTAGATTTTTAGCTTACTAGGTATATAAAATATAGATGGATTAAAATTTCATGTAACAAAATTATAAATGTTTAGAGGAAAATATAGAATAATTGTAGATAGCCTTGCAAAGAAGAAAGATTCTGAGAGCAGTCATGAAGTCCACATACCATAAAAGAACAATTTGAAATATTTATGCAAAAGCAAGAAGAAACAATGAAGCAAACTTTGGTAAGGCCCAAACTATAGTAAACATTTAAAAGTCATTATAAATAAAGTTAGAAGAGAAGTGACAGGCAGAAAATGTATTTTTAACGTTTGACCAATAAAAGAAGTATTTGTGACTTTTAAAGAATGTTAACATATTAATATAGAGGGTAACAACAAAATGGAAAAATCAGTAAACAGCATTTTTTTTTTTAATTCAAAGAATTTGAAACAACTATTTTTCTCTTTTGAGGGGTAAGACTTTTCACAAAGTTTCAATAAATTATACTAAATTCTGGGAAAGATGTAGAGAAAGAAGCCTCATATTTCTGGAAAGCAGTTTGGCAAATATGTATCATGAAACTTCAACATTACATACGTGCTGACCTAGCAAATATTCGTAGAGAAATTGTGCCTGAAAATATACTGGAGATAAATACAAAGATATATAATCAAAGATTGTTTACCAAAACGTTATTCTTAGACCAGATTTCTGGGAAAAGCCCACGTGTCCAACTGAAGAGCATTGTTAAACAATGATGATTTAATAACTCATGGAGATACTGTGAAGCTATTAAAATTGTGTTTTCAGAGACTAATGATGTAGGGAAAAATCCATGCTATAAAGTAAAATGAAAAAGTAAGATATAAAATTATATAAGATAAATGTATATTGAAAAAAACCCAAAATACGTATGCCGTATATATTTTCTACACAGGTATATATAAGAGATATAAATATACTAATCATATATAAGTTAATATTTTGGTGTTATATGAGATCTCTATTTTTTAAAACATATTTTTCAATACTTTTGAAAGTTTCAATAATAAGCATATTTCAGCAACATAATTTTTAAAATATTTAAACAAAACATAATCCAGTTAATTTACATATAGTAAACAAACTTGTATTTTCCAATGAAAGAAAAGCATAAAAATGTTTGTGGAAATTCAGACCTACGATGCAGTTTGAAACTTTTCAGACTCATTCAAAATGCAGTTACAATATTAAATAAAATAAAGGTGTTAGTAACCAGCGCGATTGTAGAGGACCTGTTTGAGCTAGAATTCCATCACATTATTTATGAGACCTGCAGCTCCTCTTACCCTGGGGTGATGATACTTCCGCCGTAGTATTTTTGTGAAGAGTCAATTAGATTCATCTAGAACGTGGTAGGTGCTTGGTAATTTTATCTCCTCATCCTTTTTCTCCTTGTCCTCTAAACACAGAGACCAGATGTGAAAACGGTTATTTATTGGTTTTTCCTAGCACTTTTAAGGTATTGGAAGTTTTCCTACATGAAATCAGTGTCCTGTTCTCGGTGATGAGAGCAGGGCACAGCAGCGAGAGAGTAAATCACACATGAGGATGTCTGTCTCAAGGACGAAGTTCTGGGGGTTTGCCTCGGTTCGGAGTCTGGTTGTTCACAGCTGAAACTGTTGTTTTTGGCCAACACCACTGCCATACCAATTATTTCATATAACCCCTGCTTCTTGCTCTGGTTTGGATACTTCGCTTACTGGAATTTAATCATACTGGCAGAGGCAGATCGAGAGGCATACACACGGCTTCAACACCCAAAATCTTGGGCCAGTTATTCTGGTTATCCGGTGGTCTGGAAACCAATACAAATGTAGGAGAGGTATATCATTGCCTCTATTTTGGTTTACTTCTTTAAACATTCTAAGAATCCTTACAACCCAACACCTGTAGCTATAAAACAGTATCCTGTCTCACCTACAATAAGATTGAAGCATAATAAGGATGTGTACTTTGAATCGGTCACATTCTTTCCCAGAGACGGTGGTTTTTGGTAGTGAGCTGGACGTGCCTGGGAAGACTGGCCTTAACTAGCACTTTGATTCCTGGCCCTGGGAAGATTTTGAAGAGTTTCGGCTCTTAAATTTCCTTCCACATCCCATCTCCAGAAAAGCCCGGGTAATTCTCTGGGAAAGGGTTTAATAGCCAACAGACGGATGTGCAAGCCTGGCCTGGTACACAGCAAACCCAGTTGCCATGCCCTGCCGTGCTTTTCACCATGCCGCATTTGTAAGTGTGAACTCATCTGAGTCAGCTTTCCAAATAATGAGAGCTCTCCTGAGAGAGAATGGCTCTTTTTGGCAGATGCAGGCTTTTTGTTCAGACCTCTATTCCTGCAGAGGCTGCAGAGTCACTTGTTTGTGTCTTTGGACACAGACTAGGTGACCTTCATGATCCTTTAACACAATGAGAATCTTAACATTTCCTCTTTTTTTCTTACTTTTTCCTAACCCCACCCAATCTGCGTGTGTGCCTTACCATCATGGTAAATAAAATGGAAAAGATGATGAAAAAATTTGCTCTTATGCAACGGAACTTACAGGGAGCAATTGAATGAATGACTTGTGGGACCACACTGAGCTGGCCTACTTGGAGTTAAGCACGTTTGAAGAACTCAAGAAACAAGAAAATACTCCTATCCCCCCGAGGCTAGAGCGTCTAAACGAAGATGTTCGGTGACAACAGGAAAGAGAAAAGGAACTTCAGCATAAATATGCTCATTTGCTGCTGAAGAAAAAGACATTAAAGTCAAAATGCTGAAGCATAGTTTATATTCCATCACGGGATGAATTAATTGCTGGCAATAGTGACTCAGTATCCTACCCTCTCTTGGTCATCTGAGATAAAATAATGACAATGACATTACTGTAATTCTTTTAAGTTGTAATCATATGACCCATGTAGGAAATAATTATACTATATTCTAGAGGATTTGATGACTAGAATAGTTATATAACAGATGTCATTTCTCTGAAACATGGAAGCTTTCTAAAAAAAAAAACTGCATTATAAATCTTAGGAATTAATAGATTCGTCTTCAATCTAAAACCAACACCTGCTGAAATAATGATTACACATTCAAAATACTGTTCTGTCCATTTTCCCCTGAATATGACTGCAGACTTATTTTCATTATGATCAAAGAGGCAGATAAATGTGTCCATTCACAGGTGCTGCACCGGGACCGACCTTGTGGGGGAGGAAAACTCCTCCCTTAGCTACACCCTCATCTTGTCTTGCACTGTAATCCTCTCTGACCCCTTTGGTTTCCATTTCTCTGTATTACCCTCCCTCTTTCCTGCTTCTGGCCAATCTTATTATTGCTCTAAGGACCCGTGAATGGTTAGCTTACCTGTAACACTGGCAGAGGCCATGGAGCTCCTCCATTATGTGTGCAGTGTGGGACACCTGGGCACAGGCTCAGTGCTTCTTGAGCGAGTTGGAAATGGCCTGCTGGACACAATACATTAAGCCCTTCTTCTACTAACCTCTATTGGGGTTAGTAAAAGGTCAGCTTCTAGGGACTGAGAGTGGTGTGGAAGGACAAGAGTGTTTAGATGTACTTTAAACTCCCAGGATATAATGTGCTCTGTCCGCCTCCAGCCTCCACACACCCACCGCTTACACCTAAGACAATTGTTTCTAAGCCCAAAGTGGTTTATGACGAATTTTTTGTTTGCAGGTTTGGTGTTTAAAGAGGAGTAGATTTATTTAAGAGGCATATTTAGTGCTGGTGAAAGCTACACTTCCTATGTTTAGAGCTTTACCTTTATAACAAGAAAACCACTGACTTCCCTTGGTATTTCATGGTCGGAATTTGAAGTAATGTATATTACTATTTTTGTATCTGGACAATGTGATTACATATGTGAATGGTGAACAGAAAATATTCTTTGATCTGTAAATAGGACCTCAACACAGTGTTTTGTAGCCATTGCAAAAGGTTAACGTTGTCATCAGGCTATATCCTTTGTTTTTTATTGATTACTTTTGTTTTTTTAGTTCTTTGTGATATAACCTGCAGTTATAATTAAATGACGTAAGCCTGTCTATTTGACTTTCTTTTTAACTTCTCTTTTTAACATTACTCAGGAACTAGTCTCCCACCTCATATTCCCTTGGTCCAAAAAATGGCATTTCCAGTTTTCCAGTAGATTAAGCTTAAAGCTTTGGAGTCATTTCTATTTTCAGTCATACCTCACATCCAATTAACAAGAAGTTAGCTGGATACATCCAGAATTTGGCTACTTCTTATTATCTTAATTGCTGCCATCCACCAACTTTTGCCTGCATTATTACAATAACCTCTTATCTGATCTCTTTGCACCTTTACACACTGGCCATTGGCCAGAGTGAACTTTCAAATCATGTAACTCCTTTACACCTACCTTCCAATAACTTCTAACTTCACTCAGTGTCAATTCTCAAGGTTCTTGCCAAGATCTATAAAGCCCTTTATCCTCTGGCCTCTTGTTACTCTCTGACCTCATTTCCTGTGAGTCTTCCCAGCTCACTCTGCTCCTGACACTGGGGCCTCCCTGCCTTTTCTGAGATACCCAAGTCTCTTGCTCTAAGGGCTTCCTGTGCCAGGAATGAGCTTCCTTTGGATACTTGCATGGCTTCATCCCTTACTTTTGTTAGGTTTCTGTTCAAATATCACCTTCTTTATGAGGCCATCCTCAACTACCCTTCATGAACTAGGATCCTATCCTCCACACCTGGCAGTCCCAACTTCCTTATCCTGCTGTAGTCTGTTAGCTCCGTCATCGTAGAGATGTTTTGATCTCCAATACCTAGAGCAGTGACCACGACATAGTAGCTGCTTCATGACTGTTTTTTGAATTAGTTCATCTCTCATAATTCTGTCATGGGGTAGTAGACCAAACTTTGAACAGGCAACCAAAAAAACTTAGTTCCGTGTAGATCTGCCACTAACTAGGTACATTTCCCATTGTAGGTGCTTAACTTTTCTGTATCTCAGATTCCTAAGTATTGAAACACAGTTCATTGAATTAGATAATTTCAAAGGTTCCTCTTCTATGTAGTCTTGTGTGAAGTACTTAAGATCTCACTTATCTATTCATTGTATATTTTCTGTACAAGTCCATTTCTCATTAATATATGACCCAATGTAGATGAGCAAGTAGTCACCATTTGTCATACATATACTGCTCCTTCTTCCACAATATCACTCTGTAACACAATCCCCAGTCCTAGTTTCTGTTATTTTCCTACCTCTTGGATCCATTGCAAATAAAATGTGAAACATTTTGTGTAAGTTGGACAAGTACATGGCTTTGGTTCTGCCCTCTCTGTGGCAGACATCACTAATTGATTATAAAATATTTCCCTCTAGGGTAGGACTGTTTCAAGGAATCCTCTTAGTCTTCTAGGAGAGATAACATTTATTAGAGTTTATTATGGAGGCATATCCTGTTATTAATCCCACTTTTGGAGTATCCGTGAGCTTAGAAGTAAGTTGAGACAAAGGGGATCTCATACACTTTCTCCAACCTTTTTCTCTTGGTTCCCTCCCGTTCATCCTTCCAAGCTCAGTGTAGATGCCACTTTTCCTGGGAATTTTCCCCCTAATCCAAGACTGTGCTAGGTGCTTCCTCTGATATGATTACATAATTTTCTCAATTATCATCCTATAATCTCTTTTTAGTTTAACTTGCCTACATTGCCCACCTGACTGTATTCTCTAGAAGTTACAGACCATATCTCTTCTGCTCTCCAATGCATATCTAGAACCAAGAACTGGGCCTGACAGTAGGGATGCAATAAATATTTGCTAAATGAATAATAAAGGAATGAATGGATGAATGGCTCCAAGGGCAGAATCCTTGGCACTGCTGTCATACTTAGCATATCTCTTTTGGGTAAGATATCTTTCATATATGGTAAAAACATAGCTCTCTTTTGTTTAAATCCCCAAATTCGGACACCCGTCAGAATTTTTGGGTTACTCACTCTTGTAGAATAATTAAATAACCTGGGTAGTAAGAGTTTGTGCTGTTTAGATCAATTTGATAAACTAATACCTTGGGGAAATATTCTTTTGAAATCTGTTCTGTTGAATCTAGTCCCATGAGATTTGACTAAAAAGCACTCCATGGTTCAATATGTTTGGAAAATACTGCTCATTAGCCTTTCCTCTTGGAATTTTGCCACAGACATGGGCATATTGGAGGCACTGAATCATTCAATAAAGAACTCTGTTGAAATTTTTTTTTTTGAGACCCAATTTCTCAACTCTTTTTGACCTAAGAATATTACTCAACATTATACATATAGATATATGTACATAGACATCCTACTGAACTAGTGTTCCTTTGGACATGGTTTAAGGAGTATAGGTGTATGCAAATAGGGGCCATTGAATAGCTCTAGAGACTAACTGTCACATGGTAGTGAGCTAGATGGATTTGAAAGAGGTAAAAGCAGTAGAGAGGCTGTTGAGAAATCTGGACCAAAGAGGATGAGACCTGTAACCAAAGATCTCAAAGTGGCAATGAGGAATGAAAATATTTGTACAAGAAATTGATCTCATTACTGAATGGCCTCTTTTGAGACTAGCTAAGGTGGTTAGGGAATCAGGGCTCTGTAGTGCTTTCTTTCTTTTGCAGTTCAAAGGGAAGATCTTGACTTTGCTTTCAAACCATTGTGGTTCCCTAACTAGCCCAGTGTCTATCATTATTTAATGCATGGATGATGCCCTACTGTATTTATATTCATGTTAAAAATCAAGACAATTACAGCTACTTGTAATTTATTATTCTCAAAGCATGTACTCATTTTTTTAACTAGGTTTTTTTTTTTTTGAACTATCATCTACAAATGCCTATTCCTAGGCCTTTCCTTCCAAGTCTTTCCCTGTTAAGTGTGTGCATGCATCTGTGCATGTGTGCGTGTGCGTGTGTGTTCATTTTCTTGGGCTGCTCTAACAGAGCACCACAAACTGGGTGGCTTAAAACAAAAATTTATTCTCCCATAGTTCAGGAGGCTGGACGTCTGAAATCAAGGTGTCAGCAGGGCCATATTCCCTCTGAGATTAGCTAGAATCCTTCCTTGTCTCTCCCTAGTTTCTAGTTGTAGCCATCAGTCCTTACTGTTCCTTGGCTTGCAGCTGTCATCAGATGGCCTTCTCCTTGTGTGTCTCTATCTCTGTGTCCAAATCCCCCTCCCTTTTTTTTTTTTTTTTGGTAAGAACACCAGTCATGTTGGATTAAGGGTCTGCTGTCCTCCAGGATAGCTTTATCTTACCTAAATCCATCTGTAATGAGCCTATTTCTAAATAACGTCAGGTCACATTCTGATATACTGGGAATTAGGGCTTCAACATATCTCTTTTGGGGACACAAAACTGCGTGTGTGTATGTAATATGCCAACATATAATGCAAAGAAGTTTCTTTTCAATTTTACTAGTAGTTTTTCTGATACCTGCTTACATGAAATGACCTGTTTACCCTTTCTCTACAAAAGATGGACAAAGCCAGGTATGAGAAGGCAGAATTAGTCATGCCTGCTCTTCATGCTGCAAACCAATTATTGGGCTACCTAGGTCTTTTCATTCATAACACATTGTCTCAAATCAGCATTTGTAATGCAACACTAATTTTAAAAGGTAATTCTGCCTAATGTATTCTCCTTGGTCTAGCATTTCTTTATATTTCAACTCTCCTCCCCTTTTTCTAATCCAAATATATTTTCTTTCAGGTTATTTCACTAAGCGATTCTGAGCTAATTTTGTTACTTTTTGATGGTAGAAGGCTAGGCAGGGTGGCCTTTCTGAAAGCCACGCTGTACAGACTTCTCCTGGTTCATAAATATTAATAATGTGTTACTGCGCTTGTGTGTGCTAAAACATTGTTGTGGAGATTGTATGAGAAAGGCATTTTATAATTTCATGCAGACTTGGAATAGCAAGAAAATGGGGCAATGACATTTGGGGGAGCACAATGTCTAAATGTTAATATTGTACACTGCTTACTATGAATAGGAATTTTTCTTCTGCTGCTGCTAATATTGCCAGATGCATGAGAGTGTTTTCTTTTTCAATTTGCACTTTATTCCTTTATAGCTATTTTGTTCTTTATAGTAGTTATAAAAGAAAAGTGGGATAGTATTTTGAATAAAGGTGGTGGGATTGTGGAGGGCACAGTTGTTACCGAGCTCTCCTCAACATTTGATGAACATTCCAATTCAGAATAAAAGGGCTTGGATACTCACTTTCTAAGAGACTCTCTGTGACCAGACTATCATTCTTAAGAAATGGATTGAACCTTCTTAGTAGCATCTCATAAAAAATTTAGTTAGCTATAAATGTTTAAGGCTGTTGCAGCTGAAATCATTTGCCTTCTGGGGGAAAAAAAAAAGAGGCTATTTCTGTTAAGTGTTTTGTTTTCTCTTCTTTTTTCTTTTATATATTAGGCAATGCAAACCCTGTTAATTAACTGTGCCACTGAGGTGTTTAGATGAACAGACCAAACCCACACACAGGACTCAAGAGAGAAATGAGGAAATGTTTGAGATGCCTCGTTTTATGAAAGGAAATGCCTTATTATTACTTTTGATTTTATATAATTTTATTTTGGAAGCTAATTTTAATTTTGTCTATAGCAGACAGTATTCTGTTTTGACTTTTCTAAAGGAATTTATCAAATAAGACTTGAGTTGTTACAAGAAAATAGAGAAATTTCCTGGTTGATATACAAGCCACCAAAACATGGGGTTGAATGATATTTTCTATAATTCTTATGATTTTTATTTATTTATTTTTTTTATTTATTTATTTTTTAAAGATTTTATTTATTTATTCGACAGAGATAGAGACAGCCAGTGAGAGAGGGAACAGAAGCAGGGGGAGTGGGAGAGGAAGAAGCAGGCTCACAGCGGAGGAGCCCGATGTGGGGCTCGATCCCATAATGCCGGGATCACGCCCTGAGCCGAAGGCAGCTTAACCGCTGTGCCACCCAGGTGCCCCATGATTTTTAAGTGGGAAAAAAAGATAGGAAAGAATGAAAAGACAATGCTTAAGCGAATTGCCAGGGACTTGTTTCATTACTAACAAAAACTTGCCAAGTTCGCCAACTTGCAAATAGGTCTCTCTTGTCCATGAGGGTAAACCGGAAATTTGAATTTTGTGTGTTTGTGTGTCAGAGAGAGAGAAAGACAGACACACAGAGTAGGGCCCTGAGGTTAGCGAGTGTAGGAAAGAGAATGGTAGATTAGGTCTGAGGACTGATGAGTGCCATATTTGCTATGAGGTTTTGAAAGTCAAGATAGGAACTCTAGACTCTGGATGTTCCTGTGAGTGAGATGGGAAGTGTTTTGAGTAATAACTTCTAATTAAAGAACTTTGTGACTGTTGTGGGAGGAAAAAAAGACAATAGGGGGACAAGAACGGAAACAGGGAGACCAGTTCAGAAGCTGCTGCAGAAGTTCAGTTGCCTGGTAGTGACCCGCCCCACAGTGATGGGAGTAGAGGGGCTGAAAAATGGTCAGATTCCAGTTGGTTGAGGAATGTGAGAAAAAGGCTTCAAGGATTTTGGCCTGAGCAACTGGAGGAATAAATAGACTTTTCTTCTATAGAGATGGGAAGCTTGGGGGAGGATCAGGTTTGGGAAATTTCCTACAACTCTTTCCCTTGCTTATTTTTCTCTGATCATGCTGTTTTCTCTACTCTTTCTAGAACATATTAGGCATTCCCCCACCTCTGAGGGTACACACTCCCAGCATTAGTAGATAACACAGTAGAGGTTTATTTCTTGCCCAAGTCAAGGGAAAGATGAGATTACATATAGACAACAGCTCATCTTTAAGGGGTAATTTGGGTGCCTTGGATCCTTGCATCTGGTGGCTTTACTCTCTTCTATAAGTGAGAGGAGAAAGAACATGAGACCTTGCTTCCTGGGAGATTTCCACAGGAAGGCCTATACTTCTATCCCCATGCCATTGGCCAGAACTCAGTAGCATGGCCTCTCCTAACTGGTAGTGAGGCTGGCAAAAGAAAGAGAGACAGGATCTATGAATTTCTGCTGCATTTTATCCATCTAGTTAAATCATCTACTCAACTATCCATTTATTACTTCTCCCTGGACAGAGAACCCACTCACCAAATGGAGACAGTCCAAAGTCCCATCCCTGCATTGAGCTCAAAGAACAGTATCTCACGGTAATACGCAGTGGTCCTTATCAGTATTGGGTGTGGCTTCTTACAACCTTGTAACTTTTGAATTGAAAAAGACAAATTGAAAAAGACCTTCTCCTATCCCCAGTGAATAGTGAGGAAAGAGAGGACAAGTCTAATAAAAATGCCCGCTAGGAAAAGGGAAGAGTGGGAGGCATACGGCATTGACTGGTACACGGCAAGAATAACATCCTGCTGAAAGGTGGGAAGTCTCCTTTATTATTGTTCTCCTTGGTTCCACCCTTTGTATCTCTAGTGCTTTGAATTGTGCTTATCATATATGTCCTAGAGTTGAACGAGTTAATGTATGCACTATAACCGCACATAGTAGGACTACATACATAATAGCTACTGCTGCTGTCATCATCATCATCATCATCATCACAGCAAACTTAAGTGCCGAGCTTCTTTGGGTTTGGCTGAAATTATATCGACTTAGGGTGTTAAGACTAGTCACTATCATGATCACAAGCTGTAGGTGATCTATCGTTTTTTCTATCGTTTAACGTGTGTGTGTGTGTGCGCGTGCACGCGCATCGAGAAGAAATTGCTTAATACATATTATTGTAAACAATTTATAGGGTAAATATGGGAGAAAATTTGAAGAGTCTATGGCTTGAATATGTTGGAGAATGTGTATTAAAGCTCTAGCAGATACTTTCTGTGCCTATAGCACAAAAACTCTATAGTTTTCCATCTTCCCAGAATAATAAAATTGTTAGAAAAAGCTCTGAGACTTATTCTTTTTATGACTTCCAAACTTCAAGCTTCCATAGGAACATTGTAGCTTTGTAATATTGGTGCTTTATCTTGGAAAAAGGCCTTGTTTTGGAGCTGAGGAATAGTAAAGAAAATTGCTATGCACACATTATTAAACTCTTATGTCTTCACTATGTGAACATACAAATTGAACAGAAGAGATGGAGTACATTTTAGAAATTGTTAAAACATGTTGCTGAGATTCCTTTGAACTTTGGTGATTTCTTGTGAGCCAATCCTATGTCAGTGTTGATGGACTAACTCTGGATAGAAAGGCCAGGTACTACAGTGCAGAATAATATACCTGTGCACGTGTTACCAAAGGTTTTATAATGGTATTCGGAGCCTCTGCTCTGAGCTGCATCTCAGATATGAAGAATGGGCAGTCAGCTGTGTGTTGCTTGTCCTGACCCTGTTCTACAATTAATGAGGACCTCAAGCTATAGTCCAACATCTCTAGATAGGAACAAAAAACAATTAAATATCTTTTCTTTGTGAAGCACTGTGCTAGTCACTTTCATAAACATTTTGTGGAATTTATTTCTTCCTCTAAAATGTCCTAGCCATTTTTTCTTAATCTCTTGGCTTCCCTTGGTTTCTCTATCTTCACTAGCGTAGTGGATCATAACAGCATAGCCCTACCCTGCACCCAATCAGATAGCTGAGAGGTTACTTTCATCTTGTTCCTGTCAGCTTGATTTCCTGGGGATTTATCCCTGTTTCTGTTGTCCCCAAAGGTGGGGTTACCATGAAGTTCATGAAGTTTAAGTTTCAGGGCTCCTCACTTTCATGGACCACTTCTAAGCCTATGGAGTTTGAATATTGTGTAAGGTGGTCTTTGCATGGTACTAAGTTAATTGAAATTCACTCAAGTCCTTGCTTTGTACAACTATATTATTCCACACTGTGAATACCTGTAGTGGTCATTTGTGGTATTTTCCTTGGCCTTTCCCTTGTAAAACAAGACAAACCAGAAAGTACTGAACCAAGCTGCTTTTATTCATTGAGTAGTGTTCTAAAGCAAGCTGGCTTTCTGGTCAGTGACATCATGGGTTAGCAAATATTCTTTGGAATTTTCTAAGTTCTAAAAAAAAGTGGAAACCATTTATCTGAAAGATAAATGTGGGGTTTTAAAGTAGGAATGAGAAAGAAGGGGCAGAATATGGCATGCTAACTTGATTTATGTTGTAATTGAATAAATGTTATTGCAGAATGACTATCAGGTTTTTTAAGAAATGAGGCAGAAAATGATGAAGAAAACTTCACCTTCAAGTAGTTTATAGTTGACAGAAAGAGGACACTAAATACTCACAATTTTATGTGATGATATTAGAATAGAGACATTTGAAAGCTGCTGAGCAGCAAGTGGTTGAGCAAGGCTTGAAGGATGACAAGAATAGAGATGCTTTTCCCCCAAACATGGGTAACGGCCTGAGCCAATACATTTGATTTGGGTTCAGAGTGCTTTAAGTACTTAGCATGCTGAAGGACAGGAGGTAGGAGGGGTGATGGCCAGGTGTGAAACTCAGTAGTTCAGATGTGGGTGACGTGATTTGCAAATAAAATTAAAATGCTATGTAAACCATTATCTTGGACAAGGTGATGCTAGGACTTAGAGGAGACATCCCTATATTCCGTATGCTGAGTTTGAGCTGATAGTAGAACAGACTGCTTTATCCAAAAAGTGTGGGGACTGTTCAACGTGATGGAAACATCATAGTCTTGAACATGAGACAAAACTCAGCTGGAGCCCTGGCTCTGTTGTTTACAGTTGAGATCCTTTGGAGAATTACTCTCACTGAACTTCTGTTTCTTTATGTATAAATTGAGCCTTTGTGATGATACTTACTTCTCATGCTTGTTGTAAGCGTGACTGAGCTTATGTATACATACCAAGGATGTGATAGGTACTTAATAAATCCTAAATGGTATTATTATTATTATTATTTATTATTACCATAAAAGGAAAGAAGTTACAAGACGAGAGAAGGATGTTAAACCATCATGGGAGCTGAAGGTTATTTGAAAGGTAAATTTCCATCAGCCGACAGAGCATCAGGAGACTCTAGTAGCCACCCAGCATGGAGACAGGACCACAGAGGACACTGTGTGCTGCCTCCCTGGACAATAACCACTTTGGTTGAAATTCTGTATTCTGTGTACCTTGACAAATCAGCGTAAACTTGGTTAAATCCTACAGGAGATATTTTTTTTTCTCTGAACTAACGCTTATTACTTGGCACAACAGCTGAATGTGTAGGAGGAAAAGAAGAGAAGGGAAAGTGCATTTTTTTGTTGTTGTTTGAGGAGAACAAAAACAGCCCTAGGATAATGTTTAAATGCTTGTCCACCAATCAGAACTAGTCAGTGCAAACTTCCACGGGAAAAGACCCGCTGAAGCCTAGGCATAACTGCTGGGGACATCTTAGTGCTTGCTTTCGGTTGAGACTATGTGAGCAATCCACTTTTCTTAAAGTTATCAAAAATGAATGGGATGGAATTGGCCAAGCAGACAAAAGAGTTCAACCTTAGATGCAATATTCACTCATTCAATTCTTGTTTGGTGTATGATAGCTGAATGTGAGCCAAAGTAGTTAAAGGCAGTCCCCACTGTTGATTTGGTGGAAGAAATACATTACAAATACATTCTCTCGTGTTACGAACAGGCTTGATGAAATAAGGGAAGTGTTGTCGAAGTGCTGGGGGATTTCCGACGAGAACTACCTGCGTTTGTGTTCCTGCTCTGTTCGCTGACGCTGCTGTGGTCAGATAAGTAAGGGACCACACAGTCTCCTGTGGTTTGCCAAATTTGGAAATGGAAATTCTTTTTCAGTTACTTAATCAGTTCAGGCAAGAGTGTCTCCTCCTCATTGACCGACATTTCCTGAGGGCACCTGTTCTGTGTAATGTGTAAGCACTGTCTCCTCTTCTGTTCTTCTCAAATTTTTTTTTTTCCTCCAAAGTTTAGGCACTTCTGCCAGATAGAAAGGCTGAGGAGTCACAGAGCTATTTTTCTACTTGCCTTGACTTGTGTGTGTGTGTGTGAGAGAGATATTAGCCATTTTAATTAACTTTATTAAGGTTTCATTTCTTAAGCTATAATCTGAATTAAGATGAACTTCATTGGAATATCTAGTTGCGTAGTCTAAGATGAACATAAGACTATAACTGGTTTCAAATACGCGTCTTCTTGAAATGAAGATGTCTGGGTCTTTAGGGCTGAAATCTATCCAGGCTTCTTAACTGTGTGTATATTTACTATGTTGATTGCAGATACCTTCTTAGACTAAAGGATGACTGACTTCTTAGGGGTAATCAAGACATATATTACCCAGTCCTTTTGTTGCATTTATGGTTTTGAATTTAATATCATGTCCCAGCAATACATTGCGAGGTCAACTTTGACCCTATTTTTGTTGTCTTTTCCAAAAGCTTGCATAAAATAGGCTATCCTGCTACCATGTAATATTTACACTTTTATAAGAAATTAAATTGCTTTCTTACTATCCTGGTTCATTCTGTTAACATTCTGTCCATAGTAAAATGGTTGCTCTCCGCTCTTATTGTTTTCCGAGCTTTATTTATAATAACAACAAATGCTTTTATAGTGCTCGGTGTGTGCCAGGCACTATTCTAAACACTTCATACCGTTAACTCATTTAATCTTCACAACAACCCTGTGGACACTATTAATTGTACCCATTTCGTAGATGAGGAAATTGAGGCTTAGAGAAGTAAAGTACCTTATTTAAGGTTATGTGGCAAGTGGTGGAGCCAGTGTTTGAACCCATTCATGTGGCTCCCTCTCTGGTTTCTGTGCCTTTAACCATTTCACATATTATCTCCTTAAATTACCTTCCAGTTTCTTGTTCCGATTTTGGAATGCACGTAACCATACAAGCAAACATAAATTTTTGTTTTTAAACTTGTAATATTGTAGCTGACCTTGAGCAGTTTTTAGCCCAAGACCTAGATTTTGGAACAGCGGATCATATGAAAAGAAAATAGAATAAAGGCCCTTTTATCTTCCATGGGACCAGCCCAAGGCAAACTTGTGTAAGAGGTGAAGAATACCTTTGGCATCTTTCACCTTTCTTTCTCACTTTTTGGCACTCCCCTTCTTTACTTTCATGCTATTTTTTGCTTCACTTTCAGTACCTCTAGCCTGTCCAATTCCTAAGAGTGTCCCAAGCTCTCAGTGTAGCTCACTTCAAATATATGTTAAACAGAAAGCAGCCTCCCCTCCTTCTGACCCTGTAATTCCTCTTCTCAGAATCCATCCTAAAACAATATTCTGAAATGCAAAGGTTTTTGCATAAAGATGTTAATCACAGCTTTCTTTTCAGTAATAAAAAATTGGAAACTGCCTAAATGTGCAACATAGGATGAATGGTTAAGTAAATTATGGTAAATGGATGCAACGCAGGGTTATGCAACCATAAAAACTGTATTTATGAAGACTCTGAATGACAGGGGAAAAATACATAAGCTTAAATGTAAAGGAGCAAATGTAAAGGAGCAAGTTTAAAGCAGTGTGATATCAACCCTAGAAAAATGCATATAAAGAAGAAAAGAAAAACCCAAATATTTGATGTTTATAGATTGGGATGTTAGTATTATAAAGTGGTATTTATGGTTTCCAGTTTTCTAATGTATCAGTCTTATAATCCAGAAAATAGGCAAATGTTCAATTGAAAAAAACCTCATTTACAATAAACTACCTGATTTTTTTCTTAAGCCTCCTAGACGTATTGTCATTTTCAAAAATGATATTTGCCAGTCCTAATATATCTTTAATTAGTATGATTTCAAGCAGCCCAAGAAAATGAACCCCCAAATTGAGGAAGTTTAGAGGGAGGTAAATTGAGAGAGAGCAATTGAAATTGAATTTGTAAAGACAGCCCACTAAGCTTTTCTTGCGCTACACAATTTCTGTCCTTAACTTTTTTGGCTTTCATCTTTCTGTTAATAAGTTCATGTTTTGTTTTGTTATCTATTATTTTTGTTTTGTTTTTCACCGTGGAGGCAAGGACGCCAGTGCTGGAGAAAGAAGAGAAGATGTAGGGCAAGCATTACCTACCTGCCTCAGTGGTGGGGAATATAAATGGATATCCAGTATAATTCAGTGTTTACAGGTTAGGTGTTACTTTTACTCATTTGCAAGGAGCCTTTGCCAAACTTGTTTATTTCTTGCAGGAGACTCCAAGTCAGCAGTTACCTGAATTTCATGCCTCCCTCTGCATAACATATGAACATCGCACAGATGGGCCTTCAGTAGGATTGCTTCTTGACACACTGAGCTTCTCCACTTCACTTCTGGTCATTTCTTTCTGGACACAGGGTGGATGGTTCTATTCTGTCACTGCCACCTTCTACCAGGACAAGCCATTTACTTTCCTGAAAGACTGTCTACAGCCAGAGAGTAGAAAGAGAGCATGGTCACTTTGTTTTTAAGTAGAGATTCCCAGGGGATGAAATCTCATCTCCTGAGCCTCGATCGATTATAGGAAAAGGAGAAGGAATATGATGACTAGGGTCCAGGACCCATTTCCTAATCCAATTCCTACTCTCCCGCTGGTCAACCTCACATGGGAGTCGTTTTCATCCTGGGCTGTACTAGCAGAGGCTTCTGTGAAAAGCAAGAAGTGCCCTGCTTTCAGTGGAATCATTATTATTTCTGTATCGGGGATACCGCACATGCATAGCAATGTTTTTGCAGTACAAATATGCAAATGCAAAATTGAATGTCTAAATCTTATGTCAGACACTGCTATACACACCCACACTCTTTACTTTGCTGTCTAGGATGGTGATGTGTGAAAGAGAGGTGAAATGTAAAAACTAAATGATTAGCAAGTAAATTATGAATCTCAAGTACATTTAAAATTAAAAGTCATCAGTAGCGAGAACTAAGACCCTCTGAGTACTGATGCTGCCATCACCTGTAAGTAAACTCTGAATTATGTTTTCCTTTATTAAGAAAGAGCTGCTGTATAGAACAGGGCTTATTACAGCAAACCATAGGTGACCATCTAAATTTTTATGCTGAAATGAATGCTACTGTACTAAATGAACATTGCCTAATATTGTGTGGGTTTTTTTTGTTTGTTTGTTTGTTTTGTTTTTTTTGATCGTGGAGTGATATTTGCAGATAGGGGATTTGACCTCTCCTAGCTTTCTTCTAGTTTAGTAGTTTTTCTTGTTCTCTCTCTCCCTTGTTCCCTGAGTGCTTACATAACGTGACGGTATCTCTTGAAGCAATTTGAAACTATGAACCTCAGGTCATTGGAATTTATATGTTCCATTAAAAACTGGCATAATAATTCAGAAGTGGAATTCATGGAAGAATTATGACCTCCTAATTACTAATCAGATCATTTTCTATTGAGGTGGAAACAAAGGGCCATTCTCTTTTAATTTCAATTCCTAAAGTATAGCTTACAGCAGCAGTGTTCTAGGCCCTACACAATCATGGGGGTAGGGGGAATTGCAAGAGAAGAGGAAATAATGTTTGCTGACTACTTACTATAGACATTTTAGAAACATTTTAATTTTTTTTTGCAACTCTGAGGCAGTTGGCTGTGTATATGTAACTCTTGAAAAATCGAAATTCATAACATTTTACGTTAAGTAATTAGTCACAGGCCCTGGGTGGGGGTGGAGGAGGGAAGGAAGGTTTTGTTAAAGAGATGATCACTGGGCTACTAAGTAAGAGACGGATATGAGTTACCTGAGTAAAGAGGAGGAGGAGGAGGGAGTAGCATTTGCAAAGAATCTGCAGTGGAAGACAAACATGATTGAATGACAGGGTGTGTGGGGGCATCGTATATAAGCTGAGACTGAGGATGTGGAAGGGGCTGGACCAGGCGGTGATTTTCTGACCTACCTAAGGAATTTTGTGTCATCCTAAAAGCAAGGGGAAGTCACTGGGAGGCTTTAATCAAGGGTCTTAATATGAACAGATGTGCTTTCTCAGTACATCATTATGGTTGTAGTGTGGAGAACCAGTTGGCGCAGATAGACGGGCAGTTCAATCATCTGGGTGAAACATGGGTAGTTTGGATGGGGTGGTTCAGTAGAGGTGTAGATGTGTAGACAGTTTGGGGATGAAGGGTAGAATTACTAGGATTTATGGATAAAAGGGTATGAGGAAATAAGGAAGAGGTTTAAGGTGACAGACCTCTTCATGGTACAGTAAGACGGATGGTCACTTAGACATAGGGAGTAGCAAAGAAGACCTGACTTTTAAAATTGGATCATTTGTTTGTTGTCAGTGGTGGATTAGAGTCAGGGATCATGTATCTGTCACACCTGTGAAACTTAGAAATGTGCAAAGGCAGTTGGATATATGAATCTGGACTCAAGAAGACAAACCTAGGTCCACAGATGGGATGGGCAAGATGAGATCACGTGGGGTAAAGAAACAGAGCAGTTAATAGCTGCATTAGGAAGAGTGAACCCTCAAGGAGAAACAGAAGAGCCAGACAGGAAGAAAATGAGAAGATTACTGTTTTGTGGAAGGCATGAAAATTGATGTTTCAAAATATAAGGAAAGGAAAAACAGCATCAAATGCTGCAAGAAACCAACCGAGATGAGGAAGACAGTATTTTTTATTGGTTTTTGGTAATGTGGTAATGTGAACGTTACGGGTGACCTTAGCAAGAACCAATTCAGGGTTTGATGGGGATGGGAGCTAGATGGGAAAACGCTCAGAAATAAGGGTGGGATGAGAACATGTAGAAGTGCAGAAAACTTTTTTTTTTTTTCTGTGAATGGAAGTTGAGAGAGAGGGTGTGGGAAGTTAGCGTAGGTAAGGAGGTCTGGGCTGGAGAAAAGATGAATGAAGTAAGGGAAGAATATTATGGGCAGAGAGAACAAAGTGAGGGCTTATTGAGGCAGGAGCATGCTTGGAACGCCTGAAGAAGAGCCATAAGGACAAGCGACTGGAACTGAGCAAGGTCATTGAATTTTACATTTTATTCTCAGTGCAGTGAGAACTCGTTGGGAACTTTCGAGTGAAGTGACACAACCTTTTTGACTTTTTCACTGGACTACCTTTTCAAATTGTTTTCCAGACAATAGACCCTAAATAAGGCAGGAATGGAAGGGCTGGGAGCTGGGACCAATTAGGAGACTGGGACCAATCAGTTGACATTAAGGTGATATTTAATCACTATCTACTATGTGCCAGACGTCTGTAGTCTAGGCTAGAGAAATTGGTCACTGGACAAGAGTGAAGTCAGATTTGGGATAAAATATGCTGGTGGATGGAATGTAGGAATGAGAAGAGATGAGACGAGCCATTTCAGGGTTTTGGCTTGAGTAATAAGGTGGAGGGATTGGGGTTGTCAGTACTAGAGAGAGCAGATTTGAAGGGGGAGCAGCAAGAGTTCATTTCTGGGGTTGTTAAGGGAATGATCATTTTTATGTGTAGGATTCTTATGAGGATGAATGAAGTAATGGCTATGAAGGACTTTACAAAGAACGGTAAACACTTACTGAATTGTTGTTGCCACAGTGAATAGTACGGAAACACAGTGTCCTGATTTGGTGAGCACATAAACTGTGCTTTATTCTTGTCTTTGTCACTAACTTGCTCTGTGACTTGGAGCAGTTTATGTATTCAATCTCCTTCTTTTCATCTCAGTGATTTTCCAAGCTGAGTATCATATAAATTTACTAGAAGATCTGTAAGATCCCAACCAGTTGTGATACCCTAGGATTCTGTGAAATGACTGGTTAGTTATCTCAGTATGTTTTTTACACTATTGATGTTGGTATTTTTCTTTTATAGATGAGTCCCTTCCAAAAACAGATTTAGTATATTTTTTTGCAAGCATTGGGAATTATCTTATTTCAAGCTGTTGGAAGGTATTAATTAATAATATTTAAAAAAATTAGCAAAAACTTCTCTCACTGTAAAATCAGTCATTGTAAAACCAAACCAAACAAAAACCTTCCTAGAGGTGAGGAAATACATCCATTATCACCCCTAATATCTATTCAGCTATTTTGAAATTAAATCTTTGGTCTGTGTTGTAAGATTTTAGAAACTTAGATACAAACTTGGAGGACTGTGGAGAAGAGAGCCTAGGGAGTTTTGAGATTTAATTACTTCTTTTAAAAAGTAAACTTTAGTCAATTAAGGAGCCATGATTTGTCTTCTATTATTAAATTAGCTGAATCATGCAATAAAATATCAGTGGAGGCTATAGTCCTCATTTGGATGGGCACTGCTGTTTTAATTATTTACAGTGTCAACTCTACCCAAACAGTTACTACCGTAAATGTAATAGAGGGAAAGAAAAACTCAAAAACTATGCTCTCTCTACTTTTCCTTGTACATCAGGTTTTTTAAAAGTTTGTTTGCTCTTGTGATCTCCCTAAGGTTTCATCCTTAGGGTATTACAGCAATGTCAGTGTCCACTAACGTTATTCTTAAAATTTAAATTATTAGTACATTGAATGGTTCTGGTGACCAGGTATGGACCATGTAGAGGGGCGGGAAGTACTGTTCCAATGAAAGACTGAACTGAAACACATCCCTCTTGCTAATAACTTAAAGATGTTAAATGTATGTTAGGCTGTTAATTTGCCTTATTATATATAAGCAGAAGCAGCATTCCTAGTATGAAAATATGCAGTTGAGGGGGCTTGACTTTTCTTTGAGAGAGGTTTACTTGCTACTGTTGTTACTGATACACTTTTTACTTCTTTTAACATTTTAATTTCAGGGGCACCTGAGTGGCTCAGTTGATTAAACGTCTGCCTTTGGCTCAGGTCATGATCCCAGGGTCCTAGAATAGAGCCCCGCATTGGTTTCCCTGCTCAGTGGGGAGTCTGCTTCTCCCTCTCCCTTTGTCCCCCCAACTCTTGCTTGCTCTCTCTCAAACAAATAAATCTTTTAAAAAAATTTTAATTCTAATATAGTTAATATATAGTGTCAGTTCCAGGTGTATAATATAGTGATGCAACAATTCTATATGTTACTCAGTGCTCATCACGATAAATGTACCTTAGTCCTCTTCACCTGTTTCACCCCCCCCCACCTCCCTTTTGGTAACCACCAGTTTGTTCTTTATAGTTCAAAGTTTGTTTTTTGGTTTGTCTCTTTTCGCTGTTTTGTTTCTTAAATTCCACAGATGAGTGAAATCATAGGGTATTTGTCTTTCTCTGACCGACGTATTTTGCATAATATGATACCCTCTAGCTCCATCCATGTCATTGCAAATAACAAGATTTCATTCTTTTTTAAGGCTGAGTAATATGCCATAGTATATGTATATATACCACATCTTCTTTCTGTAAGGATGGGATATCTTTTCATTTTTTTGCGCTATCTTCAATATCTTTAATCAGTGTTCTATAGTTTTCAGAGTACACGTCTTATTATCTCCTTGGTTAAGTTTATTCCTGGGGATTTTATTATTTTTGGCACAATGGTAAGTGGGATTTTTTTTCTTAATTTCTCTTTCTGCTACTTCATTATTAGCATATAGAAATACAACAGATTTATGTATACTGATTTTGTATCCTGTACCTTACTGAATTCATTTATCAGTTTAGTAGTTTTTTGGTGGAGTCTTTCGTGTTTTCTATATATAGGATCATGTCATTTGCAAATAGTGAGTTTTACTTCTTTCTTACCAGTTTGGATGCCTTTTATTTCTTTTTTGTTGTCTGATTGCTGTGGTTGATACTTCCAGTACTATGTTGAATAAAAGTGGTAAGAGTAGGGGCGCCTGGGTGGCACAGCGGTTGGGCGTCTGCCTTCGGCTCAGGGCGTGATCCTGGTGTTGGGATCGAGCCCCACATCAGGCTCCTCCGTTATGAGCCTGCTTCTTCCTCTCCCACTCCCCCTGCTTGTGTTCCCTCTCTCGCTGGCTGTCTCTATCTCTGTCAAATAAATAAATAAAATCTTGAAAAAAAAAAGTGGTAAGAGCAGGCATCCTTGTCTTCTTCCTGATCTTAGGGGGAAGGCTGTCAATTTTTCCCCATTGAGGATGATATTGGCTGTGGTTTGTTTATGTATGATTTTCATTATGTTGAAGTATATTCCCTCTAGACCTACTTTGCAGAGGGTTTTTATCATGAAGGGATGTTGTATTTTGTCAAATGCTTTTTCTGCATCTATTGAAATAATCATGTGTTTCTTATTTTTCTTGTTGACATGATATCACATTTATTGATTTGCAAATATAGAACCAGGTTTTCATTGTAGGAATAAATCCCACTTGATCATGGTGAATGATTTTTTAAAAATGTGTTGTTGGATTTGGTTTGCTGATATTTTGTTGGTAATTTTTGCATCTATGTTCATCAGAGAAATTGGTCTGTAGTTCTTTTTTATTGTGGTTTCTTTATCTGGCTTTGGTATCAGGGTAATGCTGGCCTCATAAAATGAATTTGGAAGTTTCCTTGCCTCTTCTAGTTTTTGGAATAGTTTGAGAAGAATAGGTATTAACTCTTCTTTAAATGTGTGGTGGAATTTGCCTGTGAAGCCGTCTCATTCTGGACTTTTGTTTGTTGGGAGTTTTTGATTACTGATTCAATTTTATTACTGGTGATCAGTCTGTTCATTTTTTCCCCTCTTTCTTCCTGGTTTAGTTTTGCAAACTTCTATGTTTCTAGGAATTTATCCATTTCTTCCAGGTTGTCCAATTTGTTGGCATATAATTTTTCATCATATTCTCTTATAATCCTTTTTATTTCTGTTGGGCTGGTGGTTATTTCTCTTTCATTTCTGATTTTGTTTGGGTCCTCTCTCCTTTTTTTTTTTTTTAATGACTCTGGTAAAGACTTATCATTTGTTGATCTTTTCAAAGAATCAGCTCCTGGTTTTATTGATCTGTTCTATTTTAGTTTCTGTTTCATTTATTTCTGCTCTGTTTTTTGAAGTTTTTACTCAAATTCCAGGTAGTTAACCTACCGTGTAATAATAGTTTCAAGTATATAATATAGTGATTCAACACTTCCATATAACTCCTGGTGCTTATCACAAGTGCACTCCTTAGCCCCCATCACCTGTTTAACCTATCCCCCGCACACTGCCCCTCTGTTAATCACCAGTCTGTTCTCTATAGTTAAGAGTTTCTTGGTTTGCTTCTCTCTTTTTCTCCTCTTTGCTCATTTGTTTTGTTTCTTAAAAAATCCACGTATTAGTGAAATCATACAGTATTTGTCTTTCTGACTGGTTTATTTCACTTAGCATATTCTCTAGCTCCACCACGTCTTTGCAAATGGCAAGATTTCACTATTTTTGATGGCTGAGTAATATTCCATTATATATGTATATATTTATATATATAATATACACATGTATACACATATATGTACACATACATATATACAATACACACACATACACATACACACATATCACATATCTTTATCCATTCATCAGTTGATGGACGCTTGGGCTGTTTCCATAATTTCGCTATTGTAAATAATGCTGCTATAAACATTGGGGTTTGTATATCCCTTTGAATTAGTATTTTTGCATCGTTTGGGTAAATACCCAGTAGTGTGATTGCTGGATCAAAGGGTAGTTCTATTTTTAATTTTTTGAGGAACCTCTACTCTTTTCCATAGTGGCTGTATCAGTTTGCATTCCATCACTGATCATTAGGGAAAAACAAATCAAAACTATAATGAGATATCACCTCACATCTGTCAGAATGGTTAAAGTCAACACAGAAAACAACAGGTGTTGGCGAGGATGTGGAGAAAGGGGAAAACTTCTTGTGCCGTTGGTGGGAATGCAAACTGGTGCAGCCACTCTGGAAAACAGTGTGGAGGTTCCCCTACTATAATTTTTATATTTTCCTTCTTTCTACTGGTTTTGGATTTTGTTTGTTGTTCTTTTTCTAACTCCTTTAGGTGTATACGGTTAGGGGTTTTTGTTTTGTTTTTAAGATTTTTCTTGCTTCTTGAGGTAGGTCTGGATTGCTTTAAAAATTTCCTCGTAGGACAGCTTTTGCTGCATTCCAAAGATTTTGGACCATCGTGTTTTCATCTTCATTTGTCTCCCTGTATTTTTTAAATTTCCTCTTTGATTTATTGGTTGACCCATCATTGTTTCGTAGCGTGTTATTTAACCTCCATGTATTGGTGGTCTTTCCAAGATTTTTTCCTGTGGTTGATTTCTAGTTTCATAGCATTATGGTCAGAAAAGACACATGGTAAGGCTTCAGTCTTTTTAAATTTGTTCAGACTTGTATTGTGGCCTAATATGTGATCTATTCTGGAGAATGTTCCATGTGTACTCGAAAAGAATATGTATTCTGCAGTTTTTGGATGGAATGTTTTGAATATTTTGTTAGCTCTATCTGGTCCAATGTATCATTCAAAGCCACTATTCCCTTGTTGGTTTTCTGGTTGCATGATCTAGCCGTTGATGTAAATGGGGTGCTTTAGTCCCGTACTATTATTCTATTACTATTGATTACTGCCTTTATTCTTCTTAATAGCTGTTTTGTGTATTTGGGTGTTCTCGTGGGTGCATCAATATTTACAATTGTTGTATTTTCTTGTTGGATTGTTCTCTTCATGATTATGTCCTTCCTTGTATGTTGTTACAGTCTTTGTTCTAAAGTTTATTTTGTCTGATATAAGTATTATTACCCCGGTTTTCTTTTCCCTTTCATTTGCATGATAAATGCTTTTCCATCCCTTCACTTTCAATCTGTATTTGTCTTTAGGTCTGAAATGAGTGTCTTGTAGGAAGCACATAGATGGATCTTGCTTTTTATCCCTTCTATCACCCTGTGTCTTTAATTGGAGCATTTAGTTCATTTAAAATCAAAGCAATTATTGATAGGTCTGTACTTATTGCCGTTTTGTTACTTGTTTTGTGGTTGTTTTTGTAGTTCTTTCCTCTCTTGCTCTCTTCTCATGGTTTGCTGGCTTTCTTTAGTGATACGCTTGTATTCCTTTCCCTTTTTTTTTTTGCGTATCTATTACTGGTTTATGATTAGTGGTTACTATTATTAGGTTTGTATTTAACATTTTATGCATATAGCAGTCTATGTTAGGTTGCTGGTTGCTTATGTTTGTACCCATTCTTTACTCCTCTCCCCCTACATTTTAGGCATTTGGTGTCATATTTTATATCCCTTTATCTTGTGAATGTCTTAGCTTTTATATATATATATATATATATATATATATATATATATATATATATATACACACACACACACACACACACACACACACACTTAACTGCTTTTGTGCTTCCTACTTTTCTTACTTCTACTTATAATATTCCCTTTCCACTCAAAGAGTCCTCTTTAATATTTCTTGTAGGGCTGGTTTAGTGGTCATGAATTTCTTTAACTTTTGTTTGTCTGGGAAACTGTTTATCTCTCCTATTCTGAATCATAGCCTCACTGGATAGAGTATTCTTGGCTGCAGGTTTTGTTTTGTTTTGTTTTGTTTTGTTTTGTTTTGTTTTGTTTTTCTTTCAGGACTTTTCATATATCATGCCATTCTCTTCTGGCCTGTGAAGTTTCTGCTGAAACATCAGTTGATAGCCTTATGGGGTTTCCCTTGTATGTAACTGTTTTCTTTTGCTGCTTCTAAAATTCTCTATTTATCACTACTTTTTGCCATTGTAGTTACTATATGTCTTGGTGTGGACGTCCTTGAGTTGATTTTGTTGGGGGCTCTCTGTTCCTGCTGGATCTTGGATGTCTGTTTCCTTTCCCAAGTAAGTTTTCAGCTATTATTTCTTCAAATACATTCTGCCTCCTTTTCTCTCTGTTCTCCTTCTGGGATCCCTATAATGCCAGTGTTGTTACACTTCATGTTGTCGCTGAGTTCCCAAAGTCTATTGACATTTTTTTTTATTATTATTATTATTATTATTATTATTATTATTATTATTATTATTTTGTTTCTGGTTCAACTTTATTGCTTTTCATTACTCCCTCCTCTAGGCTGCTGATCCATTCTTCTGCTTCCTCTGGTCTACTATTTATTTCATCTAGTGTATTTTGAATATCAGTTATTGAGTTCTTCATCTGTGATTGGTTCTTTGTTTTCTATCTGTTTTTAAGCATCTCATTGAGGTCCTCCACTCTCTTCTCAAGTTGAGTGAGTATCTTTATGACCACTACTTTATTGTATTTATTTATTTTTTAAAAGACATATTTATTTTTTCTAGAGAGAGTGTGTAAGAGAGCGGTGGGAGGGCTGGAGGGAGAAAGAGGGAATCTTTGAGCAGACTCCCTGCAGAGCAGGGAGCCCAGTGTGGGGCTCGAGGACCCTGGGATCATGGCCTGAGCCAAAATCGAGTTGGCTGCTTAACCGAGTCACCCAGGTGTCTGTTCTTGTGACCATTACTTTAAATTCTCTAACAGGCATATTACTTATCTCAGTTTTGTTTAACTCTCTTACGGTGATTTTGTCCTATTCCTTCATTTGGGACCTACCCCTGTGTCCTCATATTGACTAACTCTCTGTGTCTCTTCCTACGTGTTAGGAAAGTCAGGTACATCTCTTGCTCTTGAAAACAGTGGCCTTGAAGAAGAGGTCCTGTGGTGCCCTGCAGTGCAGTGTGCCCTGTTCACCATAATCGGGCACTTTAGGGGTGTCGCCTATGTGTGTTGCCTACACCCTACTCTTGTGGCTGAGCTGCCTTTACCTTTAGTCCACTTGTCTTCAGTCACTCTCTCTGCCTATTGAGGGCAGAATTTGTTCCCTGTGATAGTTTAGCTAGTCTGGTGCCACTTGGGCTTGAGTGGGGTCAGACCAGGCATTTATTTGCCAGAGATGCAGTAGCACTGAACTACAGGTGCTTTCCCTGTGTTGTCCCCCAGGAAGCTCTCACTGGTGAGCAGGGCCTGTATTCAGACCAGATGTCTCCCCACCACCCCATTGCTGGGACCACAGTGGAAATGGTGTGTGTGGTTCTCTTCCCCTCTCCCTGGTGTAGGAGTCCCATTGGAGTGGTGCTGGCTCCTGCTGGGGCTGCTTGCACACTGTCAGGCTTGTGGCACCACTTTGGATGGGCTCCAGTCCAGGCTGAATTGAAGGGGGAAGGTCTGCAGGAGAACACAGGGTGGGGCATGTGGTGTTAGCAAGGTTTGAGCAAGTCTGTTTTGGGAGAGACCTGGAGTGGAGGTCTGGCTTGAAGGGGCATGGGACCTGAGAATGAGGGGGCAGGGCATACTTTTAACAACTTATTTTATACAGTGTTGGCACTGTCATTCCAGCCTCATTCCAGATGCCCTGTTTAGGCTAGGGGGCAGGGTTGGAAATGGTGCCTACTAGAACCTTTGTTTTTGCAGGAGTCTCCCAATGATCTCTGCCTCTCCAGCACAAACTCTGAGATTAGTAAAGAAATCTCTCTACCATATACCCTAGGTGTTTTTCAAACTGCTACCCCTATGCTGTAGCTCTGTGGGGCTGTTTGTTATGCTGTATCTTTAAGGGCAGGAACTCAGTTTCCTCTTGCCCTTCTGGCTCTGCTGGAGCTGAGCCCACTGATTTTTAAAATTCCAGGTGTTAAGCCCTGCTGATTTTAAGAACTTGCCAAATTATGCCCCTCTGGTTTTTAAAGTCAAATATTATGGGGATTTGTCTTCCCCGTGTGAGTTCTCTATGCCTGGGGTTTCTGGTATGAGGGTCTGCTCCTCTCCCCTCTCCATGCCTGTGGCATCCTTGTCTCCTGCAGGCAGTCCCAAGGGTCCCCTTAGCTCCCAACTCTGTCTCTGTCTTTCCTATTCCCTTCGATGTGGCCTCTTCTCTACATTTAGCATGGAGAGTCTATTCTGGAAGCTGTTGCATTGTTTTCTGGGTGATTTACACTGATGTGGGTGTTTTGTAGTTGCATCTGTGGGATGAGGTGAGCTTAGCATCCTCCTATTCTTCCCTCTACCCCAGAAATCTCTTGACATACCTTTTACCTAAACCTGGTGCTGAGGATGAAATATTGTATTTCTGTGGGATGCTGTTGTTGCATGAATATGATCTTACTTCTAATCCCTGGAAAGAAAATCCTTCTTTTCTAGTCCATTCCTTCCAACTGGCTGAATCCTCTTCATACGTAGGATCTCAGTGGCCTCTGTAACAAGTCCTAAAATTATAGGGACAAGTGCAGCTGCTCTTACCTATCCAGATGGGAACATGAAGGCACCGTGTGGTTATCAAAGTAGCACTTTTAATGCAAAGTTTCCTAATAGTGGTCCTAACCATCTTTACTAAATACCTGCTATTGTCCAGACGTTGGGCTGGCGGATTTAGTTTCCCCTTATCCACATACACAGATATTTAGGCAGAAGGTGAAGCTCCTTACGAGAGCATCAGCCTTCACTTTGAACTCAGCAGGCACTGCCAGTTTTGTAGTTCTGCCATCACACCCTGCCTTGTTTTCCTCCCTACCTATAACTACTTCCCCAGTTCCTGTCCTGGACAGGTCGGGACTGCTCTGGGCATTCTGCCAGCTAATGGCGGGTTATTAGCTCACTTCCTCCAGAGTCTCAGAAGGGAAGACTTACCTGTGTGGCCTTATCTGAACCATAGATTTTCTTTCTTGTATTGAGCTGCAGCCCTGAATTTTATAAAGATGTCTATACCTGTGATCCCATTCTTGACATCCCAACATATCACTTCCTTCTAATCACGCTCACCCTCACAATACCTTCTAAGAAGGTATTTTATAATGAGAAACTTGACAGTGGAGAGAAAGTAGCTTCCTTGCTCAAGGTCATATAACGTGTTTGAGCATGAGTTCAGATTCACATTCTGTTTCCAGGTCTTTGCCATGTCTACCCTGTTACACTTTAGTCATTCTTAATTTCAGCTGCTCTTACTTATATGAAGGACTAGCAAGTGTTTGCAATTTCACTCACATGTTATGCTCTTAGAACAAGTGAGTAACATGTTTCTTGAACCTCACTATTTTTAGAAAGTGCTTTATTTAAGCTTGCCCTGGGCGTAATGAATCCTTGCTCTGCTTCCTAAGGTTTTTTATGTACCGTTAGCCAGTATACTGACTGTACATTTAAAAAGTTGGCCAAAGACCGCATCTGGGGCATGGGGTTGCACTGCAGTGCAGCAGGGGAATGCAGATTTCTCTCAGGGATGTCTGCTATTCTGAGAGAGGAAATTCCTGCCCTGAATCCTAACCTACCAGACCACCTCTGGTCTTGCAGTATGAGAAGATGACAACAGTTAACTCCTTTATCCCTGAAGTGTTTGTTCCAAAGAGTAATTTCAGTTGTGTATTTGATACTGGGAAAGCATTTTCCCATAGGATTAAGGCTGTACGTGGTGGCTAGGAAGACCCAGAGGAGAAGAAAGACCAGGCAGGACAAATCCAGCTCTAGGAGAAGGCTTAAATTATTTATATCACCACTTTATTTGTAAATAGCCCTTTGTTTGGATAGCAGGGAATCTAAATCCATGCAGACCATTATTTATATAGCACACTATGCGAGATCTTTGCAGCCTAAGATCTTCATCTCCCCACTTCCCCCAGCCCCTTTACAATACTAAAACCAGGCAGCTGAAGACTCAGTTCATGTCTCACATTTCCTATGAAGAACGTCAGTCTTTTATATCATTTATTCTTTACAAACACACTATTGATTGTGCTGGAAAAATACAAGTATCTCCGAAGACACACAGGTAACACCCTAACGTTTGTTTACTCATCTTCGTGAAATGGATTGACATTGTTCCCATAAGAATTATTTCCAGGTGAGGGGTAGAAAGCAGGTCTGTTAAGGGTGAAGGCAGAGGAGGTAGACGTGTGCTGAAAGAGGAGGGGGAAGCCATCGAAGCGACCTTTTGGGTGCACCTGTTTTTCCCCAGACTGACCCTGTTGACCGAGGAGTGCCAGGAGCGTTCACGATGGACGCTGGTGAGATCCTTACAGACAACTGGTGCCTCCTTCCAAGCTGAGATGAAAGAATACCACTGTCCATTTTCCTTACAGTATCTCTACATCTAGGCCTCTCCGGATTAACTTGATGGTCTGTTTTATTTCCCCTTTGCATCTATTAAAAACAAACAGAGGATTAATCAAAAGTGCTACTGCTTCAAAAAGCAACAAAATGTGTTTCTTGTTTGGCTTTGCCCATACACTTAAGCTTCTGAAGGAAGAATTGTCATGCTTAATAGATTTCATGAGCCCACCGAGCCTGGCTGCTTTCTTTGGTGTTGCTTGTAAATTTATTTCCATTTCAGTATCTTTACAGACATCTTTAAGCAAACAGTCAGGCTGTGGTAGGGCCAGGGTCTCAGTAACACATTTGCTGAAACATTGAAGGCAAGGGCCAGGTATATTCTAGGGTGCCATCACCGTTAAATATCTCTATTCTCTTGCATTTTCAAAGTTATACAGCATCATTTGGGATTTGTCTCAGGACATACATGCTTCGAGATGTTTTTTAGATTTGGTAACATTCAGAGCGTCTCAGTTTTGGAAATTTGTTCTCACTTCTCTCACATGCTTTCCAAAAGGTAGGTGAAGATAAGGAGAGTTTTTATTTAAAAAAAAAAAAAATTGAGGTTTAAGCTCCTCTTTGCCAGCACTGTTTTAAGCCTGGTGTCTAGAAAGAGGTTGAAACTTATTTCCATTATTCAGGTTGGAGTTACTCTTGGTTTTCACAAATCCTAGTGCTTCGGATAATTTAAAAGTTGTCACTTTGTCTAAGAAATAACTCCACTAAAACAGGAAATTTCTTTTATATTCCACCGTGTTATATTCTAAAATACAATGATCGTTTGTACTGAGGATGATTTTGAAAAAGTGAATAAGTAATACACGGTTTCCCTGGTGCTCTTATGAACAGCCTAGAAAGATGCACAGCAAGACTTCAAGAAATCAAACTGGGAATTCCGCATGAAGATAGGATTTGAAGAAATCTTATTTTAACTCCCACTTTCCTCTGTTTGTGCCCTGTAGGAGGACCCTGTAATGGGGACATGAAGGAGACGAAAAGGGGAGAGAAGACATTGTGTCATATGTTACCAACACATGATATTTTAATGCTTTCTTATTTAGGTATAATTTTTATACAATGAAATTTAAAGTTAAAATATTCAGTTCAGTAAGTTTTGACAGATGTACACGCTTGTGGATACCCCCTCCATTAAGATACCAATTTCATCACTCTGGAAAATTTCTCCTGCCCCTCACATTTCTTGTAACCCAGTTATAGGGGAAACCATTTATTCCCATCATTATCATTTCCTGTTGCCTCTTCTTGATTTCATGTAAATAAAATCATACAGTAGGTACTGTTTTGTGCCTGGATTCTATAGCTCAGCATTATACTTTTGAGACTAATTGAAATTGTTGCATGTATGCATAGTTCGTTTTTGTGTTTTGTAGTATGAATGTGTCATACAATGGATATTGCAGTGTTTCCAGTTTTAGAATATTATGAATGAAGGTGGTATGAACATTCATATACAACTTTTTTGTGTCAACCTGTGTTTTAATTTCTCTGGGGAAAGTACTTAGGAATGGGATTGCTGGATCATAAGCCAGGAGTGTATTTAATTTTGTAAAAAGTAGCCAGCTTTCCAAACTGGTTGTACCATTTGGTGATATCCTTACCTCAATAAATGGGAGTTCCAGCTGTTCTATATCCTAAGATATGAGTTGATATAGTTTTTTTAATAGAGGTTGTGTAGTGGTAACTCATTGTGGTTTTACTTGGCATGTCTGATGACTAATGATATCGAGCATCTTTTTCCATGCTTATGGGCCATTTGTGTATTTTTTATGAAGTGTCCACATTTTTCACCCATTTTTCTATTAGCTTATCTTAGTATTCATAAAAGTTCTTTTCATGTTAGGGATATGAGTCCAAGAGATGTGTCATGAATATTTTCTCCCAGTATGTAGCTTGCCTTTTCAATTTCTTAAAGGTTGTCTTTTGAAGAACAGAAGTTTTAAATATTGATGAATGCCATTTTATCAATATTTTCTCTTATGGGCAGTGCTTTTTGAATTCTAAGAAGCTACTGCCTGTCTCAAGTTAATGAGCATAATCTCCTGTGTTTTCTTCTATGTTCTTTAGAGCTTTAACATATACAGTTAGGTTTGCAATCCATCTTGAGTTAATTTTATGTATATCATGAGGAATGGGTCAAGATTAATTTTTTTCTATGCAGATATCCACTTACCAGTTGAAAAGATATTTCTTTTCTCATTAAATTGCATTTATGCCTCTGTCAAACGTCAGTTTTCTATATACGTGTATCTCCTTCTGGACTCTCTATTTTGTGGTCTGCTTGTCTATCTCTATGCCACTGCTACACTGTCTTAATTAAATCATACAATCAGCTAGTATAGGTTCTTCAACCTTTTCTTTTTCAAGATGTTTCATCAATCTCGGGTCCTCCCCCCACGCCTGTATAAATTTAACGCCAGTTTATCAATTTGTCAAAAAGTGTGCTAAAATTTTGATTGAAATTTCTTTGAGTATATGGATGAATTCAGGCAGAATTAATATCTTCACCATATTGAGTCTTCTAACCCCTGAGTATATTATAACTCTCAATTTATTTAGGTCTTCATTAATTTCTCTCACCAGTATTTTATAGTTTTCAGTGAAAGGTCTCATGAATCTTATGAAAGTATTGCTAGGTCCTTCATGTTCTTTGATATTATTGTAAATTATATTGAATTTTTAATTTAGCTTTTTATTTGTTAGTATATAAAAATAAAGTAGATTTTTTATTGATTTTTTTTTTTTTTGTATCCCAACCTTACTGAATTGACTTAATAGATCCAGTAGGCCCAAGTATATTTCTTAGGACTTTCTGTGTGCACAGTTATGTCCTTTGGGAATAAAGACAGTTTCATTTCTTTGGCAATTGTTATGCTTTATAAATATTTTTCTGGTGTAATTGTTCTGGTGAGGACTTATACTTACAATATTGGATAGACATGTTGAGATCACATATTGTAAGAATTATCAAAACTTTGTCACAAAGAAAAATCCTGGGCCAGATTGTGTTGCGAGTTAATTCTCTGTCCATTTAAGGATCAAAAAAAAAAAAAAAGTGATACCAATCTTACTCAGTTTATTTAAGGAATTGACAGAGAAGGTAACGCTTTTCAATGTGTGTTGTTAGGCTAGCATTACCTGATACCCAAACCTGAAAAGGACAGTGTAAGAAAATAAAAGTATAGATCAGTAACCTTATGAACATAGACACAAAAATCTTTAATAAAACATTAGAAAATTGAACCTAGCAATCCGTGTAAAGAATAATACATGTTTACCAAGAAATGCAAGCTTGGTTTACTATTTGAAAATCAGTCACTGCAATTTATCATATTTAACAGAAGAGAGGAGAAAAATCATATGATCATCTGAAGGGATGCTGAAAAACATTTGGAAAAAAATATAACAAAAGTTCATCTCAGAAAACTTGGAATAACAGGAAGTTCCTCATTTGACAAAGGGAATCTACAAAAAGCCAATGGCTCACATATTACTTGGTAAAATATGAAAAATAGAAGATTGGGTATATAACTCTTATACTTTTATCAAAAATGTACATGACATTTTGCAAACATCTTGAAAGCCATTATTTTATTATCATCACTCCATTTTAGTTAGAAAAAAACACTTTCCTAAAATCTGACATTTTGGCAATGCAGTTTAAGATTCTGTAACAGTTTACCTTACGTCTTGCATTCACAAATTGGGTCCAAAATAATTAGGAGCGCACTCTGGTGCAGAGTACCCCTGTGTAGCCATCCGCATCCCCTGTTTAGAAACTTTATTTCAGTAGCAATAATAAGATGAACCCAAGGAAGACATAGGAGGATTTAGATGACGATGCTAGCGGTAAAAATGGAGGAAAGGGATACAGAAGCATTTCAAAATAGGTAATTCTGGATTGCTGCATGTATGTAGAAGATAAAAGTAGAGGTGGGATAAAGGACAGGAACTTTTGTACATGTCCTTTCCTCTGCTTGGATTTAGTCTAGCCTTTTTATCTAGTTAATTCCTCCTCATTTTTTAAAATTCAAATTTTTTATCTTGTGATAATTATAGATTCACATGCAGTTGTAAGAAATGATACAGATGCCGTGTACCCTTTGCACAGTTTCCCCCAGTGGTAACATCTTGCAAAACTATGATATAATATCACAAGAGGGTACTGACATTTATACAGTCAAGATACAAAATATTTCCATCACCACAAGGATCCCTCATTTGGGCTTTTATAGCCATAATAACTTTTCTCCTGCCCTCATCTCCCACTTAGCCTCTTAGCAACTACTAATCTGTTCTCCATTTCTATAATTCTGTCATTTCAAGATTGTTACGTGAATGGAATCATATAGCATACAACCTTTCGGGGTTGGCTTTTCACTTAGCATAATTCTCTGCTGATTCATCTAGATTGTTGCTTCTATCAGTGGTTTGTTTATTTACTTTGTAATTGCCAACTAGTAGTCCATGGCGTGGCTATACCACAGTTTGTTTACCTGTTGACCTATTGAAGGGTGTCTGGGTTTTCAATTTAAGGTTGCCACGAATAAAGCTTCTATAAACATGATAGGTTTTAGTGTGAACATACATATTTATTTCTTGAGGACAAATGCTCAGGAGTATAATCACTGGGTCATATGATAGTCGTATGGTTAGTTTCTTAAGAAACTGTCAGAATATTCTCTGGAGTGGCTGTACCATTTTATATTCTCATCAGTAATACATGATTGATTCAGTTTCTCTGCATCTTCACTACCACTTGGTGTTGTCACTATTTTTTATTTTAGCCCTTCAGGTAGGTATGTAGTGATAGATCTCATTGTTGTTTTAATGTGCATTTTCTTAATGGCTAATGATGTTGAACATATTTTCATGTACTTATTTGCCATCTGTATAGCCTCTTCAGTGAAATGCCTGTCCATATCTTTTGCCTATTTTCTAATTGTTCGTTTTCTTTTTTCTTTCTCTCTTTTATCTTTTATTGTTAAGGTTTGAAGGTACCTATTCTGAATACTAGCTCTTTGTCAAATGTATGAAAATATTTTCTTCTTTAATTTGTCTTTTTTTTTTTTTTAAAGCTCAATTTGTTCATTGTGTTGTAGGCTCTCTGGTGGTCTGGGCTGGGCTCTGAGTTCTCAGCAATTCCTCTGGTTGAGAGCACTCCAGTGCCAAACTCTGCTCCTCTTTACATGCTCTACAGGAGAAGCTCATAATGTTCCACTATGTAGATTTCTCAGCAAGGAGAAAGTCCAGAGCACCAGGCGTTGGACTCTCGACTGCTCTCTGTCCGCTCCTGCCTGTACCACACTCCTCTGTAGTTTGTCTAGTTTGTCTTTTTATCCTTCTAACAGGATCTTTTTTGAGCAAAGGTTTTCAATTTTGGTCAAGCCCAATTTTCAGTTTTTCTTGTTTTAGATCATGCTTTTAGTTTCTTTTTCTTTTTTAAAAAAGATTTATTCTTAGAGAGTGTGAGCATGAGCAGAGGGAGGGGCAGAGAGAGAATCTAAAGCCAACTCTGTGCTGAGCTCCATCTCATGACTCTGAGATCATGAGCAGAAACCAAGAGTCGGCCACTTAATCAGCTGAGCCACCCAGGAGCCCCAGTTTCAAGTCTTTTAGTTTCAAGTCTAATAGCTCTACTTAGTTTTCATCCCCAAAAATTTTCTGCATTTTTAAAAAGTTTTATAGCTTTGTTTTACATCTTACTTAGTAAACAATCAATTTTGTGTTAATTTTTGTATAAACTGTGAGACTTAGGTCAAGTTTCTTATCCTTTGTCTATAGATGTCCAATTGCTCCAGCACTTTTTGTTGGAAAGGCTATCTTTTCTTCATTAGTCCTTTTACATTTTTGTCAAAGATCAGTCGAATATATTTGTGTGCATCTATTTTTGGGTTGTCTGTTCTGTTCCATTGATCTGTTTTTCTATTCCTCTACCAATAGCACAGTTTTGATTATGTAATACATGTCTTAAAATTGGGTGCAATAATTCCTTCCACTTTATACTTACTTTAAAAAAGAACTTAGCTATTGTAATTCCTTTTCCTTTCCATATTGATTTCGGAATAATCAGGTTTTTTTCTACAAAATATTTTGCTGGGATTTTTATGGAAATTTCATTAAATCTGTATGTCAATTTGGAAAGAATTGACATCTTTCCTATGTTGAGTCTTCTGATCTGTGAACATAAAGAAAGTCTTTCCATCTATTTAGGTCTTTGGCTTTTTTTTCATTAGGCTTTTATTCTTTTTCTTTTGTTCTTTTTTTGCTTTCTTGCCTTATTACACTGGCTAGAATTTTCAGCACTATATTGAATAAGAGTGATAGTGGAGATGTTTGTCTTCTTACTTACTTTGGGGGAAAGCATTCAGTCTTGCATCATTAAGTATAATGTTAGATGTAGGTTTTTTATAGATGCTCTTTATCAAACTGAGAAAGTTCCCCTAATTCCTATATTTTCTGAGCATTTTTATCAAGAGTGAATGTTGAAGTTTGTCAAATACTTCTGTATCTTATGTAGTTTTTTGAACTTGAAAACTCTTGCAACTTCATCATGGTGTGTTTTCACCTCTCTCTGTGTTCCTCTTTGTACTTTGCCAAAGGGTTCCTCCTTAAATTTTGTGACAATGTTGAGAATAGAAAAGGTTTTTCTTTTCTCTATCATGGAAGAGAAGTAAGAGCTCAGGCTTGCTATAAGGTCAGGATTTTATTCCTGATTCTATTTACTTCTTGATGAATGTGATCATATTCTCTTTGAATCTCAGTTTCTTAATTTGCAAATTGGGGAAAAATAGGTACATTACATGTTTACAGTGATGATTAGATGAATTGATAGAAGGGGTCTTTGTTAATATTATTGATTGTTAGATATGAACTAAGTAATTAATGTTAGACTATTCATCTTCCCCGGTACTTGATAGTCTTTATCTTTTGTTGCTTTGCCGCAGTAAGTGATTTGACAGAGAGGAAAAAGGACGTTTCTGTACAGAACGTACCAACAATGGAACATACTAAACTCGCATTCCCCATGCAGGAATAGGCAAGAGGCAAGTGTACATCTAGCTGCATCAAGAAAAAGAAAACAGATTATGGTACCAGTAATACTAAGGAAACTTTTATGGAGATTCTGAGACATGTAGTGGATGGCAAAGGATAAATTAATATTTAGGTGGGAGGAGAAGGGGTAGATGAAAATTCCACCTAACCATGTTTCAGTTGTATCCCAAGATATCAGAGATCAGTTTCTTCACTATTACTAGACTATATCCAGAAAAATTGGAATGATAACTGCTTTGGAAGGAGAAGAGTGTATGTATTTGAAGGGTGGGCTTATAAGAGACTGAGGAGTCAAAGTTTTCTAGAAAGGGCTGAGCCCTATTCAGGACCCTCTTCAGGGGAAGGGCAGCCAGCTTCTGTGCTGCAGCCCCTAAGAAATCTGAGTGAAATAAATTCATGAAAAACAGATAAATGCTTTGGTAGAGTAAGTCAAAGAACAATGGCAGCACATCTCAGATTTTCTAAGATATTATTTCTCATTGAAACAGTCCAACTCAGTGTTGGATCATGTCTTAATTTTTTATTTTATTTTATTATTATTTTATTTTTTTTATTTTTTTATTTTTTTTATTTTTATTTTTAAAGATTTTATTTATTTATTTGACAGAGAGAGAGACAGCCAGCGAGAGAGGGAACACAAGCAGGGGGAGTGGGAGAGGAAGAAGCAGGCTCATAGCGGAAGAGCCTGATGTGGGGCTCGATCCCTTAACGCTGGGATCACGCCCTGAGCCGAAGGCAGACGCTTAACCGCTGTGCCACCCAGGCGCCCCTATTATTATTATTATTTTTTAAAGATTTTATTTATTTATTTGACAGAGACAGAGACAGCCAGCGAGAGAGGAACACAAGCAGGGGGAGTGGGAGAGGAAGAAGCAGGCTCATAGCGGAAGAGCCTGATGTGGGGCTCGATCCCATAACGCTGGGATCATGCCCTGAGCCGAAGGCAGGCACTTAACCGCTGTGCCACCCAGGTGCCCCCATGTCTTAATTTTTTAATTCAGAAAACATGAACACTATACTTCTCTGCTTAATGATTTTTCTACCTTGAGCAATACTGTAGACTTTATCTAGTTGAGTTTTTGTTGTTGTTATTAAATAATTTAAATACTTATTTGAAGGGAGGCTAACGTGTCACTTGTTATCATCTTACACCTTGGAGTAGGACATGGTATGTCATATGTGTTTACCTACCTTTGCTTTAAACAGACATCTGACATCCAGTGATGCATTTCTGTCCTCCCAGGAACTTTTATTTCTTGTCTTCATGGATCAAGAAGGACTGTTACATAAATGTTTTCAAACACTTACTAGATTTGTGTTTTAAATGGGGGATGCAATAGGTCATTTGTGTGTGTGTGTGTGTGTGTGTGTGTGTGTGTGTGTGTGTGTGTGACTTACTCTAAGATGGACTTTGTCTTAAGAAGAAGAAAAGAAAGAGAAATTCTCCATGGCTGGGAACCTTCATAGCAGGCCTTGTGCCCTTGCATAGAAACAGAACAGTTATGCCCAGAAACAGAACAGTTGATCCAAGGTAGGTTGATTCCATTTACTAGAACAAACTGCAAATACTTTACTTGTTGACTATTTTGTTAAAATTTGTGGCAGAACATTTAGTTATCGAGTGCCCATTCTGAGTAAACTATAATCCTATATTCCTATACCATGGATATTTCAGGTTTCCCTTGCTTTCTTTTTGCATATACCAGAATTCTATCTATGCTCACTAATTTTCTTGGTTTATCAAGAAAACTTTTCTTCTGTTTAACAGAAAACGTTGAACATTCCACGCTTTGGATATATCTCCAATCCTCATGTTTGTGCATTTTTATCATGTTCAGTATAGAAAAGAATACCTACAGTTCAAGAAAGCTTTAATTCTTGTAAGTAAATAGTATAAGCTTAAATACAAATTATTGTATGTAGAGATTTTCTGTATTTGATGTGGACCAAAGTCCCCAGTTCTTTTGCAACAACAATAATACAACAACAGAAACAAAGCAGAGATCCTCACCTATCTTCCCTATCATAGTTAAGAAATGGCAGAGCTGGAGGCTATCTTTCTGGAATACATTTTCATTAAATCAGGTAACCATTTGCATCAGAAATTCAAAACAGTGAAGGAAGAGAAAGAAGGAGTTACTTCTTTACCCCATCTAATGTCTTCACCTCAGTAAGCTGGTGGGAATTTCTATGCTTGAAATTATGTACCTTATGAAATTATTCACTTTAATAATCAGTTTAGGTAGCTGACTTCTCCTGTGCAGAAGGTAATAATTCAGCTTATTTATAGTCTTGAAAGGACCATATCTGCTGTTTAGAGTGAAGCAGACCTGCAGTTTATACACAGTTTAGAATAATTTTATTTACCAATCTCTTCAGATGAATAGAAAAATATCCACCTAATCTTGAGTTGCTATGGTGATCAGCTGAATTATTTTACTGTTTAAGCTCTCTGGAAAGTTATTGGAACATTATCTGTTAAGACTACTGGAATGTGAGCCCACTGCAGTGGTGACTTGCTGAACATTGTTCAAGTGACTAAGAAGAGTGAATAAATGACCCCCTGGTACTCAGTTCTCAGGGAGCAGTTTACATTTGTGAAATCGGATTCAACACATATTAACCATATATTCTCATGTTATGCTTTCTGATGGGATTGCTCTAGAATTAGTCTTCAAGGTACTGCATTTTGGGAAATCTAAGTGTAATTTCTCCTTCTTACATAGAGCCTTGATGTTCTTGTCTTGTCATAAATTATAGTGAACTTGTGTCCTTCAGAATTAGCTCATTCTATGTGCACAGGTTGTATCTCAGTGAAGAGATACTGGCATGAGAAGACTCAGCATTTATGGACTATATTGGAATTCACATATTTATTTGTAGACTCTGTTCAGTTTCCTCTGGACACCAGGCATCTTCACTAACTCCAAATGAAGGACTTTCGCTTGGTGTCTAACCATGGGTGTTCCACAGTTGGGCTGGGGGAAGGCAGATGCTATTGCATGAGATTTTAACAGTTCATATTATATTTCAGATATGCAACTAGAGAGAATAAGTACTTGTCACCCGGGTTTAACCGTTTTTTTTTTTTTTTGACACTTGGCCAATTTTGTTTCATCTACTTTCCCATTTATGATATTTTTTTGTTGAGATATTTTAAAGCATGCTATTTCATGTATGAATATTTATGTATATGACAGGAATTTTTAATTACTAGTCATTTTTGAGGGTTTTTTAGTGTTTTTAATAGCTGTGGCAACTCATTTCTTATGGGTACAGTGTCTCCCTATATTCTTCTTAAAGAGAACACATCTTAGGTGGCCTTCTGTAAGAGTAATCATTTCTCAGGTTTGGACTGACTATTCATAAAACTGTAACAGTTAAGAGTTAAATTGTGTATGATCCAAATTTTGCGAGAGAAAATTGAGGCACAGAGAAATGTCTTTCCCAGATAAAATAACTGGCAGAGCCAAGGAATTGCACGGAGTTCATGATCTTAGAATATTTTCCCTTGTACGATGCTGTGTCTACCTATATCACGAAGGGGTTTTCCACCTAATGCAATGCTTCCAGTTTGCAGAAGATTATCTTAAAATGCACATTGTTACCCTGCCCTGAAGTGGCCCTTTACACCTTTCCCATGTGTAGGTTAGCAGATCAGTTTAGTGAGTTGATACCTTTGATCAGGTAAACAGAACAACACTATGAAATGATAAAGAATGAGGTATAAAGAATATGAATTTCATTACAGAAAGGAATAGGATGGGTCCAGAGGGACTGACGCTGGGAATGAGAGAGGAGAAGCAAATGCAAAGCTGTGTTTAAGTGACTTGGGGTTCGGGAAAGAAAAGGTATGCAAAAGACAAGTTTGCAGGCCTCTCACTTTTCTCTGTGATAAGCATTGTTAGTTTTCAAAATAGATTTTAGTTTTTTAACTTGATCTGGCCTCAGAGGGTTCTTTTGAGAAAGCCCCGTAGTGGGATGTAATAATTCTCTAGGAGTTGAACAAGTGTTTTCCTGCAGAGTGGCTTTCTTTGCTGTTGTGATCACTGGAGGGTGTGACGGAAAAGTCAGGGGCAATTTTTCATCTTGTTTAAATCCTTCCCCTGGAGCAGGTCTGATCAAGAAGCAGGTTTTGAGGGGCACCTGGGTGGCTCAGTTGTTAAGTGTCTGCCTTTGGCTCAGGGCGTGATCCCAGAGTCCTGGGATCGAGCCCCACATCGGGCTCCTCTGCTAAGAACCTGCTTCTTCTCCCACTCCCCCTGCCTGTGTTCCCTCTCTCGTTGGCTGTCTCTCTCTCTCTGTCAAATAAATAAATAAAAAATCATAAAGAAGCAGGCTTTGAAGGCAGCAGGCTTGTTACGTATGGGTCAGCTGTAGAAGGGCACAGCATATACACATGTCAGCCAATTTGTTTATACCATTGAATTTCTGATATACACATTAATTCTTCTGAAAATGACTTTTTTTTTTCAATTTAAAAACGATTAAATGACTGTATTCATTCTGATGTGCATGGCTCCAGGTCCTAGTGGCTTCTACCATTCCTGATGCTAAATTATTTTTCCAAGGGTATACCATATTCATGTATATCAATGGTTTCCAATTCTGGCTACACATTAGAATCACCTGGGGTGTTTTTAAAGGCACAGGTGCTGAGGACTGTTATTGTTAAAAATAATGCCACCATTTAGGCAATGATCACCACTGGCAAAAACCACTAGGTGAACTGTTGATGATGGACTTTATCACAAAGGGGTCAGGCTGGAAACCCTGAACCAACTAGTAGATCTCAACAGCACCACTGGTGGACCAACCACACATTTGAGTCTCATGCTGTTACAACAGGAAGTAAACAACTCCATCTGTGAAATATGCATGCCTGAAAAATTGCACTGGAATCTAATTGAGCTTCTAGTGGTTTTCAGGAAATCCTGAGGATAGAGGAACATGTTAAATGACACCAAGAGAACTAACTAGACATGTCAGAATGTAGGTCACTATACAGGAAATATGTCCTGGTTTGTCCAGCAAATCATGACTTGGGAGCAGACCATCTAGTCTAGAAAGGAAGGGGCTATTGTAGAATAAAGAGAATTAAATGATGTAAAAACCAAAAGCCACATTAAACTTTTCTTGGATGCTAATTCAAACAGACAATTTAAAAAGATATCTTTGAAGAAAATTGGGGAAGTTTGCATAGGAAATGGCTATTACATCATATTAAGGAGCTTTTAAAAATTTTGTTAAAATTTTTAATTTCTGCTAAGGCTTGTAGTTATATTTTTAAAAAATCAGAGTGGTATACAGAAATACTTATTTATGAAATAGCATGATGTGTGGGATTTTCTTTAAAATACTCCAGCAAAAAAACAAAAGCAGGGCTATTGATGAAATGTGATTGTCAACATTTGGTAATTTTTGAAGCTGTTTCAGGAGGTTCTATCCTGTATATGTTCAGATTTCCAAAATATAACCTAAACCATAGAGAATAAACCACAGATGGATAAAATAAGAATTTCTAGGGGATGGAACTCAGGTATCAGTTTTGTGGTTTTTTTTTTTTTTTTTTTAAAGCTCCCCAGGTATTTCTATTATGCAGTCAGGTTGGAAACAAGTAGTAGCTGTTTCTTGTGTGAAAGCATCTAGCTCGAGGATAAAAAGATTTTTCTAATAAGGCTGTGAAGTTCAGAAATGTTTTCAGTTTTTGCAAAGATTGTAATGGTCAGCATGTGTTGTGAAACTGAATTGTGTACTCTTAAGGGAGTCCTTGGGAATGTGAATCTTGAGATTTTTATATACCAATATATATGTGTAAATCAGAGAGTTGTATATGTTTATATATGTTAGAGTTGGATCAGCATTTATATATATCAGTTATATTTAAATATAATTAGCATATGATTATGTCAATTAATATAGTTATATAAGTTATATTAATATATATTAACATATTAACATATAGATACATAAATTGATATTTAAGTTTATATAGTTATTTATAAATATAATTAAGCATGTATGTGTGTGTAATTAAGCATATATATGTGTGTGTGTATACACTTACAGTTGCTGTTACTATAGTATACTCTATAGTATATAGAGCATATTATATTAATATATAGTATATTATTATGCTAGCATAATATACAAGTATACAATGTGTATTATTTACACAGTATATTATGATAACAGCCATAAGTAGTGAATTCTTGCATGATCTCAATTTCAAATGTTCTACTCCATTATAGCATATGCCTCATTTTTTTGTTTAAAAAAAACTTCAAGACTCCTTTATAGAGATTTTTTTTCCTTTTTAATACAGTTACCAAGCTATTTATATGATCCTTTCTTTTATAGAAAGAGTAGTTTTAGGTGTATGAATTATGTAGTCATTCAACATTTGTCGAGAAGATGTTTACAGAATGGCCTGTGCAAAGCATTGGAATGATTTTGATTAATGATTCTTTGATTGTATCACCATTTGTTGATGGATATATGATGTTAGGCATTTGGTCTAGTTGTTGGGATCTGGTCTTTAATTTAAAAAGAAGAAAAGCATAAACCGAAATTGGAAAGTAAATGGGAAGAAACATCTGACAAATTTAGAGAGAAACTGAAATCTGTAACTTTGAATGGAAGGAATCCTAGAAGACATCTCATCATACTTCTTTTTGTGGCTGAGAATTCATTTTATGATGATGCTGGAAAAAACTAAATCATCTAACTTTTTGAACATGAACTCCTGCATAACCGGAGTTCACAATTGTACAAGGACACCCATTCCTATCACCCAAAGCTGCCAGACGGCTCCAGCTCCAGCTGATTACTTGTTCTATGAAGGATGTGGCCACCTATTCTGAATTGCCAAAAGGCCACTTTTCCAAAGGGCATGGTGTCCAGGTCTCCACCACATCTTCTCCACTTTCTTTGGCTTGTCAGCTATCCATACTGCCCACACTGAGATAGGATTTTTTATTGGAGTCAGAAAAAAAGAGGGCAGCATCAGGCAAGATTCAAGAGTGGTAACTAGGGAAATGGGTACAGTAAATAAGCCAAAGCATATATTTAAGGATAAGAGAAAGGAGGGGCCAATGTTGAAGATGTTTCCCTCAAAGTAGGGGCGAATAGAGGCCGGCATCTCCTCATTTGTAAATTACTTAAGGCACCAATGGTGTACTAGTTTATAATTGGCTTCTCCTGTGACTGAGAAGGCTGAGGCTGAGGATCACCACAAAGAAAGTGGAGGGGCACTAACATTTTATGGATATTTGGAAAAGGAAACAAGAAAACAGACCAAGGACAATAATATTGAAAATTTATGAAGTACTTGGTATAGTTGCTACTTCTCTTTAGTGAGAAGCTGCAAGCCCTTACAAGAAAAGCTCTGTTGTGTTCATTACCAGAGCAGCAGAACTCCAGAGATGTGCCCTATTCAGACATATTCAGGACCAATGGGAGAGAGAATGCCCAAGAAACCAGGTGTTGGCATCTGTGTAAAGGAGAGGAAGGGAAACTATATTTTATAGTCTTAAGGATAAAAATAAAGTGGAACATGTGAAATCATCTTGGGAATAGAATGCAGTTCTTGAAGCTTGGTGGGCAGGTTGGGGGTTAGCTAGGTAAAGTTCCTGGCACTCCAAGATGACATTTTGTTGCTTCTTTGACATGATATCTCTCTGTGCCTTGAGTTAGAAGGGTAAACATAAAAAAGAACTCTTAATATGAAATTATTTATAGCCAAAATTCTAGTAAAAACCTAAATTCAAAATATTTATAGCAGAAATATTTTTCCAGTTTTGTTATTTATCTTGCTAAGAGTCAAATTTCTGCAACTTTATGGCTTGGTATTGGAATAGCCTGTGGAAAGGGAGTTAATGAAGTTGTATGTTTATTAAAACATTTAAAAAATTTTTTCGACATAATTTAGACTCAGGAGTTGTAAAAGTGTTGTTCCCATGTATCTTTTGTCCAGCTTCCCTCAATGAGAACATCTTATATAGCCATAGTAAAATTATCAAAACCATGAAATTAATGTTAGTAATAGAATTTTTTAAATTCATAGTATTTCAACTATAGAGCTTATTTATATTTCACTAGTTTTTTTTTTAAGATTTTATTTATTAATTTGACAGAGAGAGACAGCCAGCGAGAGAGGGAACACAAGCAAGGGGAGTGGGAGAGGAAGAAGCAGGCTCCTACCGGAAGAGCCTGATGTGGGGCTCGATCCCAGAACGCTGGTATCACGCCCTGAGCCGAAGGCAGACGCTTAACGACTGTGCCACCCAGGCGCCCCAAATTTCACTAGTTTTTACATGTACTCTTTTTTGGGGGGGTGTATTAGTTCTATGTAATTCTATCATATGTATAGATTCGTGTGACCACCATCACACTCAGCATACAGAACTCTCCAGTTATGCCAAAGAAGCTTTCTCCTGTTACTCCTCTATGATCACATTCTCTCCCCAACCCTAATGCCTGGCAACCAGCAGTCTCCTTCACTAAAAATTAGTCATTTTAAGAGTGTTATGTAAATAGGATGATTTCTTTGCAACCTTTTGAGATTAGCTTTCTTTTGCTCAGCATAACACCCTGAGATCTGTCCAAGTTGTGTGTTTTGGTTGTTGAGTGATATTTTATAGAATGCATGTAAGGGCTTGTTTATCCATTCAGCCCTTGAAGGATATCTGTTTTTTTCTCCCAATTTTGACTCTTACTGAGATTACACTTTCTACCATTTCTTTCCTAGTTATATGAATTCTGACAGTATGTATTATGTCTCTTAGGTCTTAACTCCACACGGGATGAGTTAGAAGAAGGATAAAGAATGGGTTAACAGTTTGCAAAGATCACTAGAATGATTAGTTTTTAGCTGAATAAAATATGTACATCAATTCATTTTTTTTTACGTGTCAAGAATATTCTAAGAACTACAGGAAAACAGGTATTAAGCATTATAAAAACATGAGGAGGAATGCCTGAGTTCTAAAAACCTCACCCCCCCCAAAAAAAATCAAAAACAAAAACAAACTTCATGAAGTTCTTAAAAGAATGGTCCATGACTACAGTTTCTGACTCTTTTTTTTATGTGTATTGATTTATTTAAAAAACAACATTTTTTATCCCTATTCTTATGTTCAGTTAGCCACTGTATAGTACATCATTAGCTTTTGAGGTAGTGTTCAGTGATTCATTAGTTACGTGTAACACCCAGTGCTCATCACCACACATGCCCTCCTTAATACCCATCACCCTGTTACCCCCTCCCCCACCCCTCTCCCCTCTGAAACCCTCAGTTGTTTCCTGGGGTCCATGGTCTCCCATGGTTTGTCTCCCTCTCTGATTTCTTGCCCTTCAGATTTCCCTCCCTTCTCCTAATGTGTTCCATGCTATTCTTTATGTTCCATACATGAGTGAAACCATATGATAATTGTCTTTCTCTGCTTGACTTACTTCACTGAGCTTAATCCCCTCCAGTTCCACCTATGTCGATGCAAATGGTGGGTATTTATCCTTTCCAGTGGCTGAGTAATATTCCATTGTATATATATATACCACATCTTGAAAAGCTGAGACATTTTCCCTTAAGGTCAGGAACACAACAGGGAAGCCTACTCTCACCATTATTGTTCAACATAGTACTAGAAGTCCTAGCCTCAGGAGTCAGACAACGAAAAGAAATAAAAGGCATCCAAATTGGCAAAGAAGAAGTCAAACTCTCTCTCTTCGCAGATGACATGATACTTTATGTGGAAAACCCCAAAGACTCCACCCCCAAATTACTAGAACTCACACAGCAATTCAGCAATGTGGCAGGATACAAAAATCAATGCACAGAAATCAGTTGCTTTTCTATACACTAACAGTTTAACTGTAGAAAGAGAAATTAAGGAATTGATTCCATTCACAGTAGCAACAAAAACCATCGATACCTAGGCATAAACCTAACGAAAGAGGTAAAGGATCTATATTCTAGAAACTACTGAACACTTATGAAAGAAATTGAGGAAGACACAAAAAGATGGAAAAACATTCCATGCTCTGACTCCTTCTTTTAGGTGGTGCTGGGGCCCTTTGTACCAACTGAGGGTAAATCTTAAACCATTTGCTTCTCATTTAGACTTTCTCTTATACTTGACCTTCCTCCACCAGTTTTCTTCTCTCAACAGCATACTAGGCAGAAGAATGTAATAAGCACAGTGCAAAAATAGGTGTACACATTACATTGATTCAGATGCTAGTGTGTTCCGGTGGTTACTCTCAGCTTTTCTAGGGATGTTTACACTGAATGATAGCCATCTCCAGCCTGTACAACTTACCCCAAGGCCATTATTCATGATTATAGTCCATGGTTTCCAAATCATTCATTATTTTACTTAATTTCTTGAGTACATAGAGTTGTTAGCCCATTTGTAAGTCTTGGTACACACAATTCATTCTACTTAGGTTATTTTCTCTTCAGCACTGAGAAAAACTTATTTTCCATCTTCTCCTTCCTTTTTCAAAACTGCTAAGCTTTCAAAACTGCTAAATCTTCTCCAAAGAGTTTTCTTTAAAGATTCAGTTGTTTCTCTTCATACTTCTATACATGTATATTTGTGTTTTTGTTATGTTTTTTGGTTTATTCTGCTTCTCCCACATAAGTTGTCCCTTCTGTTTCTTCATAATCAAGTCTGTACATAGTAAGGGCTTGATCTGTATTTAATTTGGCCCATCAAAGGGATACATATTTACCTTTGGGGACAGGTTTAACATGGATTTGAGGAGTTAACACAGACCTATTTTTCCTGAGTTTTCCTCAACCATCATTGCATCTTCTAATAGCATATATTCTCTTATAATAGATTTTTTTAAGGAATAAAATTTGCTTTGGGTTTTTTTGACCCTCTGGGTAATTAGGCATCAAGTTGGGAAATAGGATGATCTAATCAAGTGAGCCCTGGTGTGGAGGTAAGAAGACCTGGGATTCTGTACTGAATTTGCCTCTAATTCCCTATGTGATCATGAGAATGCATTCTGCATCCTCATCAGCAAAATCAGGCAGATACAAAAGCCTGTGTAGTTGTTTGGGTTATTGTGATAACAAAAGGAGATAATATAAAAGGTTCTAGACTGGATGTGGGGTCACATCATTATCTGTTGCAGATCCAACAAACCGCCTTTGGTTTGTAGCATTAAATTATAAGACTGTTGACACTGTTCAACCACATATTTTAAATCTCTCTAAAACTTCATCTCTTCATAGGAAAAAAGGTAGTGCCGATAGCACTTGGGTACTTCAAATAGTTTTGTCTGAGAGAAGGAACAGATTTGTTGCATGCTATGTCCATCTGTGAATGTTCTGGTTCAGGATACACTGGAGAAGCCTGTAGAAATGTGGGAATCCAAAGATTCTTCTTAAAAGTGGAGAATTTAGAAACTTGTCCGTGTAGCAAGATAATATTGCTCTGGAATTGGCTGATGGATGGGTAAAAGGAAAGTGAGCCCTTTCACCTTTTACAAAGGTTAAAATGACATTGTCAGTGTGGCTTACGTTCACTGTTGTCCTAATGCTAGATTACATGCTTGGTACACTGTCACACGGGTGATAACATTGAGTTTAAGTCATGGCTGTGACAAACTGAAGATATCCCTTCATCCTTGGTTTCAACGTTCCTCAAACTGTGTTTAGAAAGAATTCTCCCAAAAGAATTCCGTAAGGACCACCCTGATTTTGTACCAGGGAGAAAACCTTCAAAATATGCCATGAGTCCAGCTACAAACCTAGTCCAAACTGTCGTCATCTGTCATCAAAACCACTAAATTGGCTTCCTAACTTGCCCCTTTTTTGACTCTTGCTCCTTTATAGTCAGTTCTCCACACAGCAGCTAGAGGGATCTAAAAATAGAATTCTTTTGAGAATATAATTCCTAGTGCAAAACTCTGCAGTGGTTTTCTATTATAATCAAACGCAGTGCAGATGCCTTACCATAGCCTCTCAGAATTAAGTGTGATCTGGCCTGAGTTGGTTACTTTCAACTTCATCTCCTACTATTGCCCCTATTCTTTGCTTTACCCAAATCACACTGGTTTTCTTGCTTTTCTTTGGCTATGGCTCAGGACCTTTGCACTTGCTCTCACCTCTAGGGGACACTCCCCACTCCCCCATCTTTACCTGCCCAATTCTCACTTCATTTACATGTCTTTCCAAAGGCTGCATTCCTCAGAAAGGCCTCCCCTAATCACCATATGTAAAATAGCCGCCCTCACTCTTTTGTCACTCTCTGTCCACAATTACACTTCAATTTTCATGTTTTTTTCACCCAAGATCATCTTACATGTCTTGGTTTATTTCGTCTTCCTTTGTAGAATGTAAACTCTTTGAGATCAGGACATTGTCTTTTTCTTACTGTATCCCCACGTCTATAACAATATCTAGTACTAAAGAGGTTCTTGACAAGTGTTGGTTGAAAGAGAAAAGAGTTATAGTGAGGGTCAAATATGCCTGATGTCAAACCCAAACTTTGTCAGTTGCCAGTTATTGGAAGGTGAAGCATTTCTCTTCAACTTGCTAAGCTTTAGTTTGCATGTTTTAAAATGTGTCTAATGTTGCCTTTTTCATAAATTATTAGGGGAACAAAATGAGGTAATAGGTAAAGCCAGCCACAGTGTGGGAATCCACAATGTCCCCCTAGTCTGAGCGTATGAAGCTGATTGGGGGCACTCTCTGTAAAGTGGGCTAGAAGCTCAGAGTTTTTTGGGTTTTTTTGTTGTTGTTTTTTGTTTTGTTTAGTTTTTTTGTTTGTTTTATATTTTTGTGACGGGACGATGTGCTGCTCAAGGGGCTGGTCAAAGCCCTCAGAGGGTTGTAGGCCATGAGTTTGAGATCCGCTGGACTATGTCCATGCAAAATGAAAAATAGATAAATGGAGAAACAGAGGTCCTTGTGCTTCCTAATTCCCAGCTTGGGATCTTGTCTGCAGTCTGAGAAGGCTCCTTTGGGTTTCTGTGGATGTTGTGGAGGGTACCAAGTATGCCCTACTTGCATTTAGATGCTCAGGCCTCTGTGCTGGAAAGGGTGGGAAAAAAAAAAAAAAAAACAACCCCACTAACTTCCCTGCTTGAGTGAGTATGAGAACATGGCAAGAAACAGAGAAACTCTGTCTCCCACTTTTGTTCTTGTCTGGACAGTGTTTCAACGTACAGACCCCACTTCCCCTTTATTTTCTTTCATTTCAGTTGTGAGACCACTTCTAAAATTCCTGGAGTCCTGCCAAGTTAATGCAGTACTGAAGGTTTGCCTACTGGATATCTTGTCTCAGATGAAGTAATCAGAGCCAGAGCAAGACAGAAAACAGCATAGATATAATGAGCTCATTAAGATAATGTAAACACTTATATAATACTTATGAGGTGCCAGGTACTCTTCCAGGAACTTTTCATCTAATTCATTTCATCTTTACAACAACCCTGTTAGGGGAATAGCTGCTATTAGCCCCATCGTACAGGTGAGGAAACCCTGAGGCCCAGAGAGTGAAAGTCCAAGGTCACAGAGTTGGGCAATGGCAGCACAGAGCCGCAAGTGCCATGTGATGTAGGTGGGGCCATACCCGCTCCTGTGTCCCCAGCATCCTGGCTCTGTTGTTGTCTATAACAGCCGAAACTCCAGGAGAGAGAAGCATGTAGGTCTCGGTCATATGAAGAGCTATGAATGTAAGACTGGTTAAAAACGTTATCAGAGCCATACGCGCTAGAAATCATAACACCTTAAACTGGAGCACTTTTTGATTTACAAAGCATTTATTTATTCATGTTCCCAGAAACCTTCTCTTGTATTGTTCGGTGCCGCTGCTGAGCCGTTGTTTCTTCATCTGTCTGCACTAATGCCATCGTCTTCACTCTCTGCTATGCCCTCCCGTGGTCCAGGGCAATCACGCTGGCTCTGTGAAGTCAGCCAGCCTCTCCCTGGTCACCACTGTCACATCATTCATTTATACAGGCAGCACATGAAATGTTTCTGTTTGCTAATTTTTGTTCTTGCTCTCATCTGCATTTATCTGCATTACCTCAAGTGCATTGCCAATCCCCGTTGGACTAGGAGTGGATCTGTTTTTTCCTTTTATTAGTCCTTTCTCAGTTCTGTTGTAGATCTTTACATCCAGTCAGTGCTAAATAATTTTTTTTAAAGATTTTATTTATTTATTTGTTTGTTTATTTATTTATTTATTTATTTATTTATTTATTTATTTATTTATTTGACAGAGAGAGAGAGAGTCAGTGAGAGAGGGAACACAAGCAGGGAGAGTGGGAGAGGAAGAAGCAGGCTCCCAGAGGAGGAGCCTGATGTGGGGCTCGATCCTATAACGCCGGGATCATGCCCTGAGCCAAAGGCAGATGCTTAACGACTGAGCCACCCAGGCGCCCCAGTGCTAAATAATTGCTATTAAGCTAAATGATCAGCCCGAACAAAGAAATGCACCATTGCCTGGCTTGTTACTTTTGTAAGGATAGAGGTAATAATAAAATTAGTAGCTAATATTTGCAGAGTGTACTATGTGGCATGATTCAAGGGTTTTTACATATAGCAAATCATTTAATTCTGCCAACAACCCTAAGCACTGCTATTACGAACTTCATTTTACACATAGGGAAACTATTGCTTCTTGGGTAGCTAGTGTGTGGAAAGTCTAGCTTTATTACCCTAAAAACAGTGAATGTGCAGGAGTTGTGTTACTCTGCCTTGGGATTGCTGCTCTTGAGGAAGCAGTATTACAGCTTGATGGATTGGAGGTTGCTTTAGAAGACATATGTAATTGAAGTATTATTCTTATTAGATTTATCAGTATCTCTTCCACTTCATCTCTTTCCTTTAGATACTGGGAAAGGACAGGACCCGAAGAGTGTATCCTCCACTGGAAAATGAGAGCTCTTCCTTGCACATACTTTTAAGGAACATTTTTGTATGATGGAGAACTCCAGTGTTGACTTTCCTATTTACTCCGATCTTGGCAGATTTTAAGGACCTTGGATCTGATTTTCCTCCTCTCTTGAGTGGGTTTTGCTTATCCACGTTAGGGTTGTGGTCAGGGTTAAATGAGATGTTGTGTGTGCAAAGAACCAGGTAGGAAGAATGGCTGGGGTGCTTACTTGGTAAACATTGGCTGTTACTGGGTGCAGACATTACCTTAAAATCCTAAATAAGCCATAGGTTTGAGTTGAGTCAGAAGCCTTGGGTTAGTGAAGTGTTCTCTTGCTACAGGTTTCAGGCTTTGTCCTGTGCCACGCAGCCTTGAAAATGCTTGTTTAGAGATAGCCCCATAGGGTAAAAAATAATTATGGATAGGCTGGCATTTTGTGCAACGTTGTGAGTTAGACATTTATAGTTATTGAGCCAGAATTTCCACTATAACAGAAAAAGCAGTTGCTTTTAAAATTCTTGTTCAATTTAGCAATTATGGGTGCGTTAAAATGTAGGCCATTTGAATTGGATTTGGAGGATAAAGTAAGATTCTATCCTATAGTGGGGGATGACTCATAGAGGAGGTAGCTTGACACAGTAGAAACAGCAGCTGATAAGGAGCCAGGAGACCCAAGTCCTGGCCTGGATTTGCATGAATATAAACTGTAATGGCCTTTGGGAAAATCATTAAACGTCTCAGTTTTCTAGTCTGTAAAATGAGAGGGCTGTGTTTGTGAATGGATCTTTCAATATACAGAAGATTCTACCGAGCAGATCGCTGAAAATGGAATGTGTTATCTATGGTCATTAGGGAACAAAGTATTCTTGCTAGCACAGTACTCTTTTTTAGAGAGAATTACCAGTGTGAACAACCAGAACCCAAGAAAATCCATCAGCACCAGAATGATACAGACAAAAGCAGACACCTGGGAATCTCATAATATCCTAGGGTCATTGCTGTGTCCTGGGAAAGTATAGCCATGCTAGTTACAAGAGTTTTCTGCTGATGAGTCATTATAAGCAGAGGATTTGTGGGGATCCATCAATGGGATTTTTAAATGTTTATCATGTTATGGATGTCCTGTCATGTACTTTATGCACTGACACATCTTGAGAAATAATTTATTGCTTGACAAAACTTTCTGAAGTTTGCAAATATAAAAACTAATTTGGGTTAGCTAGCTTTTCTAGTTTTTCTTGGCACTTTTTGTTTCTTCATGTAATTTTGGTCACAGGTGTGAAGCGACATTTTGGGCTGATTGCTTTTCTGAAAGCTTTAAAGTTTTACAAAGTCAGATTTTGAGTGGCAGCATTTTCTACTCTCCGTATCACCAACCACCTGCGAAATTAAAGTAGGTCAAGTACGGAACAGATGGATTAGGTGATTCCTTAGAAATATTTACTGACATCAGAAGGGTGCCTCCTACGGTACAATAGACATGTTCTTGAGAGTTGTGAGAATTAAATTTTGAAAAATCGAATCCAACTTTCCTATCAACTTGTATTAGAATTTCAAAAAATGCTTTATCTTCATTTCTGATTGATTTTTGTATAGCAATGGTTCTTGCCATTTTAACTCTAAATTACATGGTCTCCCCAGCCCCCATGTTTAATGATATATATTTTAAAAAATTGGAGCAAATCAGAGAAGCTTCCCTATGCTGTAACCCTGTGGACAGACCTGGCGAGTGTGTGTGTGTGTGTGTGTGTGTATGTGTGTGTGTGTGTATGGTAGTGGTGGGCGATCTGGATGATGAAGGACCTTGGTCTGGTGCTTTTTCTGCCACCACAGAGTGTTGCATCTTTGAGCAAGATGTCTTTGCCTCCTTCAGCCACCATTTTCTCACCTGTAAATGATGACCTCCATTGGTCCTATCTGACTTCAATATTCTACAAATAATTGAGCGGGAAAAGGAAATTTTCTGTAAATAATCCCATAATTTTTCTTTTTGTAATTTAATTTTATGAAGGGGGATTATACCTATCTGTGAGTGAGTGAATAGTGGCCTCCATTTATCCTGTTTATATTTAGATTTTCTTGACTGGTAAATTCCATTTTGGCTAGATTAAATTGAGAATCCTTGGGAGGCTCTTTCAGCCTAGACAGATTTATTCACTTTTCATGCTGGATAAGGAAGAGGAAATATTTCAAGATAGAGCTGACATGGAACATTAATTTGATTGAAGCCTTTCTGTGTGAGGAGTGATTATAGCGTCTTCATTGCCATAATGGAGAGAGATTAGCATGGATTAGATTATCCCATGTACAAAGGTTGTACAAATTGATAGCTGTTATTTGTAGGCTAGGCTGGTCTTTACAGTTACTGGCATGACTTCTTAAGCAATGTAGTCATGATTCCTTTCATGTGGTTTACATGTGGCTACAAGAGAAGCACATATCCCTTGTTACCAAAACCTTGTGTCTCCCCACAGGAACTTGGCGCGGACTCAAAAACACAAGATGTGTACGCACAATATGAAAGGGATGGCACTGGTCATCTGGCATGCTGTCTGCAGTGAGAGCACACACTGGCCAAAGGCAGAGAGTTCCTGAAACAGATGTTCAGACAAGATGGCTAGGATACTGTCGAAATGTGGTCTAGAATAATTATGAACATAAGCCTAAAGAGGTAGCCAAGATATGGTTCTGAGTTATAGCCAGCCTTGGGATTATTATTTAATTCCAGTTTAGTGTGTTTCCTGCCAAGTATGTGCCAGACCCTCTGAAATGGAATCTGGTTTTTGCCAGAAGTACTTAGTAACTATATTTTAAGCCTAAATTCCCCCCAAAAGTAAAGATGAATAAATTGCTTTCTGATGGGAGTAAGTTATATTTCAAAAAGCCTCTGAAACCCCTAGGAAAGTCTCAGACGTTCCCTGACTGAGTGGAAGAGAGGGGGCAGTCTTCCCCTCCACTGAACCCATCTGGACTTGTCACACTGTTGTTCCTCGTGTTTATATGCAACTGGTGCATGGGGTCAGTGATTATTAGTCCTTACATGACCACCCTTGTTCCACCTTGTTGCTTTCACCTGCTCCCTCTTGGTTTTCTACTGCACCGGAGGTGATCTCCTCCTTGATCCTTCAGATGCACCAAATACCGTCCTGCTTCAGGGTTTTTAACCTTACTTTGCCATCTGCTGGAAAGGTCTTCTTTCCTATAGTACAAGTCTCACTGCTCACTTTCTTCAGGTTTTTGCTCAGATGCCATTTTATCCTCAGGTTTTTCTGGTCATCACCAGCATTCTCTGTCATTTTCATCTTGCTCTCTTTTACCTCATAGCACTAATGAGCATCTGACGGATTACATTTTTACTTGCATATTTACTTATCTGTATTTTCCCTCTAGAATGAGGATAGAGGCTTGGAACAATGCCTGGCACACAGTGGATGCTCAGGAAATATTATTGAAAAAAATGAAGAAATGGTTAGCATTTAATTTGTATTTGTTCATATACATTATATTGGGGGCTTCTAGAAGACAGTATTGGAATTTAACTTGTGACTCAAGTTAAATCTTGGAGACCAGAGATTCTTAAAGGACTGTTCATGCACTCAAAGCAGTGTTTCACAAGATTTAATATACATATGGGTATATATTATTAACTGGGTATCTTATTAAAAGTGCCTAAGGAGGACACGTGTTATGATGAGCACTTGGTGTTATACGAAACTAAAGAATCGTTGAACACTGCATCAAAAACCAATGATGTCCTATGTGTTGGCTAATTGAACATAATAAAAGATAAATAAATACAAAAAGTGCCTATTCTGATTCAGGAGGTATGGGTTGGAGAGTTGAGGACTGGGGTTCTGCACATGTAACAGGCTCCCACATGATGATGAGGGCGCCGGTCCAAGGATTGTGCTTTGAGTAGCAAGACTTGAAGGCATCTATAGGTGGGATTTTAGGGGTTCACAGAGCCGAGGTCATTATTTTGAATACCAAGTATCATTGTTCTGGCACAAAACTACTTTCTGGAGTTTTCTGATTAACAGAATGCCACTAAACGGATAACTTATTAGACATTTTAAAACAGAACTTTTAATTTTTAGCCATGCATAGTTGTTCTATATGCAGACATACATTATGTATACAGCAATTTCTTTTTCTGAGGAAATGTTGAAGAGTGTACATCAGATTCTCAAAGGGCTGATAACTCCAAACAAGGGTTAATAACCATTTTTTAAACAGATGATGTTGAAGGAAACTTGAGGTATCAAACCAAAGCACATCGTGACCACACTTACAATGGTGACAAAACCAGCACATATGCTTGCAAATACTTCGCAAGATTGTGTTTTTACTGTAACAGTTTTTTTTTTTTTTTTTTTGCTAAACAAACAACTTACTTTTTAAGTTAACGTTTACCAGAGATGATATTTTCCCAGGGAAGTATTAGGTGAAAACATTTGCAAAATGCTTGGAACCCTACAATCCCAAGACAAATATTTGTTTTCCCCTAGCCACTGGAAATGGACCCCAGCTGGAAACATTGGCTAAAAATGAATATTTGGAAACTCTGAGGCTCTCTATAAAATGCCATTGCAGTAGCTCACTGTCCTTCTAATCTGAGGCCAAAATACCCTCAAAGGGGCACTGGTGTAGAAAAGCTGTTTTCAGGCACAAAGCAAAAAACAGCCCATCAAGAGCTGCGTAGCTTTTCAGTCAGGCAACTTATTCCCGGGTGCGTTTTTCTCAGCCAAGGAGTGTGGGCAGTTTAGTTTCAGAAGTAATAATCCCCTGAATGAACAAGAGAAGACATTTGGAAAAACTGAGATCTTTAATATTAAAACGTTCTACTATAATAGACGTCTAGTGCAGGGCTTAGTCAAATGTGTTGAATTCTAGACTCCCTCGCATTGTTAGGATATCCTTGTCGTAATTGCCAATGAGCTACTAGACATCACAGTGGATGACATTTATTAAGGACTTAATATATTCTGGTCAGTGTGCTAAGCACCCTCCATATATCTTCTGTAGCAGAAATACTTTTAAAAACTTACTTGAAGTAGGTTCTACAATTATTTTTGTTTTTCGATAAGCTGATGTGTACATATCTGGTTTATATTGTTCTAGGTGACAAAATTACTGAGTGGTAGAGTTGGGATTCAAATTTAGATATTCTGATACCAGAGCTCATGCTATCAACTATTATGCTGTATTCATAACCATAATACCTTGATTACTGGTGACATCTATTTAGGAGACTAGATTTCAAAGTTCTTTGGTTTCTTCTACCCTCAGGAGTAAAAAAAACCAAGCAAACAGATTTTTATAAACTTCTATCAGCAAATTATTCTAAATTATTTTTCAGAAGAAACACTAAATACTCTTGGTTAAAGAAATCATGGTGAAAGTTTTACTCATGTGAGCTAGGAGCTCCAGCATTCCCATTTCATGGAGGCATGGATTTTATGTGGCTCTGTAGCATGGCAAACATAACTTGGTATGCTAAAATGGCCTAGGGTAAAGATAAATGCAACTGTTTTTGAAATTGACCACTTTTTCTTAATACTCAATTTGTGCTTCTGGGAATGAATAGAATTTCAATACTTTAATGTGAGTATTGGACAGGGCTGTTAGTTGTATATAACACAATATGCAGAGGCTAGTTTAATCAGAAAGAAGAACGTATAGACAGGTGTTAGTAAGCTTCCAAAATCTCTGGGAGGGTACCAGAGAGCCTGATTCTGGGGCTACATGGTCATACCCTAGGACCTCTCTCTGATCATATGCCTTCTCATAACCTACGATGCCAGGTATCTGCCTCCCGAAGCTGATGAACCAAATGCCTCCCCAACTGCTCCTGCCAGAAACCTGGTTCTCCCCGGTTTGGCGCCCAGGTATAAGGTAGTGTCTCAATTTTCTGGCTTCCAAACCTGGACTCTCAATGTGAGAAAATCCCCAAACGTAGGACTATGTCCAAAGATGTTGGGCAGTCAACACAAGGAAGCCCCCAATATTGTGAGATATTCAGATAAATGTGAAATATCTTTCTCTTTATTGCATTTTCCCCTCATTTCAGTTCCTTTGGCTGCTCATTTCTTATTGAGAACAGAGACTGTTCATTCGGTCCCCAAAATGACACTGTGTTAAGTTCACACAAAGGCTTATCATGGATTTTTTGGTCTGATGCAAAAGATGAAATCTGTATTAAAAAGGCAATGGAGGAAACGTGACAAATTTGTTGCTTAACATTTTTAACTAGAGAGAGATGGTAGGACATTTAAGTGAACATAGAATGGGCAAATGGGGATAAAGGATTGTGGTTCAGAAGTACACACAGGGCTCTATGTTTGGGTGTGGGACTGACAGTTGAAGCACTGGCCAGAGAATGAATGTGTTTTCTGAGGTCAACAAATAGGACAGAAGATTGAACATGGAATCATGAAGACCCCTCCCCCACAGCTATGCACAGGTCCAGGTGCACAAAAGAATGGCAAGCCTGTACAGAAATGTAGAAGGACCAGATAGAGTTGAGAAGATGGCTGTGTTCCTATAGTGTCATAGGGATTAAAGGAGGCAATATATTGGAACTGATTGCCTTTATTGACTCTTCATTAAAATATAGTTTTAATGTAAAACAGGACTTGAAAGAGAGAATAATTGAGGCGTGTCTCCTACTTACTAAATTTGTTTTTAAATCTTTATCATTTCGTTTGATTTAACATAATTGAAATCAGTAAATGTAGAAATTACTTTATGTGTGGTTAAAACAATTTTGAGTAATTTTTATTTTAACTTAAACATAAGGTCAAATCCAGTTCCTTGTAGTTAATCACATATTTGAAGAAATGACCTTAAGCATTCTGTTTTGGGAAAGAGTATTGCATGGTGTCCATGCGATGGACATGTATACCTCCATGTAGTTTTCCTCTTGGCCACAAACTGTGGGACCTGGGCAGACTACGTCACTTCTCACTCAAAACATCCTTTGCGACTAGATATGGAGCTAATGTTTCAGATTGGAAGAAATAACACTTCACAGTTTATATCTAGGAAACATGTGTTTGCAGTTTCTTACATCTCTGAATAATGTGAGAAATCAGAAGGCTTAATTCATTCAGAAAATATTAACTTAAAAAAGCCTACTGTATGCCAAAGAATGATGTTTAGTGGTTTTGCACTAGGGTGGAACTAGGGAGACAAAGTAACACTTGCCTTTTCCTGAAAAGAATTTTTATTTTTACTTAGGAGACATAGCAAGGAAAAGTGAATGCTCTATACTATCTATGTTTGGGGTAAGCCCTGGCATGACAAAGGGAGGTTTGGTATCATGGAAGTTTCTGTTTCAGTAGGAAGAAAAAAAAACCCCATAAAACCTAAATTATGTGAATGTTATCATACCAGAAAGAAGTCCATTGAGCTTTCTAAGATGGGTTTGGTCACCCTTATTAATGCCAAGTAAGTTGCCCAGGCCATAGATTTTCTGGTGTGGTGATGATGGACCTTGAATATTATCTTTGCTCTGGTGAAGTTCTTTATCCCTTTACTTATAGACATTGTTGGGTTGACATTGCTTATGTCACAAATCTAGCACAAGGTTTCTGTTGTCCTTTAATAAACTTCCCTAATCACAGAATCATTTTGTTTTAAGAAAAAGAATGAATGTGACAAACCTAGAGAAGTACACAAAGGATCATTCATGGATATATGATGGAATAAGAATGAAAAATAGAAAAATAATAATATTTATTCTCAGAAATTTATTTTCATAAGTAGAGAGTAGTTTAGGTTCAGTGCATGTTTGGCAGTGTCATATATGTGCTGCTTTTGTTGGGACGGTCATTTGTTGTTAATGGTATCTTTATCTTGATTAAAATATGAATTTCTTTGTTTTTTACAGCAGGGCCACTGGTTGAATCAATATTCTCCAATAATAAAATTAGCAACATCAACAACAACTACAACAGTTGGCACATATTGAGTCCTGACCGTGTGCCAGGCATTGTTTTAATCACTTTGCATATATTAACTCATGTAATTGTCACAGTGGCTCTGCTATAGCAGAAGCACATCATATTCCTACCTCACACGAGGAAAATGAGACTGGAGTAGGTAACTTAGGCATAGTTAACACAGCTAGTAAATGATGGAGTCAGACTTTGAATCCAGGTAGTTAGATTGCAAATTGGTGCTCTTCAGTTCTACCCTGCATCAATAAAGATAGTTACTAACCAGCTCAAATTTTCTTAGGGCATATTTTTAGATAATAAAAATTGGTAAAAGAATATAAGAAAGCAAGTGAGCGTTGGGAATAAAGGACAAATAAAAGGAAGAAAGGCCTCTCCATCATTGGATGAGAGCTCTGTTAACGTTTTGAACTATTCACACTTAGTCTTTTTTTCCTATTCATATATACACAAAATTTGGATCATACTATGATATAGTACCATATAGTTTTGATTATTACAGCTCTGTAGTATATATTGAAATCTGGGATTGCAACATCCCCAATTCTTCTTTCTCAAGATTGTTTTGGCTATTTGGGGTCTTTTGTGGTTCCATACAAATTCTAGTATTATTTTGTTTCTGTGAAAAATGTTGTAGGTATTTTGATAAGGATTCCATTAAATCTATACGTTGCTTTGGGTAGTATGGACGTATTGGTTCTTCCAATTTATGAGCATAGAATATCTTTCCATTTGTCTCATGTTCAACTTCTTCCGTCCTTTTATAGTTTTCGGAGTACAGGTCTTTCATTTCTTTGGTTAAGTTTATTTCTAGGTATCTTATTTTTGGTGCAATTGTAAATGGGGTTGTTTTCTTAATTTATCTCCTACTTCATTATCAGTGTATAGAAATGTAACAAGTATCAACTTTGTATCCTGTGACTTTACTGAATTCATTTATCAGTTATAGTTGTTTTTTGGTGTCTTTGTGGGTTTTCTATATGTAGCATCATGCCATCTACAAATAGTGACAGTTTTACTTTTTACCAATTTGGATGCTTTCTATTTCTTGTCTGATTGCTGTGGCTAAGACTTCCAGTACTATGTTGAATAAAAGTGGTGAGAGTGGACATTCTTCTCTTATTCCTGATGTTAGAAGAAAAGCTCTCAGTTTTCCACCATTGAGTATGATTTTCACATTATAATATTTAACATTTTTGTTCAGGTAATATATTTTGGAAATGTTCCCATAGTATTACCTTAGTATGACTTTTTGAATGGCTATATTAAGTTATGGGTGTTCCGTACTTTTTATGCACCCCTGTTGTTGAGAATTTAGATTATCTTCTACCTCTTGCTTTTAGGAATCAAGGTTTTTAATAAAAACATAAAAAACTAATAGGTGGTAGTATCAAACATTACAATTTATTTAAAATTAGAATATAATTGTAATTGACTGATTTGTTTTCTCTCTTAGATTTGTTTACTTTAGCCATATCTGCTTATGTGCTCCTCAAATTTTCAATTTATATTCAAGAAGGTTGACAAAGAGACTGTTTCAGTCTGAAGTTATTTATTATTTTGAGTCGGATTCAGTGGATGATGAGTCTTTGAAAAATTTCTCTGATGGCTCAGCTGATGTTGAAAGGCCTCATCATTTAATATGTATCTAGTCACCTAGGAAAATGCCACGCTTACCGTTTTGTGTTGTGTTAAGGTTTTGGATCTAGAGTGTTTTCACCATAACTTTGCTATTTTTGAGCAGAATTTTCTCCCATATTTTCATTACAGATGATACAGATAACAATCTTTGTGCAAACCTGCTACCACAAAATTTGATCTGTTAGTCTACCAGTAGTACTACCTCTACCCAGTGATTCTGAATATCTTACTAATGATGATTATTATTCTCAGTGATGAGTTGGGAAAGTCATTAGGAAAGATTAAATTGTGGGCAGGAGTAGCAGTTAAGAACATGCATTTTGGAGACACATGGACCTAAAATGCAAGCTTAGATCTGCTACTTCATAGTTGTGTAATTTTGAGCAAGTTATTTAATCTCTCTGAGCTTCAGTTTTTTACCTATAAAATGGAGTTGTGAAGATACAGAGTGTCTGAGCTCTAGTAAGCCCTCTGTAAATATTAGCTTGAATTATCATCAGCATTATTATTAAGTATATTTTATTTTGCTCCAGTAAATATGGAATATAGATCTTCCTTGACTCAAGATGGGGTTACATCCCCATAGACCCATTCTAAGTTAAAAACATCTGAAGTTGAAAAATCGTTTAGTATTCCTGATCTACCAAACATCATAATGTAGCTTATTCTACCTTAAATGTGCTCAATATGCTTACATTAGTTGGGCAGAATCATCTAAAAAAAAAAAGCCTATTTTCTAATAAAATGTTGAATATCTTATGAAGTTTATTAAATGTTGTACTGAAAGTGAAAAATAGAATGGTTATATAGGAACAGAATGGTTGTCAGAGTATCAGTTGTGTGTCCTCATGATTGTGGGGCTGATTGCAGGCTACAGCTCACTGACGCTACCCGTAATCCCTGGCATGACAAAGGGAGGTTTGGTATCACATATCGCTAGCCTGAGAAAAGGTCCAAATTCAAAGTTCAGTTTATACTGAATGCTGTTGTTTTCACACCATCATAAAGTTGAAAATCAATAAGTCAAACCACTGTTAAGTTGGGGACCATCTGCATTGTTTTTTATGTGCAAAATCTAAGCAATTCTCTCACATAGTTGCTAATTAACCAAGATATAGGATTCATTGACTGCGGTTGATGACAGGACACTTACTACATACAAAATTTTAAAATGATAAATCCTGAAGAGTTTGTGTCCTTAATAACAACAGCCAAATAATGGAATTCCTTTAAGGAAACGTTAAGGTTCTTTCATATATCATATATATTTATAACTATTTAGCTTGCTCTGAATTTTTCAAGAACACTTTACATTGTTTATTTTATGTGTGAGTGATGCATGTGTAGAGTAATGCATGGGCAGTTACTTAACTTTATTGATTTTGACAATTATAAACTCAAAGTGCATAAAAAAACATAGTTCCATGTATCATTTCAGAGATTCCACTGACAAAACAGTTTCTCTAATGCAAGCATCATGATTTGATTCTAAGATTATATTTTATATTGATCTGAATGAGAAGGTACAGTCTCTGGTTTGACACAACAACAAAACTATTGTTCTTCCTCCCTGTCCTGACCCCGATATCCATAAGCTGATTTTTCTATAGTATCTTATTCATAGTTGAGCTAGTTTCTAGCAGAACATTTTTGGTGATTTAGACAGATTACTTGCAGAAGTGAGAGCCCAAACTATTGAGAAAAGCATGTTTAGAGTTATGGACATCTTTGGTAGTGGAGAAGAGAAGAACAATGTATAATCTTTCTGAAACTACTTTTTCTTAGCACTTACCAAGCCTGTGGTCAGCGTGCAATTAAATGACACTTTCAAAAATCATGAAAGAAGAAAACCATTAAAAAGCTATACTAATTGAACAAAAGTAAGATAAAACATTGACAGGTTATGAGGATTTTTTTTTTTTCAAGAATAGGCTCACTCTAAGGTAGAGTGATTTCTTTTAAGCCTGAGTCTTGTTTAACTCTGCCTCTTGCATAGGGTAAGTCAGACCCCATGGCTCCAGGGAAGAGTCCTGGGCCAGAAGTCTAGTGGGGTGCATTCTAGTCTAACCCAGTCTCAGCCTCTTTTTTGCTTTTTACTTTCAGCAAAAAGCCAAATAACTGTTCAGTGTCCAGTTACTCATCTGTGAAATGAAAAGTTTGTGTTGGGTGGCCTAAAAGGCTCATTTGGGTTCCACCGTGATACAACTTGCAAATGGAAATATCTTTGCAAATGTGTTAGGCAGCTTGTTCTCAGTTTGGGAATGAGAGCTATAGGTACTAGGGTATATTAAAACTGAAAAGCTTTTTGTGGAAGTGGACCTTTAAGATCTATGTGTATAAGAGTCTGATCCTATGTTAAGTAACACCTCTTGCAGCTGATACTTTTATAACATGTACACACATGTGTCAGTTCGGATTGCTATATTTAATGTTCCCAGATATTATTTCTACATCACCATTAGGAAGTGGTAGATTTGAAACCTATGCTATACCATCTTGAATTCATAAAAACAAGAACATTCTTTTATTTCATTCCTTTCATTGTTTTAAAACAAGTTTAAATAAACCTGTTTTCTTCTCAAATCCCCAATAATGAATGTTTCCATGTAGGATGGCTCTCATTGTCTTAGAAGCACAGTATTTTAGGGGCGCCTGGGTGGCACAGCGGTTAAGCGTCTGCCTTCGGCTCAGGGCGTGATCCTGGCGTTGTGGGATCAAGCCCCACATCAGGCTCTTCCGCTATGAGCCTGCTTCTTCCTCTCCCACTCCCCCTGCTTGTGTTCCCTCTCTCACTGGCTGTCTGTCTGTTGAATAGATAAATAAAATCTTAAAAAAGAAAAAACAACACAGTATTTTTATTGTAGGAAAATGTTTTCTTTGAGAGTCTTCATGATTATTAGCACATTATAGGATTTAATTCCAAGGACCCGCTGTGGTATTAGGTCACACTGAAGAGATACTTAAATGCAGACAATACGTACCTTTTGAACATGTTAAGGGATGTGTGAAATGTGCAGTGCTAATAATGCTAGATAACATTAGTTATCTGTCAACAAAATTTGATAAAGGCATTTTTAGTGCCATTTTTCAGATGACAAAATGAAGTCCAAAGAAGTTAACTTGGCCAACAATCACTAAGTGAAAGAGACCTAATTCTTGAACAAGTTACTTGAACAAGTAACTTTTCTCTCATATTATACTGCCTCACTATAATGTGTGGAGATTTTTAAAATTTTTAATGTGAATGTTAAGAAAACACTGTATTCTGGGATGTTTTATAGAACCCCTCACCCAAACCCACTGATACCATAAATTGTTAATTTTCTCTGTTCTTTCATATTTTCCCCATGTGAGCACACAGGGCCTGGCTTAAGAATGCTTGGTTCGACATTTCCATTCCATTCTTCAATGTAATATGAAAGGGTTGGGTTAGAAAATGTGAAAATCCCTAAGGTCCCTTCTTAGTTCAGTTCCACCTGCTTTATGGAGTTGTGGGGCTTTTCCAGATGCTTTATAACGTGTTTTAGTGTCAGCCGGCCTGGCCGTTTACCCTAGAGGAAGTAGTGGTCAATAGGTTCTTAACTTTGTAGTGTGAAGACTGAAAGTGGAGACCAGAAGTTTTGTTTCGTACTTTTTGTTGAAGCAGGTTGTTACTGCCTACTGCCTAGGATGTTTGGGATTAGTCGCAGAGCAAGAGGCTCTGCACACCAGACTGGCGATGAGTAATACTGGGTAAGCAGAGGACCAGTGACTGGTGTTTGCTGCCAGATTAAAAATTATGCAGATGGTCAGAGAGAGTTACCACACATGGGAAAGAGGTATTAGGGGCTTCCCATGGCAGTAGTCGTCGTAAATGGTAACAATGAATGTGACCTTAGAAAGGAGCTGAAGTTTCTCACTTTATAGCTGGAGTTCAAAGAAGTGAGGACAATTGTGCAAGTCTGTGACTTTAGTGTGAAAGTTGAGGATGGAACTCGGGTCCCCCAACTTCATATCTAACTTCTCACTTATATTTACTTACGTTAAATGTCATACCTCCTTTTTTTCCATTGCTATTGATGGTCCTGGATTGTAATACCATAAGTATATGGTCACTTAGTGAATTTGTGTCCATTATATTTCATACACACCTTGAAATACCTTTGCTTTCTTTATTAAATCAGCATAAAGCACTTGAAAGGTAGATTCAAAATTAGCAAACATAATGACATACTAAGATCATTTGATGGTATATTATCATTTTTAAGTGAGTTAAATCAGTACTGCTCACGGATTCATATACAGCAACCACATACAGACAATAAACAGAAAGGTCAGTAAACAAAGAGGTAGTAATAAATGGCTGCTTTTGGATTCCATCGGGCTTCTGTTAGGTGAAGCCTTATTAAGCATAGTTAGGGTGCAGTAAAGGAAGTGCAGTTGGCCTTTGAACAATGTAGGGGTTAGGGGCACCGACCTCCTATGCAACTGAAAATCTACGTATACATTTTGACTCTCCCAAAACTTGTAATGTCTACTCTTAAATGGAAGCTTTATTGATAAGATAAACAGTCGATTTAACACATATATTGTATATGTATTACATACTGTAATCTTACAATAAAGGAAGCTAGAGAAAAGAAAATGTTAATAATGAGAAAATCTATTTATAGTGCTGTAGTGTGTTTATCAAAGAAAGCCCGCATGTAAGTGGACCCACACAGTTCAAACCCATGTTGTTCAAGGGCCAATTGTATACCACCCGCCAGTAAACATTTCGGTGATTCTAAGTTGGGAAACTTGCAAATGCAAGTATGAAAGGGTGACTAAAATACATTCACTGAACAAGGAATCAAAGGACATCTTAAGGAATTGAAAGAAAGAATGTAGGCACCCTAAAAGTATTCGGATATAAAGAAATCACAAACAAGAAAGCCTAAAGACTAATAGTGATGGAGGAGAGGTACTGGCTTGTTAGTATATTTGGGTTTACAGTTTGGAAATCCTCTCTCTAAACTGCATAAAAACTAATAATTCCGCTAGTAATCTTGGTGTTGATAATCATAATCTGGGTGTGCAGATTTAGCTACATGATTTTATGCAAATCACTTAACCCATCTGAACATCTGATTCCTCATTTGCAAAGGAGTGGGACTAGAATATATTTATTGGCTTAAACACCACTATTGGACAAAGAATCTTATGATTAATATCTGCAGCTTTGTCAAGAGGTAAAAAATTATAATGATGTTCTGTAACTTAAATGAGTAACTTCATTTCTTAGACTTGCATGGTAGGCATGCTTTTTGAAATCATTCGTAGATAACTCCACATTGCTTACTATTATAGATATTTAGGGCTAGAACATACAAAGGAAACTTAGAGATAGCCGCTCATACTTCCAATTTTATCAGTAAAGCTGAGGGGACCTTAGAGGTATGAAGTTACTTACCCCGCTGCTTACTTGTAGAGCCCAAAGGAGGAGCAGCTTCTTATGATTCTCAGTGCAGAGGTTTTATTTTCTTTCTTCTATAGGAAAGAAGACAAATGGGTTTTCTTTCTCATGCCAACTCAGATCAATTGATAGGGCTGGCCTGTTGAGAAAGACTGAAGTAGAGACCCAGGTACTACAGAAAAGCCTACTGTTATCAATTAGTGCTGTCTACTGTGTGCACAGCATTGGGGATAGCATGTGTTTGCCACCTCTTCTCAAGGCTATTCTTTATACGTGTTCCTTGAAGCTACACTTTCAATATTTCTTCTGTCTTGCTTGTAACTACCATCACTCACAAGATCACTTCATGTTGTCTAAGGTATTCTATTCTCAGAGAAGCAGTATGTCTCAGTGGACTGAACATAGATTTGATCATTATGGAAATACATCCTTCTCAGGGTTTCAGTCCTCATTGGGTTTTCCTGAGCTGTTTCTCATTTCTTATGTTGCTAAATGTGATTAGCACTGTGTGTCCTAGCTGACTAGGATCTCAAGACTGCCAGGGCAGGGCCACAGCCTTGAATACAGGCTGGTTCTAGTTTTGCCTCTTAATATAAGATGGTGAAATATAATGGGAGAGGAAAGGCAGATGGCTTGTCCTTTGTGGTTCTGACAACTTAAATCCAATTTCCAACAGCTGAAATATATTCCTGGATATGGGCTTTCTGATCTATGATGTTGAAGGAAGCTTTCTCCCACTGATGGCATGCTCTGGCTCCTTGGTCTGCTCAGAGGAGTTGTGAAAGAAGCATGCCTTGAACCAGCAGAGCGGTGTTGGCCCTTACCCTCCACTTCTTACAGCTTTGCAGGATTTCGGAAGAAAATGAGTGGGTCCTCTAGAACTGGTGTAATAATCTTTTTCATTGATTCAGGTCTTTGAGCTCATCCCCATCATCTGGAATTATTGGAAAGAATAAAAAGGCGCATTACTCTTACAAGGAACTAGATTGAATTCTGAAACCTAGAACACGTAACAGACACAATTTGTTTTTGTTTAAGAGCTGTTCAAATACAAGTCAAATTTGAGTTCAAATTGAAATGCGTATTTCTGTAAGTAAATTTAGTTATTTTCTAGTCCAAGTTCTTTGTTTTACAAATGAAGAAATTGAAGCTCAGGGTCTAGGAGGATTAAGTGATTTTTTTCAAGAACATCCTGATATTTGGTCTAGTGTATTTTATCTCATACTACACTGCCACCATTGGTTTTAGAATGATAAAAATTTGATTTATTTTTAAACTGAGTACGTAGGTTTTCCTTTTAAAGTTTTTATTCATAGTTTAGTAAAAATACTGATGTTCATTTTGGTGTTTAGCAAGCCAGTACTATTCTAGATTTTATTTTTTATTTTCTTTCTTTTTTTTTTTTTAAGATTTTATTTATTTATTCAACAGAGATAGAGACAGCCAGCGAGAGAAGGAACACAGCAGGGGGAGTGGGAGATGAAGAAGCAGGCTCATAGCAGAGGAGCCTGATGTGGGGCTCGATCCCATAACTCTGGGATCACGCCCTGAGCCGAAGGCAGACGCTTAACCGCTGTGCCACCCAGGCGCCCCTATTTTTTATTTTCTTTAAGCTTCTAATGGACATTGAAATCTCTGTGGTGTCTGGACTTATCCTTTAGCTCTGAAGATTCTGCTGTTCCCAGCTCCATCTCAACTTCTACATTATTTTCATCCTGAGGGAAGTGGAGAGATGCCAAACCTTCATGGTGAGGCTATTACAACTTCCAGTTCAGTTTAAAATCTAGACTTGAAAGCACCTTCAGAATGACTTCTGGTTCCACAGAAAGCAGGTGTTGAGTCCAGAACGATGCTGAATGTACAGCAAAAAAATTAAAAAAAAACCTCTGCTTATGTTTCAGATTTTCACGTCCCTTTAACTTACAGCCTCTGTTCACAGGTAGTTTGGGAACCTATCTATATTAAATTTAAATATTCAGTGACTAGCTTGTAACTAATTGCATTTGAATTAGAAAAGCATGTGTTAACAAGCAATAGCATCAACTAGTACTCACAGGAGTGTATTCTAACTATTATAATGAGGCTCTTGGCAACAAAAGCATTCAAGGTCTATTTGTTTCTTTCTTTCTCTTTCTTTCTTTTCTTTTCTTTCTTTCTTTCTTTCTTTCTTTCTTTCTTTCTTTCTTTCTTTCTTTCTTTCTTTCTTTCTTTCTTTCTTTCTTTCTTTCTTTCTTTCTTAAGATTTTTAGGAGTGAGAGAGTGCGAGCACAAGTGAGGGTTGGAGGGCAAAGGGAGAGGGAGAAAAAGACTACCCACTGAGCAGAGACCCCAATACCACATGGGGCTTGATACCAGGACCCTAAGATCAGGACCTGAACCCAAGGCAGACACTTAACCCACTGAACCACCCAGGTGCCCTCAAGTTCTGTTTCTTAAAATGTAAAGATTAGGTGTTCTTGAGGTAGGAAAAACAAAACAAAACAAAGCTATTCTTTGCAGATGGAGGGGAGAATGAAATGGAATCACAGAGTCACTTTTATGGAAATTTGGATCTGTACTGCACAATTTCAGTGTTTAAACAAGATCAGAGGCCTTGAAGGATGATTTTTAAGTGCATGAAAAAATCTTTGGGAAAGACCTTTGTGATCTGGAGCTACTGAATGTTATTAGTATGAACAAATATTACTTAACAATAGTTAAAAAAAAAAAAAACACACCAGATGGAGTTGACTCCCAGTGAAATGGAAAACCTGCTGAAATGAAAAAGGGCCTCACTCAGTAACACTTAATTTTCTAAACGAGTGCCCCAAACCTTATAACTCCTTTAAAACACTGGATAATTTCATGTAGGATACAGTCTCTCTAAGAATAAAAATTGACATCATATCTGAATTTGGTAAGACTAAACATATAGCGTGAATCTCCCTTGGAAAATCTTAATAATTATTGAGATTATTTAAGTTGAGAATCTACTGCAAGCAATCTTAAGTGAAATCTCACAAGCATTTCATGGAAACATTTCCCCAAGAAGTAATTTTTTTAACTTCCTCCCCCCTCCAAAAAACCCGAAGTGATACTCACCATTCCTCTATTTTGTGTATATCCATGGGCATACAAGAATAAGCTTATTTTCTACTTGTACAATTTTTGGGTGATGCTGCTTTTTCTAACCTTCTCACCGTCTGTCAAGATAGGACTTTGATTGCTCCCAGGACCATCTTTTACCATCATCTTCCTTCATGACCTGAATTAACTTCATTCCTTTCCTTCCTTCCTCTCCCTTTCACCTTCCTCTCCCTCCTCCTCCCTCCATCACTATCTCCTCCTTCCCTCTTTTTTATTCTTCTCTGCCTCCTTTTTCTTTCTTTATCTTTCTTAATCTCTTCTTTTGACCTTATGTTTCCCTAAGAGGTCAGTTTTATATTTCTCTGGTTCTTCAAAATACAGTCTCTGGAGATTTAAAAATATAGCATAAACAGAATCTTCTTTGATTTTACAGCAGAAAGATATGGTTTGTATTACTTTCTCTCATAGGATTCTTTATGGGGTAAATATTTCCAGATGCCTCAAATCTCTTTGTTATGTTTACTATTAGAAACAACAGCACTTTTTTTCTCTATAGTAATACAATTATATACTGGGATAGATCCCATTTATACTGCTCTGAGAACAGAAGTTTCATAAGCCAGAGATGAGTTTAGTTGTTTAATTCAATAAACAGTTATTGAGCATTTACTATGTCCAGGGTACTGTTGGCTATTGTGAATGAGACGTGACCCATCCTGTCAAGGAATTTCCAATCTAGCATGGGAGAAACTGTGCAAATGAATATTAAACCCTAAGATGATGGCTACAGTATAGAAGCAAGCAAAGGTTTAAGAACTCAGTAGGCAAGCAAGAGAAGTAGACTAGTAAAGATGAAGATCTTGTATTTCTCAGTATTTTACTTTAGCTCTGTATAGTTTTGAGACATACTAAATAATATATTCTTAATTTGCAGTTCTTGCTACTTTTTAATCATTATTATTTTATAGCCATGGCTAATGTGTGGTGGTTTCACCTATGTGAATGTTTATGGAGAGGTAACGCGCTTCTCCATAAGCATTCTGAGTCTTCCTCAGAGATTTGTTGATTTAAATCTATGACACTGAGTTAAGGTTGATAGTGTATTTTATTCCAACTTTCAGATAGCCACTTTATAAGATCCTGCAAGTAAATCTCTTGCTCTAGATCAGGGGAAACAGGCCCTCCTAGGAGGAGCTGTCACATAGCAAGATATAAGCAAGACTTCCTGGATTAATTTTCTAAAGTGACAGGTTTATTCCCTGATCAGATCAGAATTTTAACAAACAGGCCAGACTTCTATGTATGCATATTTGTTTCGTGTATGTCGAGGTGGGGATAGGATTGAGGAGTTTTTTCTGTTTTTATGTGGAATGATCTAGTATAAAAGTGACATGACCCTTTAATAAGATGATTTCAGTTGGAAGACACAAGCAACCAGTAGATCTTAGACTTTAGAGAGGCTGCCTCCGTGGAGCTATCCAAGGTACTGAAACACTTATTTCTCTATTGCCTGCTAACCCAGCAAAACAAACCAGATATTTTAAAATCTAGCTTTGCTTTTTTTCTGATAAGAAATGATCTAACCTATATATTTCTGATACTTCTTGCTCTATCTAGCAGCCCATTTCTTGTTTCATATACTTTATTCATTCAACAGATATTTAGGTATAACCTTCTGTGTGTCAGGCACTCTTCTAGTAGTTGAAGTGCTCAGATTTATTATGAAATTCTAATCATTAGTTTTTTTTTTTTTTTGTGGAATTTGGGTTAAAGGAACAGACTTTATGATCAGGATAATTAAGGGATTCCAGGTTTTTGAGTGTTCGAAGAACTTGGTTTCTGGGTTTTGTTTACTTTTCAGTACCTCGAAAAGCACCTGTCATATAATAGGCACTCAAGAAATTTTATTCCACTGATACTAGGTAAATTTTAATTTTTCGAGTAGTTTTCTGTGCCATGTTAACAAAGAAAATTCATTTTTTTTCAACCTACAGGTAAAGTTATTTGGAGAAAAATAATTTTGAGTGTAAGAAAAGTTTTGCTCTAAGTACTCTAGATGGAGTGTGCACTTAAGGAGTATTAGAGTAAGATTTCTTGGCACATTTTTTATATACATTAGTACTAAATTACAGATTGACCAGCAAACTTGGAATAAAAGCACCAGAAACTTGCAGTTCCAGCTTTTATATGTATGTATTATCTCAACCATCTTGTCATTATGTTTTTGTCAAGCTAATCAATTCTGTATTCAGGTAAACTAACCACTTGTTCAAAAAAGGAGAAAAAAATTTTCTTGTGATAACAGCAAAACATGACTAAGGAAGGTAGAGTGTGTTCTTAACTGTCCATTTGTAATTCCTGGTTCTAAAGATTTGGCAAGACAAATTGTCTTGACTTCCCTAGAAATGTTGGTTTCTTGTAATGAGTATGAATCTAAAGGAGAAACCTGACTTATCAGTGAGTAAGTCCCTATAATGGATACAGAATCAGCAGTGTTTCCAGTGTTCTCAAAACCAGTGATTATATAGGGTCAGTGAGGGTAAACCTGCCATTTCCAACCTAATATTAATGAAATGTTATTCTTGGGAAAGGTCTGAGACAGACTGCTGAGCAGAATATGAAATGTCTGGCTGAAATTGAATCAGGCTCAGTGTTCCAATATAGTGATTTGCCACTATCCACATCTATTTTTGTGGTATGCTTCTTTATCAACATGTGGACTTAGAAACGTGGTAAGGTCCAAATTCTGTCATGCCTTGAAAATGTCATTGTTTCATGGAATTGCCAGATTCAACAATTTTTCTTGGCATCTCGGTGAGAAATCAAAACTTGAGAAAGAAGAGTATTGAATGATAAGCTCCTTTCCTAGAGATATTTACTGTTGGCTGTGAACCAAGTTTAGTTATTCTGATGGTTTTTACTTCCCATTCTTGATGGCAGTGATAGGTACTTGTTTAGTCACCACAAGTTGTGAGAATTTGTGGATCTCAGTAGAGACACAGAGAGACCTATATAATCTTGTTTTCCTACTTGTTACCTGGACCCAAAATTAGTTTTAAAATCTATCTCTTGATTCTACCTAAGTTGCACAATTTAGTTATAGTGTAATTTGTTGCCGCCTTGCATTGTCCCCAGACTTCATGATAATTTCTTTGCCTTTGACTTATTCTGATAAAAATATGTTAGAGAAACTTGACCATTACTCAGAGGCTGAAGCACTCTTTAATTACTTCTCTCCATTTTGGGGGGAAGGAATGCCATTGTTTTGTTGTTGTTAGTATAATTTTGCTTGCTTAATATAGAATATGTGTAATTTAAGTGTTATGTATACATGATCTGACTTAATCTTCTGATTCTGTTGTGTAATATTATTACTTCCATGTGAGAAAGCTGATGGTTAGGGGAGCTAAGTAACTTTCTAATGACCCCAGAATTAGGAGTCAGAACTGAGGATTCAGACCCGGTGTCTCTGATATTAGAGTCATTGCTTTTAATCATTTTTTTATGCTTACTTTTATATTTCTTTACTTCCCAAATAAAGTGCCATATCAGAATATAGACAGGGCTATTAACTGAAGAAATAGGAAACATTTTGATGTTTTGGGGGAAATACAAAAATCAGAGAATAAAAGCTGAAGGTGACTTTAACATTTGTGTCATATGACTTAAATGAAGTAGTTTCTGGAGATACCTAATTTATTCTCTTAAAATATAGTTGGTTTGACACATGCTCATTTTGTAACACTTGGTTCTGGTGGGATTTATTTGTGGGTGCACTTACATAAAAATAAAGATCTCAATGATTTTAACAAATACTGGAACTATTCAGAGAAATATTCAAGACAGGTACATTTTTATTCGTTAGTTTTTGTTTATGTTTGAACTTCTGATAGGAATTTATTTCAAATATATGGTTACTGCATAAATTTAAGCCAAGCTGAAGAAAAATTGGATAGCCTGTATATCAGTGATTAGTTTTAGGAGTTATTTGCCAAATATCTTGAAAAAATATTTTTCCAACTTGTTTTAGAATTAGAATAGAGTATGTTGACATTGTGTGCATGCATGTATCTGTCACTCATTTTTAGACATTCAAAGTAAAGTCTTATAAAAGTAATACAAGATCATGAGGAGCTTGGGAAGGTGGTGGAATAGGAGAACCCCGAGTGTACCCCTTCTCATGTTTACAACTAGATACCATCCACATCCAAGTCAATAAGCCAGAGAGCAATCCACAGACCAGCAGAACAAACACCATGACTAAATATAGAAAAGAAGCTACATATGAAAGTTTAGGAAGGCCAGAATGTCAGAGAGAGGCTGCCTGCAGGAGGGAGGGAGGTATGCACTTGGAGAGGGCAGAGAAGTGGGGCCCTTGCACAAGGGAGCTCACACAGAGAAGACCAATCTCTATAACTTTTGGGTTTAAAAACCAGAGGGGCTGAATTCCATGAGTTTGTGAAAACCAGTGGGACTTGAAGTCAGCTGACTCAGCACTGGGCAAACCAGGAGGGCAAATGATAGCTGGGTTGCCCCCTTTAAAGAAATATCACCCTATGCAGAGAGACAACATACAAATGACAGTTTACACATCCCAGGGGGCGAAGGGGAGACAGATAAGTTCATACGGATTTCAGAGCCTGTTGGGGGACTTCTCTGAAAATGAGAGAGCTGGCAGGCACCATTTTCTTTTCCTGCCCTCCCCCCCCCCAATAAATGTACAGCCACCTGTAGGAGGCAGGGTTGCACAGACACTTGTAGCCTCATCCCAGGGCTCAAGGGAAATGCTGTTAAAGCTGCACATGCACCCTGCCCAGCCACCTGGTGCACAGCTGCTGCTGTGTGCCGTGCACAGCCACCACTCCATGCCCAGCCTGGCACCCCCAGCCACCATCACAGGCCATGCCCAGCGTGCCCAAACATCATTGCACATTGTGCTCAGCCTTGCACATTTGCCCTCCTGGTGTGCAGCCCCCAGGTGTTGCAGCAGTTTGGGGGATCTGGCATAGGACTAGTGGCCCAGCACAAATTTTGCTAATACCACTGGCTGGCTCCCAAATTTCCCAGTGGGGTCCCACTAACACTACGGAGAATGAGCACAGCCTGTAACAGGTTCAGTGCAGAAAACTGCACTGAAAGGAAAAAGTGACTCAGACACAATAGCAGGGCATAAGCAACACAATAGGATACTCTCCTGAAATGTCAGGTTCTGGTGAATGGGGGATACTGCACTGCAGGGCACTCCAGGACCTCCTCTTCATAAAGTCATTACTTTCAAGAGCAGAAGACCTAGCTGATTTTCTTAACACACAGAAACAGACACAGAGAGGCAGACAAAATGAAGAGACAGATAAATTTATTCTAAATGAAAGAAGAGGACAAGGCCATGGCCAGAGATCTAAGTGAAACAGATATAAGTAATATGCCTGATAGAGAATTTAAAGCAACAACCATAAGGATACTCACTGAACTTGAGAAAAGAGTGGAAGACATGAGTGAGACCCTTAACACAGAGATAAGGAATAACATAGCAGAGATAAAGGGGTCATTAAAGGAAGTGAGAAACAGACTTGATGGAATGAATAGCAGGATGGAAGAAGCAAAGGAATGAATTAGTGACTTAGAATACAAAGTAATGAAAAGTGCTCAAGCTGAACAAAAGGGAAAAAGGAATCATACAAAACAAGGATACACTTAGGGAACTCAGTGACTCCATCAAACGTAATAACATTTGTATTATAGGAGTCCCAGAAGGAGAGAGAAGAGGGGACAGAAAATTTGAAGAAATAATAGCAGAAAAGTTCCTTAATCTGGGGAAAGAAACAGATAACCAGATCCAGGAGGCACAGAGTATTCCCATCAAAAGCAACAAAAACAGACCCACACAAAGACATATTGTAATTGAATTTGCAAAAAATAGTGATAAAGAAAAATATCTTAAAAGCAGAAAGACAAAGTAGTCAGTAACTTACAAGGGAAAGCCCATAAGGCTAGCAGGAGATTTTTCAACAGAAACTTGACAAGCCAGAGGGAGTGGCATGATATATTCAAAGTGCTGAATGGGAAAAATCTGCAGCCAAGAATACTCTCTCCAGCAAGACTATCATTCAGAATAGAAGGTGAGATAAAGAGTTTCCCAGACAAACAAAAACTGAAGGAGTTTATGACCACTAAAGCAGCCCTGCAAGAAATATTAAAGGGAACTCTTTGAGTGGAAAGGAGAGTCAAAAAGTGACAGTGTAGAGGTAGGAAACATGAAAGCAGTAAAAATGAATATTTCTGTAGAAAAATAAGTCAAGGAACTCACAACAAAAGGATATAAAATATAATATATACCTTAAGTATGGGGAGGAGAGAAGAATAGGTTCAAACTTAACCATCAACTTAATATAGACTGCTATTTGCCAAAGAGGTTATATACAAACCTAATTTAACTGTATATCAAAAACACTAATCTGCAAAGAATAAAGAGAAAGAAATCCAAATATTTCAGTGAAGAAAACCAGCAAAACATGAAAGAGATACAAGAAAGGATCAAACTTTCAGAAACAACCACAAAACAAGAAATAAATGGCAATAAATACATATCTATCACTAATTACTTTGAATGTAAATGGTACTGAATGCTCCAATCAAAAGACATAGGATGGCAGGATGGATTAAAAAAAAATAAGATCCCTCTATATGCTACCTGCAAGAGACTCATTTTAGACCTAAAGACACCTACAGATTGAAAGTGAGGGGATGGAGAAACATCTGTCACACAAATGGATGTCAGAAGAAAACTGGAGTAGCAATACTTACATCATACAAAGTAGACTTTAAAACAAAGATGGTAACAAAAGGTAAAGAAGGGCATTATGGCATAATAAAAGGGGCAACCTAACAAGAAGACATAAGAATTGTAAATATTTATGCACCCGACGTAGGAGCACCCAAATAAATAAAACATAACAACAACAACAACAACAACAAAAAAGGAACTGATAATAATAGAATAATAGTAAGGGACTTTAACACTCCACTCATATCAATGGACAGATCATCTAAACAGAAAACTGACAAAGAAACAAAGGCTTTGAATGACACTGGAACAAATGGCTTTAACAGATATATTCAGAACATTCTATCCTGAAACAGGAGAATACGTGCCCTTTTCAAATGCACACAGGACATTCTCCAGAATAGAAAACATATTAGCTCACAAAATCAGCCTCAACAAATTCAAGAAGATCAAAGTCATACCAGGCAATTTTTCCAACCACAGTGCTATGAAAGTAGAAGTCAACCACAAGAAAAAAATCTGAAAAAGCCACAAGTACATGGAGGTTATGTAACATGTTATTAAACAATGAATGGACCAACCAGGAGATCAAAGAAGAAACAAAAAAGTACATGGAAACAAATGAAAATACAGTGGTCCAAAATCTTTTGGGTACAGCAAAAGTGGTTCTAAGGGGGAAGTTTATAGCAATACATGCTTGTTTCAAAAAGCAAGAAAAATCGCAAACAAACTAACCTTACACCTAAAGGAGCTAGAAAAAGAACAACAAAGAAAACAAAAACCAGCAGAAGGCAGGGATAATAAAGATTAGAGCAGAAATAAGTGACATAGATACTAAAAACAACAGAACAGATCAATGAGACCAGGATCTGGTTTAAAAAAAATAAAATAAAATTGATAAATCTCTAGCCAAATTTATCAGGAAAAAATGAGAAATAAAATAAATGATGGAGGAGAAATAACACTACAGAAATACAAACAATCATAAGAGAATATTATGAAAACCCATATGCCAATAAATTGGACAACCTAGAAGAAATAGATAAATTCCTAGAAACCTATATCTTACCAAAACTGAAACAGGAAGGGGCGCCTGGGTGGCTCAGTGGGTTAAGCCTCTGCCTTCAGCTCAGGTCATTATCCCAGGGTCTAGGGATCAAGCCCCACGTCAGGCTCCCTGCTCATTGGGGAATCTGCTTCTCTCTCTCCAACTGCCACTCCCTCCACTTGTGTATGCTCTCTCTCTCTCTCTCTTTCAAATAAATAAAATCTTAAAACCAAAAAACTGAAAAAGCAAGAAATAGAAAACTTGAACAGATTGGTAACCAGCAAAGAAATCAAGTCAGTAATCAGAAAACTCCCAAAAAAACAAAGTCCAGGACGAGATGGCTTCATAGGTGAATTCTACCAAACACTTAAAGGAGTTAATATCTGTTCTTAAATTATTCCAAAATATGTAATATGAAGGAAAACTTTCAAATTCATTCTGTGAGTCCAGCATTACCCTGATACCAAAACCAGATAAAGACACCACTAAAAAAGAGAACTACAGACCAATATCCCTGATTAACATAGATGCAAAAATTTTCAACAAAATACTAGCAAACTGAATTCAACAATACATTAAAAAATAATTCACCACAATCAAATGGGATTTATCTCTGGGTTGCAAGGGTGGTTCAGTATCTGCAAATCAAAGTGATATATCCCTTCAATAAGAGAAAGGATAAAAACCTTATAATCATTTAAATAAAAGCAGAAAAAGTACAATTCATTCATGTTTAAAACCTTCAACAAAGTAGATTTAGAGAGAACATACCTCAACATAATAAAGGCCGTATATGAAAAACCCACAACTAACATCATTCTCTATAGGGGAAAAACTGAGAGCTTTTTCTGTAAGGTCAGGAAAAAGGGATGTCCACTCTCACCACTTTTATTCAATGTAGCACTAGAAGTCCTCACCACAGCAATCAGACAAGAAAAAAAAAAATGAAAGATACCCAACTCTGTAAGGAAGTAGTAAAACTTTCACTATTTCATGATGGCATAATACTTTATATAGAAACCCCTAAAGACTCCACCAAAAAAATGCTAGAGCTGATAAACAAATTCAGTAAAGTTGCAGATTACAAAATCAGTGTTTCATTTCTATACCCCAGTAATGGAGCAGCAGAAAGAGAAATTAAGAAAACAATCTCATTTACAATTGCACCCAATTATAAGGTACCTATGAATAAACCTACCCAAAGAGGTGAAATACCTGTACTCTGAAAACTGTAAAACACTGATGACAGAAATTCAAGAAAACAAAGAAATGGAAAGATATTCCATGCTCATGCACTGGAAGAACAAATGTTGTTAAAATGTCTATACTACCCAGAACAGTCTACACATTTAATGCAATCCTTATCAAATACCAACAGCACTTTTCACAAAGCTAGAAGAAGCAATCCTAAAATTTGTATGGGACCATGAAAGACCAAGAGTAGCCAAAGCCGTCTTAAAAAGGAAAAGCAAAGCTGGAGGCATCACAATTTTGGACTTAAAGGTATATTACAAGCTGTTATAATCAAAACAGTATGGTACTGGCACAAAAGTAGATATATAGTTCAATGGAACAAAATAGAAAACCCAGAAATAAACCTGTAACTATGTGTTCAGTTAATCTTCAACAAAGCAGTAAAGAATATTCAATGGGAAAAGGATAGTCTCTTCAGGAAATGGTGCTGGCAAAACTGGACCATTTTCTTACACCATACACAAAAATAAATTCAAAATGGATTAAAGACCTAAATTTGAGACAGGAATCTATCAAAGTCCCAGAAGAGAACACAGGCAGTAACTTCTTTGATATTGGTCAAAGCAGCTTTTTTCCTAGATATGTCTCCTGAGATAAGGGTAATAAAAGTAAAAATAAACCACTGGGATGACATAAAAATAAAAAGCTTCTGCACAGTGAAGGAAACAATCAACAAAATTAAAAGGTAACCTACAGAATGGGACAAGATACTTCCATATGACATCTGATAAAGGGTTAGTATCCAAAATCTATAAAGATCTTATCAAACTTAACACCACCAAAAACAAATAATCCAGTTAAGAAATGGGCAGAAGACATGAATAGACATTTTTCCGAAGTAGATCGGCTGACATTCATATGGTTCACAGACATATGAAAAGATGCTCAACATCAGTCAGGGAAAATGCAAATCCATGATGAGATATTACCTCATACCTGTCAGAATAGTTAAAATTAACAACTCAGGAAGCAACAGATATTGGCAAGGATGTGGAGAAAAGGGAACCCTTTTACACTGTTGGTGGGAATGCAAACTGGTACAGTCACTATGAAAAAAAGTATGGAGATTCCTCAAAAAGTTAAAAATAGAACTACCTTATGACCCAGCAATTGCATTATTAGGTATTTACCCAAAGGATACAAAAATACTGATTTAAAGGGGCACATGCACCCTGAAGCCTATAGCAACATTATCAATAATAGCCAAATTATGGAAAGAGCCCAAATGTCCATCAACTGAAATGGATAAAGAAGATGTGGCATTTATATACAATGGAATATCCCTGAGCCATCAAAGTGAATGAAATCTTGCCATTTGCAATGAGGTAGATGGAACTAGAGCATATTATGCTAAGCAAAATGAGTTAGAGAAAAATAAATACCATATGATTATACTTATATGTTGAATTTAAGAAACAAACAGGTGAACTTAGGGGAAGGAAAAAAAGAGGGAAGCAAACCTAAGACTCTTTACTATAGAGAAGAAACTGAGAGTTGCTGGAGGGGAGGTGGACAGGGGAATGGGAAATGGGCGATGGGTATTAAGGAGGGCCCTTGTGATGAACACTGGGTCTTATGTGTAAGTGATGAATCACTAAATTCTCCCGAAACCAATATTACACTATATATTAACTAACTAGAATTTAAATGAAAACATTTAAAAATGGACAGAATACATGAATATTTTTCCAAAGAAGACGTAGAGGGTGCCAATAGACATATGAGAAGATGGTCATCATCACTTACCATCAGGGAATACAAAGCAGAACTACAGTGAGATATCACCCCATACTGGTCAGAATGGCTAAAATCAACAACATAAGAAACAACACTTCTTGGCAAGGATGTGGAGAAAAGAACCCTCATAAACTGTTGGTGGGAATGCAAACTGGTATAGCCACTGTGGAAAACAGTATAGAGGTTCCTCAAAAAATTGAAAATAGAACTACCATATGGTTCAGTAATTCCACTACAGGTATTTCCCCAAAGAATAGAAGAATACTAATTAAAAGGGATACCTTCACTCCTATGTTTATTGCACCATTACTTACAGTAGTCAAGTTATGGAAGCAGCCCAATTGTCCATAGACTGATGAATGGATAGGAAGTTGTGGTGTATATATACCATGGAATATTATTCAGCAATAAAAGAGAATGAAATCTTGCCATTTACAACAATAGGGATGGAGCTAAGAGTAATATGCTAAGCAAAATAAGTCAGAGAAAGACAAATACTATATGATTTCACTCATGTAGATTTCAAGAAACAAAACAAGCAAGGGGAGAAATGAGAACAAGACTAGTCAAGAAACAGACTCTTCCTTATAGAGAAGAAACTGATGGTTACCAGGGGGGAGAGGGGTGAATGGATTGGTTAAATAGGTGATGGGTATTAAGGAGTGCACTTGTCATCATGAGCACAGGATGATGTATGGTAGTGTTGAATTGCTGTATTATACATGGGAAACTAATGTAACACTGTATGTTAAGTAACTAGAATTGAAATCAAAATTTAAAATATATGATCATTATATATTCTTTGAAGACGTTATTAGCACGTTGAAAAACAAAAATCTCCACGATATCTATTTCCTCACCTGTTAACATGTTAGTTTCATTTAGTCCTACACACACACACACACACACACACACACGCACGCAAAGTCACATACACTTTAATATATGACTGTATAATTTTTTTATATAATTTTGTGTTCCAACTTTCTATTTGACATAATGATAACATTATTTTATTTTGCATTCCTATGATTCCCAGTGAGATATAAAGTACTTTATTAGAACATTTCTGTATTTGAGGTATGTGTATGTGTATGTCTATGTCTCTATAATCTCTTTTTTCTGTTTTAGACAAAGATGCATTATTTCTTTAATACCATCACAACTCTCATCCATCTTATTTGGGGAGGTTCTATCATCTATTAAAATTTCATTTATTAGGACCAGTCAAGGAAGCAGACAGTGTGATATGATAATATTTTTAAAGTGATTTGTTTTTTGTTTTTTGGGGTTTTTTTTTGTATCACATAAAACTGGAGCAACTTCTTTAAACAACAATTTGAAGTAATGCTGAACCTATGCTAACGAAGATATAATTAATTTGGAAACCTCATCACGTATTTGCCTACAGTGTCTTAAAATCTTTAAAATGATCCCTCTGGTAATTTAATCATGTCTCCTAGCTTTTTATGTAGTTTGCCTAAGAACATTTTTCTTTATTAAGATCATCTTAAGCCTAACTTTTATACTCCTGTTATCATATCAAAAAGGCAATGAGGATTCTCTGCATGGGACAATGACCTCTGATAGAAGAGCCAAGAAGCAAACAATTTGTATTTCTACTCTGGCCAGGTGATACTAGCTTGTCATTACATTTATAAATCTCAAATATCTTTGGATTCACATTTGGAATCACCTTCAGCTGCAACATTTTTAATGCTTAAACATTGTAAGCATGTGTTTTAGTGACGAAACTTTTTTATAGGATGTATCTTCATAAAGTTGAGAGGCTTTCTATTAGGATGATTTTCACCAAATGAGATAAATATTCAAATGGAAATTACCCTCTTGGAGTGCATATCTCTTCTGGTATTAAAAGTGCTTTATTTGTGTTGATAAACATGTATTTCTAAGAGTGTTGATAAATATAAATGACACGATAGCACAATAGGCTTTGGCTGACCGGATTTTTTGTTTGTTTAGTTAATTAATTTTTAATGAGGTTTTTTTTTTTCCCACCATAAAACTTCTTATTCCAGGAAGTTTGGAAAAATGAGAAAAACTGTAAGAAGAAATATAAAATTTAAATGAAGTGCCATTATCTAAAGTCAGTGTTGATCTAAATTCTTTTAGTCTCTATCTAAATCTATGTTCAGTTGTTTATTAACATAAGTGGAATAACGATGCATATTGTTTTATAACCTGTTTTGGCCAACATGTGGCAAAATTATTATTATTATTATTTTTTTATTAATAATGATTTTTTATTATATTATGTTAGTCACCATACAGTACATCCCCGGTTTTTGATGTAAGGCTCGATGATTCATTAGTTGTGTATAACACCCAGTGCACCATGCAATATGTGCCCTCCTTACTACCCATCACCGGTCTATCCCATTCCCCCACCCCCCTCCCCTCTGTATCCCTCAGTTTGTTTCTCATAGTCCATAGTCTCTCATGTTTCATTCCCCCTTCTGATTACCCCCCTTTCTTTATCCCTTTCTTCCCCTACTGAGCATTCTAGTTCTTATGTTCCATAGATGAGAGAAATCATATGATAGTTGTCTTTCTCTGTTTGACTTATTTCACTAAGCATTATCTCCTCCAGTGAACATGTGGCAAAATTATTTAAAAAAAAATTAGCCAGTTTTATAGATAAAACATACCTTGTTTCAATTTGTTTGATTTTTAAGATGCTATTACTAGTGAGGTTTCACATGTTTTTCTCGTGTTATGAACCATTTGCCTTTCTTCTGTTGTAAATTGTTCATATCTTTTAGCACATAATAAAAATTACTGAGTCATTTATGTTTTTTCTTTACACTATCAGGTGTTTTTCTCATTCATCATTGTAACATATAATTCCCTACTTTAAAATACAGAGTTTTTTTTTTTTTCCTTTTTTCTTTTGACAGGCTGTCAGGGAGTATTGCATGATTTTATGGCTAACGCACTGAAAACAGTAGTTAAGATTTCAGGATCATTTACTCAGCTCTAGCTTTGAGTATTTGATTCCACTTCATAAAGGGTCCAAACCTACTTTCTGTGTGCTTATATATAGAGATACACTTTTATCATCGACCTAACATGGAATTCTAGGAATTGCTGAAATATTTTATAAAACCCTTTGAAGGGGGCACCTGGGTAGCTCAGTGAGTTCAGCGTCTGCCTTTGGCTAGGGTGGTGATCCCAGAATCCTGGGATCAAGCCTGGCATTGGGCTCTCTGCCCCTCCCCCTGCTCATGCTTGCTTGTGCCCATACTCTCTCAAATAAATAAAATCTTAAAAAAAACACACACAAACAGAAAACACTGAGCTCCGTGAAGGAGTTATCAATTGCTCTAGCAATTATTTGCATGTTTAGTTATGCTGTCGTTATTGCACTAAAAGGTTCAACCCCCTTTACACTGAAGCTCAGCTTCCACACTATATTTGATTAGCTGGAGGGAATCCGCAGTTGCCACTTTCACTGGGAAGACATGTTTGATGAAATATCTTGACTTAAAGGGCTCTTCCCAAGACCCAGTATCTGTAAAACTAACTTTCAGGAAAGATCCTGTATTGAAATTGATCACTTGTATTAATCAGTTATTTTTACCACTTTTTGAAATCTTTAAATGCCAACAGGAATTTATTCTCCAAATGCATAGCATATTAGAATCCTTCTCCACTAATATTTTCCAAATGTGTATAATGTTCTTACTTTTAGTTACATACTATACTCAGTATCTTTTTCAGAAAGTATTTTTAGGTTAAGCATGTCTTTACAGATAAAAACGGGAGCAAATTACCTCCGTTTTCCATTTATCTTCATCTGGCTTTACTTATTTCCACTCAGTGAATGTTTCTCACAGGAGAAAATATGCCATTAAAAAATACCTGTACTCCATGTTCCAGTCCCTTGTACATATAGGCATGTTCTGGGAGTTACATTTGTTCATAGAGTTAAGAAATTGAGAGTCTTGGGTGAAATGTTTTTATAAAGGGATTCCCCCAAAAAAGGGACAGGAAAAAGTTGGCTTCTACTAAAAATTATTCATATGCTGGTATTTCCGGTGCTTCCTAGTTCTTTCTCCTGAAAGTAGTTATCCTTAATAAGTCTCAAAACAGTATAACTGTAAAACCACATCCTCCTGTGTACAGCTCTACAACTGCTTATATTTTTAATGCTGTGTTGGTTCCTTTTGGATGCTAAGAGAAATCAGCAACCTGTAAACCAGAAACAAGAAGAGCATATGTCTCTTGGAAAACAGCATCTGAGTGACTCAATGAAACAGGCTATTTCTGGGATCACTCCAAATGCAGGGCACAATGTGGATCTCTGTTGATGCTTTGAATGAATGTTGGACTTTGTAGAATGGCAAAGGTGTTCTGCTTTTTCATATTTGGATTTTTAAATAAAAGGAAATCAACTATAAATGGCCTTTTTGATATTTAGAGTCAATTGTGGGAATTCACCCATGATGGTATTTGTTGGTCTTTGTGGGAACTCTAGCACAGAGGAGTTCCCCTGGCTTAGTCTTCTGATATTACTCACATATCACCTATATGCTAATTTGAGAGTGTTTACACGTGTCATGCATGATGATTCAGAATGATAGATAGTAGACTGACTATTTCTCCTTTTATCGAACATAGTCTGCTCTGCTAGTGAGAGAAATATTCTGAAAATAAAGCAAGGACCAGGTTGGTGAACTTAGTTTTCTCCAGAGGTTGATATATTTAAAGGTCTTTCTTTAATGTGCTTGCAGTTATAACCTTTCTGCAGATTCATGAGAAGTCAGGGCTCGGCAAGGCTTTAGAAATTCATCTTAGTCAATTCTTTCATTTTATGGGTGAGAAAATTGAGGGCCAGAGAGTAGAATAATTACCCAAAGCCCCACAGATGGCAAGCTGGTAGTAGAGCCCAAGTCTTCTGTTCACCCTCAGTTTTGCTAGAAGTTTATCCTAATTCAGATAAGCTTAGAGATCACATTGGATAACTTTTGGAATTCCCAAATCCATTAGTGGGTCCTATTGACTCCACTTCCAACCTGAATCTTGTATCTGTTCATGTTTCTCCATCCACACTGCTACCCTCTAATATCTTAGGCCTTGACCACTGCAACAATCTCCTAACTGACCTCTCTGCTTCCAGAACTTCCTGCTACTTAGTCCATAAGGAATAGAAGAGTCAAAAATAATCTCTTTTAAAGTATCAATTCGATCATGGTTTTCCTCTACTTAAAATCCTAGGCTGACTTCCCTTGCACCTATATTTCATCTGAAATTTCTTTCCATGGCTTGAAGCATCTTCCTGGTCTATCTTCTGACTTTCTCTAGAACCTCATCTCTTACCTCTGACCCATATGTACTGTGCTGCAGCCACTTTGACTACCTTTTTTCCTCCAAAGTGAAGGCACGTTCCCATCTCAGAAGCCTTGGTGTTTGCTGTTTTCTCTGCCTGAAGCTTCCAGGTGTTCCCATCTTTCAGCCTTTATGGTCCTTCTGTAGAAGTTCCCCATTTTGCTCCCCTACCCTGCATCCTTCCATTATGCTATTTTATTTTTTTAATGGTACTAAACATTATTTAATTATATCTTCATTAATTGGCTTTCCCCACTAGGTTGCAAATTCTATGCGAGCAGAGGTCTTGATGTCTAATTTGTATCTCTATCAGGCAGCAGGGGATCAGCACATTATAAACAACCACTGAGTACTTGTTGAATGAATAAACTTAATACCCTAAGGTTTAGTGGTATTGGACTACTTGTAGAGTTTTGGACCTACACAAAACTTGCTTCCAAGCATTTCCACCTGCCTAATGCAACCTTTGCTCTCTTGGCCATCTGAGATAACTTTTAATTGATGTCTTTTATAGTTGTTACTCTCATTCACACCTCTTCATATTCAAAAGGGATAGGCATATCTCCTGTCCATCACCAAACTCCTCCTCAGATTGGGTGGAATTCTCCACTTTTGCCAACTGTTACGACAGGAACACCTTTCCTTGTGCGAAATAGGGAGCCATAGGAACAGAGGACCTATAGTATATATTAGAACCTATTATATATCTCTATGTCAAGGAGAGTTTGTTATAAGGAAATGGCTCAGGTGATTTGGGGGCTGTCAAGTCAGAAATCTGTAGGGCAAGCCTGTAGTCTGGAAACTGGAGTTGGTATGCCTGTCTTGAGGCAGAATTTTTCTCTAGGAAACCTGAGGTTTTGCTCAGAAGGCCTTCCAACTGATTAGATGAGGCCTAACACTATCATGGGTAATCTCCTTTACTTAACCGCATCTACAGAATACCATCACAGAAACACCTTGATTAGCATTTAATTAAATAACTGGGTACTATAGCCTAGATAAATTGATACAGAAAATTTAAATAAATTGTAAAAAAGGATTGAATGTCATACTCTTGATTCTGAGTTTCATTCTATTCTTACCAAAAGCCTTTGAAAGAAATGTTGCCAATTTACTTGCATTGTTATGTATTGGTGACATTTTAGGTATTGAGTACATCTAGATTTATCTGTCTTTATCATAAAAATAAGGTTTGACCAAAGAGTACCTAAACTTGAATTGAATATTTTCTTATTTGTGCTTTAAATTACTTGTATTATCACAGACTATTATATTTAATCGTATAAGAATAGGAAAAATTATGAAGACTGTATTCAAGACATTGTAGACTTTTTTTAATATTAAAGTTTGCACAAGATTTTTATAGATAATTATTGCAGATAAATAGCATAGTTAGTTTTACTTGTTTAAGATAAGTCTATTACATCTTTTATATAAGCAGAAATCTTCCCTATTGGTTTTCTTTAAGAAGAAGTGAATGCCATCTCTACTTTCCTGTATAATAGACAATTATAGCTACAGTAGCATTTCTGCACAACATTGCTGAAGATTCTTGAGGGAAACGTTTAAATAAAATACACATACTCACTGTGCATGCTAATACCTCTCAGTCATTGCCAACATTGCCTTCTCAGAAGACATATAATCAGAGTTAATTTTTAAAAAATATATAAATATAAATGATAACATTAGAAAGTTTAGCTTTATTATTAGTTTGAAGTAATTTATATTCAGTAAATTGCCAAATCTTGGTTTTAATAGTCAAAAAGGAGAGGTAAATGATAATTACGTAGAGATAGGCCATATACGTTGTCATCTGGAAAATTGTGAATTAAGTGTCTTAAATGTACTTTTTTGCTTAATTATAAATATGATTTCTACAGCAAATAGTAGTGGTTTACATGAAGGTTGAATAATTAGGTTATAAATGAAAACTGCTACTAAGCTGAATAAATTATTGGCATATAATGTCCATTTACAAGCTAATATTCTTACCTCTGGGATCATCCACAAGTTAATTATGCTACAAATATATTCATGTTCCATAGTTTGTTCACTTTCTCATCAATATGAGGTTCATTCCATAATAATATAAAATTTAAAAAAATGTCAAACAATTACATCTGCTTCAGAGAATATAGTTTACCCATCTTCTAGTAAAATACTGTAATTTATTTAGATATCTGCATTGATTGAATTGATTTAAAAAAATTACTCAAACTAATATCCTCTCATTTTTGCTAATTCCTGGGCTAAAGAAATCCCTTTAATTTTAATCAAAATGTACATTGACCATTAATCATATTACAAAACATAACAACAAACACCTTTGATTGTCAGAGACCTTTAACGAGGGACTTTATTTAATTCAGTACAATAAATTAAGTGGTAAAATGGAGGCTATAACTATGTGATCTTGCTTTCTGATAAGACCAACCCGTTGATGTGCATGTAAAAATGTCTGTAATCAATGTAATAGCCTTCTGAACTGAATTGTTCCTTTGGTTCTTTTTGTTGTTTTGTAAACAGTTTAGTAAATTTTAGAGACTTGAGTACAAGTGTTGGCAATGGTTCTGTAAAACTCTGTGTACAGAATATATAGGATGCAATTGTGGGTCACATCTCCAAAGAAAACTACAATTAAAGGGGAAATACTTTGTCACATTTACTTGTTATCACAATTGAATGGCCTTAAATGCCAGCCTCATCCAGAGTAGAGGAAACAGGAGACTGGGGGGCCTGGAAGGATTCTTAGCTTTCCCTAATTTTCTTCCAACATGGCAAAACACTTGTATTCATCTATGCCCTTCTTTTGGTTGTCCTCTTGGCTTCATTGTGCTGCTTGAGCATAGTGAGATTTAACCATTGAATGTGACCCTTACATGAATAATAGGAAATTTTTTGTTTCAGTGATGGTGATTGTTTGGGTTTTTAAATCACATTTGTAATTCCTCCTTAGCACTTCCTGGATGGCAAGTTTAATGAGGGCAGCGTCTGTGGTTATCCTATCAATTTTGTTTTATATTCTCAAGCTATCGCAGTACCTGATTCATAACAAGCGCTCAGTATTTATGGGAGGGAAACAAGGAAGCAGGGAAGGAGGGAGAAAGAGAAAAGAATAAACACTAAATGTTCATACTGTTAACTAAAAAAAAAATAGTTGTGATTTTAAGTGATAGAGAACAAGATCCTCTTTTTCTTTTTTTTTTTAAGATCCTCTTTTCAGGGAGTTTGCAGACCATTTAGCTCATTTTTCTAAGTAAGGGGGAGAAAGAAGTCATAGTATGTGAGAGCTTTAAGGATGTCTGAGATCATTTAAACTGCTCATTTTGTAAACAAAGCAACGGAGGTCACGATTGGCTTTCATTTTACTGGATTGGATCAGAAGTAATATCTGGATCTATGTTTCCTGATTCTTATCCTTGCGTTCAGATGTTCTTCCTTTTATATAATTATAACACTAATGATACTTATTCTAGAATATTTTTAAGATATAGATAAGAATAAACATTAATAATCTCACCACTTAGAAGTAAATATGATGTACATTAACATTTTGGTTTATATTTCAACCATTTAAAATTGGTGTTACAAATTCTGTTGATGCAACAATAATCTTTAAAATGGTAAAACGTTAGGGGAAAAGTCAAGTATTAAAAAAGCATATAGAGAAAAATTCAGAGACTCTCATCACATCCTTCCTCAGTTATATCTTTGTTTTTGGTTGGCTAAATTTCCTATGCATCTTTTTCTATGCGTACATGCACGCATATGTGTTTATGATTGGGATGATGAGACAGAAAGACAGAAGCAAACACAATGAAAGGATTTAAGATTTGTTTAATGGCAAAGACTTTTCAGAAATTTGTATATTTTAGCATTCTTTCCAGAGAACCAACTTTTAATTTTATTAAGTCTAATGTTCTTCTTTTTAATTGGTTCATATCTGCTTTCCATCTTTATTATTCCTTTGCATGTATATGGTTTCTTGAGATGACTACTTAGTTGTCATTTTGTTGGTCTGTGCATGCCTGTAAAGTTACTTATTTTGTTTGAAATGCATCTTTGGCCACATTTCACAGATTTTGGTAAGTAATGTTACTTTCATTTCTAGTAGTGTGTAATTTCAACATTCATTTTTTCTTTAATACATGCACCATTTAAAAAATATTTTTTACTTTCAGCATTATGATTTATCTTATCCTATGTGATTAACTTCAAGTTGAATTTCATTGTTACCTGAATATATGTTAATACATATATGTATGTATATATGTTTTTTTCTGATGTTAATAATGATGTATTTGCTGCTTTGTGTAAGCTCACATTTGGAAAATATTTTTCTAGCTTTTAATTTCACATTATTTTTTAAAGATTTTATTTATTTGAGATAGAGAGAGAGGAGAGAGAGAGCGTGCGTGCACAAGTGGGGTGGGAGGGGCAGAGAGAGATGGAGAAACAGGTTCTCCACTGTGCAGGGAGCCCCATGTGGGGCTTGATCCCAGGACCCTGGGATCATGACTTGAGCTGAAGGCAGACACTTAACTGACTGAGCCACTCAGGCACCCCTTAATTTCACATCTTGTATTTAGTTTCAGTTGTTTGTTTTGCAAAACGCCTATAACTTCTTTCCATCTTACTACTCAGTCCTAGATTTTTAAAGAACCTAATTTTTAAGTTATAATAAATTTAGTAGATAATTTAGCCCATTCACGTTTGTTGTAATTCATAGTGGTTATATTTACTTATTCTTTCCTTCTTAGTTTATTTTTTAAATTTTTATGCTTTTTTCCTGGATTTCCCTCATGTTTTCCACACTATCACTTTTTCCCTTTTTTTAATTGATTAAGATCTCTGGTTGTTTTTGTTGTTCCATCTTTTTTCCCTTACTGAATTTCAAAATTTACTTCCTGTTATTATTTTCTAGTTGTAACCCTTAAAGTTTTGGAAAATATATGTATTCACATTTTATATCAATGTCTAGATGTAATTAGTCAATACTAATACCTTCCTTTGCACAAAGCTTCATCCTTAGGATATTTCCCTTTCTATATCATCCTCTTATAAGTAACTGGGTATTACATCTGGATTGCCATTTTCAAATTTTGCAACAGATACTTTTTAGGTGTGAACATAAGTCATCTGTTTTCTTTGCTTCCTGCTGTTTCATGTTGCCCATGTCTTTCTTGAGTTCTTTTTATTTTTGTTTTTTTTTTGGTGAATCATTTTTCAGGAAATACTTATAGCTATTAAATTTATGAGCAGGGGCGCCTGGGTGGCTCAGTCATTAAGCATCTGCAAAGAATGGAAGTCAGGAGACTATACTGGAGGCTACTGCCCTAGAAGAGGTGGAAGATGACAGTGACCTGGATCAGGGATGTAACTGGGGAGTGGTGAGGGCGTGATCCCGGAGTCCTGGGATCGAGCCCCACATCAGGCTCTTCCGCTGGGAGCCTGCTTCTTCCTCTCCCACTCCCCCTGCTTGTGTTCCCTCTCTCGCTGGCTGTCTCTCTCTTGCTGTCAAATAAATAAATAAAATCTTTAAAAAAAATTTATGAGCAATTAGATATGCAAAAATATCTTTGTCTTTATATTTGAATGATAGTTTGATAGATTTAGAACTTAAAAATTTTAAGTGTTTTTCTATGTTCCTGTGAAGACATTTGTTTTAGCACATAGGCTTAGAGGTGGGATATCAATAGCAATCTAATTCCCATTTATTTGTAATTACCTGTTTTACCTCTGAAATATTTAAAAATTTGTTCATTCTTAAAGTTCTGAGATTTAATTACAGTATATCTAAGGGAAGGTTGTGTTAGTCTTCTGTGCTTAAGGGGAATTTTCAATCTAAAGATATATGTATGCCTTTTCCTTCAGCTTGAAAATAAAGCTTTTCTCTTGTTTGATTATTTCCTCTCATTCAGTCAATTTTGTACTTTTTAATATCTTAATGGACACATGTTGAAATTCCTATTTCCATCCTCTGTATCTTAACCTTTTTTTTTTTTTGTACTATTCAACTATTTCTCTATTTGTTCTATAATCTGGGACAACCTCAAGGAAATCGTAGCTCATGAAGTCTTTACCAGTCACTATCTACTATTTATCCTATTTATAATTTTATTTTTAGAGTGATTATATGTTTTTTTAAAGAATTTTTTTTTTTTAAATTTCCTTGAGAGAGAGCGCAGAGGGAGAGAGAGAGTGCAGAGGGAAAGGGAGCAGCAGACTCCCCATTGAGTGCAGAGCCTGGCACAGGGGTCAGTCCCAGAACCCCAAGATCATGACCTGAGCCGAAGGCAGATGCTGAACTGCCTGAGGCACCCCTAGAGTGATTATGTTTTTAACGTTTCTTTTTTTTTTATACTGGCTACTTTTTCCTATCAATGTGGATCTTACTGAATCCCTTAAGATAATTATTTTAGTTTCAAAATTTTCTTCTACTTCTTTTATTGTTTTTTTTTGAGAGCTGTTTTTTCTGTTGTTGGGTTTGTGTGGCAGAGAGAAATTATGCATCTTGAAACCCCATTTCACCTTTTTCACTTCAGCCTCCCCTGTAGTTAAATAGGCCATACTGGATTTTAGCCAGTAAAATGAGAGAAAAGTCATTTATACCATTTCTGGGCCTTGCTCCTAAAATACTCTCCAGGGAGGATGTGAAGAAGAGACAGTGTGCCTTCTCCATGTTCTCATCACTTGATTGCTGGCAGGATAAAGAATCCAGTGGAAGACTCTGAGTCATACAGGTTGGCAGGGCTGCTAGATATAGGATACTGGATCTCTGAATGACTGTGGGCAAAATCTCCCTTTCTGTCTCACCTCCCACCAGCCTGCAATGGACTGTGATGTATGTGAAAAATAAACTTTACTAAGCCATTAATAGTTTTATGTCATGTCTTTTAACAATTAGCCTATTCCGAATAATGTGTTTGCTTGCCTCACTTTCTTGCTGTTATTCCTCATGTATTTGTTAGTATTTGGTTTTCTGTTTATATTTGTCATTAAGGGTCTAAATAGCACTTTGTTTTTATTTTTTTAATATTCCTATTTATGCATCTGCCTCTTGTGATTGAAGAGAATGGGTAGGAGATTTAGCCAGGTGATTCGTACAAAGAGCACACCTTCTGGGTTTGGGAGTGCCTAAATGATCTACTTTCCTAACCTCAGTGCTCTTTTTTATACTTTTCTGGAGTCAGAACTCTCCATCTACCACTTCTGCCTTAAACTTCAGTTTCATGAATCCAGCTGCCTACTCAATACCTTCAACTCACATGTCTAATGGGCTTCAGGTCAGGACAGACCCCAGAATGAACTGCCACTGGGCAGGTCCACTTCCTTCCTGGAGCCCCCATATCAGAGATGATGATACCGTTCACCCTATTGCTCATGCCAACCTCAGATTCATCCTTGTATCCTCCTTTCTCCTACATTCTACCCCCAGTGCAGGAGCAGTTGTGTCACCTCTACCTTCAGACAATGTATCTGACTCCCTCTCACCACTCCCCAGTTACATCCCTGATCCAGGTCACTGTCATCTTCCACCTCTTCTAGGGCAGTAGCCTCCAGTATAGTCTCCTGACTTCCATTCTTTGCACTATGTGTATTAACTCCTCAGCAGCCTCAGAGAATCTTTTAGAACATAAATCACATCACTTCCTGCAAAATACCAAAACCTTTCTAGTGGCTTTCTAATATACTGACAGTAAAATCCAAGCTCTTTGGCCCAACCAGAATGATCTTACACCGTCAATCTCGTCTTTACCTCTCTGACTTTATTTTCTGTAATTTTTGTCCTTGACCCCTGTGTTCTGGTTGTACTGGCCTTCTTGTTTTTAGAAGTTAAGTTTCCACATCAGGGCTTTTGTACTTTGTTTCCTCAGCCTCCAACTCTTCCTTTGACTCTTTCTTTAGGTATTGCTTTAATTGGGTCTCACACCAAAGAAAAAGAATTACTGCTTATGTAATTATCATCCATTGTCATTCACTTTCTCCTTTCCCTTCCCTGTTGTTATTTTTTGTTTTTCATAGCACATAACACTGCTTAGTGATCAGTATAGGTTTATTTGTTTGTTTTTGTTCTTCCTCACCAGAATGGAAACATGACTAGGGTGGGAACTTGACCACTTCTTCATCAGGGTATCTCCAGGGTTGCTGAATCATATTTGGTACCTAGTGGGTGCGGAGGAAATACTTGTTGCATGAGACGGTATATCTAAGGATTGTGTGAAGGTTTTGCTTTCCTGTGAATGTTGGCATCAGATAATTCTCTTTATTTCTCCTCTGTTGTCTTTAGGAGATTCTAAGTGTCTCAAGCTCTATGATGGCTCTCTCTCTGTTCTGGCTAGGAGCCTTCTCGAGGCAGATGGTTAACTTTATTTAGAAAGTGGGTTTCAGGACTTTATTCTAGTGATGAATACTGTGGCTGCTAGTCACAGAATAAACAAAGGCATGGGGGAAGGCATCAAACTCCACCAGCTGTTCATACCATGGTCCTTTCATAATTATCCTGGTTACTGCTTCTTAAGTCTGTGGATTGGTTGACTCTGAGAGTGGGGTGTTTCTTGTAGAGTTTTATCTGATCTTTCTTATAGTAGATTTCTCCTATATAAGTTTGGGTTTTGATTATCTCTGAATCTTCATTAGTTAATCTTATCTGCTTTAAGGATTGTTGGGTTTTTTTCCCCCAAATTTCTTATCTACTGATGGATAAAATTTTTCCAACAATGGTGGCATGAACTTATTCTAAAATATGGTTTTTCCGAATTTCAATGAGATTTGGGAGAGGAGAGGAGGTAGATGTGTCTGTTCAGTCTACCATTTAAATTCTATCTCATTTGGTTCTACCGCTTGCTATTGGTCTTCTGTTTTGCTTTTGTGGTTTACTAATATAGCTAGAGATCCATCTCTTAATCACTGTTTTCATTTTATAGTATTTGTTCTATTCCTTCTTATATTTTATAGTATATAAGAAATGTGCATGATTCCCCTGATCAGAATATTATCTATGGAATAGGTTTCCGGACGGAGAAATTTACCGAGAAGAGACTTTTGCAATTTGACAAAAGAGCTATAAATGTTCTTAGTATTGAGATGATATACACGTTAATTAGACTGCTAGTTAGTCCTACTGATTGCCTGTTTTTCTTGCCATATTATCTATATATTGAATAAGTACCTCAAACTGTGTGTTAGCAAGATCTCATATCCTTCTTCCCCTACAGCTATTTCTCTAAGCTCTGGTCATTTCTGCTACTTTGGAATCTAAAATTGTTTCATGACTTCCTAGATAGAAATAGATTATGTGGGAGCTTAGAGTATCACATATTCCCCATATATAACAGCTGTGAAATTTCAAGCTTTAGAATGGATTATGGGATATTTTTGAACCTTGATAGAATGTAGGATTAGTTGCTTAAATATGGAGTATTAAAGATTGCAAATGTTTAAAAAGCTTGATCTTGGAATTCATTAGAAAAGCAAAAATGAATACAGTTTTAGGGGTTAGTGTGCATGAAGGTCACCTGGAGGATTTTTAAAACACAAATTGCTGGGCTCCACCCTTAGAGTTTCTGACATACTAAGTCTGGGTGAGGCCTGAGAATCTGTACTGCTAACAGTTTCTCAGGTGGTGCTGATGGTCTGGGGATGATACTTGGAGAACTGCTGGACTAGAGTGGTCTTCCAGTAGGGATTTCTAAGGACAGCTTAGTGATCATTTCTTTTTTTTTTTCTTTCTTTCTTTCTTTTTTTTTTTTTTTAAGATTTTATTTCTTTATTTGAGAGACAGAGTGAGCATGAGAGCGAGCATGAGTGGGAGGAGGGACAGACACAGGGGGAGAGGGAGAAACAGACTCCCTGCAGAGCACAGAGCTTGATGCCAGGCTTGATCCCAAGACCCTGGGATAATGACCTGAGCTGAAGTCAGACACTTAACTGAGTCAGCCACCCAGGTACCGCTTAGTGATCATTTCTTGCTCTGAAACCTGGTTAAGTCAATTTGCGGAGTTTCCAGACTCTTTTCTCCTTCCCTCCCACCTTCCCTCCCACTCACCCTTCCCTTCCTCCTCTCCCTTCTTTCCTCTCCTTTCTCCTCTCTTCCCCTTTTCCCTCCCTCCTTCATCTTTTTTTTTATTCTTTCTTACTCCTGGTGCCTTGTTTCTTGAGCACTTTATTACTTTAGGCTGTTGATTCAAGTTCAGGAGGAGAGCAAAAGGCAAGGTCATGGAATGAAATCCAGACACTAAGAGATTGAAATTTGTCACTAAGTTGGGTGGAGCAATGATCTATTCATCCATGGGTCCAACTACTCTAATCATTCAAAATACTTGCAAATTAATAGAATTGCGTGATTGTTTTCAAATTGGACAGGAACATTGAGGTCAGCTGATGTAAACTCTATTGATAAGACTGAAGCAAGAAAATGGAAAAGATCTAAATGCATCGTTTCGTTTTCCAAGTTCTTTTTATTTTCTGCTGCCCACAGCTGCCCCACACGGCTATACCTTATGTTGTCGTTTATATTTTGATTACTTCTATATGTATTTGTCTTCAATTGTTGCAATTAATATTGTATTTTGTATATAAGCAAGTATGAGCATTGCCAGTTCTTGATAAGAATTAGAAGTTATCTATTACATGAAAACAGTATAGAACACTTTTTATTTTGCAGTGAGTGCTCTAAGTCACTTGGTATTACACGATTTTTATTTTCTGACAAGAAACAGCTGTACGTGATGAAAGAGTGTGTTGCCACTTTTGTCGCTGACTATGCTGCTGGGATTTTCCTAACTGCTTCAGCCCTATTATTTCATTTAAATCTTACAACAGTCCCTCAAATGAATGATCGTCATTACTCCTCATCTCCCCTTTTGTACATTACTGAACAGTTTCAGAGGGCTTGTCACTTCCCAAAGTTTACATACCGGTTAAAAAGCAAAGTTTGGGTTTTGTACTCAGATCTTATTCTAAGAATAATATTTTTAGCCTCACAGAGTTTTATTTAGATACAAATTGCAAAATGTAGCTGGAGCCAATAAATATGGCATGGAATATACCTGGCATGCACATGGCCTTATCCAGCATCTGTGGACTTGTTGTAGCTGCAGATGTCTTTCTGGCACAGTAATCCTGCAGACCTTACTGACTGGTTGTCTTCGCCCCCTAGCTGCATGGAGTAAAGCCTGCCATGTCGTCATTCTGGTGGGCAGCGTGAGTCAGACCGCTACTACTACTCTCTAGCCCCGGGCTCCTTCACGGGCTGTTTGACCTTGGCAAAGTCACTAAGGCTCTCCAGGCCTCAGTTATTCAACTGTGAACTAGCATTACTGGGAGGATGAAACCACTTTGTAGATTTGTTGGGAGAGCTGAATAATATAATCCATATGAAAACATTTAAAGAGTCGTTTATTTATTTGAGCGAGAGAAAGAGAACATGAGCAGGGGATGGGTAGAGACAGGGGGAAAGAAGCAGACTCCATGCTGAGGGGCTGGATCCCACAAGCCTGACATTATGACCTGAGCCAAAAATCAAGAGTCGGACGCTCACCAGGCTGAGTCACCCAGGTGCCCCTCATAGGAAAGTGTTTAGCACAGTGTTTGGCACATAGTATGTATTCCTTACATTTTAGATTTTAGAGTCAGATCAGTAAATGCATCATAAAATATTTTGTTAAAAGTTATTTTGAAAGTTTACTAGGAATAATACATGATCTTATGTAGCACTAACTGTGTTTACCCTTATAATTAATAAATAATACCTTCGGGCAAATATATACTGTGTCTTCCAAATGTTTCTCCTCTATTTAATGTTTCTATTTATTGGCAACATTTCGTAAAGTCCATTTGCATGAGAGTAAAATTCAGGCTACAGTAGTTAACAGAGCCACTTTTTCTGGCTCTGCTCCTGCCTGAACAGTACCCTCTGCAAGTCTCTCCTCTCAAATTATTCCTGGGCCCCCAGATTTTAAGAAATGCCATTTTCCACTCTTCCTGTCCTGGATTCTCATTTCCACATCTGCTGTGGAGGAGTTTGATATCCTGGATTAGGGCACCAATGTGCTTTTTCTGGTGTTGACGACCACAAAAGGTGCACGTTTGGTTTTGAGGTATTAATGCCACTTCCTGTTACCTTTGAAGCCACAGTGCCAGTGACAGTTTGTGCTTAGTAAAGAAACATCATTAGGTTTTATCTGTAATTATATAGCCCCCTTTCCCTCAGACTTAGGCATGAGTACCAGAACCTGGGCCAGAGATGTGTCCCCCTGCCAAGGGGACCACTTGTCCTTAGCCCTGGCTCATTTTTTGGTGTCATGCCTGTTTATCTCTACTCTTTCTTCCTTGAGGTGATCCCCCAGTGGTCCTCAGTCACATCTAAGTTACTTGAATTCCAACATAATTATTACTTAGATATTAAGATTAAATCCCTGCAATTCCTTCTTTCTTTCCTCCCCTTATTAAGTACCTTTAGGAAAATAGAGAAGGTCTCAACTTCTAAAAAACTTACAAACGTAGGAGTTCGTATTATATTATAACGCTGACCAAGCTGTCCTGACATGTTTTGGATTTGTATCATTCTCTAAAAGTTAAAAAAAATAATAATAATCTGGAGCACATTATTCCCTCGGATCCTTACTTTGTGAACTAGACAAGGTGTGGGTATTAAAAATCTAAGTTTCGGGAAGTTTGAATGATTTTCCCAAACTGAGTCAGCTAATAGGGAGGAGAATCAGGACTAGAATTTAGGTCTTCTGGCTCCATTTGACCTCTGAGGCTTGTGCTGTTCTACTAGGACATTGGTTAGGAGAAATGCCAGATGAATGCCATTGCCTCTTCCGCTCTAAACACAAAGCCCTGTTAAGTGTTTCATTGACATTCTTCCTGACATCTATAAAAATTCATATTTTATTTTTATTCACCTGCTGATTGATTTAAATGTTATGCAAATGAAGTTCCAAAAGGCAGAAGATAAGCTATACATATATTTAAAATTCTTTTCTGTGAAAAAATAAAAAGCACTAGATATAAAATCAGACTGTCCCTTATTAGAAAATATTCTATGAGAGCTACTAATCCTACGGTTGTGTCTTTTGGCATGACGTACCTCTGAGCAAATCCTGCATAAAGCCTCTATCAAAGCAGAGCTTCCCCAAGACCTAAAGAACTTGGCAAACGTTGTTGAACAAAGTAACAACAGGGCAACTGTGGAAGGGATTCTGAGTTAGGGACACCTAAGAATGTTCTCTCTAGTTGGGTATAACACCCAGTGCTCATCACCACACAAGCGCTGGCTGTTGTACACAACTATTGAATCGTTGAACACTACATCAAAAACTAATGAGGTACTATGTGCTGACTAATTGAACATAATGAGAAGAAATAAATAAAAAATATGTGTTCACACATGCATACGTTAACACACACACACAAAAGAATGTTCTTTCTAGGATTTCAGCACTTCTCTCCTTGGAAATCCATTTGTCCCCCTCTGTCATTCTCTGCTATCTCACGAGGCCTGGGATGGAGTGCTGGGCCTTGTTCTGGAAGTCCAAAGGGGTGTCCGTCACTGGGTGATGGACCAGAGGCATTCTAGTGACATGACCAGTTACGGAGGATCAGAAGTGCTCTGCCACAGGCTCTTGCTTTTCTCCTAGCTTCTGAAATTAACGAATCAGGCCCACTGGTAGGGTCACTAAGCTATCTCTCATAATATTTATTACACGTGCAAAGTCAGAACATATGGACAGCATTTGCATTTGAATGAGGGGAAAACATGCTGTTAGATAGATTAGAAAATCGTCTCTATATTTGCATTTTTCTTTCCTTAAAAGAAATCAATGTGCAATGTATTAGAGCCAGGAATATCCCTCTTCCCAGTTGATTCTTCATTCTTTGTTTAAACTTTCTCAGAACTGAGTCTTGTGATGAAAAATGGAGCTATTTTCCTAATACAAAAACACTATGTACCCTACAAAAGTTGTTCCTTTTAAGTTGTATTGTATGTAAATTCGACATGTTTTAAATTTGTATAGGCTCATTTACTTTAAAATCGGTCTCATCATCTGAAATTCCTTTTATAAGATTACAGAGAACACTTAAATTATAAATCTTGTGTATTCAATCCTTAGAATCACCCTTAGGCACAAATAATATTTAATATTTTTAATCAATTTCAATAGACCTTCTTCTACACATTAGGTTGAAATATTTTTTGAGGGAGAGAGAACTGATCTTTTGAAACAACCACTGATTTTGCTATTACTGTTTCTGTGCCTGCAAATAACTAATTCCCATGGAAGCTACTAAAAAGGTATTTATCAAGCCTGTCTCAAATTAAAAAAAGAAAAGAAAGAAAGAAAGAAAGAGAAAGAAAGAAAAAGAAAAAGAAAAAGAAAGAAAGAAAAGGAAAAAGAAAAGTAAAGAACCATAGAACCATTAAGGTCAACTTGTATAAATTTCTCAAGTCCACCCATGACATTGAGGAAGAGCACTCAATGTCGGCTTTGTAATTCACTAATTAGTACATATTTATAGCCAGGTGCTGGGTCAAGTTAAACTGGGATGATTTTTTGACATGATTCAATCTAGATTCATATAAAACACTTTTTGTATTTTTATATTTTAAGCCTTTTTCTGTCAAACAGATTTTACGTGCTGTGTACCTACTATGTGAGGAAAACAATACCCTAACATTTTATCTGCTATTGTATAGTCTGTATGTTACTAAAGTTTTTGTGAGGAATTCTGTGATGATTTAAAAACAAAATCTATTAGATATTCCTGAAAAATGTGTTGTAACATCTTTTTAAAAAGCAGTTGAGCTCCTAGGCTCGGTATAGTATAGGAGCTCAATGGTACATCGTGTCCTATCCATCTGATTTTGGATATGTACTTTGTGCTTTTTGTTTAAAAGAGTGTATATTGCAGATAATTCTCACTCTGCATTTATTACTGACCAGCCACTCCTAATGAATGCAACTTCTTTTCCCACACTTTGGCAAATTGTCCCTATTTTCAACTTCCTACATAGTTTCTAGGTCCTGAATTTGGCAGTGAGTTAAGAATGAGAAACCTCATCCTATACAATGGCCAATTTCCTTCCTTTTTTCTTTCAAATCTTAGTAATGGTTCATTAAAAAGACAAAGATAATAAATTAAGTGATCAGAACAAATTTCTTTCCTCTGAAAATGGAACAACTCAACCTAGCCTCACAGAAGCTGACATTTCCTCATTAGCCTCTTAACTGTTCACATGATAAAAGGTTTAAACTACAGGCTTATTAGATAATAATAAAACACATGGGAAAAAATTCAAGATCATATTGAATCCTCACAGTTCCACTTGTTATTTCATCACTTCCTATTTCTTATCTGTATACTCCTCTTAACCAGTTCTCTGCAACGTGTCCAATACACTGTGCTTTCAAGATCACTGGGCAGGAAGGCGAGGATGCCTTTAGGGGTCCTAAGCGATACTTCCTTTATGTGGTGAATGGTGTTAAGTTTATGTATGTAGTCATACGCTATTGGGAAATATGAGATCTCTGGATCACAGGGGAGATTGTTTATTACCCACAGAACATCTTAGTCCTACTTTCCCCCCCGCCCCGCCCAGTCCCTGTGGGATTTTATGAAGAGGGCCAGATATCCGTCTACACACACAGCCATGTGGTACCACATGAGAGGAATCCTAACATTATGACCCTTGGTGCTTACATAGGGAAGCTGGCACATCTGCCCTTCCTTACCTCCACAGAGAGAAAGACTTTTATTCTGTAACGCAAGCAAATGACTCTGGGGGAGAGTGGAAAGATGTCTTTTCGGTTTTATTTCATGGGCAAATAGCACCAGAGAAAATACATCTTTAAATCTTTCCAGAACAATTTACTATCTCTAACTTCCAAGGCATATTTGCCATTCAATCATCTTTTAATCAAACTTGCCAATACTCTGCTTAGAAACCCTAGATCATACAAAAATGTGAAAATAGTCACCGAGAATAGTCTCTTAACAAATGGTACCTGCTGCAGTATTATGTAATGTTCTAGAAGTGGTTGGCAAGGATCGAACACCTGAACTTGAATTACGAGCATTTGGAACTTATCTAAACCAGTTAGCAATGGAAAATTTGTACATTTTACGAGAAAAAATAAGTCTATAGGTTAATGATTAGATGAAAGACATGAATTATCTCCAGTCATTTGGGGTTTTTGTGTTTTGTGTAACTGACCTTACAACATAGATTCTAGTTCATATTGCCTGGGTGTACAAGTAGTCATTAGGCCTTCTGAAAGCAAAATGAAGCTTAGTGTGAGACAAGAGTAGTACGTGGTGCTGTAACAAATATTTAAGTGCCCTCCCTATTCCAATGTGATAGGTTTTATATCTTTGTAATATGCTTACGGTTCTCAAGTCCTTAGTACTTTAGTTATCGGGTAAAAGATGCATTTGTAATTGCTTGCCAAAGCTAACTCTTTACCTTCAGTCTCTGGAATAAGAGCCAGATTCTCATCATTTCTGATACCTGTCATGGAATTATAAGCATCATGGCTATTAGCAATCCCTAAATAATTCGACTCCCACTATGGTGGAGTTATGCCTATGGTGGAGTTTAAGATCTTTTTTTGGTTCTTATTTGCAGAGACAGTTAAGCAATAGAAAGGCATTTGTTAGGCATTTGTTAGGCACATGCCAATTTAGTGGGAGCATTTTTGGAACCTTAGTTCTTTTAGGCAGTTTTCTAAGTGTCTGTCCCTGTCTCCAATTGTTCGTCTACCAAATGGAGCCACAATTCGTCCAGGTTTCTCTGAAAGTAGTAGTTTTATTGGGAGGAGGAGAATCATCCCAATCATCTAAAAAATGTTGTGTTTAGTGTCACTTTTTTAATACTTGTCTGATTCTCTACTTGCGGGGAAAATGCAATGTTTGTCAGGTTTTTCAGGGGGTAGTATGAGTCTGATGTACTTGAAAAAATACTCAGCGGGAATCCAAATACACTTATGTCATTTTTCTGTGTTAGAAACTAGGAAGCATGAATTCTCACTTTTCTTAAAGTCTTTACAGTGTCAAAAGGATGTTTGTTAAGAGGGTTTGTGGGAATCATTGTTCTGAAGTGCATCTAAAATTAGAAACTTTGCTTATGTGTGCTATCTTGTCTCCCAGTCTGAGCTGCTTTTTCATATTTATTCCAAGTTAAAAAAAAAAGTTTCCTTTTTCTTTTGTAAATGCGCAGTGCATACTTGTATTTGACCGATGTGAAGCTCCATTTCTGCTCACCAATAGAGGGGAATTTTCATTAGTTTTAATGAGATTTGGGGCATACTGTGTTCTTTTAAGCCTCTGATTGGACATCTTTTTTTTTTTTTTTTAAAGATTTTATTTATTTATTTGACAGAGAGAGAGAGACAGCCAGCGAGAGAGGGAACAAGCAGGGGGAGTGGGAGAGGAAGAAGCAGGCTTATAGCGGAGGAGCCTGATGTGGGGCTCGATCCCGGAACTCCGGGATCACGCCCTGAGCCGAAGGCAGACGCTTAACCTCTGTGCCACCCAGGCGCCCCTGATTGGACATCTTAAGCCAAGTTAGAACTATATTGTGATCATCTACAGTATTCCCAAGCAACTTTCCTTTGTAAGAGAATATCATCTCAAACATTGACCTGAACTCTAATTGGGTATATAACTCATCAGAACTCCCTCTTAGGAGAACTAAGAGCAATTATTGAATTTACATTTGATTCTCTTTATATGGATGCTCAAATACATTTCTTTCTATAATCAACACATTCTCATTTTGGTAAGTGTTTAGAGAGAGGACTACACCGATAGACCTATGTTGTAGTTGGGAAGCTCTTCGGGTGAGGTACCCCCTCCTCTTCCCTGTTCTAGACATGACAGCACTGTGGTTATTCATCTGCATGAAGAGAGCAGTGGAATTGGAAGGACCCCAGGAAGGAAGGGAAACGCCAGTAACCCATCAACTCAAATTTGCTCACAAGTTTAGTTTATTGATATATGAAGGGAAGTCTGGATGTAGAAGGAGACAATGAAGGTTGGGGGCATAAGGTGCTTCTAAGGAAGGGAAAGGCCCTGGGATCTCAACCTACAGCTCTGAGGCCCTAGGCCCCTAAGGAGGGTGAAGGTGGCCTTACAGAAACATGACCTACAAACAGGCACAAAGTCTTAGGGACTTAGACACATGGATAAGTTAAAGTATTAGAATACAAAATGATCAATTATTCCTGTTATCTTTAGCTTTGGAGGCCATAATATAATTATTTAGATCAAAATAGAGAAGATTAGATTTTTTGCCAATAGAACCTTTGGGATCACTTGATGAAAGAGCTCCCTGGCTTCTCTTTGGAGTGATTTTGATTCTATTTTTTATATTTTATTTTACTTATTTTATTTTATTTTATTTTATTTTATTTTATTTTATTTTCTAGGTGAGATCTTTGGAAAGGATGTTAACACATCTCTGTTATAGAGCCCTTATTTAATAATAGCTAAACTTTATCAAGCTTAATTAAACCTAGGCAGTATGTGTTGCTTCATTGACTCCTTGTAAGAAATCTGGTTAAGTGGGTACCCCCATTTGACAGATGAGGAATCCAAGAGAGTAAAGAAAGTTGCCCAGGGTCACATAGGTAAGTGGGAATCAGTGCATGAACGCATTACTTGAATAGAGAACCCATATATTCCTTAATTATGTGTAAGTTTTGATAGGCCAGGTAATGCTGTGGTAACAAATGTCCCTCACATCTCAGTGGCTTGCATAAATAAAGAATTCTCTGTTTCCTGTGTGCATCTTCTGTAGCTTTGCCCCTTGTGAACTTCACTCTGAGACCCAGTCTGGCACAGTGTTCACTATCCTAAAACACTGCTGGTCTTAGGGGTGGAAGAGACAGTCACTGTGAGTCTTGAAGCCTCTACCCAGAAGTGACATGTGCCACTACTGCTCACATTCTGTTGATCTAAACAAGTCCAATGGAAAAACAAAACAAACAAAAACCCCCAATACTTGACATCTATAGGTTGAGGAAATAGAATTCTTCCCAGGGAGCAGCAATGAATATTTGTGAACAGTAATACCAAAACAGCCTCTCTCGTCCCAATCGTATTAGATAGAGATTTCTGAAAGGCAATGTGGTTTTTAGTTCATTTTATGTAATAGGTTGGCGTTGAAAGTAAAAGGCAGACCCTGGCGTCATGGACATGAAATATTAATTTAATATAGGAACCAAAAGCAAACTCAGAGTTCTTCATTCTTGTTCCTGTACTTTTATTTTGAAAGTCTAGGTGTTGGTTTCATATGCAGATGCATTAGAAGAAGGTGTCTTGTTTTGCAAATAGAAGCAGTCTCAGGAGACAAATAACAATGGCATGAGAAATTTATGAAGTCTATTTTTAGTAGCAATCTCAGGCAAGGTTTTACTGTCAATATTTTCCTTGGTACCCAAGGAGCCAACAGAGGGGGCCATGATTTATGAATTGATGTGGCTACAAATATTAGCCCTGACATTTTAAAGTGAACAATTGCAAAAAAGATACAGAAGCAAATACAGATAGAGTCTCTGACAAACAGAAAAGATGAAACCCTTTCTAACAATTATGACCAAAGGTATTTTGATGGCAGTTTTGTTTCCATTTGTTTAAATGCTTGTTTTCCTCTTTTTTCTTTCTTTTCTAGCTTTAGCACCAAGTGACTGATTGCTTCCTCCAAAACAATGCCAGCAGGATAAGGATGTATTGGCAGGGTCTCTTTTAAATCAGTAACCCCATACTGATCCTTGACCTAATTAACAGTCTGCTATAGGCATCTTGCTGTTTACTGCTAATGTTACCCCCAAATAAAGGAGATTTTGGTTATAGAAAATTTAAGGGGTGTCCCACTCAATTCATTATAAATTCAATTTTATTATAATAAAATTGTTTGAACTGTAACTGGCAGCCTGAATACTACATTGTTTTATTTTGTGGAACTTTTATTGAAAAATTTAGTTTGTTTTAAACTAATTTCACCATTGTTAGTCTTGTGGCATATTTAACATCTTGTCGGGTAAGTTCAATATTTGGAAGTGTGTCGATATTGGAAAAAATTAGAACAGATGCCTTTGGAACTTCATTGTCCACAATAAATAAAATATAACCTAAAAAAAAAAACTAAAAAAAAAAAACCCCAAACCAAAACAAAATATGAAATACAACAAAACAAAAAAACTGTCATAGTGTTTTGAAAACTATAACATAATGACCAAATATATGCCATCATTGTACTTTCTACTGATGCCAAGAAAAATAACTTATTGTTATTGCACTTTGGACTCAGAATTTTCACTGATATTGTTTTATATTTAATGTTCATGAAAATCTTCATGTGCTGACTTATTATTCCTATTTTTTTTTTAAAGATTTTATTTATTTATTCATTCGACAGGGATAGAGACAGCCAGCGAGAGAGGGAACACAAGCAGGGGGAGTGGGAGAGGAAGAAGCAGGCTCATAGAGGAAGAGGCTGATGTGGGGCTCGATCCCATAACGCCGGGATCACGCCCTGAGCCGAAGGCAGACGCTTAACCGCTGTGCCACCCAGGCACCCCTATTATTCCTATTTTTAAATGGGGAAAAGAGGCTCAAAAAATGGAGTAATTTAAAGACTACAACCTGGAGAAGGCAGAATCGCCAAATACAGCATCTAACTCCAGAAATATTGGTCCATACAACACATCCATGCTTCATTTGTGTAGCTGTAAGGGTTTTAGTGGTTTCTCTCTTACCTCTGGGCTTAGAAAGGTGGCAGAAATTACTTTGAATTCCTGACAGGGCTTGTAAGCAAAATAAATATACCGAAAATAACTTTTACCATTTCCAAATGGCTTTTCTAGATCAGATGGGGAAGTGGTTCTCTTTATATCTGTGGCAGATGCATTGTATCAATGGCCCCTACTGCTAGGTAGGTCATGATCAATAAATCCTAGCAACTTAGGGGTAGCTGGGTGGCTCAGTTGGTTAAGTGGCTGCCTTCTGCTCAGGTCATGATCCCAGGGTCCTGGGATCAAGCCCCGCACTGGGCTCCCTGCTCAGCGGGGAGCCTGCTTCTCCTTCTCCCTCTTCCACTCTTCCTGCTTGTGCGCTCTCTCTGTGTGAAATAAATGAAATCTAAAAAAAAAAAAAAAAAAAATCCTAGCAGTTTAAAACAAAACAAAGTGGATTTGCATGTCTTATTTCCTGATTCCCTTTGGATGTTTTCTTAAGAGATGATTAAAGGAAATTTATCTGTTTCTGCAGATGTGTAAAAAAGAGTGAACCGCTTTTATTAACAAAATAATTAATGAAGGGGAATTATGTTCAGTAAGGGGCAAAGGAAGGATACCACTAGCTAAATATTAGCATCAGGCGGTTGTTGGGCTAGCAGTGAGTTTCAGTGCACACACATGCACACACCATATGTGAACATTAGGAAGACTGATTTTTTTAAAGATCCCCTTCTACCTCACATAAATATCTTTTACTGAGGGTCATTGATACACAGAAGAAAAAAAATAAACACTAACCACATGAGAGGAAAAAATTAATTTACTTATACTGTATGTTTTATGTTTATTATTTTTATCAAGTGCAGCCATGTAGATAAAAATAACTTGATTTAAAAATTAATAACCGGGGTGCAAACAGTTAATGTGCACAACAAATGATTTTTCCCCAATGTTCCCCCCTTATTTTCTTTTAGCTGCTAGTATAAGGGAGATGAAAATGAATAGAAAGAACAGGGAAGGGAGAGTAGCGGAGCAGAGAAATTAAAAAAAAAAAATCTAATACTATATTAATGTATCCTCACCACAACCTGAAGTTAGGGTTATTGTTATCCCCCTCTTCTGGATGAAGAAACTAAGGCACAGAGTGGTTAAGTAACTTGTCCAAGATATGGAAAAGACAGAAACTGTCACAAAAAGTGAGAAACAGAAGAAGAGATCACACACACACACAGGGGGGAGAGGGAGAGAGCGAGTCCACGTCTTGGAGGGCAAGTCCATTTATATCATGCATTTTTGAAATTCAGGTTAGTCTGTGGCTCTCATCCCTACCTGTAGAGGCACCCTCTGTGACACAGAACCATAGAATGGTGGCTCTCTCTCACTATCCCTACTCTGTTTTCCCTAGAAGTAGAATTCCCCCTTTGAGCTGTGTATTGCCACTTGGGCTAAAAAGCTACGCTGTCTGTTGTCATAGCTGGGTAAAACCCTGAGACTCAGCTCAGTGAGCTCCGAGTGGCATGATTCCCTGGGTCTTCAGGGACATCTCCCCAAGGAAGCAGATGCAACTGGAAGGGGCATGGTTTGCCTTTCTACCTTTTCTCCTTCTGACCTGATACAACTATCTCGTTATTACTAGGTGGAGTTCCAGTGACTGTTTTGGGCCCTGAGCGGGCCCTGAGATGGAAGCCAGTGCTTGGGTGTGCAGTAGGAAGGTGGAAGGGGCTTGGTCCCTGATGACGTGTAGATCCCATTTTAGCCCTGGACCACCTCTGCCTGGACTTCTCTCTTATGAAAAAATGTCAATCATGCTTAAGTTAGGTTTTTTTCCCCCAGTTACATGATGCTAAACCTAATCCTGATACACCCTCTAAATAGGATAATTTTAGAAACACACTGAAAGGAAAATTGTTCACCAGCTGCAGCAGACAGTGAGTGACCTCAACGCTAGGTGACACTGAGCCACGGAAGCCACTGGCCTGTGGACTTGCTGGCTCTGTGCAAGAATTATGTTTTGGTCCTTCTGGTTCAGAGCATCACAGTAGAAAGTGGGCATTTATGTTTTTTATGGAACTAATTGCTTTTGTGATTTAAATATCTTGCTAGTGAACAAAGCAGTGCCACACAGGACCTTCAGTGTTTTTAGTAGTACAGATATTTCACTTGAAAATAAGAAAAGTGTGGGGTAGCTGTCCCTGATATTTGGGCCGTCTTGTTTCGAACTGCTCCAATTATGCAAGCCACATGTCACGGAAGAGTAATGACCATTTGAGTAAGACTTTCCATATGGTCTCCCACAGTCACTGGGAGAAAATGGGCCTGTATTTTTCTTCTTTGAGGTGATCTTCTTTCTCTTTACAAAATAGCACGGAGTTTGGTATGCATTTTAAATGAGTGAATAATACTAATTCTTCTGCGTCACCAGTTGGACAAGATAAACACAGCAGCATTGTTAAAATTCTTTGCATAAAAGGCTGAATTTCTGTAGCATGATTTTTAGGTGATGAACTACCAAGAAATTGTATTTGAATGCCAGCTATCATAAATATCTTTTTCTTTGGCGACACTTGGGTAGCCTTCCTAGGCAGATTTCACTCAACAAAAAGATAAATTATTTCTGCTTCCATTTTTTTTCTTTCACTTCTCCTCTTTTCATTTTATTTGATTGTTTGCTTTGATAGGGTGGCTTTCGTTGCTTCATTACACACAATCATGTATCCATTCCCAAGGAGACGGAGTGTTTGTGGTCAGCTGTATAGACCTCTTTCTGCATAAGCTGGTCTACATTTTAGCATACTGAGGACATAGCCTTATATTCATAGGATCTGGCCAGGAAATTAGTCTTAGTTTAGGGTTTAAAGAAATTAGGTGATGTCCCAAAGGAATCTGTGGCCAGCAAGAAATTTAATTTTAAAAACTGAAGAGTATAAAATAGTTTAAGCATAAAATGATTTGAGCCTGTGAAGGCTGCTTCTGCCACATCCATTGTCAGATGGCTGGTAAGGCCAGGGAAGTCCAAATTCTCCTTGAATTCTTGGGTATTTTGGAAGACTCCTGCAGGTATTTTTGATGCAATTCCATTTTAAAATCACATTGCATATGATGTGTATTTATGACATAATATACATGAGATGTTCTATTGAATTTCCATGACAAAAACTACTGTGGTCAATAATTGATGATGAGAGTTCATCTTCGCAAAACAGCCATGGCTTTTTGTTGCTTTGTTACCTGCTTCAATATAATTCCTGCTGTTTGATGACAATTGACTGAGCTGGCGCCTGCAAAAGTAACTGTAGTTGATTTAGTTACATTAAAGGGTCAGAATTATGGCTGCGTGGAGCTAAGGTCATGACAGAACCAAAGAGCTCTGGGCACAAATCTTCCTTTCATGCTTGGCTGGGTCCAATAATCCCCGGAGGCTCAGGTCTCTGATTGCGTTTCCAGATGGTCTCCTCTGGTGTAAACACCACTTGCGCTCTGTCCAACAGCATCAGCTGCCCTGGCAGAAAGCAAAACAGCAGGTCAGGGTAGCACTGGGAATTACATAGTGGGTGGCACCTGTTGCCAGATTTTGACCTCCCCCACCCCTTACGTTATTTACCCATGCTATTTCAACTTACTCCTTTGCCTTTGTACTTGTAGGTCAAACTCTAGTTTTTTTAGCATGAAGCGAGCTTCACCAACACCCTTCCCTTTCTGCATATATTCTTAGAACCAGTACTTGGATTTCCTGGCAATCTTGCAGATGAATTCTGGTATCTGCTAGTCAGTAGAATTTGTTGTTTACTTATACATTTATTCAACAAACACCTATTGAAAAAAATGAACCATTGTTTGGGCATTTATTGAATAATTAAGTAACAGATACTGTATTCCTTACTGGAGCTGCAGTGTTGAGCAAAAAGGAACAGGGTCTCTTTGAAGATTTTGTCTTTCCTCTCCATGAGTACTAGTCTTATGCTTTCCAACTATACCTTCTTGCTTTCAGGAATCAATGGAAATCTCACCTCTTTCATTAATCCCTCTCAGCTCTGAGTGTGCTATATTTCTAGAATCTTCTTAACACATACATTTGTAGTCCCATGTAGTGTTGTTCACCTATACTTCTTTCATGTAGGTATTTTGAATTTTTCGTGGTCTTTTCTTATGTTCTCACTCATTTGGAAACTTGAGAGAGATTTTAATGTTTTGGGCAGCTTTAGTTTTGCTTTTTACTTCTCATACATTTCTGGACACTTAATTTTTGTTCAATAAATTTGGTGAATTCATTCATTCATCCCAAGTTTTTTCCACCTCCTATACTCTCAGGCTATAAATGGATAGTATTATCATAACTGGGCATTACATAGCAGTGAGGAATAGTGTACTGACAGACCATATCTGTAATGTGTCGTGGGTAAAATTTACATTACGGTTTTAATTAAAATCTCATCCACTGCCTAATGTCATATGGCTACAGGTTAATTTTAAAATTTGAATATTTCCATACTTTTTTGTTAACAAGGTAGGAGCAGTGTCCTATGAGGCTTTTTGAAGGGCATTTGGTAAGATGGGAAATGACAGTGGTTCTAGAATCTATTACTGTTGAGTGAAGGGGGACATTGCCTCCCAGCCAGTGGGCACCCCTGCAGAATTGCATGCCTGTATGCACGCCTGTATGTAGCTCCCTGCTTTCCCCCTAGAAATGGCTCTTTTGTTTTACGGAGATTGGCTAGACTGACAGGTGACAAGGCCAGAGATGGGTTGGCCACAAGACACAGCTGGGACAGCATGAGTTGGGGCAGTTGAGCCATTTTCACTGTCATACTCTGGTCTAGATGAATATCTTCTGTAAAGTGGATCAAATGCTGTTGCATACCCCCATTTCTCACTGGATACTGAGGAGACGTGTTTGGGCACAGTTCAGTCCAAATCTGATAGATCCAAACTTCTCTTTCTGGTAGCTTGATCTTTTTTGGGATTTCCATTTCATATAAAAAGAGTATAACAGCCAGTCTTTTCTGGTCACAACCTTTAGCGGAGAATATTATCATTTCAGCTTTTTCCAAGATGGTGATAGTTACTAAACAAAGCAAAACAAAAACACCCCTCCCCTCAAAAAAAAAAAAAAAAAAACCCAAAGAGTAATTACACAGAGAAGAAAAAGATTGCTAGTTTGTCCCTATTTAGTCATTTTAAAAACTTAGTTTTTGAAGGAGTGCATTTATTTATTTATTTACTTGCTACCTACCACTTTGGTCTTTTGAAAACAGTTCATTATTAGATGCTTGGATTCACTGGCACATTTCCAGTAGCAGGCTGAAGAAAAGTACCAAGTGGGCTTGACTGATGAAGGTGATTGGATCATGAAGGTAGAGTGAATTTCTCTTAAGGCTTCCTTTGCTAGTTGCAACGTTGGGCTCAGTATCTGCTCTCTCTCCATTTCCATCTGGGTCCTGGGTTTTGACTCTTATTCTCAGCAGATTTTGTCTTCATGCTCTTAAAATTAGTCATTGTCATCTCATTTCTTATTCAAATCCGACAGGGAAGGACATACTTCTTCCTCTAATCTTTGAAAACAATTTCTGGGCTTCAATCTCATTAGGCCATTTTAGGTCTTACGTCTGTTACCAAACTGATAACTATGGCTAAAGGTAGGACTTGGCTTGAGCCTAAGCACTAGACTCCCACCCCCAGTACTCCCATCCCTTAGAGCTGGAGTTTGAGTCCACGTCCCCTGAAACACTGTGGAGAAGTTGATGCTTCCATGATGATTTGGGTGTCATCACCCAGAGAAAGGGGGACTAAATGTAAGATAGTAAAAAAACTGTCAACTGTCCTCTACAAGGATTCATTTAAAAAATAGTATATAGTTGGCATATTATTCTCGGAAATTGAGATTTCTGGGGAAATTACAGAGCACATAGTTTTGTGCTATATTCAGAATGTCATAGAGCTTCAAACTGTTCTCAAGACAGATGTGGAACAATTCTAAGATTTCTGAGAAATAATTGATTTATCATTACAGTAGTCATAACATGTGAAACCTTGCCTGCTAATGACAAAAAGGAACATCTGGGACTAGTGACAGGGTTAATTGTGGGCATTCTCTCTCTGTAGAAAGGACCAGCCCTTCTGAGATTGATGTTGGCGTTTGGAACCTTTTCCAGGTGGGAAGGAAGACTCAGAATAGTAGCTGAGATTGCCTCTTCTCCCATAAGAAAACTTCAGCTTAATCACAGTTCCCCATGGCAAGGTCATTTTGAGATCTGTATATAAACTATGTGCTTTAGTAATGGGTCCACTCAGAGGCCATCTGTACACTAACCAGTGTCACCTAGGAGGTGGCTCTGACCTGAGTACTCTCAGGTAATACAGTTTACAAAGGATGGCAACACTGACCATATTTTCAATCTGTGCTGTTCCTCTCTTGCGAGGCATCTCGCCTCCTCTTACTTGCTCTCCTTAGCACATCTCTACTCACTTGCTTCTGTTAGAACTTTAAAGATAGCCCTGAGACAGTCATCTCTTAAAATCCAAGGTCTCCTAGTCAGAAAAACAGCTTTGGGTTGAGAGTCACCTTCAGATGTGATAGAGTGAATATCCAATTGCAATTAGGGTCTAAGGATTACTTTTTAGTGAGATTTTGCTCTCAATTTTAAGGTAAGTTGTGGTAGGAGGTAAACTAGCCATTCAATGCCCCAAATTTTATTCATGAGAGCAGAGAATGGCAGCCATTTTATGGTTTTTATTCGTTCCTCCTTCGTCCATTTCTTGCATAAAATTTGGTGCCTTATATTCAATAATGTCATCCTCCTTCTTCCCAGAGCAAAAATTAGAGTAGAGATATTAGAGATTCCTCTGACTGGGCTCTCATTATTGCAGTGAAATCTTGGCCTTATTTCACATGTGAACAATTAAGTTGTAGTTCCCTATTGTTTTGTAACTTTTAAAATTAAAATTGCAAACAGTCCAAATTATATAATTATATAATTTCTTATGCACTAAACTGGGAGTCAATTTACCTTTTGTAAATGTTTCAGGGAGACTTGACTCCAAATGAGAATTCTTTAAAATGTTGGCTTTACAAAGCTGTGACACACCAGCATCCTCCAACAAAGGTTAAAAACCACCTGAAAACCCCATTGTAACTTATTTCCCATCTCTTAGCTTTAGAAGAAGATAGCTCAGCCGTGGACAAGTGAGGAAATTGTTGGAAAGAACATTATCATGAAAGGCACATGGTGAAGAAGGGTGGGAGATTAGCAAAGAGAGTTTTTTTTTTTTCTTTCTTGGTTGTTTAACTTAAAATCTTAGCCACTTGTTTATACCTAGGCTATGCATACATTCATATTCAACAGATAAACTTGCTCGGGTATGGCTCAGAAAAGCATATGGCTCACTGTCCATTTTATGACCATCTCTCTGGATGCAACTGATGCCTCACACTAAGGGATCCCATGGTGAAACCCTAAACCCTGGCCTTGGAGAGTTCATTGCCTGGAGTGATTATGACTTCCAAAGAGAACATCTTTGGCAAATTGGTTTTCAGGGTAGGCCCACAGAACTGTGAATTCACTCAGGGAAGTATACCATGGATAGCCTACCCTAATGTCTGGTTCTTTCCTTTTTACTAAAATGAAAAGGGAAGAACTATCATTGGTTTGGCCATGCCCCAAGTTGCTTGAGTTCTTCAATGTCTGTCCCCTTGTGCCATTTTAAAAAAACTTTAATTCCAGTGTAGTTAACATACAGCGTTATTAGTTTTAGGTGTACAATATAGTGATTCAACAGATGTATATATTAGTGCTCACCACAATGAGTGTACTCTTTTTTTTTTTTTTTTTTTTTTTTTTTAAAGATTTTATTTATTTATGTGACAGAGAGACAGCCAGCGAGAGAGGGAACACAGCAGGGGGAGTGGGAGAGGAAGAAGCAGGCTCCCAGAGGAGGAGCCTGATGTGGGACTCGATCCCGGATCGCCAGGATCATGCCCTGAGCCGAAGGCAGACGCCTTAACGACTGCGCTACCCAGGCGCCCCCACAATGAGTGTACTCTTAATCCCCTTCTCCTATTTCACCCATCCTCCCACCCCTCCTCCCCTCTGGTAATCATCAGTTTGTTTTATATAGTTAAGAGTTTGTTTTGTGTTTTGATTTATCTCTTTTTTTTTTCCTTGTTCGTTTTCTTTTTTTTTTTTTTTAATTTTATTTATTTATTCGACAGAGATAGAGACAGCCAGCGAGAGAGGGAACACAAGCAGGGGGAGTGGGAGAGAAAGAAGCAGACTCATAGCAGAAGAGCCTGATGTGGGGCTCGATCCCATAATGCCGGGATCATGCCCTGAGCCGGAGGCAGACGCTTAACTGCTGTGCCATCCAGGCGCCCCTCGTTTTGTTTCTTAAATCCACATACGAGTGAAGTCATATGGTATTTGTCTTTCTCCGATTGACTTATTTTACTTAGAATTATACCCTCTAGATCCATCCATGTTGGTAAGATTTCGTTCTTTTTCTGGCTGAATAATATTCTGTTGTATATATACCACGTCTCTAAAAAAAAAATTTTTTTTTTAAGAGAGAGAGCAGAGGGGAGGGAGAGAAAGAATCTTAAGCAGGTTCCATGCCCTGTGCAGAGCCCAACATGGGGCTTGATCCTACTACCTTGAGATCATGACCTGAGCCAAAATCAAGAGTTGGACACTTAACTGACTAAGCGACCCAGGTGCCCCATATACCACATCTTCTTTATCCATTCATCTATCAATGGACATGGGCTGCTTCCATAACTTGGCTATTGTAAACAATGCTACAATAAACATAGGGGTGTATATGTCTTTTCAAATTAGAGTTTTTGTGTTCTCTGGGTAAATACCCAGTAGTGTGATAACTAGGTCATCCATTTTTAATTTTTTGAGGAACCTCCCTACTGTCTTCCACACTGGCTGTGCCAGTTTGCATCCTACCAACAACCTTGTGCCATTTTTAAATTTTCTTGGCTTTCTGTTTCCTAAACTGTGCTCCATGATTGCATGTGAATATATGAAATTTGATAAAACCCTATGGTTCATTCCATCACAGGTACAAGTGGATTAACTCTATAAGGAAACTAACCTAAATTTCAGCTTCAAGGCAAAGAGTTTCCCAACAGTGGAGAATTTAGACATTTTGGCAAGTTGGTAGGAGAGATATTTTCAACCAGCGTGACTCTATTTGGCTCAGGTAAATGTAAGCCCTCCTGGGCTGGCTTGCAGGTGGGTTCTTGAAATCTGGACATATTTCAGAAACTCTTGCCTGTTCTTAATAAGTGCAATGATGTGAGGCGCCATGAGCAAGCATGATTTAAACCTGTCCTAGCAATAATTTTACTCATGAGCTCTTGGCAACTATGTTATTGTCTGCCATCTCCCTCTGAAGTTTGCCAGTTAGCTGAACATCAGCCAACCATATGACACCAAGTCCACAACGTTAATCTGATTTGGTGGAGCCATTCATTTTCTTAAGGAATTGGAAAAAGAAAATTACACATACAAACATGCAAACACACACACGCGACACTTTTATTTTTTAATGAAATGGGGCAAAACCCAGCTTTCTTGTCTGAAGCGATTAATCTGTTGAAGATACTATATATATTATATACTTATAAACCAGCAACCAAAATTGCTTAATATCCCCCATAGGTCTCATTGTCCAGTGGTTTGATGATTCTTTTTTTTGTCTTGCCTACACCCATTGCCAGTGGTTGTACCAGATTTTTTCCAGGGGCATGCTGTCTTCCCAGGCTTACATCAATGTGCATTTAGCCTTTTAGTACCTGTCTGACTTTCCTCCCTGCCTATAGAATCCCAAGCCTTTGAAAGTGACACAGAGTGTGTTTTCTATCTTGTAAATTACCTAGAGTTAACGCATATTAATAGCATGCTATTATTACTAATCAGTATGAATGCCATGAGGATTAGACAGCCATTTAAAAGAGTACATTTTATAGAGCTTTCGAATAGTACGATTTGATGAGTACTTATTATGTGCCAGTGCACTAAATCCCTACATATATTAATCTCTTTCCCCACGGATCTGTACGGCAGAAACTATTAACGTATTTTATAAAATATAACTCTGGTTACGTAACTTGCCAAGTCACAGCGCTAATGGATAGTAGAGTCAGAATTTGAATTCAGGGCTGCCTAACCCCAGAGTCCACCACTGATGGTCATTGCTTATGTAAAATAGCATGCTCCTTCTTAGAATCCCATCATTTAGAAAACACCCTTTTGAAGATTGGTTAGCATGTTAGCTGGGCTGGGAGCATGTAGTTTATCTGTGTCCTCTACTAATACCCAAGTTTAGCCTTATTCAATCTGGTAAGCCAAAAGTAACAGGAAATGGCAATAGTGTAGAAGGTGTTTGATATTTCAGTGCTGATAATGATGGATAATAATGTGATTTCACAGCTTGGCTTATCAGACCCAGGTGAGTGGATAAGTGGATTCGGATTCATCAAAGTCACCAGACCTAGCTTGTGGTCTTTGTTTCACGAACCCCCTAGGCTTTATATGGCTCTTTAGGAGCATATTTTTCCCATTATAGTTGCCCTTGATATTCATTTCAACCACTTTTGCCAGCATAAAAATGTACAATGAAGAGGGCAGATGCCCTTCCCTTCTGTGTTAACTCTCTTGTCATATCAGATAGTGTTATGTATTAAACTATTATCTCAATTTATAGAGCCTAGAACAGCACTGCCCAATAGAAATTTCTGTGATGATGGAAATGTCCTATGTCTGCTCTGTCCGGTGTGGGAGCCGCTGGCCACGTGTGGTTATTGAGCACCGGAAATGTAGCTGGTGCGACTGAGCAACAAGTTTTTTAGTTTGTTTAATTAGAGCTCCACTTTTATCACATACCAAATTTCAATTCATGCTTGAATCTATACTTTGTCGTCTGTCCCATGAAATCTGTCTATTCTTGTGAGCACCACTTGTTTTAATTATTTTATTTTTATGGTATGTTTTAATATAGGACTATTTTCACTTCATTTCTTTTTCAGATTCTTCCCCACCATTCTGACTTGTTTATTTTTCCTTATAAAATTTAGACTTGGCTCATCTACTTCCAAAACAAATTCTGTTGGTATTTTTATTAACATCACGTTAAATTCAAGATTGATTTAGAAACATCTAAATGGTGTTGAACCTCTTATGCCTTTCCATTTGTCTTAAGTATTCTTTTGGGTCCTCTGGCAGTGTTTTATGGTTTTCCTCCAACAGATCTTCCACATTTGTTGCTTAGTTTGTTCCCACATTATCTTTTTTATGCCTTTGAAGTGGGGTCTTTGCTTGTATATGTGAAAGCTATTGACTTGTGTATATTAACTTTGAACCTTGCTGAATTATCTCACTTTAGTAAGAGTTTAACAATTGATCCTCTTATGTTTTCTAAAGACCCCAGCATAAATCTATAAATGGTGTTAATTTTATATCTCTTTAATTTTTATGCCTTTACTCCCTGTGTCTGACCTAACTGCATTTAATATTTTCTCCAGAACTAGTTAAACTGTGGTAGAAAGTTTGGGCAGTTTTTTGGTTCCTTATTTCAGTTGGAAAAAGTTCAGTCTTTTCCCTTGAAACATAATGCTGGCTTTTAGATTCAAATAGAAATGTTTTATAAATGTTCTTATCTAGAACCAATTTGAATTTTACCGAATGCTGCTTCAACCTTGCTGATAATGGTTTTAATGATCTCCATGGGGTCATTAATATCATAAGTTAAATAAATTATTTTAACTTTAAAATTTAAAACCCTTATTGTTTTTAAGTTTTATTCTCTGTTCATCCTCTGTTCACTCTTCCTTCCCAGTTCTTGTCCTATGCAAGAATCTTAGTGGTCCCCACTGTGAATTCAGTGGTAATTACTTCTTTTTCCTGACTCAAAACAAATGTGTGCATCAAAAGAGCAAAGTGTCAAATGATAATAGCTGGAAATTCAGCTGAAAAGAAATGAAAATTTTTTTTTCTCTATCACTATTTGTGTGTATGTTTGTGCTTCTTTTTTCAAAGGAATGGACCATTATTCCTCATTTTATGTAGTTGTTTCATTGTGGAATTCCCTAGTGATGGAAAAGGAGAATAATGTCTAGCCATATAAAATTGCTAAACCTGCTGGCATGCAAGTCAGGGATATCTTTTTCTGTGCCCAAAATGGAAAGCTTTTTCCCTTCAAACTCTCTTATTTTTGAGCAAGATGTTTTATGTCACAAACTAGCCCACTCTCTCTTTTCAACTGTTTATGCCCAAATTACATTTTATACTCCAGTCAGTCATAAAATGAAAACAGAAAATGTATTTGAGGAAAGGCAAAAATGTCAGTTTCTAAAACATAGAAATACTTAGTAAAACACTTCCAGCTTTCTTCTTAGCTCTGCCTATGGCTAGTCATTTTTGCTTGCTGTGCTTGGGTCCCTCTTGTGAGTAAAGCAGGGGTGCCTGGGCATATCCTGAGAAGTTGCAGGGCTGGAGTGGTGGCCCTCTGGAAAGGGGGCCAGGAGGATTAGGAACCAGGTAGCTGGTTTCTAGGATGGGAGCAAATTCCCAAGGCCAATGTGAAGAATGGTCTAGAATAACAATTTTATGTGGAGAAGCTCTCCCGAGCCAAATGTTCTGAGTTGTCTCTGCTAGCAGAGCAAATGAGCACATACTGTGTTCATGTGGAAAAGGACAAATGACTGTACAAATGGAGTAATAAACAATTTAAGAAAATATATGTGGCCTAAATTTAGTATCAAGGTGATGGGCAAAATGACTTACTCCAATTTGCGATGGTCCTGTTGCAAATGCAATGACACAGCCAGCCAGTAAACTTCAGTCACAGAATACAGCAGATACATCAATGGAGATGGCCCAAGTGCGGGATATTTAAATAAGATAAATCATCTGTGAAGAAGGAGAAGGTCAAATGTGATATTCTCTCTTTCTTTGTTTGAATAAAATGGAAACATTACGGTTCCTTCCAAGAAAAGAAGTATCGGCACATAAAACAATACAGTCCGCTTCTTACCCAGCCAACTCTGAGTGCATTCCACCTGAGCCCTGCCGTGGTCTCTCTTGTTTTCATCCAAGTACAATTTGGCTACTTTGTAGCAAATAGGAAATCTTATTCTGACTTCACCTCCTTTAGTCATGCTTGGTACTTGATCCGTTATCTTCTGCCCCAATGGCATAGAAAATTGGTTTTCCCAAATGTCAAACAGAAAAGCATGAGTGCACACCACACACACACACACACACACTCAGAAATATTTTCACTGATCCACTTTTCTTACTAGTAAGGTGGTTACTTATTTGCCATCCGTAGGCATCCTTCAATTTCTCCAAATCTGTGGAGCACCTTGTAAGTTTGTGTCACTCTGCTAGGTGCTGTGTAAGATACAAACAGGAAGACAGAAGGGAGAGGGCACAGCAGAGCCATTGTTAAGAAGAATCCTTTCACGGTGTACACAGCTGTGTTTCTTTTAAGTTTGACCTGTGCTTTATTGTTACGGTTAGTTTGGTTTAGCATTTATTTATCCATTCGTATTGGCATGTATATTCAGTATATATTTTGGAATGCCTACTTTGTGTCAGGCATTAGGCTAGGTTATGGGAATTCAAAGACAGGTTAGAATCCCCCTTTTTTTTTCAGTGAGCTTTTTTGGTTATTATATTTGAAAGTAAGTGTTCAAGGTACTGTAATTTGCCTGCTTAGGATGTAGTTGGATCTCAAAAGAAGGAATGCTCTATTCTGTTGCTAAAGGAGTGATGATTAAACTGAATTTTGAGAGATGAGTGGCTTATTTGTCAGGAGGGCAGGAGCAGGAGACAGTCTCTGCAGACATGGCAGATGCTTAGAAGAGACCATGGCACTTTCAGGGAACTTCAGTAGTTGAGGGTGGGATGGGTCTTCCAAGAGCCCAGGCTGGAGAGGTAGAGGGTACTAGATCATGCAAGGTCTTCGTACCATTCTAAAGAATTTGGGCTTTAACCTGTAGCCATTGAGAAGCCATGAAAACAGTTTGTACCATAGCAAGATTTTTTTCTGGCAGAAATTCAGAAAATGGATTAGAAGGTGGAAGCAGGGAACTCAATAAGTTGGCTATTTTAGGGTTACAGTGAGTCTACAGATATAGGGCAAGAACAAACCCAGACCCAGAGAGTAGACCAGAAGAGAGTACCAGCCTATTACATTTGGCAACTTATGGTTTTGGTAACATTTAAGGAAAAATGGACCTTCAACAGTAGTAAATTAAGATGCTGCCCCCCCCCATCTTTTTAATTTCATGTGTGAGAGGAATATTTTATTTTACCTAATATATCAACTTCTGATTTAAAAAAATATATATTTATATTATATTAATATATTTTAATATATTATAATTATATATATAATTATAATATAAATTAAATAAATATATATATATATTAATACCAATTGCAAATAATTCAAGGAATCATGACTTTCATTTGAAGATTTAGAGAGTAGCCTGGAGACCCAGATGATATCAGGGCTTCAAAGGATTTCAGAGACCACCTCCTCAGTGATTTTTTTAAGACAAGCTTGCTCTCCAACCCCTGCAACAGAAACGTCCCGGATACCACCCGTGTGATATCAAGAGTCAGGGGTGGACCACTGTCTATGCCCCTGCTCTTCCTCCTCCTTCCCCGCCAGCTCTGAATTACAGTTGTGCGGTTTGAAAACCTTCCCATTTCAGAGGCGTCCAGTGATGTTTGCGCACTGGAAGTGATTGATTTACCCAAGGATACATGGCTAACCAGTTGGTTATTGGCAGAGAAAAGGCCCCCTGGCTTCCTGACTATTACCGGTGTTGGTTAACCTGATTTTTTTATCTGGCATCTCAATAAAGATTATCCTCTCATAGGATCAGTTGGGTGTGAGCAACTACTTGTACATTCAGTTATGTCTGTCGTCGCTGCTTTATGTAAGCATTTTGCAGACAAGCCTGGTTTAGGTCACGTGATCATTACTTCCCATTGCAAAGGGCTTGTTTTCTTCCTGCATCTGGGTGTAAGTTAATATGCAGCAAACTGACTTGATGGCTTCAGATGATTGTACCTGGTGCAGCCATTTCTTCCATTTGTACATTTTTGTCTTTTACGCTTGAGAGGGTTAGGTCAGTTGAAATGAAGTCTATATACCTCAAGACTATGGGTTGGTAACCTCTTTCAAGGATCATCGTTTGACCATCCGGTTCCACCTGCCCCTGTACCCACCCACCCCTTCCGGTACCTTTAGCCTTACACACGTGACTCCTCGTGATTATGTTTAGTTCGTTGTCTTTCTCAGTTAGATTGAATGCTTCTTGAGGCTAGAAAACCTGTCTTTTTATTCATAGCATTTAGCTCAATACGTGACACATAGTAGACAATAAAATTTGCTTAGTGAATAATTAGATATGTAAAGATATGCCTGTGATCTTGTCAATAAGACAAAATGCATGGGTAATTTTACCTTGTGTGTGTTTATTTTCTCTTTCTGCAAGGTGAGTCAGGGCACGTTTACCGTCTAACTACTAGTGGACCAGCAGCTTCCTTTTGTGGCAGTCTCATCAAACCCTGGATTTCACAGGATGTTCCTGACAATGAGAAAGGGCTTCAAGATGGAAAATTGTTTGTAAATTAAAATAATATATAGATCATGCATACTAACACAGAGCAAACTCTGAAAGCTGTTTATTTCTAAACATTCTCAAATAGACTTTGGACATAGCATGATACTTTTGTTCTTGTTGCCATTAAAAAAAAAATACCACCACCCTTTTATATCGAATTTCAGCAAACCTTGCAGCCAGTGTCTATCCCATTAGTTTTCACATACGTGAACAATGTGGCGTGATTACTGGTCAGCAACAGAGACAGCAGTTTTGTAAATCTTCTGTTGTGGTGGCTGCGAGGGATGGAGCTGTTTTCACTGCTGTGAGTATTCTTTCCCGAATTCACCTCTGCAGGGCATGGATGCTCTCTCAACTCTAGGTGAACACAGAAATATATATATAGTGTTGCTAAATGTCATATGGCTTCACATTTTTCAATTTTTCAGAAACTCCAATGGGAAATTAGTTATTTTTTCTTACACTAGTGGCGGTTTACATTTTCCCGAAGACTGTCTTTAATGAGAGAGGTTGACCACACTTTGTTTTCTTAAAAAAAAAAAAAAAAATTGAGAGAGTGTGCAGAGCATGAGAGAGAGCACAATCAGAGGGAGCAGCAGGCAGAGGGAGAGGGAGAAGCAGGCTCCCTTCTGAGCTTGGAGCCTGATGTGGAGCTCGATCCCAGGACCCCAGGGTCATGACCTGAGCCTAAGGCAGACGCTTAACCGACTGAGCCACCCAGGGGCCCCTGTACTCCTTTGTTGAACGATCAAACAGGAGGGCTTCATATTCAGTATCATTTACAGAAATAGTGAATGTCAGTAACCACTAATATTTAGAGTGCTTATCTACCAGGTACTGTTGAAAAAGTTTACATGTATTATTAACGCATTTGGTGCTCTCAACCAGATGAGGCTGGTGCCCTTATTATGGATGGGGCCACTTAGGCACAAAGAGAGGAAATACTGTGCTTAGGGTTACAGAGTTGGGAGGCAATAACCAGGACAGAACCGAGGCAGCGTGGCTGCAGATGTCAGGCTCTGCTCCACGACAGCTGCTGCCCAAAGTGGAATGAGAGGGGTACTGTGGTGAAATCTGCTTATCGCAGAAGCCGGGGGACTAGCATCCTGCTAAAGGGCTCTGTCAGCAGTCTTGTTGGTGTGGAATCTCCTGTGACCTCTCCTCATGCGTGTGGCGGGTAGCTCTCTGAGATCTCGCCTGTGTCTTACTGGATGATTGGGAAGATGGCAGCTTCTTCCCCGCATCTGCTCTCATTATGTGATCCCCATTTTCTAGGTGTAAGCTCTGGGAACTCAAACCTTAGGCAATGATGGTAGGATTTCCTGCAAACCGCCCCCCCCCCAAAGGGTTTCCCAGCAGGAAGAAATAGCTATGTTTTGCATGGAAAGTGCCTTCCAAGGGGGCTTCATGGAATAAATGACCCAGGTTTTACTTCCACCGTTAGTATTTTTCCGCTACTCCTTTGAACTTCAGTTTACTGACCTGTCAATGGAGGTATTAAAACCTGCTTTGAACAGGTTGTGGCAAGGATTAAATGGTACCATATTTTTTTAAAAGTACCTCCAGAGGGTCTGAAACATTTTGGAAGACTAGTGAATGTGTTTTTCCTTTTCCTTTCTAAAAGGGGTTTCTGAAAAATCGAGAGGAAGTTTTAGAGATCCCATAACAGGTTAAAAAAAACAACAACAGTACTTCTGTGGGTTCTTCCCTCACCTTGTTCTCTGGAAGTCTTTTCTTCAGGAGCCACTGTTATTTTATAGTTGTGTAAACTTATTAAACACTCGGCATGTTAGCTGATAAGATGGTTAGGTGATAATGTTAGATGCAAGGCATCCCTAGTCTCCGGGGTTCACAGGCTGTTAGGGAGAATCCCCCCCTGCAGACGCTCTTTTTATCTATTCTTCTTGAACTTATTTCCCCCGTGCATCATTAACATGGATCCTCTTTCCATATTACGTTGCCTTCTAAGCGAGGGATATTTTAGTAATCATTGCTACAGTGCACTTCATCCTTACTGTTTGGGACTTCACTGATTAATTTCATGTGTCTGGGTCCTGAAATTTTGGAGTAGGTCTTTGAAAGCAGTTGTAGCTTGGTTTTGTAGGAAGGAGAAAAGGCTCTAGTTGATAGCCCCAGGTCAGAGGAGGTGAATAAAGACTGTGGACTGAAGAGATTGGTATTTTTTTTCCCTTTTGCCAAGTAAGTAGTTTTGCTCCTAATTAGAACATTAGAATCTCTTTAATTGCATTCTGACCAAAGACTTTTGGGGGTCCATGAGGACAAGTCACCATATGTTGCATTTGAATTAATACATTTGAGACACACATTTCCTTACCAAAGCTAATAATGATGCAGCAGAAAAAGGATCAAGACTTGGAGTATACTTTTTATTTCCTTATTTTTCTGTCAAACTTGTATTCTCAAAATTGATTTTATATGCAACAATAGTCATTTAATTTATTATCTGCTTGCAAGACCTCATTGTACCATGTTGTCTATAGAGCAGAGTTCACAATAAGGCAAATTAATCTTGGATCTCATTCCAATTTGAGTATTTTTTTCCCTCTGATGTATCATAAAGGCTTTGTTATAATGTGTTGATTTCCATGGCAGAGTGTCCCATAGTCATCCCGATGGCAAGACTTTAAATGTGAGGTTTGAATCCTGGGCAGGTCTATCACAGCGAGCAACCCCTTCCGCTTTAAAGACTTTTAAAAAATTTTTATTTATTTGACAGAGAATGAGCACAAGTAGGGGAGCAGCAGGCAGAGGGAGAGGGAGAAGCAGGCTCCCCACTGAGCAGGGAGCCCGATGTGGGGCTCAATCCCAGGACCCCGGAATCATGACCTGAGCCAAAGGCAGATGCTTAATGACTGCGACACCCAGGCACCCCCCCCTTCCACTTTAGAATAAATGCTGACAGTGTCTTCTCACAAATTTTCATCCATCTCTACCTAGATACGGATAGGACATTCTAAAGCAGATCAGTTCTAAAGTTACCTTGTAACTTGGTTTCAGTATACAGTAATACAAAGAGAGTGGAGGAAGTCAATGAAGATGCTTTTGGGCTCCTTGGTTTAATTGACAAAATGATGAGGTTTAATTGACAAAATGATGAATTTCCTTTAACCTGCATTCAGGCTAGGCAATAAGAGGCAGTTCATTACTGCATTATTCTCAGTACTTGTATCTTGGTTCATTACTAGCACTCCCCTTAGTATTTACATTTGTGTCATGTTGTGCTGATAGAAGCTTATATTAAATGTTTTAGAACTTGAACATTCGACAAATATTTGTTAATGCCTAATGTGTGCAAAGCATTATGAGATGTGTTTCTTTGGGTTTTAAAGAGTACTCAGATTGCAGTTTGGGACTGAAGGAGCTTCCAGGATAATAGGAAAAAAATCTTGTTTTCACGTAATGGTAATATGAGGTAGAATGAAATGGGTCATAAGGGGGATGCAAAAATGCTATAGGAGTTCTGAGGAATTAGCTGTTGTCTTATAGTCACTCTTATTTGCCTCTCTTTGAAAATAAATCAGGGGCTATAAAAATTACAACAGTTGGAAAATAACGAATATTAAACAGAACACATTAGATTGCTGAAGCTGAAGACGTTCCTTGTCTTCATTGAGTGAGTATTTATTGATGGCCTGTTGTCAGGAACTGAGGGTGGATATGTGGCTCCTATCTCAAGAAGTTCACAGACTCATAATAAAGGAGCGTCTCTATATTTCACATAGATTTGCAGAATGGATGAACTCATTACATTTTATTCTTTATGTGAATCCGAGATAAGTTGTACTACCGAAAGGAAGGCACCCACAGAGTCTGAGGTTTGGAAGGGGCCCAAGAGATCACATAAATGGGCGTGCCTTTTTTTTGCCTTTTTTAAAAATATAAATATATTTTTACCCATCCTTCCTAATTTGTATTTTGTTGGTTTTATACCACATTTCTGGATTTTCGAGATGACTTTTAACATATACCAGCCACCCTATTAAATGTCCTTTCTAACCGTGGGACACACGACATATTCTGCAGAGCCAAAAACAGAGCTGCTCTCCCCGCAAGTTGACATTTGCCTATGAATCAACACACTTTCATTCATTCAACAGATATTTACTGAGCAAATAACGATAATTATTGTCATCATCACATAGTTAGGATAAGCCATGCAATGGGTTGGACATTAGTCCTACAGTGATGAATATAAGCCCCTGTCCTCAAGGAGTTTGTAGTCTACAGAATACAGTGGATGTGTAGTTGTTCAAACAGCTAAAAAGCTTCCTTTCTAACTGCTCTACCACTCAGCAGTAAAAGGAATATCTTCCTCAAATTCATCAGGTCTCCTACCACTCTTTCCTCATGCTGCTTCTTGGAATAAACTCTCTTTTATCATCTCTGGCTTTCAAGATCTTGCACATTTGAAGGAGACCACATAAATGTTATCAGCTCTGAAAAGTCTGGTCCCTGTCTGTGAAACCCATTAACATGTGACACTACATAAGTTGTGCTCATCACTCACTGATATCCACGGTCATTGTTTGTGAACCCCTCTTATTTCCCTATAAGTTCATGGTCTACTTTCAAACACAAATGAGACCTTTACTATCTTTGTATCAACCTATAACATCAAGCCTAATGCCCTATTCGGTGAGAGTGACTAGACCTTTCCTGTACTAGAATAAGAAAGATATTTGGTAAGAGTAAATAAAGGGCTTGCGTTCCTTGCTCACTGGTCGGCATCAGGAAGACCCGAGAGTGACACCAGGCTTTCTCAACATTTTGAGTCTAGCCACAGGAAATTTCCAGAGGAGTTTGTTTTGGAGATTCAACTCGTAGACAATTTTAAACATTGGACACACAGTGGAACACAAATGCTCAATTATAAATGAGATTGGGGAAATCTGCCCAGTAATTCATGAAGTTGTCAGATCTGAATAATGAAACACACGATAGTTCTCATCTATTTCTATACTCTGATTTCTAGCATTCTGGGAAATAACCTTGCAGAGTCCTAAATATTGGTTAGGCTTTTAAAGGGTTTAGAGATGCATAACTGGATAACTGTTCTAAAATCCCAGCAGGTTTTCTGGAATGTGTAATAATGCTTTTTTCCTCTTGAAGAGAAAGTCACATGGTTGGCCCACATTTTCACTTCTTAAGGATCCATGGAATTAGGATAGATTACACTCATCAGTCACCCAGGTTCATATCCCTGTGAGTCAGGTAATGTTGCTCACATAGCAAATACAATTCCATTAAAGATCCAGGGGCATAGTCTTATAGTGTGACTAATGCATAAACCATTTCTTTTAAAACAGGCTCTATAGAGAAGGAAGGGAGGGAACCAATGATAATCTGCAGACGCATTTCACGCCAGGTGTGGAGCTGTGTACTTTACATACATCATGTCATTTAGCTGACAGGCCCATGTGCTATAGGTGATAAACACAAAGTTGAGAAGAGCTAAGCCATTTGCCCAAGATCTCATAGCTAGTAAGCGACAGAAATTGGACTCCAGTACAAGGTTTCAATCCTTCTATAGTCCCTCACTCCCATACAGCAAAGTGTGTTTATTTATGTGAATGTATTTATGAAAATGTCAAGATATTTTGAGGAGAGCACGTCGACACTGTTGTTTTTAGAAGAATTAACTCATTTCAAACAGTGTATGTTAACTTTATCTGGTGCTTCTCTGATAAAACCTATCACTCTTGGTCACCATGATGGCCATTAGGTGTATAAGTAGTATTCTATCTTTTTCTCTTGTTTCTTGTAAGAAAGCCACAGTAGACTTCTTTTTCTCCCCAAGATTTTTATCCCTACAGGGAGACATAGTGCCACATTATCCCTGAAAGGGTCTCGTGCTGACCCGTCCTTGACATTTCCACCGCAGGGTGACCATGGGATATTTGCTCTGTCACACCTACCTGTGCTTTTATGGGTGTATTCCTGAAGTGGGGGAATGTGAATTCGCTGTGTAGTAACACTTTGCTGTTTCCCCACAAATAATGTGGTAGTTATGTCATCTGTCTCTGAGTCGGTAGTGTGCTTCTCGGTGGCATATTTGTGTTTTGCATTTCTTGTCTCTGAGAAACCTAGTAGAAGGACATTTTGGTTGAATGTGTTTTCAGATAGATGAGAAAATAATAAAGTGCAATGATGCTAAGATAACCTAATAGAAATCTGAGTACAGAATTGTCCCCCAAATTCTGCTTTCCCTGTGTAACGTTTTCTTCCCCAAGTAAGTGTCTTTAGTAGCCTTAATTCCCCACGTCCACTGAACTCAGTTGTTCTCCTGCTGATCCTTTTTCCTTGCCTTTCCCTTGGGCTGTTAAAGTAAAACCAGAGTGGAGCAGAAATTAAAGCAGCAGCAAGATTTTACTCACGATAATCACAATAGGGAAGTAGAGACCTCAGTATAAATTTGGGCTGAATTCCAAATACATGTGCACATGGGGATTTATAGCCAAGGAGCAGGGTGACAGTCAGTGGATGGAAAATTGCTTAGAGGAAGCACTGGGGGACAGGGGGGAGTTCTGGTTAAACAGACCCAACAGGGTTCTTGCTCAAAGCAGGCAGGGTGATCAGATTCCAAGGGTGGCACGTGGGTGAAGGATTTGATCAGGTATCAGAGATGTGGAGTTCTCTTTGCAATGACACACCAGGATTCTTGGTACAGCTGAACCGTATGGGCCAGACAAGGATGGGCACCAAGGTGGAGGCCTAGAGGCTGTAGGGAAGCCTGACCAAAGTTTGGTCAAGGAGAGAGTCTTGTCACTACTGTCTTGCCTTCTGGCCTCTCTTGGCTCCCTTCTCAGCCAGGACTCACTCTGCAGAGATTTATTTCAGTGTTTTCACTTCGATTGTTGCTGGACTGATATCCAGGCATAAGTTCCCTGGTTACCTTCTTCTCCCCCCTTGTCAATCATCTTCCTCCCAGCTTCATTGCCAAAGATTTTTAAAGAGAGTCTGTACTCATGGTCCCCCTTTCTTTTGTGCCCATTCAACTCAAGTGAAACTGCTTTCTCAGGGACCCACATACACTCAGGGACCCACTCCTAGCCACAAAATCTGATCATCACTTTTTATTTTCCATTGCATTTGCTGTTGCAGATACCCTTCTCTTCTCCGGGCTGCAGGGTGGCTACTCACCTTGGTGGTGGTATTCTCGGCACTATATGATACATGAGTACATGCGTAGAAATGGAATGTTTCAAAAATGAAATGATTCAGTCAGTCTCGTAAAGAGGGAGGCCAGACTGTGGGGTCAGGTTCTCAGAATGAGTACGCTTGGTGCTTTATCACATCTTCTGTTGGCAAAGGAGAGGAGAGGAAACACCAAAATCGCCCATCCGTACTGCTAATTAAAAGATCATTTTCTCTTCTTTTTAACCCATTAAAGGATTTTAGTCAATGTGTGATGCTGTCTGGGGAGCAGCCTTAGCAGTGGAAGTGTCTGTCTTTGGGAAAATGGTTTCTAATTTTCTGTGGTTATTAAGAGTAAAAAAATTGGACACCATTTCTTAAAGGGATTATGTGAGTATTTGGTGATGCCTGCTTTGCCTGCTTGGTGAAGGACATTGTACCTTGAACTATTTGAAATTTATTTAAAAATTGTTTCAATTGTATCCTCTCTATTTGGATATAATCAGAAGTGTCAACTTTAGAAATATATTGAGAGACAAACGCTTTATTATTAACATTGTTTTATTTGAAAAGCAAATTGTAAAAATGCAAAGAGAAGGCCCACATTAACTGAAATAGAGATGTCAGTTGAAGTTTGGTACTGTGCCAAGTACCACGAGTCTATGAAGCTGTGAAACAGAAAGCAGCAAGCCACACTAACATTCATTTCATTTTATTATTATTATAGTTCCGAGGTCCATCATCTTCTTGTTCTTCCTTGCCAGCAGAGTCTGTGATGCACTCTTTTTTTGGTGAAGGCTGTTATTTCTATCACAGCGCAATCCACATCAATGGTTTACTTTACCTGCCACTTCTGAAGCTCATTCACAAACCATGGGTCTCTTGGAAGAGGCATATAATTAACATAGGAAATAGTAAAGGTATTTGGTAACCGAATAGCTATAATGATGTCTTAAATTATAAATTACGTTTTACAATTTGCTTTGTCACACATGGTTTACACATAACTATCAATGAATCTAACAGCTGCTATTGCCCAAGGTGAGAAATAGCTACACAATGAGAGCTCTGAGTGCTGACAAAAGGCATGGTTGATAATCTATTGTGCATTCTGCTATTAAAGAAAAATGGTTCCCTGTGATCCTCTGAACTTTGTTGAGTTCTTGTTTCATCTTTTAGCAAATGAAAGTGCTACTTATCTTTCATCTGACCTTTTATAACATGACCTTGGCTCTTCAAAGTCCAATGGGATCTGGAAATTTTAACTTCAGTTTCATTGCACTTGATTTCCCTTGGCCATTTCCCCCATGATGGGTGGTTATGTATCTAAATTTGTACAGTAGACCCACCTGCTTAATTCTTTTCCCAGACCAATACCTAGAAACAGAAATAACAGCCCCCTCCCAAGCAAAACTGTGCCTGGGTAAGCAAAGTATTCAGCTAGTTAGCTAGCTTTCAGGGTTATTCATGAGCCAGAGTCATAGAGAGCCACGTCCTGGCAGGGAGAAAAATAGAACAGAGTGAATCCCAATTTGTTCACAATGGAAAGAACATTGGATTAGAGGGAGCTTTGATATAGAGTCAAAGGCATTCCCGAGTTTGCTTTGTGGTAGAGGCTCGAAATAGATACTATAATGATTAATCAATTTTAAGTTCTGTAACTGCTATAACAATGTCAGGGTGCAGTTTAAAGTCGAAGATGTGTATGGCGATGTTTATAACTGTGGAAACACTCATAATGCTGAAGGCATGGTAAGAACCATTTAGAATAGAAGGAGCACTTGTGTGCAGTTAAAAAAAAAGTTCTGGAGAGCAGAATCAAGGAAAGGTTATGTGGTGGGCATTTAGTCGTGAAAATACAAATCATTGCTGCGAATGATTACTGTGAATCAGCTTTCAAACCTATTAGATGTGTCATTTAACCAGGCAACATATGCCTATTATTTTTAAGCATGAAAAGCAATTGCCATATGTTCGATAGTTATTGAATTGTGACTAGCAGGTGTGTGGCACAATAATAATAATGATGACAATAATAATACCTTCAGCTTTGACCCTCTCTTTGCAAGTTAGGGTGAAGAGAAAAAAAAAACAAAACAAAACAATGATTATTCAGTGTATTTGAGTAAAGCAAAAGCCTGGGGTAGGTAATTTATTTTATTATTTTTTAAGATTTTATTTATGTATTTGTCAGAGAGAGCACAAGCAGGGAGAGCAGGAGAAGTATGCTTCCTACGGAGCAAGTAGCCCAAGGTGGGACTTGATCCCAGGACCCTGGGATCATGACCTGAGCTGAAGGCAGACGCTTAACTGACTGAGCCACCCAGGTGTCCCTGGGGTAGGTAATTTAAAACAGAGATCACTTTCAGTAGCCAGAGTTAGCCTTTTTTTTTTTTTTCCTTCATTCAGATAATTTTCTCAGAGTTCCATTTTGCTCCACCTACATTAACCAAATGAGATTTCAACTCACCTTAATGATGAAGGTCCTGTATATGTGATGGGTCCTCAAAAAGTTTCAAAAAACGCTTTCACATATTCTATTGCTTGACCCTCGTAACGACTGTTTTGAGTAGGTAGGACAGAAACATCGTTTCCTGTTTTTTGTTTAAAAAGCAGAGACTCAGAAAGGTGAAGTGACTTTCTACTCCACAAAAAGAAATCTCTTGAATTTTTCTCTGATAATGCTAGAACCTTAATGATGTTAAAATGACCATTCTAATATAGTGTTACATATGTGTTGTCGTCTGTCGTATTCTGTTGGAAAACATACTGTGATTGGGGGTCAAGGGCAGGAAGACAAAGGCACAGATTAATAAAATGAGGGTCATGCCACTAAAAGAACACATACAATCATGGCCAGTGGAATCTAGAACATTCCTCTTTACCCAGGTACCTCAATGTTGAGTGGATTGCGGTGCCCATTTGGAGGGAAGATAAAGTGTCTTGTTGGTATGACACAGATGGGTTTGCATAATTAATGTCCTGTCCTCTTTCTGTTAACAAGGGGATGCATATACTTTTCTAGTGGAAGCAGTGTTCAAAATTGATGAACAGCTCTTTTAATAATACAAAAAAGTTTCTGCCTAGTTAGAACCTATACCAATTGTATATAGTTAAAAGAAAAAGTTAAAGTAGAAGAAGCAAAATCCAAATAATAACACAACAAAATTCCCTTCTGATTCTCCCAGGAATAGTTGCTTTCCACATAGTAGCCTTTGCAACTTTGCAACCATAGTTGAGACATAGTCAGCTAGAATTAGAGTTTTCCATGAATTTGAGGATATGATGGAAGACAGGAGGCACAGGCAAAGCCTGGCTTTAAGAGAAACCTGAAATGAGAAATTTGAGACCCAAAGCCCTCTTTCCTTCCTCTTTCCTTGATGGACAAAAGCTTTTTCCAAATCATCTTTGTAAAAAAATTCCTAGACCCGCAATGAGTCTATTTTGAGCGTATCACCTAATGTGGTACTTCTTCCTCTTCTATTAATTTGGTCATCATTTCAGGGGATAAATTTTACCTTCCAGACTTCTTGAAGAAAAGTCTGACAATTCACCCTGCCATTTGAAGAAGGAAAGTCAGGAACCTCTTGTTTTGTACGAATGTGAGCCAGGACGACAGCAGTCGATCAGGCTTGGCATTTCCAATGCTGAGTAGAGTCTACACTATCACCATAATGTCATGCTGGCGTTGTTTCAGCTCATGGTTGGGTTTAGGATGCAAGCGACCTTAATGTTGTGCTTGGAGAGAGAGAAATCTTTGGAAATGTTTAGTTTTTTAAAATACAGATTTAAAAAGGTGAACACATATTCTAATTGACAATGGGTAGAAAATATCTCTTTATTCTCATGGGGTACTTTTGAAACATGAACCATATGCTGTTACTTGTGTGTGTAGTGAGAAAAGTTGTGAGTGAGGGTAAGGAAATGTTTTTAACATAATTGTATATACATTTATTTTTAAGCCAGATAAAATGTCCCAAGATTTCTTTCAAACTGCAAAGTATTTATAAAACTGTGGTTTGATGATTATTGCACAGGGGAAGGTACGGAAATACTCATTCTGATAGTGTTTTGGGTGACATTCTGTGCAGCCTCATACTAGACTGTGGCAGAATATCTAACATTCAGCCTTAGTTTTTGATAGTTGTACTTTTTCTTGTAAACCATTTGTTATGAGGCAAAAAGTCATTGGTTTTGAACCTAACTTGATTTGGGCAACGAAATGATATACCTAAACACATGCTTTAGCCCTACCCTGACTTTTTAATGACTTTTCCATTTAATTTGGTTTTGGAAATTGATTTGCCCTTTAAAAATAATATCAGCATTTAAAGTAATTTTACTTGCTTTTTGTCTGCACAGTAACTGATTTTTCTCCCTAAGAGAATGACTTCAAATATGCAACCTTTACAAAATGTGGAAACTGCTGTGTGTCAGCTAGAAATGGCAACTCTGATAATAAGAATGTGAATGTGGTCCTGAGCTGAGGTTGAGAGAAAGAGTCCCCGGAAAGTCGACTTTGTCACCTAGATTTGCAGGCACTGTTGGGGAATAGGGAGGGGTCTATCGTCGCGCATATCCTGCTGAGCCCTATGGCTGTAGGGTTGCCCATTATATCTGCACGGTTGCTCCTTTGCTTCTTTCTCTGAACTGTCTGCCTGCTTATCTCCTTCTAGGTGGTCACTATCAGCTCTAGCCATGGGGGTTCAGGTGGAAGGGGGGTGCAGGGTTTAAAACTAGGACCCCAGAGTTCTTTGGTCCCTTCCATCTCATTTGTTCTTGTTCTATCAACCTGCTCATAAGTGCATTCATACCACCCAGTGCCCCTGGTCCATCAAACAACAGCAATGACACTGAAATATGTGCTCAAATTAATAACTTGAAGCAAATACATGAGATTTCTGATTTCTTGGAAACTAAAAGTGCCGAACATCCACATAGCTATCACATTAATTATTCGGAAGATATCGGCAAGTGTCTGTCCCTGTCTCCAATTGTTCGTCTACAAAATGGAGTCACAATTCGTCCAGGTTTCTCTGAAAGTAGTAAGTTTTATTGGGAGGAGGAGAATCATCCCAATCATCTAAAAAATGTTGTGTTTAGTGTCACTTGCCAAGAGATGTATCTAATCGAGTGCCACGGCTTCCACCAGCCCTGACCTTTGAGCATCACTGCATCTGTATTCCAGTGTTAGTGATAGACATGCCACAGCTTCCGAGCCCTCAGGTGCATGAGGCTGGAGAAGTTGAGATCTAAGAGGGACAATTAGAGGCACCTGTGGGTTTATCTGATGGGATGAGCCACTTGCATCCAGCTGTGTGCAACCCCTGGCACCACTTGGAAAGTAACAAGCCCTCCCTTACCTCGTTGTTCATGCATCAGATTTCAGAAAGTCCTCCCTCTCCTTTCTGAAGGCTACAGCCTTCTCCAGACCTCTCACAGTAGAGGAGAGGAGATTGAGGAGAGATGTTGCCCATCTGTAGGCATTGTGCAAACTCAGTCAATGCTATTTGAGTTGAAAAATAAAGGAAATTATTTGTCACAGGTTAGACAGCAAGACAGGGCCATGGCCAGAACCAGAAAATAGGTCTTTACTGATGTTTTTACTATTAAATGCTATTTGGGGAGGAAGGGTAAGGATAGAACTGGTTGGCTTTCATTGTACACTTGGGCAAAGAAAGAGAAGCGTAGAATAAGGACCGATTAGAAGCCCAAATGCTATTTATTTTCCTATATTATAGTGGAAGTTGAAAATGCTCCTATAATAGGCTACAAATGCAGGTTTATTGGAGGGTTTATTTTGTATATTTTATGAACATCGTGTAATTTCTAGTATGATGGTAATACAATTCTTGGTTCTTATTTTCTGTGAGCCCTAAAATGATCTGGTGTTGATGTTATCTCTAGATGGAAGCAGACTTCATAAAATACAGCACTCTCTCTGCACACGTAGGAGGGTAGCTTTTAAAATGTTAGTCTATTCCATTTTTCAGTTGTAAAGTGAAGTGATTTTTTTAAGGTATAGCCTTAGTGAATTTTTATGTTTCATTTTTAGTTATTGAATTGTGTGGGTAATGCATTTTTGGTGGGTACAGTTTCTAAACATAGAAAAGCAGTTATTCCATCACACAATAGTTTTTATCCCCCCCCCCCTTTTTTTTAACATAACAATTTTAGGATGTCAGGTTTTAGATGTCTACTTTTAACTTGTTTGGCTGAGCTGACATTTACATTCAGTCCCAGTGTTGTGTGAATGGACCTAGCCTTTTACCACTTCTTTTCTTCCTCCTCATTGGAAACCAGCGCAGAGAACACCGTCACTTAATAAGAAAGATGTTTCCTACTTTGTTTCCTTTTATCCAACTCAGAACTGCCCGGGGGGAAAGATTGCTTCCTTTCTGAATGTGGTAAGCCAAAAAATGGAAAATGTACACATGAACATATCTGCCTCTGTCCTATTAACCTTGAGAAGAGGGGGCAAGAATGTGTGAGTAATACTGTTAGATATTTAAATATTAAGTTGGTTTAAGGGTTTCACCTAACAAGTAACTTAGTTTATATATTTCAAAGCTGTTTTAATTCTTTTCTCTGAAGTGCATTTGTCCTTCTGAAATCCTTTGTGAGATTTATGTTACTCTAGTTTTGATTTTGGTTATTTCTGTGTCTGTCATGAGTGGTTTAATCTATGATATACGTATATCACATAAAGCCACAAGAGACAAGATGGGCCCTATTTTATAATTCCTTTGTGCTTTTTTGGAAAATTAAATGATAATGCTGTAACGCACATACTCAATTAGGAATGTTTAGGTATTGCCAAATCTTAGATTATCAGAAAAATATCCATTATAAATTAGAAGCTGAGATTGGCATATTTTACTGGTTTCAGTTCACCTAGGGGAATGACTATTGTTTTTAATTCCTGGTTTAAGAAGTATATTTGGCTTCCATGGGAGGATAAATTTTCAGTTCTAAACCCAGGCGTTAGGGCAGTTAGGGAATTAAGGAATCCACATATGTATTTGATAGCCATGTATTGAAATACATATGTCATTGAAAGTATATTGTTAAAGATAATTTGACCACCTGTATTGGACCAGCAGCTCTTGAACTCTCTAAATGCAAGTGGTTTAAGATATTGCCTGGAATGATTGTTTGCCTGTGGTCTTTCTTTCAGGGTCAAGATGACAGTGTGCTAGGAATGGTTATTCTGTTGTCTCAGCCAACCAGCTCTATATGGCTCTGAGCAGTTGTAAACCACCATCCCAGAAACACACGCGCAGACTTTTCGGCTGGGCATCGGAGGTTGATGGTAGGAGAACTGGGATTAGAACCCAGGAACTCCTAGGGCACCTGCTTTTATAGGGGAGGTCGATAAATAGGCATGACATCATCAGCTCTGGGCAATTCCCTGGGGAAAAGACTAATGGAAATGGCAGTGCAACCATGTCAAATATACAGTTTTACCAAAATTGATCGATCATTAATTTGACCAAATAAGGAAAACAAGCCCAGCTCAGATTGGATGTTAGTTCACTGGTTCTTGTTCCCCCCTCAGTGAATCTATGCCAAACATAAGACCTGCATTAGTCAGTGAATTGACTGACTGTCCTGTTGCCCCACACAAATGTATAATCAGGCCAGTCCTCATCCAGTCTGTGCAAATTCCTTGTGACCCTGTCGTATTCTTTTGTCTTTTTCCTCTTTCAAATATATTCCGCCGCCTTTATCATTCTGCAGCCATAACACTTTCACTAATCTCACCTTCCACCAATACTAGCTAGTCTTTAATTATCTCTTACCATGCACTGTTCATTCATTACCTTACTGAATCTTCAGTCGAATTCTATGACATAAACATTATTAGTATCATTGACATTTTATATGTAAGGAACCAGGGTTTAGAGGGATTACGTGAGTTGCTCAAGGTCACACTGCTAATTACTAGTAAAGGCAGGAATCTGCCCAGCTCTGGATGATTCTGTGGTCTATGCACTGTCACACTATGTGTGATATCTCTAAAACGATCACCTCTAAAACAGTTATCAGTTCACAGGTATTTGTGAATCTCTAAAGAGGGCAAGGGAAACTTCTGTGAAGTGAGCTAACTTGAGTTCCTACCGTGATGTGGTGATGGTGGTGAAGCTGTTATCAACTCCTATGACTCGAGCTTGAAGTGATGGGAGCACACATGCATCTTTGATGATAAGGCTGTGATGGAGGTTAATGTCCCATTAATGTTGGGTCAGTCTTAGATGTCTGACCTTACCTAAAAACTTACACTTCTTGTGAAGTCTGCATCTGACACTCTAATCGCTTCCCAGCAGACACAGGTGACCTTCTGTGCACAAAATCAAAGCAAGCCGAGGCTGAGTAGTCCCTGGAGAGAATTGTGCCTGTGTTAGGCTCCCTGACTATGCAGACCTTAGCCTGTCCTCCTGCCAGTGGTGCCCACACTTAAGCTTCTGTCCTGGTGCAATTGCATCGGTACCCATTTCTAGGTTTGAAGCTGCCCCAAACAGACTTCAAGTCTCTGCTACATGCTGTTCTGTGAACTGGCCCGGGGGGTGGGGGGGGATGGGGGGGGTGGGGGGAGGAGTAAGAGTGGAGCGTATATTCTGTCGAACCTACTTCACGTTAGGACCTCATTCTTTAAACAATCCTTGGTCAAAGAAAGGCTCTGTTATTTACTCCACAGCCTCTATGGAAAGAAAAGTCTGGTCTGTATTAACCGCCTGCTTTGTTTTTGTCTTTCAGGGATTATTTCTGCTCTGTGTTAAATTTGAATTTCAGGTGCATAGGAAATATCTACCTGAAACGCCTGTGATTTTCAGCCAGTTTGAAGCATAAATCTAAACACTTCTAAAAGAAGTGTTTGTTAAAGGACAGGCATCTCAAATTGTCATAGGGTGGTACCCAAGTCCCAGCAAGGGGGCACTAAAATCTAAATACCTTTAAGGATGCATTGAATGTTGCATCCATTGGAAAACACTATGATTCAAAGAGCCAGGAGTGACCTTATTAGATTCATATTACCTTTCGGAACCTTCAAATTAGGATAAATGTCCAGGTACTGCTAATTAGCAGTAATACGATCAAGAAAAATAATGGGGGCGTTTCAGTATTTTGCCGCTGCAAATTTGTAAGAAAACAATGGGTGGCAAAGTAATTTCAGATCCCAGGAAATCCGTTGAGTTGAGGAGAAGGAGACAAATTTTTCTTCAAGTTGTAGAAGAAAGCGGGAATTATGTTGTGGTTCCTGGTCTTCCTTTAGTTTCCATGAACAAAAGAAGATGTTTAAGAAAGAAAACTGAAGCCTGTTTGCAGAGGCAAGATAAGAGGACAAAAGGGTTGGGATGATCATGGTGAAGAGAAAATATTAGAATTTGGTCCGATGGTAAATTGAATCTAATTATATTCAGGGACAGGTTAAAGTAATCAGGAGGTAAGGAGCCCAATTATGAGACAGTCTTGATAACATAGATGGCTCAATAAAATGCAGAAATAGAAAGGTAAAAAGAGAATATTTTTATCTGTATTCTGGAGGAGTTAAAAATGAATGTTTAAGATAAAAATTTAGAAAGGTACTGAAACTTGAGGAGGTATGTTGGTCTTGAAGGAAAAGGAAAGGCTCATTTTGTGTATCGAGTGGAGAAATACCAGCTCTTTCTCTGATTTAACACCATTTTGTAAGTGCTGCTGGATTACAGGATTTTGACTGTTGAGGAAGGGTTTTTCGAAAAAGCAAAAATAATATAAAACTAATCATATAGCCATGGTCGGATTGTTCCTTTTATTTTACTTTCTTTCTTGAAGGCCATTTTTTGGAGTCATTTGAAAGTTAAGCTTGGGAGTTGGAGTGTTTTTCTAGTTAAAGTTAGTGGTTTGTTTGTTGAAAACCTTTGTTACGGGTTGTCAGGCCTTTTTCTAAGAATTTTAGACGTCCTGCTGTGCGAGGGGCTGCTCAGCTCTGTTCCTGCAGAAACAATGTTCGGCTCAGTGGTTAAATTCTACATCTCCTGTGTGACGCCCAATACTGACAGGAAATCAGAATTAAAGTCTGTTCTCTGTGGTTGGAGGATGGTTTGGGAATTAAGACTCAAAAGAGGACTGCTTGTTTGTGACTTCCTTGTGTTCTCAGCTCCAGACTCACAGTTTCCTTTCATTAAGAAAGCCAAACATGGGCATTTTTCAGAAAGTTCTGTGGCATGGTAAACAGAGAGGTGCCTGGACCCACCCCCCAGCTCCCCCAGCTCTGGGGCTTCTTTCCATGGCTATACAATGAAAGAATGTCACAAAATCCGGTGCCCTGCCATTGCCCAGCCTTCCCAGGAAATAACTCCCAGCAAGGGGCGCTATTTATATGGCATTAAACTTTGCTCAGTGCTCCCGCGTTTCAGGGCTTCCCATTTCTTGCGGGCTTGTCACGCCACTATGTGACATTCTCCCGAGAGGGTAAGAACGGTGTCAAGGGTCAATGCTGGACTGTCAGCACTTTTCCTTCATCTTGAAACTTCCACTAAGAAATTGAGATTCTTACTTAAAAAAAACAAAAAAAACAAAAAAAACCCCAGAATGAAACAAAGGAAAAACCCACAATAGAAACAAAACCACCAAACGGAAACTCTTCTTAACTTTTGACAACTTTCCCCCTTTCCACGCACATCCAATTCCTTAAAATCAAAATTAATTTGATCATATTCCTATTGGCCCCCGACACATAATGATTAATTCTTTTTCCTCTGTGAAAAATGAGTTGCAGCTTTGGCAGAAAAGAGTCCCATTAAAAGGGCTCGAGGAATGTGAATTTGAAAGGATAATGCTATTTTATTTTACGTGGTCTTGTTCTATGCATTGTTATCTGAGGGTAGCATTGCCCAGTTAATGCTACTCATTGACCATTAAGGCCACCCTTCAGGAAAGGACTCCTGGGCACTGAGCAGATGTCCTTGCTCTCCCTTGACGGCCGATCAAGATTGAAGCATGTTTAAAATGGCCCTATGTGCAGGGCACAATGTCCAACATTGTAGGTGTTCACTCAGTAGCTCTGAGCGCTTACCCTTGAAGAAATTCTTGGATACAGTGGGAATGGGGAATGAACTTTTTAATTGCATGCTTGTTGTTTTCTGTTACCATGAACAAAATTAATGGGAAATTAATTCGCACATTTATTTATGCATTTTCCCATTTAAGAGAGGACTCTTTCCCACAACCCTTGCATTTTTGTCCTTTCAGCACTTTTTCCCCTTAGTACTCAAATACCCGCTTTCTTGTTTAAACGACATTGGCAACATTCAGTAGACTTAGCGCCCTGTGGAAGTCTGGCAATTACTTCCTTATGGCCACTTTTTTTCAAAACCAGGCCCAGAATAAATAAGAGTTTTTCATGTCTCAGTCGTTTTGCCTGGTGACATCTGTTAGTTTTCAACATTGCCCAGACAAAGCAGTATTATTACTGTTATATGACTGTGGAATATAGGAAAATACACACTATTATATGTTCTTTTGGTTCTTTTGGTGAGACATAAAGTAAACAGCTATGGGTACTCTCTTCATAAGTCATGTTTTATCTGCACCTGAAAAATCAAGCAGTAAGAAAAAGATGGCAGTGGTGGGGAAGGCGTAGTGGGTCAGCTCAGTTTAGTCAGTCTTTTACCATTATTCATTATAAGGGTAAAAATGCGGAGACAGGAACATGATGTTCATCTTACTAATACTTTGAAAACAATGCAATAGAAACACTGGATGATGATCATAAAGTTAACACTTCTCAGTGGTTGTGCATTTTCTAATGTGTGAAGGTGTTTAAGCAAGGCCATGCATTATTCTAGAAACCAAAACCAGATCTTTGAGTTCTCCTGCTTCCCTGTCCTCAGGTAAAAGCATATTTAGTTTTATATAAAAATCTTATACTTAATTTAATTTGAAAACCTATTACTACTTGATCATCTCTGGAAATTCAAAATTTTCTTTCTTTCTTTCTTTTTTTTTTTCTTTTTTTACTTTCAAAACCAGAAACTTGAGGCTTAAGATCTTACCTAAGGCTTAGTAAAGAGTATAGCTGCAGTTAACCTCAATTATACACTGTAAATATTTAGATGAGAGGCAGACAGGAAGATGGGGAGCTTCAAGAATCAGGTATAGAAAGGATTCTTGTACAGCAGACACTGAGGTGGGGTTTATCGATTTGCATTTCACTGACAGAGTGAACAGATAAAATTAGAATTAGAAACAAGGAGAGAAACCAGAGGGTTTTCCATAGAAAGAGAAGCTGAGAAGAACCTCAAGAATGCCTACATTTCCTTTGTGACATGGATGTGATTGTCCACAGAAGACCAGCGGGTGCATATCCATACATACTATCACCAATTGGCAGCAAAGCAAGGAGACAGGATGGTGTTAAATTTGTGAAGGTGTCGATCAGAAAAGTAGTCCGGAGTACTGGGGAGTTTGTGTACTTTAAAATACGCCCAAAGTAGCACAGTATTACTGAGGTAGCTTTCAAGCAGGTTTGAAACAATAGAATGGTCTACATATGTTAAAATGGTCATTTCCATTTTTTTAAAAGGTTTTATTTATTTATTTGAGGGGGGGTGGGGGGGAAGCACAGAGGGAGAAGCAGACTTCCTGCTGCGCAGGGAGCCCCACGTGGGTCTCAATCCCAGGACCCCAGGATCATGACCTGAGCCAAAGGCAGATGCTTAACTGACTGAGCCACCCACGCACCCCAGCCATTTCCATTTTTAAATTACATTCTTTAAGTAAAAATTTTGCTCTTTTTGTTAAGGCACATGTTTTGCTTTGCATTTTGCTGCCCCTATGCTTTTTGATCTAATCATTGAAGTGTGATTTCCTTTTGGAGTTTTTGATAAACACATAAAGCTTTTTCATTGTATTGGAAGACTAAAAGGGACCTTGGATGGTCACCTTGTTGAATTGAATCATGCTTGTGTTTTGGCACAATTATCATTTTATGAAAGAAACACAAATTTCTCATGATGTTTTGCCGTTCTGCAAATCCAGGGAAGCAAATAAGTCCTGGAATCTAGCTGGGGGATTTAACTAGAGTGATAATTTATCTGACAAAGACATGTGGCACATAAGAGACCTAATAGTCAATTGGCATGTTCCCTCTTTATGTTAATGCTGAAGTTTAAAGTGATGGATGAGCTGGATTTTATCTGCATACCTTGACTTTTGAGAAATCAGAAGATTAGAGGCACAGTGTTTCATAGCAGAAATGGCTTGTCATTGATTTTTCTAAAGTGTCTCCCACGTTTCAGCATATAAGTGACCCACTGGGGAGCAAAGAGGGAAATCCTTTGTGATGAATCAGCTGTCACTCTGAGTCAGGGTTCCTTAAACTTTTGTATCTCTTTAAAATCATTGTTGCCCTTCTAAATCAATACCAAGCAAACAATAAACAAAAATCAACGCATATAAAAGTGGCAGGGTATCCCAGAGTTTTAGTTGTCATTTTCAAAGTTGGTAACATATTTTTCCAGGAAAACAAAGAACTTAGCCAGTGGCCACCTAAATGATGCCCTTGAAGGATGAAATGGAATTGGAACCCCCCTGCCTCCCCCCCTTTTGGAGAGCCTATTGCATGGGGAGAAAGAACTCCTGTCTCTGGAAATCCAGTGTTTGAGGCACCCCTGTACCCATGCCCTGCTGTTTCCTTCAGTAATGAAATACATAAAAGCAATACTGTTGACAGAAGGCATGTTTGGAGTCAGCCTGGGCAACTATAATCTCAGAACTGAGTTCATTCACGTTATCTTCTTACGAGAAATATCACCTTTGTTCAGCTGAGGGATAGAGGTTTGCTTGAGAGGTAACATTCTTAAGAAAGAAAATAATATGTCTTCCTCTAATAAAGAGGGGCCACTTCATAATGAATTTCTTTTTGACCATGATAAACATACTTTTAAGGTTCAGACTGTCAACTTGTAGTTTTGAGCCTTTGGAGCTGAGAAAACTTCTTGATGAATCACTGAGGCTTAAACACACCAAAAGACAGGGCAGCCTTGGCACTGAGACCACAAAGCTGGGCGACATGGGTATGCCAGCTGTGGGTTCCCTTCCCTTCCTGTCTTTCCGTGACCTTGTTGTCAGCCTGTGGGGGCTTAGGAGATTTAGACAAGAACCAGAGGTTGATATATACCGATTTCTGGATGGTGTTTGTGCAGCCACTTCTAATCTTTCCTGAGACTTTGGGATGATCATTCTTGCTGTTGCATTGTTACTGTTATCCTTTTTTCCCTCTAGGTTTTAATCTGAGGGCAAGCAACCCATGTCTCTACAATGAGATTCCCTTGAGGAATTAGAGATAAGCATGTGTATCTCAATAAAGCTATCCAAGAAGAAATTTCTGAGCTGCTAGGGGAAGCAGATGGCCGTTCAGCTATTGTTAGAGACCTAAATTTGTGTTCTGCAAACTTGCATCTGCAAATCACAATAGCAGGGGGGACACATTCAGATCTGCCAGAGGTAGGAGGTTGAGTTTCTGATAACTCTGTCCTAAACAAAGCCATACCAAAAACAAATCTTGGGAAAAAATGAATTGAGCACAGAAGCATCTAGAACCAGGCCCAATTAAGAATTAGTTTATTCATATGACCTATCTTAAGGGACTACCAAGTTTGTAGTGAAACAAACCTGGGTTAGGCTCTACCTTAATAATACTCGCTAGCTATTTAGGCATGTTCAAGTTATTTAAAATTGCTAAGGCTTTGTTTCTCCAACTTAAAATATGGAGGCAATAATTTCAGTTATCCATGTGGTTATTATAAGCATTCAGTAAGTTAACTAATTTCTATTTGAGAGAGGGAACTGTTTCCAAAGCTTTCTTTTCATCTGAGGAACAAGCAAAACATTCTGATTTAATGCTTCCATGTGTTTGAGCCTCTTTGATTTAGAATATTCAGCATTTAACTTATAATAAATAGTGAATAAAGATTTGCCAGTTGAAAGGGTGAATGTATGGGTGAATGGAAAAGTCAGTAAATGATGTCTACAACCCTCTTAGTTAGGATTGGATACATAGTAGGACAGTGGGACTGAGAAAATTTAAGAAGAATTCGAAAGGTAAAAAATCTCTTACATTACAAATATTGCTTGGTGAGCTGATGATTATAAAGACAGATGTTTTACATTCTGCATGGTCGACCCCCATACTTCACTTCGGTCTGCAGTCTCCCACTCTTTTAAAGAAGGGCACCACGTTAATTATGCTGGACAGTTCTCATAGAAGCAGCTAGGACTGGACAAGAGAATAGTTCTGACACCTGATTAAAAATACATATACAAAGTCAACAGTCAGACTCCATCACCATCTCTAATAAAAGTAAAAGTGTATGCATATTTTGTTAAGTACAGGCCGAGACAACATATTTTACATTTCTGTTCCACACATTGACATTCTTGTAATTTTTAATGGTTTGGGGAATGGCAAGAGCAAAGGAAAGAATAACTGAATACTATTCAAGAGGCTCATTCAAATTCCATAAAGAAATGAAGACTTTGGTCTTGTAATGATTGTGAGAAGCAGAATATCAAATATGAGTGTAGCTCTAACGAGCACACCATTATCTTTAATTACCTGCTTAGTAGAAGTGTATTTATTGTGAAAAAAAAAAGAAGGCATGAGTTAAAAGTTGATGATTATCTTGTTACAGATATAAGCAGACTAAATCTTTTTTTGCAAACCATGTTAAATTCTGAAGATCCCAGCAAAATTTTTGTTGATTGTTTAGTATTATAGTAAGCAACTTATTTTTACATCATATTTATAATCTATTGTAGACTCACATGTATATATATCTTATCTATCTATCTATCTATCTATCTAATCATCTCTTTGAGGTGGGAAGGACCTTAAAAGCAATCTACAGCCTCTTTGAAATGTGTTTTTATGTTCTCTACATATTTTGTATAAAATAAGGCATCAGGCTTCTTTTGGTTGTCTACATTGCTCTTTCTCTTTCTGTAAATATATATATATCTGTGTGTGTGTGTGTGTGTGTGTCTGTAATTTTCATTTGACTTGTAATGTAACTTTACTATGGTAGAGCATTCTAAAGGCTTAAATCTGTAGCTTGTTTTGTGACATGTGCTTGATCATATGTTCTATATGAAATCTTTGGTTAGGAGCATGCTTACAATTAGAGTGGTAACTCCATAACAGGGACAGTGCTCCATCCTAGGCGTTTTGTACTTGTATTGGGATTTTATTTTATTTTCACAATGATTGGCAGAAGGCAGGGATGCCAGATTCCCCGCAATGCACTGGATGGATGGTCTTGCTCAGGAAAGAATCATCCTGCTTTTCATGAAATATGTAAATGACCCCCTAGATTTTCGTGTAAATGAGAAAGTTTATATATGAACCTAGAGTTAATTTCATTTTACTTATAAGCACAAAGATCTATTCCCACAGTTTTAACAGACTCTGAGTTTTCCAGGAAGATAATACAGGTAAATTGATAATACTTTCCTTCATTTATTCACAACTTTTACAAGATATGTTCAACATTTAATAAAATGACATGCCCCAAAACAACACTGCTTGTGGTACTTGAGTTAAGAATACAAAACAAATTAAAACCTTCATGCAAGCTGTAGCAGTTGCACTACATGACTCTAAATGGGTACAAGAATCCAGGTACTTTGTGGGATTTTGTGTGGGTTTGTGTGTGTGTGTGAATGTGTGTGTGTGAGACAGAATATTTAAGTCCTACTCTCTTAGCAAATTTCACTTAAACAATGCATTGTTATCAACTACAGTCACTTTTGGATCCTCAGACCTTATTCACTTATAACTGCAAGTTTGAACTTTCTACCAGCCTCTCCCTAATTCCCCCACCTGCTTGTGCCTGGCAACCACTTTTCCACTTTTTATTTCTCTGAGTTCAACTTTTTTTTTTTTTTTTTACTTTCCACATGTAAGTGATGCCATGCAGTATTTGTCTTTCTCTGTCTGGCTTGCTTCATTTAGCATAATGCTCTCCAGTTTCATTTACATTGTTGCAAATGATATAATTTCCTTCTTTTATAAGACTGAGTAATATTTCATTGTAAGTCTACACCACATTTTCTTTATTGTGTGTTGATGAACACTTAGGTTGTTTTCATATCTTGGTATTGTGAAGAATGGGGCTACAAACATGGAAGTACAGATATCTCTTTGAGATAATGATTTTGTTTTCTTTGGATATATACTCAGAAGTGGACTGCTGGGTCATATGGTAGTCCTTTATTTTTAAATTTTTAAAAAATTGAGGTTAAATTGATATATAGCATAATATTTCAGGTGTACAACACAATGATTCAGTTTTGTATACATTGGGAAAGGTCACCTCAATAAGTGTCGTTAGCATCTGTCCACCTTACATAGTTCCAAAATAATGTTTTTCTTGTGATGAGAACTTTTAAGTTCTGCTTTCATAATAACTTTTAAATATGCATTACAGTATTATTAACTATAGTCCTATTTTTAATTTCTAAGGAACCTCCCTACTGTTTTCTATAGTGAAAACAGTTTATATTTCCACCAACAGTGTATGAGAGTTCCCTTTACTCCACATCCTTGCCAGTATTTGTCTTCCCTTAGCTTTTGATAATAAGCATCCAAACAGGTATGAGGTGATGTCTCATTGTGTTTTTTGATTGGCATTTTCCTGATGATTAGTGATGTCGTGAGCACCTTTTCATGTACTTGTTGGCCATTTGTATATCTTTGGGAAAATGTTTATTCAGGTCCTTTGCCCATTGTTTTTTCCTTTTTTAATTTTTTTAAAATTTATTTTATTATTTTTTTGCTATTGACTTATATGAGTTCCTTGTATATTTTGGTTATTTGATGTGTGGTTTGCAAATATTTTGTCCCATTCCATAGGTTGCCTTTTCATTTTGTTGATGGTTTCCTTTTTAGTTTGACGTAGTACTGATTGTTTATTTTTGTTTTTTTGCCTTTGCTCTTGGAGTCAGATGAAAAAAAAATCATTGCCAAAATTGATGTCAAGGAGCTTTTCCCGTGTGTTTTCTCCTAGGAGTTTATGGTTTCAGATTTTATGTTCAAGTCTTAAATTTATTTTGAGTTGATTTTTGCGTATAGTATAAGATAAGTGTCCAGTTTCATTCTTTTTCATGTGGCTGTATAGTTTTCCCAGCATCATTTATGGAAGACACTGTCCTTTGCCCAGTGTATACTCTTGACTTCTTTGTAGTAAATTAATTGACCTTATATGGATAGGTTTATTTCTGGGCTCTCATTTTGTTCCATTGATCTCTGTGTTTATTATTTCAGTATCAGACTGTTTTGATTACTATAGCTTTGTAATACAGTTTGAAAGCAGGAAGTGTGATACCTCCAGCTGAGTTCTTTTTTCTCATGTTGTTTTTTGCTGTTGGGTTTGTGTGTGTGTGTGTGTGTGTGTGTGTGTGTGTGTGACTTCATACAACTTTTAATATTTTTTTTCTATTTCTGTGGGAAATGCCATTGGGATTTTGATAGGGAGTATATGGAATCTATAGATCACATCAGGTAGTACGGACTTTTTAACCTATTAATCCTTTCAGCCCATGGACTTGGAATATCTTTCCACTTATCTGAAAATTCCTCAGTTTTTTCCATCAATATCCTATAGTTTTCAGCATAATGGTCTTTTTTCTCCTTGGTAAAATGTTTTTCTAAGTATTTAATTTTATTGATGCTATTGTAAGTATGATTTCTTAATTTCACTGTCTGATAGTTCATTGTATATGGAAGAACAACTGATTTTTATATATTGATTTTGTATCCTGTAACTTTACTGGAATTGTTTATTAGTTCTAACAGTTTTTTGGTGAAAATCATGTCATTTGCACATAGAGACAATCTTCTTCCTTTTTAATTTAGGTGTCTTTTTTTCTTTTTCTTGCCTAATTGTTTTGGCTAAGACTTCCAGTACTCTGTTCAATAAAGTGGTAAGAGTGATTATTCTTGTTTTATCCCTGATCTTAGAGAAAAAGTTTTCAATTTTTCATTATTTGGTATGATGTCAGCTGTGGGCTTCTCATATATAGCCTTTATTAGGTTGAGGTATGCTTCCTCCATACTGTCTTTATTGAGAGTTTTTCTTATGAAAGAATGCTGAATTTTTATCATATGGTTTCACTCATTTATGGAACATAAGAAATAGGAAGATCAGTAGAAGGAAGGGAAGAATGAAGTGGGGGTAAACAGAAGGGGGAATGAACCATGAGAGACTGTGGACTCTGGGAAACAAACTGAGTGCTTCAGAGGGGAGGGGGCTGGGGGATTGGGATAGGCCGGTTATGGGTATTAAGGAGGGCACATATTGCATGGTGCACTGGGTGTTATATGCAAATAATGAATCATGGAACATTGCATCAAAAACTGGGGATGTACTGTATGGTGACTAATATAACAAAATAAAAATTATTAAAAAAAAGAATGCTGAATTTTGTCAAATGCTTTTTCTGCACCTATTGACATGATTATATGATTTTGTTGTTGTTGTTAATGTGGTATATTACACTGATTTGCAGATGTCAAAACATCCTTGCACCCCTGGAATAAATCCCACTTGATCATAGTGTATGATTGTATGTATTATTAGAATCCGTTTGCTAATATTTTATTTAGGTTTTTTGCCTCTGTATTCTTTAGGGATTTTGGCCTGTTATTTTCTTTTTTTGTAATGTCTTTGACTTTGGTGTTAAAGTTATGCTGACCTTGTAAGTTTCACTCTTCTGTTTTCTGGAAGAATTTGAGAAAGATTGGTATTAGCTCTTTGAATGTTTAGTACAATTCACCAGTGAAGTCATTTTATCCCAGATGTTTCTTTGTTGGGAGGTTATTGATTACAATTCAGTCCCCTTACTAGTAATTGGTCTGTTCAGATTGTCTCTTTCTTCATGATTTACTTTTGGTAGGTTGTATGTTTCTAGGAATTTATTTATTTCTTCTAGGTTGTCTAATTTGTTGGCATATAATTGGAGTAGCCTTATGATCCTTTGTGTTTTTGTGGTATCAACTGAATGTCCCCTCTTTCATTTATTTGAGTCCTCCCTCTTTTTCTTGGTAAGTCTAGCTAACAATTTGTCTATTTTGTTTATCTTTTCAAAAAACAGTTCTTAGTGTTATTTTGTTCTATTGTCTTTTAGTCTCTATTTATTTCTACTCTGATCTTTGTTATTGCTTCTTTATGCTAACTTTGTGCTTATTTTTTTCTCTTTTTCTAGTTTTTTGAGGTGTAAAGTTAATTTATTTGATATCTTTCTGATTTTTTAATGTATGCGGTTATTGCTGTCAACTTTTGTCTTACAATTGTTTTTGCAGCAACCCCTAAGTTTTGATATGTTTATTTCCATTTTCATTTGTCTTGTGATATTTTTTTATTTCTCTTTTGATTTCTCTTTTAACATATTGGTTGTTCAGGAGCATTTTCTTTAGTCTCCACATATTGGTGAATTTTCCGGTTTTGCTCTTGTATTGATTTCTAGTTTCATGCCATTGTGGTCAGAAAAGATACCTGACATAATTTCATTCTTTTTAAATTTGTTAAGACTTATTTGTGACCTAACGTATGATCTATCCTGAAGAATGTTCCATTACCACTCAAGAGAATGTGTATTCTGCTGCTGTTGGGTGGAAAGTTCTGTATGTGTCTTTTAGGTCCATTTGGTCTAAAGTGTAGTTCAAGTTCAGTGTTTCCTTATTGATTTTCTGTCTGGATGATCTATCTATTGTTGAAGTTCCCCTGCTATTATTGTGTTTCTGTCTGTCTCTCCCTCTGCATTTGTTAATACTTGCTTTAAATATCTGGGTGCATAAATATTTACAATTGTTAAATTTCTTTTTTAAAGATTTTATTTATTTGAGAGAGAGAGCGAGCGAGTGAGGAGAACAAGTGGGGCAGAGGGGCAGAGGAAGAGGGAGAAGCAGACATCACTGAGCAGGGAGCCTGATGCAGGACTGGATCCCTGGACCCTGGGATCATGACCTGAGTTGAAGGCAAACACTTAACTGACTGAGCCACCTAGGCACCCTACAATTGTTATAGTCTCTTGATTAACTTTGCCTTCTCATGTAGTTTTATGAGCTTACATATTGAAATACATATAATTTTGAGTTAATATCCCGTTACATCTCTATATTATATTTAGGGCATTATCTTGATCTTTAAATTATTTATGTAAGCAGGTGATATTACATATAAATTTTAATTTGTAAACTACATAACCTATTTTAACTTATAATGAGAGTGGTATTAAACATCTGTATTAATAAGGAGTTGGGTCTGATAAGGCTAAGAAGTTCTGAAATAGAGATCAGTCTACCTGTGGAAACATCATACTTTCTTTTTTTTTTTAAATGATTTTTTATTATATTATGTTAGTCACCATACAGTACATCCCCGGTTTCCGATGTAAGGCTCGATGATTCATTAGTTGTGTATAACACCCAGTGCACCATGCAATACGTGCCCTCCTCACTACCCATCACCAGTCCATCCCATTCCCCCACCCCCCTCCCCTCTGAAGCCCTCAGTTTCTCAAAGTCCATAGTCTCTCATGTTTCATTCCCCCTTCTGATTACCCCCCCTTTCTTTATCCCTTTCTTCCCCTACCGATCATCCTAGTTCTTATGAACACCACACTTTCTAACACAATTAGACTTACAGAGCAGTGTATTAGTTATCTACTGTTGTATAACAATATTATCACAAACGTAGTGACTAAAAACAGCACACATTTATCATCATGCAGTTTCTGTAGGTCAGGAGTTTGGGCATGGCTTAACGAGGTTTTTGCAAGGCTACAGTCATGGTGTTGGCTGGGGCTCCTGTCTGACCTCACCAAGTGATTGAAGAAGGATCTACTTCCTGCCTCATGTGGTCATTGTCAGAATTCAGTTTCTTGATATCTGTTGGAATAAGAGCCTCAGTCTGTTCCTAGTTGTTGGCCTAAGGCCACGTTTTCTTTCTTACCGTGTGGGCTCTTCAGTGGCCATTTGCTTTCTTGAAGCCACCAAGGGAGCCAGTCTGTAAGCAAGATAGACACTGTAATCTTATGTAATCATGAGAGTGGCATTACATCATTTTTTCATTTTTTTCTCACCATTCTATTGGTGAGAAGCAAAGTTACAGATCTTACCCATACTCAAGGGGAAGGTATTACACAGGGCACGTCTAGCAGGACACAGGGTTAATTGGGGTATGTTTTAGGGTCTTTTCGCTACAGCTAGCTTCCCGTGGCAGTGTTGGGGGAGAGGATGAATTCTTGGGATCAAAGTGTTGGCTGGCCAGTATATTTTATAGTATTTGTTTTAAGGAAAAGTTATTTTATCCATCAATTTGAAGGCCATTGCTCTCAGAGAAGAGAAACACTATATTATTACAACAGGGTCTGTTTATTTAAATTTTCATGGACTACAAAGTCCTTGCTAATTAGATGTGCATTTATCTAATGTTTAATAGCTGATTTCTTTAGAGATAGAATGCAGTGATATGGGGGTAGATTAGCCATGTTTTATGCAACTTAGGGTTTTTATCCAGGTGACCCAGCTAGTTCTCAGGTCATTCAGAGTTTGAACCAGGGTTAGATATAGAAGAGGGAGAAAAGATTTGAAGAGCCAATTTTATTCATTATAGAAGTGTTTATTAAGTAGCTGTTATTTTAGTCATTGTTTTAAAGGGAAAGAGAGAATCTGTCCTTGTGTAGCTTACAGTAGATGCTAACCACCAGTTTAATCATGGGGCAAGGGCTGTCCTCCTTTAAGAAAGGTTGAGTGGTCTATGTGAAAAGAACATGGGTCTTGGAAACACTTAGCCATGGATTAAAATTATAATTCTGCTGCCCAGTTATATGGTTTTAGCTTACAAATGATACCCTCTGATCCTTTATGTCTTCTGGTGAAGAAATGGGTCTGATAATACCTATCTAACTGGATCTTTGTGAAGATTTTATGGAGATTCTGTATATAAAGCATCCAGCTTACAGGGGGTTCTCAATGAATGCTTAATCTTTTCTCCCCCTCTCACCCTTCAGTAAAACAGACTATTTAAATTAGCTATAAAGAAAGATTTTGATACTCAGCTTCCTTCACAATATCATACAAAAGTCATAAATAACAAATATTTACACAATTACCCAGAACAAAATGGTTTGGTTACATACAGTTCTTTTTTCTTTCTTTCTTTATGTTTAAATATGTATTTATTTATTTTGGTGGGGGGAGGGGCAGAAGGAGAGGGAGAGAGAGAATCTCAAGCAGACTCCACACTGAGTGTGGAGCCCATCACAGGGCTCAATCTCAGGATCCTGAGACCATGACCTGAACTGAAACTAAGTGTTAGACACTCAACTGACTGAGCCACCCAGGCACCCCACTTCTTTTCTTTTTTAAATAAGATCTCACAATCATTCTCAGAGTTTCTTATTTATTATTTTACCATGGCTAGCATATCCTAATTGCCTAATTACACAAAAGACATGAATGGCTCAAAGGAGTATTTCTGCTTGATTGCATAAATAATATTGTCTTTGAAAATGCATGAACATAGATATAAATCAATAGACTGGAACATATGCATTTATCTATTTTGAACTAATCCAGTTTATCAACTCACAGAATTTATTTTGTTGGTGAAATGATAAAGAATGGAGTCCCACAGCCATGTATCAACATGAAATTAATTCATTTATATTTTCAACATTTATTCATTCATTCAACAAACATCATTAAGTTTCTATTTCAGGCCCTCAGTATTGAAAGATAGTTATCTATTAAAGCCAGATAATCAATTACTTTTGGAGAAGTTGAGCTGTTTCAAAAATCCTTTTATTGAAGTACAAGCCAACTAGCCCAATTAAGTGATTTCATTCATTTAAAACTGAAACAATAATTTACAATTTTTCTTTCCAGTAGATAATAGGGGAAGTGGGCTAATCTGAAGTGCAATGTTGTTAGATCCCACTGTTCCTTTGTTTGAAGTTACTTAACATCTCTGTTGTTTTGAAACTCCCACTTTCTGTGACATAAATGCTGTGAAATAAAAGAATCCTAGTCATCATGGGGAAAGTCTTAAATATCTTTATTTGCATGCTTTAAAATTTACTTTCGACAGGATGGAACTCAAATAGAATTTTTGTAGTTTTGTGATTCTGTAGGGTCTTTGGCACTAAAATATTCTCTCATAGGTGTGATTACTTTGTCTGTACACCATGTCTCCCTCATTAGCTTATAAAGCCCCTTAAAGAATAGGAGATCTGTTTCTGCATGTCATAATTGATCACTAAATGTTTTAATAGATAATATTTAGATATTGAACGTTAGTAGGCCCCTGTCCATTTCCTGTTGGTGGCCAAATAATTTTTACATTCAAAAAGTAATGGCAAAGGGGCACCTGGGTGTCTCACTTGGCTGGGCATCTGACTCTTGATTTCAGCTCAGGTCATGATCTCAGTCATGGGATCGAGCCCCACATGGCTCCATGCTCAGCAAGCAGTCTTATTGAGATTCTCTCTCTCCCTCTCCCTCTACCCCCCGCCCCCTGCACTTACACTTGCTCTCCTTCTCTTAAAAAAAAATAAAATAAAAAAGTAATGGCATATTATCTTGGCTTTTGTTATTCGAAGCATTGGTAATGCTTTACTGTAAATTTCTAGGGCATCATATTTGGCACTAGTATTTATGTATTTTGAGGCCCTGTGTAAAATAAGCTTCAGTATTTTGTTATACTTTGGGCCCTTGAGGGAGTAATACATAATGAAAACCAGAACTCAAAGAAATCATGAAAAGCCTCTTTAGGAATAAATGTGGTCGTTATAGTTATTGAAGTGTTCTAATTGAGGATTCAACAGCCAGCTCTAATCTCTGATAGCCTCAGCAGGCCCCTGAGGGGTGAGGTACATGTGACAATACACCCTGTTCTGAGTAGCAGCCCCTCCTCTTTCGGGATTCAGCTTAGGCGTCTATAAGAAACCTGGATAGCCTTGCACTTTCTCCCACATTGCAGTCAGTGTGACCACTCCTTTCTGCCTTCACTTCACCTAATCGCTCTTTATTCGCTAGTTCACATGTGAAATACATATGAAAGTATAAATAACCCTAAACTCACCCGAAACACACAGCATATGGAGGTAGTCCCATTTCTTTCATAGTTTCCCAGTTTACAGATTAATATTTAAATCATTTCAATTTCTCAGGGAATATGTAGATCAAACATTACATTTATGCTTTATTATATGCATTCGGAGTCATGCAGTTGACGTTTTTTCTTGGGTTCCTAGGAAAGTTAATGAGGACACTAAAGAGACCCAAGAAGAGGAATGGGAACTAAAATTGTAGCATAAATGGCCAAAAGAGGAAATACAGCACAGCAGAGTAAAGGGGATTTTATGAAGTAATTTTAGAAAACTCTGGCTCTGTGAAGGTGCATATCAGTTTATCAGTTTTATAACCCAATGCTCGGAGGATATGGAGTTTTTCAGTGATCTAATCGCAAGTAAATAAAGAACAAATAAAAAGAAATTATGTGTTTCTCTCTAGAATGTGTCGTCAGCTCCTGAATTTAATGCTACCAATAGATGCAGACTCATGCAGCCCGGTATGATTTTGATAAGGTTTGAATAATCATCAAATCAGAGTTGATATCTCATGCTATGAAGTTATGGATTTTAAGAAAGCGATTTTAAGATAATTGGCCCTTCAAGTATTTTTGGATGTCTCAGAGTGTGATAGTTGTAGGAGTGACACTGCAGTAAATGAATATTGATCAAGGAACATGATAATAGAAAAAAATCCAAAGTAGAAGGAGATAATGTCTCATTATTTATAAAACATGTTTAGATACAGAGGATGTTTTGTGCGGAAACCCTTTAGAAACACTGTTGAGACAAAAGATGCCTACTGCCCAATTTTAAGTTCAATTAGGATTGATCTTGTTATAAACAGAGTTGACTGATACATTCCTGCTAAGAATTGTTTGTCTGTGCAAAGAAAATGCCTGTAAGAGAAGATGATGCCCAGAGATTCTACTTTCCATATATGTACTTGCCTAACAAATAAATATATATATATATATATACACACACACATATATATATGTGTGTGTGTGTGTGTGTGTGTATATATATTTATTTTTTAATAAGTAAGGATAGAGGTGCTAAGAACAAGCAAGAGGCCATTGTTGCCATCAACATCCGTAGTCATGCACTTCAGCAGTTATATCTGGCATACTCAGTATGTCCTGGACCTTTGCCAGATCATGAGAAAAATACAGTCTTTCTTATGCAGTTGTTTTTCACAAGTTACGTGCGTTGGAATAAATATAGAAAGCATATTTTAGATATGCTGCTGTAATACTCAATGTTCTTGAATTTTTTAAGGTGAGAAAATTGATTAAAATTAGGGAGAAAGTCATACCCACCAAATAATCAGGTGGCGTTGAAGACTGACCGATGTAAGTGTACATGTGTACGGAGAAATTTTACCAGTTATTGGGAACACAAGAAACATAAAAAGTTGTTTTGGCTAATAAATAATGAATCTTTTCGGGCCAATAAATGAGTACTAGTGAGGGACTAAATGCTTGACAAAGAGGGCAAATATTAAAGTATATTCCTCAGTAAGGCAGAATATTAAAAATTTATCCCTCTATCAGCTCTCCGTGTCCAGAGTTAATTGAACAGCTGTGCTAACCTAAATTTAGCATCACTTGGTGACTACTAAAAATAGTGTGGAAGAACGTTTTTAAGTTTTGTTTTCTAGTGGAAGAAATATGTTCTCATTATTAATAGTATGGGAATAGAAATGTAGAAGGAAGAAAATAATTTTATAATTTTATCATCAGAGATAATGTTTTAGTACATTTCTACAGCTTTGTTTGCTTAATTTTTATAAACTTAGTTTCTTTAATGTGTACAAAATGGCACACATAATTATTTTACATCTTTGTGTGATAACAAAATAAATACGTGTTTGGTTTTTGAGAAAATTCAGTAATTATGAGAAAAGCATTAAGAAGAGTAGATTTGATTTCTAAAAAATAGCAAACGTAATTTGGAGCTACTTTTGATGACAGGGTAGGCAATCAAGCTTGGTAAAATGAGCTGGAAAATCAGTTCCAACCATAAATGAATTAGACTCTTTTGAAAGCATGTATTTGTGTGTATTCCATACCTGACTCTGAAGTAATTTTTTAAAGAGACGTATTCTGAGTGGGAGCAGCATTATTAGAATATGGTGGTGGTTTTGAAGAGGCATGTCAATGATATGAATGTATGCTCTGGACCACAGGCCCCTAAGCTTTGGAGAAACAGCAAAATGAGAAACCCTGTCACCAAGCTGTCAGCTGTTCCCTATCTGGAAGAGGGCTGTTAACAATAAGCAGTAAACTTAGGCTGCAGTTGATTTTCTTTCCATCAAAGATTCCATGGAGATGTTATCTTGGTCCAGTGAATTACAAACCCGCCTCCTGGCTTTAGCATTCTCTCCAGTGCTTTTCTGGACATGGTTTCCTCCTCTTCCTATCATGTTAATTACTCAGGAGACATAGCTATAGGTTTTCTTTTGGTTAGATCAGTTTAGGAAAGAAAAGGAAACTTAATCAGTGAACAGATTTCTTTGGTATTTTTCCTGTCATATTGAGATTCCTGCTTGTTAGTCTTGCTCTGTTTCCTGTTGTAGAAAAGGCTGAAAATCAGCACACAGATAAATGAGATAGCGGGCAGCTTCCCTATGATACAGCCCAACAATTTGTGAGATAAGATTTATAACAACAACTGTACATAAGGGAAAAGACACCTGATATGATACATCAAGATCATTTTAAATCTTCAGTTATCACAGTTTGGATTGGATTCCCCAACTCTGTGATGCAGATTTAGGGGTAGCGTGAATATTCTCATAATGAAGACTGTTGAAATCTTAAAGCTATTCTAGTCCTGAATTGGCTCCATAAGGACACTTGTAGGGAAGATCACTACTGTACGTGCTAGGAAGGAGGAGGTAGAGAGGCTTGAGAAGAAACAGAGAGACTCACAGAACTTGGAACAGTCCCAAGATGGAACTTCGAATGATTCAAGTCTTAGGAAATATGATCTCTGGGAAGAAGTTAGGGCTTTAGGGTCATTTTGCCTGAGGAAAGATGGCTGTGAGGGTCTTTAATGATGAGTCAAATATATGAAAGATTATTTGTATGGAGGATGCTGACCAGCTGTCCTGCAACCCAACTGGGAACAGAAATAGATTTAAGTTACAATGTATGGGATTTAGATTAAAGAAGTATGTTCTGATGGTAGGAGTTATACAATGTTGGAATATGTTTGCTAAGTAGATTATGAAATAATTTTGCTGAAATTATTTTAGTTGTGTTTACATAATAAATAATTTGTATACAAAATATTAATATATACGATATATATTATGTGTGTGTACACAGTATTTACCTCAACAGCCTTACTAACCTTACAGTTCTATTTGGAGATTCAAAACCAGTGCCTTTCAGATGCTGTAATAGAAGGCCTACGTATGTGGATAATCAACCCAAACTGGAGGATGTTAGCAATAAATTTCACTCTATCAGTACAGGAAGCTGTTACAATTTTGCAAAAGGAAAGATAAACCTTTTTTCTCTTTCTGCATTAGGGCAGTGAGGAAGTTTAACATTGCCAATTCTTTTTGTTGACCGAGAAGAAAGTCAAGGCAGCAGTGTGCTTCTGGGAGGGCAGTGATGCATTTCACAACACTGACAACTGTCGGTTCAGAATTTTGAGGCTTCCGGGATTCTGAATTGCCTTTTCTTGAATAGGTCAATGTGTTATTTTTTCCTTCAGTTTTTCTCCTTAAGCAGCAAAACAGACTATCTACCCTTCAAATATTTACAGCTTACAAGTGGATAAACCCCCCAAATGTATTTTTTTTCCATGAAAAGAAAAACAACCAGCATCAATAATCTCTAATAAGATACTTTTGATACAAAGTTATTAGAGGCCCTACGATCTTTTTGTGGCAGATTTTATATATTCCCATCATTAATAAATCTGTTATCAGCATATGTTTCTCTCTCCCTCTGTTGATAATTATTTTTAGACTATCCTAGTCATACCTCCTTCTGATGAGAAGCATTAAAATCTGGAAAGTATATGAGGAAATTCTAAAGCTCTGTATTTACCACAAAGGAGACTCATAAATATTGGTTAATCAGAGTGAAGCGTTTTATTCTACTCCATTTTCTATCACAGGGGAAGCCTAGTCATACACTAAATTGTTTTCATTAAAAGACGGCGTAATGAAATATTAGTGGTCAAAATAGTAGAAAGTCTTAGTCTAAATACTGGTCTACATTTTATAATAGAAATAGACCTAAAAAGGATCTCTAGGTTATTCAGGTCATCTCCTAATTAAAACATGAAGCCTGAGTGTAGAAAGTGACATCCCTTTCTAAAGGTTACAAAGCCAGTGTTTTTTTCCTCAATGTCATTCTAAATTGATTGTTTAGAAGTTTTCCCCCTGCATATATGGCTGCCACTTTTCTAAAATTATTTCGGAGATGTATCCTTTTGTAAGAGATCCTCATAAACAAGCATCCTTGATTTGAAAACAAATGGGAAGAGCTGTCATGTTTGTGGACTAACTAAACATGGGTCTACTCTCCCTCCCCAAGTCCTGTTTGAAATGGCAGTGAAGACAGATAAAAGAGAATGTGTTTCTGAGCACGATGAGGAGTCTGCTCCTGAGAGCAGGAAGACGAGGCCTCTGAATGAAGCTGGAGGAGCTTTCAGGGAGGAGCCTACCTGGGCTCTGAGTTCAGTGCAGCAGGTGAAAAGAACAGCATAGGTACGAAGCAGAAGAACAGAAATGGAGGATATGTGTCAAGTCTGAAGAATGGCTCGGGTTTGCACTTTCTGTCCCCCTGCTTGTAACCAGTTGCAGTATTTACAAGCAGTAGAACTCTTCAAAGGTATTCCAACAATCCTTATGGGAGAGCTGAGGACTTCTAGTGTGTGGACTGGTGACCAAGAGTAGAACCACATTCTCCTTCCAGCAGTTGGGCAGGCCCTAGCTGGTTTCTGTATTCCATGTGCAAGACCTAAAGCAAAGCACCTACTGTGTATCAGTCTAATCATTTGTCAAGAGGACTAGATAATAGAAACCAGCAGCATAAAACAGAGAAAAAAACGATCGCTCTGGGTCAGGATTTCTCAACTTCTGCACTACTGACATTTTGGGCTGAATTCTTTTTTGTTGTGGAGTGGGTCCTGTACATTGTACGGCATTTAGCAGCTTCCTGGTCTCTATCCAGTAGATTATAGTAGCAAGCAACTCTTCCTCTCTACCCATTGTGAACATTGTCTCAATATCTGGACAAAGATATTGCAAATTCCACCGGAGAACAGAGTCAATCCTGGTTGAGAAGCACTATCCCAGAGGAAATTAGTGATTTAGAGAAAAGATACTAACCTGAGAGATATAGAGAAATTATCAACTTTAAAATAAGAATGTTCTAATATGAAACATGGAGAAACCAAATCACAGATACAGTCCATGGAATTTTAATATATGATTACCAACATTTAAAAAAAGCGACTATTAAAAATTTCAAGACAATCTTCCAGAAGCAAAGGAAAAAAAAGATGTAAAATATGAGAAAAGTAAAGAAACAATAAATTTACAAAGCCCAATGTTTGTCCAGTAAGAATTCTGAAACCAGAGAAAAAGAACAACAAATGACATAAAATAATCATGACATTTTCTAGAGTTGAAGAAAGATACATGTCTGGAGAATAAAAGGGTCAAACTAATGCTGAGGACATTGAATTTTAACAGACCTACACCAGACACATGCTGATGCAATTTTAGAGCTCTAAGACTAAAGGGAAGATTCTAATGGCTTTAAAAAAGAAAAACAAATGTTCTGTCATAGGAATAAACATCATACTAAAGTTTTCAATCAGCATCTCAGAATGCCAGAAGGTTGTGGGACCATGGCCCCAAAGTTCTGATAGAAAGCAAACCTAACCCTACATTTATACACCCAGGAAAAATTCAATCAAGTATGAGACCAAATAAAGAATTTTTTGTGACATGAAGAGATTCAGAAAGTTTACATCCCAAACTCTTTCTGGAAAAAGAAAAAAAAATTACTTCAGTTTGTATTCCAGCAAGACAAATTCCAAATCCATGGACTAATTAAACCAGACAAGCAATGAAGAGTAACCCCTGAATGGCAGGGGTGTAGTAAGCTACAGACCAGTCCTTGCACTTTGGACACTTAAATGGTTTCATGAAGAACCTGGGTGATACTTGAATTGTGGCATAAGTTGATGGTAACTGGGAGGAAGTGAGGTTGGTTTGGGACACCTGGGTGGCTCAGCGGGGAGTCTGCTTCTCCCTCTCCCTCTGCCACTCCCCCTGCTTGTGCTCCCGCGCTGTCTCTTTCTCTCTCTCGGTCTCTATCTGTCAAATAAATAAATAAAATATTTTTAAAAACGTGTTGTTTGTTCAGCTTACAGGGTGAGAGGCGAAGGCAGACTGTGAATAGAGATGAGTTTATCTTCCAAAGTTTATAGCAAATAATGGAACATTATAAAGGAAAAGCAACAAAATTTGGAACGAGGGGGAAGAAAAAGAAACTACTAATAAGAAAGCTAAATGCCGGGGCGCCTGGGTGGCGCAGCGGTTAAGCGTCTGCCTTTGGCTCAGGGCGTGATCCCGGCGTTGCGGGATCGAGCCCCACATCAGGCTCCTCCGCTATGAGCCTGCTTCTTCCTCTCCCGCTCCCCCTGCTTGTGTTCCCTCTCTCACTGGCTGTCTCTATCTCTGTCAAATAAATAAAATCTTTAAAAAAAAAAAAAAAAAAGAAAGCTAAATGCCTTAACTTCACTAAAAAAAAAAAAAAAAGTCAGTGGTCCTTAAAGTTTAAAAAAATAGTGGGACATAGTGGTAAAAGCGTACCATGTAGATTTTTGGGGGTTTACCTTCAGAACCACAAAATCAGTGGTTCCAAGTGTCTGAGTTGGGATATAGTATTAGGATGGCAAATGAGAAACAGACTTTCTTTTGTCCTTTTTGTATGATTTGAATTTGTTTAATGCATAAAAAAGAGAGTGGGGTGGGAACAAAGTATGGAAAAGTACAGGAGAAGGGCACACAGAGTTAACACTTGCTTTTTTTAGTCTTAGAAAAATATTGGCCACGGGATTCCTTCCTTTGTGATACCTACTCTTTAGACACAGTTTAAGATTTTACTTAAAATTTTATTTATGTGCAAAATCCCCCCCCAATTTTGATAGAATAAAATATAGCACTTATTTGGAAATTTGTTTTTATTATTATAGTGCCTTTAATCAATGTTTCCCTTAAAGAAAAGAAAGGACAAATAGATAGACATGAACTCACAGGCTATTAAAACATAGGAGGAGGTACTCAAACCTGATCCATAGTACATTTCCTGTTTTTGTCATGAATCTGAAAAGACAAAACATGCTGTTTTTATTCCCACTTTCAGGATTCTGCAATTTGCCACCTGATGTTGATCATGATAGTTATGAAACCTCAATTCTTAAAATTGATATGATTTGGTTTATACATAGTTTTTTTGCATATATATTTTTGATAGCTTTTTTAGTGGTTGCTGTAGGTATTACATTAAATATATATAACTTATCACCGTCTACCGTTGTAATCATTCCGCCAGTTGAAGAGTAGAATTCTTCCCTTTACATTCCTTTACCTTTCCCCTTTATAATATAACTGCCTTAATTATTTCTTCTACGTCAGACAGAACCACAGAGTTACAATTTTTACTTACACTATGAAATGTAATTTATAAAACTCAAGAAGAGAAGGAAAATCTATTGCATTGATACATCTTTCACTCACCATCTTTATTCCTTCTTGATACTAAACTTCCTTCTTGTTAACTTTCTGTTCAGAGAACTTCCTTCAGCCATTCTTTTAGGATTCGTCTGCTGGTGACAAATTCTATTCATGTCCCTTCATGCGAACATGTCTTGATTTCTCCTTCATTCCTGAAGGGTGTTTGCAATGGGAATAGGATTCTGGGTTGACAGTTCTTTTTTTTTTCATTGCTTGAACAATGTTGTGCCATTTCATTCTGGCCTCTATAGGTTTTGATGAGAAATCCACTGTCACTTGATTGTTTCTCTTTATGGGACAGTATCCTTCCTCTCTCTGGATTTTTTCTTTTCTTCGGAAGTTTCACTATGAAACTTCTCTGGGCATATTCTCTTAAGAATTTGTTCAGCTGCTTGAATCTGTTATTTTTCACATCTAAACCTTAAATTTGATTTTTCTTTATATCTTCTATCTCTTTGCTGAATTTTCCCCCCTAGGACTTTGTATTTCTTTGTTGCAAGCACAGTCATGGTAGCTAGTTGAAACCTTTTTTGGTTGTTTTTAAAATCTTCATCAGATTATTCTAACAGTCTTTCTAGTTCTTATATGCAAATAATAGATCAAAACCTAGACGGTTTGGTTATTATTATGAGACTCTGGATCTTATTTAAACTTTCTGTTTTAACTTTCTTCTTCTGAGCCTTCCAGCAGAGAGAGGTGGGTAGAGTTAGCATCCTCTTATTCCCAGGTGGGGTAGGAGTTCAGGTTTCTCATTTAGCCTCCATTGACTCCCAGGCTGGGGAAGCAGTGAGATTTCTCATTGTAGCTGGAATAGGAGTTACAGCTCCCTACTAGGCCTTCACTGATACATCTCTAGCTGATGGGAGTGCCTTATTACTGCTTCCTGCTTGGCCCTCAATAACAGGATGAGGAGAGTGGCCTTGTTACTACTATATGGTGGAGAAAGTCTTGACTCCCCATTAGGCTTCATTTTTCTACCATACTAGTGAGAGGGGAGGAGTGCTTCCTTACTGCGGGTGGAGGGTGGAGGGCAAAGAGGATCTCCACAGGGTCTCCACTGATACCGTGGTGGGCGGGGCTTGTTACTACCCAGCCGGGATAAAATTCCGGGCTCCTTGCTCAGCCTTCTCTGGAACAACAGTAGTGAACGGATTGGGTTCCCTGCCTCCTTACAGCTGAAGAAGTGCTAGTAGAAGTGATGGGGGGATGAGGTGGAGGAGAAAATTTTTTTTCTTTGGTATTTAGCTGTAGTAAGGTGGTTACTATATAATAGTTTATCTTGCTAGGCAGCCTCTTTCCTGGTCCTTTGGGTGGAGCAATTAAGCCTTTTTTTTTTTAATCTATTTATCTGTCATCTAATCTTTATTTGTTGGGGTTTTGGTTTGTTGGATTTTTCAGCGTTGAGTATGGAATATGTGAGGTAACACGAAAACACAGGGAACCTACCACTGTATTATTTCTTGGGTCCCAAGTTACCTAGCAGGTCTGCCTTCTCTTTACCTTTCAGAATCTTCTTATGTTTGTTTCATATATAAGGTCCAGGAATTTTAGTTATACTTTGTGTGAAGAATAGGGGAAAGTATATCTACTCCACTTTTCGAGGGAAGTGGAATGTTCAAATAACCCACAGGAAGACAGGGTAAAAAAAAAAAAACAACAAAGCAAAATAAAAATGAGAAACAGAAAACAAAAAGCCCTAACATATTTATTACCTTAAAGGTAAGTGATCTAAATACACCAATTAAAGACAAAGATTGTTTGGGTGGGTTTTTTCAAAACATGACCCAACTACATCCTACTAATAAAAAACTCAGTTCAAATGTAACTCTGTAGTCAAGTTGGTAAAAGATGTATCATACAAACATTGGTCAAAAGAAACCAGGAGTTTTCAGAGGAAAGAAAATTACCAGAGACAGGGACATTATATAATAATAAAAGGGTCAGTTCACCAAGAACACATAACAATCCTAAATATATATGCACCAAACAACAGAGTTGTAGACAAATGAAGCAAAACGTGATAGAACTGAAAGGAGAAATGGACAAAACCACAACTAAAGTTACATCAATAGCCTTCTCTCAAAAACTATGGAATAGGTAGATAGAATCAGTAAGAATTATGGAAGACCTCAGCTACCGCATCAACCAATTAGATGTAATTGATATTTATAGAACATCCAGCAACAGCAGAATATACATTATTTTCTGGCTCCCATGGACATGAACCAAGATAGATCATATTCTGGCCCGTAAAAGAAATCTGAATAATTTCTATTTATTTATATTTTGAGAGAGAGAGAGAAAGGGGGGGTGGGGGGGGACAAAGGGAGAGGAGAGAGAATCTTAAGCAGGCTCCACACTCAGCACAGAGCCTGATGCGGGGCTTGATCTCAGAACCCTGAGATCATGACCTGAGCTGAATTCCATCAGCTTAACTGACTGAGCCATCCCAGGTGCCCCAGAAATCTGAACAATTTTAAAAGGATAGATATCATTCCATTCATCAACCATAATGGAATCAAACTAGAAATGACAAAAATACTGCAGAAAATCTCTACATGCTTGACAACTAAAGGGCACACTTCTAAATAACCTATGGGTCAAAGAGGAAGTCTCAAGGAAAATAAAAAATGTACTGAATGAAAATGAAAATACTATATATCAAAATATGAGGGACACAGCTAAAGCAACAATAAGAGGTAAAATTAATAGTACTAGATGCATGTATTAGAAAAGAGAAAAAAGTCTCACTAACTTAAGCTTCCACCTCAAGAATCTAGAAAAAAAAGTAAACCCAAATGAATCAGAAGAAGTAAGAGCAGAAATCAATGAAATTGGGGGAAAAAACTTAGAGAAAATTAATGAAACAGAGCTGGTTGTTTGAAAAGATTAATAAAATTTACAAACCTGTGGAAAGATAAAAAAAGACAACAATTTCTAGTATCAGGAATAAAATAAGGGCTATCACTGCAGACCTTACAGACATGACAAAAATACTAAGGGAATACTACAAACAACTGTGAACAGAAAAAATGGACAATTTAGAAGGCATGAACTAATTCCTTGAAAAATGTAAAATACCACAATTCATCCCTTATGAAATAGATCAATTGAAAACTTTATCATCAAGGAAATTGAATTCAAAATTGGAGAAGTCCCCAAAAAGAAATCCCTAGTCCCAGATGGCTTCATGAAGAATTCTAAGAATCACTTAAAGAAGAATTAACATCAATTCTACCCAGTCTTTTCCAGAAAGTAGAGGAGGGAACTCTTCTGAATTTATTGTATGAAGCCAGTATTTCCCTGATATCAAAACTAGACAAAAGCAGTACAAAGAAACTATACACCAGTATCCCTCATGAATATAAATCCAAATATCCTTTTTTTTTTAAGCTTTTATTTATTTATTTGACAGAGAGACAGCCAGTGAGAGAGGAAATACAAGCAGGGGGAGTGGGAGAGGAAGAAGCAGACTCCCAGCAGAGGAACCCGATATGGGGCTCGATCCCAGGACTCTGGGATCACGCCCTGAGCCGAAGGCACACGCTTAACGACTGAGCCACTCAGGCACCCCAAATCCAAATATCCTTAACAAAATATTAACAAACTCAAGTAATATATAAAAAGAATTCTATACTGTGAACAAGTAGAGTTTATTCCAGAGATACAAGTCTGGTTCAGTATTTGAAATCAGTTAATTTAATCTACTGCATTAGCAGGCTATAAAAAGTTTCATTTGATGCAGAAAAAGCATTTAATAAATTCACCATCCATTCATGATAGAATCTCTTAGAGTAATAAGAACATTAGAAAACTTCCTCAACTTGATAAAGAGTGTATGTATGTATATATATACACACTACTAACAATAAACTTAATAGTGAAATACTGAAAGCCTCCCCCTATGATTGGAAATAAGACAAGGATATAAACCCTCAGCATTCTTCTTTACCATCAGACTGCAAGATCTAGACACTAGGGAAAGATAAGACAAAGAAATACAGAGCAGAAAGGAAGACATCAAAGTGTCCTTATTTGTAGGTTTCAAAATTGTCTGCATAGAAAATTCCAAGGAGTCTACAAAAAAACAGCCCCCCCCCAAAAAAAAAACCCACAAAAAGCAAAACAACCCAAACAAAACCCCAAACTGTTAAAACTAACATGAGTTCAGCAGGGTCAAAGGACATAAGATAAACTTTAAAAAAAAATCATTTGTATTTCTATATACTAGCAAAAGATATGCGGATACCAAAATTAAAAACATAGCATTTGCAGTTACTAAAAAATAGTTGTAAATTTAACAAAATATATATAAAACGTATGCTGAAAACTACAAAATGAAGAAATCAAGCTTGATATGGATAAAGGCAATGATATACAGTGTTTATGGATTGGAAGAGTCAAAATAATAAAGATTCTGATTTTCCCCAATTGATACACAATTTAATACAATTTCTATCAAAATCCCAGAAGAATTTTTGTACTTAAGATTATTATAAATTTTATATAGAAAGGCAAAGAAATTAGAACAGCTTAACAGTTTTGGAAAATGACCATGTAGAAGGAGGAATCAATCTATATGATGTTAAGTCTTATTATAAGCTACAGTAATCAAGACAGTATTGGTAGAGGGATAGATGCATCAATCAATGCTATAAAATAGAGAAGTCGGAAATAGAACCATGTAAATATGCTCAAATGATTTTGACAAAGGTGCAAAAGCCATTCAGTGGAGGAAAGAGCCTTTCAACAAATGATGCTGGACATCCAGAGGCAAAAAACGTGAGCAACTACCTGTCTCACTTTATACAAAAGTAAACTCAAAATCAATCACAGACTTAAATATAAACATGAAACTGAAAACCTTTGGAAAAGAACAGAAGAGAGCCTTCCAGATCTGGGGCTAGGCAAAGAGTTCTAAGACATGATATTGACTGTATGATATATAAATGGAAAAAACTTTAAAAGGATGAAAAGACAAACTACAGATTGGGAGAACTTTAAAAGGATGAAAAGACAAACTACAGATTGGGAGAAAATGCTTGCCACATAGTTGACCAAGGACTAGTATCTCAAAACTCAGTAGTAAAAAAAGCAATCTTTTTAGAAAATGGGTAAAAAACATGAAGAAATAGTTCACCAAAGAGGATATACAGATAGCAAAAAGCACATGAAAAGGTGTTTAAAATCATTAGCCATGAAGGAAATGCAAATTAAAACAATATTACTACATGCTAATTGGAATGGCTGAAATTAAAAAAAAAATGTGATCCCACCGAATGCTGGCAAGGACGTGGGTGGGAATACATTGCTAGGGGAATGTAAAATGGTACAGCCACTCTAGAGAACAGTTTGGTAATTTCATAAAAAAAAGTAAACATGGAACTACCACATGACCCAGCAATTACATTGCTATGTGTTTATCTGAAAGAAGTGAAAACTTGTGTTCACAGAAAAACCTGTACACAACTGTTCATAATCAGCTATAGTTGTAATAGTCCCAAACTGGAAACAGATCAGTCCTTCAAGGGGATGGTTAGACACATCATGATATGTCCATGCCTTGCAATATTGCTCAGCAATAAAAAGGAACAGATCATGTAACAACCTGGATGGATTTCCATCTGAGATAGGCCACTCTCCAATGGTTACATGGTATCATTCTATTTTTGTAACATTTAAAAAATAGTAAAATTAAAGAAATGTACCGATTAGTGGTTGCCTGGGACTAAGTAAGGGATGGCAGTGGGGTGGGGGGAAGAGACTGTAGCTATAAAGTACAACACGAGGGATGCTTGTGATGATGGAATTATCTGTATCTTGACTATATCAATGTCAGTGTCTGGGTGTGACAGTATACCATAGTTTTGTAAGATGTTTCCATTAGGGCAACTGGGTAAAGGGCCCATGAGATCTGGGTTATTTCTTACAACTGCCTGTGAATCCATAATTATCTCAAAATGAAAAGTTTAATTTAAAAAATTGAGACGGCTTGATTTCATCATTTGATCAAGCTTCTCTTAGCTTAAATAATTTTAGAACAAGCTACATAATGAATCAGCCAACCACTGAAAACTCTCAATTATCTATCTTGTCTTCCCTTTCAGTTTTGTTTGGGTTCTATTTTCGTGGCCTCGTAGAAAATACTAAAGTAGGTCTAGATTGCTTTTAACTTTAGGGTAACTTCACACAATGCCTGCGGATAATTTAATATCTGCATACATAAAAAAATGTGGAATTCTTGCATCTAGGTAGTTGACTGGGAGAGTAGTTAATAGAAGTAAGTAAAGCAGTGCAATGATCAAATTACTTGTTGAGAACAGATTACAATTTATATTAAAAAAGCCTACCACTTGGGTAAAATTTAGGATGCTCTTTCTATTTCTCTCTGGTTGTTGGATAATCCCTGTTTATTGTTCTCTTATTTTGCTGGATCCCAATAATCAAAGACTCTTTAGCAGGGTGGATGTAGAAAATGTTAAAAGGTAAATTTCTCACAAATTGCGCGGTATGGCATTTTCTCCGTGGGAAACACGAGTACATAAAAGACGAGAGTCTCCCTTAAATGACTGTGTTTATCCAGTGTGGTTCTGCTTTCAACCACACTCCTGGAAAGAATAGTTATGGATTGTTTTGGAATTTGAAAAAAAAATATGTAATTCATCTCAAGTAAATGCATAAAGATAAACTAATTTTCTGGTAAAACGGAATATTATGTGGGATTATCACTACTAGCTTTGAAAATGTAGTCCCAAAGTATCATATTTGGAGTAGTAGTACGCTGAATAAAGAATAGAGGAGGGGAAATAAGAGTATAAAAAGCCCAGAGGGAGACTCTTTTATATATGAAAGTCTGTGTTTAGGATGCTGTATTATATATTATTTAATATAACATTTTGATACATAAAATAACATAGACCATATGACATGCTATTGTACATTACAGGAAGGAAAGAATCATTAAATAAAAGACATTAGAGCAGCTGAATAACTATAAACTTGGGCCCTTTTGTGGCACCACATACCAAAATAGATTTCATATAGATTTAAAGATTAAATACAAAAAATCCCCCCAAACCAAAAAAGATGTCTAGAAGTGTCTAGACATGTTTAGAAAATATAAATATTTTCCATATAATACAGTGAGGAATTCTTTCAAAGTATTAAAGGGAGAATGTAAAGAGAAAGATGAATAGCTTTTACTACATAAATGGTAAACTTCATGGATGTTAAACATCACTAATATCTTAAATATTTATATTAGCGATGTGTCATATATAATAGAAAATATACTAGTATATAATGTGCTCTTATAAATAAAAAAGTGAGCATCTGAAGAAAAACAGACATAGATAATTCACAAAATTAGAAATAATTATAAACGATAAAAAAATTTTGAAATACCCACTCACTTATTAATGAAAGAAATGCAAACTGAAATAAAATTGTTAGAATGGCTGTTTTCTTAAGGACTAATATCTGACCTATGCTCTGTGAAGAATAGTTTAATATATGGCTTGTGGGTATCTGTAAACTTTTTGGACAGAATTTTTAGAAAAAAGTATTTTACAGTCTTAATAGCATTACTTTTCTTTATTCAAATCAGAAATGCGTACAAAAATATGAATCCTAGGGAGTTTATTTCAGCATTATTTATCTTGTTGCCAAGTTCCAACTAACCCACTTACCCGATAGTAAAAATATTGTTATATACATAATTTTTATTCCTAAGGTACAGTGCACTACCATTCAATCATTCGAAATTGCATTCCTACAACCTAAATGTCCTCAGCAGATATATTTACACATATATAATGGAATATTATTCAATCTAGAAAAGAAGAAAATCCTTTCATTTGCAGCTACATGGTTGGACCTGGAAGGCATTATGCTAAGTGAAATAAGCCAGACAGAAAGAAAAATACTGCATGGCATCATTTATATGTGGAATATAAAAAAAAAAAGTTGAACTCATAGCAACAGAGTAGAAAAGTGGTTGCCAGGGGCTGGTGGGTGGAGGAAATAGGGAGAGATTGGTAAAAAGCACAAATTTTTAGTTATAAGACAAATAAAGTCTGAGGATCTAATGGTGACTGTGGTTGATATCACAGCATTGTATAATTGAAATTTGCTAAATGTTGTTTTCATTGAAAAAAAAAGGTATAAAGATGTGTTTCCAAAAATATTCAGTGTTTAGGGAAACTACTAAAATTATACTAAATGAAAGATTCAGATGAAATTAATATATTTAATTTTGACGTAATCTGACAGCTTCTGATATAAATAGAAAAAATAAATATCATACGATAACATAATTTATCCTTACATGTGAAAAAAAAGGTTTGAAGACAATATAACAAAATATTAAAGGCTTTGGTGTAATGCTGCATCAGGTGTTTAGAAAATACTTTCTGAATGCAATAAACTGTTAATGCACAAAGAAATCACCAAATTCTTAATAAGGGTGAAAATTAAATGTTTATCAATAGGCAAATGTTAAATTACATCATCACATACTCATGATAGAATTCCATGCAGTCATTATATTTACATCTCTGAAGGGTTTTTGTTTTAATAATATGGAAAAGTACTTACAGCCTCATGCAAAGTGATGAAACAATATGAATATACTCTGAGAAGCTGTAGGGAAATGTGGTGAATTGTTAGCAGCCATTACCACTAAGTGGTGGAATCATAATTGTTATTTTGTCATGACTTTTCTGAATATTCCAAATTTTCAACTGTCAGCCCCCAACTTTTGTAATCAGAAAAAAAAATGTTTTTGAAATCTCTGAGGAATTATATATGTAGCACCAGAAACATTTATCAATTTATTTATCTAGAATAGTTAATAAACCCATGGTATTTAAGCAACATCTGTGCTTCGTCCTGACCTGCAGTCCTTTGGCACTGCGTGGATTTGGCATCGTTAGCTCCAAGTAAAATAATAGTAAGGTGCATTTATGCAAAGGAAGAAAGGAGAGATTAAGGTCCCCTGTTAGCACTAGGGAGCCCGACAGATTCTGATATGTTTTGTGCACTGTATCTGTGTTTTCATTTGCATTGATTTTTCCAAAGGTTTTACCAATAAAGCTAGGTCCCCAAGAAGTCAGGGATTTTTGTGTTACCCATAACTTGGCGGGAGGCAGAAGGTCTGCAATTACTCCTTCTGCTTTTAACTGACTTTGATTCCCGTCCTTTTGGCTTGTGCACCTGGCTTTCACCCAGGAGAAGGTAAGAATTAAAATAATAATAATAAATAATAATAGTAATAAATTTTTAACCCCCCCCCCCACAAAAAAGCCTCTCTGTTGGTTTTCAAATGTCATTTCCCCTTTGGCTTTGTTGATGCTGAAATTCTGTTTTTGCATCTGAAATTGGAAACTCTTCTAATCCTGGAGTCTGCATGTAATTCATTGGAAGGCTTCCTCTTATCTGTGTCTAGGATCAGCATTTGGTCTGATGTTCTTTTATATCCAGGTGCAAAACTTGAAGACTTTTACCTCTAGGACAGTGGCCCAAATTTTGTCCCTTCTTGTACTATCATTAACTGTCAGTTCTTAATTATATCCACATATGAATTCTGGCCAGAGGCAGCAGGATCTGGGTTTTCTCTCCCCCCTCTGAGTGCCTGACCCTTGGATATTTCTTCCTCCTGTTCATTTTGGTAGATTTCTGAATTTGGATTTATAGCCTTGCCCAGTCAAGACATTGTTTGGCATAGAAAAATAGTAGTTATTTCTGACGTGCCCCTCCCAGCAGTTGGAATACTCCTTTTATAGGTTTATTTCCACTTACTCCGCAGGAAGAATTCAAAGAAGAGTTAAGTCACATTATTAACAAGAGTGTCTTGCAGTTACATATACCTTAACGTTCTCAGTGACTTCAACATGCCTCTCTCATTTAATTCTCTTGATGAGATTTAATTCTCATCTTGGAGCAGGTGTTTGCCATTTTCTATATGCGAAAATGGAAGTTCAATAAAGTTCAGTGATTCTTCCCCAGACTGCCCAACTAGGAATCATCATGCCCCGGAATCACCTACTAGACGAGAGCTGTCTTGGAATGACATTGGTGTGTGGGAATTAATTGTACTAGAATCCATTCTGAGAACATCGTTGATGTGCTCAAACTTGTTTAATGGGACTTTTTCATTTTTACTCATATTTTTATGTATGTGTGCTGCCTACTTTCTTTGCAGAGATTTGAAGGGAAAAGAAATTAGCTCCCTAAAATACTCCTAACCCCCATTGCTTAGAAGATGAAGTCCAAACTCTTTGACGTGGTATATAGACTTTCACAGCCTGACCCCAGGCTACCGAACCCTTCTCATCCGCTGTCACTCACCTCCATGCCTACTGTCCTCCTGCCATGTGGCATTTTCCTTGGCTGTCAGAGCATGTTGTTTCTTGCCTAAAATGCCATCCTCCCCAATCCCTGTTTACCTGGTGAACTCTTCAGCAATTTTCACACTTCACATCAGAATACACCTGGAAGGTGAATTAAATACATGCTGGACTCCACCTCCAGGGTTTCTGATTTTGTAGGTTTAAGACCCCAAAAGTTGTGTTTCTAACCAGTTCCCAAGTAGTCCTGAGGCTGCTTATCTCAAACCACACTTTAATAAACATTGTTTCTACATATTCTGGAAGACCCCAGCTAAACTGATCTGCAAATTCTTTTCTGACTTCACACATACTTCATTGCTCTTTCCTCTGTGTTTTTATGGTTTGATCTGTTAACACAACATTTTTTGATAATTATTTGTGTCTTCCTTACTTAACTGCCGTCCTTTTTTTTAAGGGACAGACTCGTTCTACTTGTTTGGATCCTCCTGGTCTAACACGGTTTTTGGCACTTGTGGGGAACTCAAGAATTTAAGTGAACATATGATGTGCCTGGAAACATTTTATTCATTTAGAGTTGCTCGTGTTAGATGCTTGCCTCACTGCTTTTCCTTTTTATTGTGTCTTTGTTCTCAAATCAAACTTGTCTGTTTTTAGGACAACTAGAAAAGGAAAACTGTTACTATCTTTTAAATGACTAGTGTGTGCCATGTACTGTGCTTTACACATATTCTTTTTTTTTTTTTAAAGATTTATTTATTCGACAGAGATAGAGACAGCCAGTGAGAGAGGGAACACAAGCAGGGGGAGTAGGAGAGGAAGAAACAGGCTCATAGCGGAGGAGCCTGATGTGGGACTCGATCCCATAACGCCGGGATCACGCCCTGAGCCGAAGGCAGATGCTTAACTGCTGTGCCACCCAGGCGCCCCTACACATATTCTTAAGTCGTCCTTTGGGTAACGCCTATGGCATAACTACATATCGTTTCTATTTTAGAGATAAAGAAACTGAGGCTCAGAAAGATTAAGAAATTTTGTAAATATCATGTGATGGGAAATTGGTATAAAATAAGATTCGAATTTAGCATTTTTTTAAAATTCCAGAACCTGTTTGACTCTGCTGTCTTCAGAATCGATTTTCATTTGTCTTTTGGCATGCTAAGATGATGGGACACTGGTTTATCTCCAGAAAAAATAAGAGCTGACCTCTATGTTAACCTTATTAGTGATGGTTCTGATTCCTCTTTCCCCTTGTTCTTTGCATCCAAGTTCAATTCCTAAATTACTTTCTGTATCACACTAATTTCTACCATGTCTCTCCTTCCTTCTCTGTAGATCATTGAAGGGGTAATTCTAAATGTCTTGCTTCTAGGGCTTTACGAAAGCTTACTTTGACTGACTGCATTTGTAAATCAAATACAGTTTGTTTTCTTCCTTAATCAAATAGAAGAATTAAGCAAAGGGACATTTAAAAGATGTTAAAACTGAACAGTCATTTGTAATTTCCAGTAAATGATTTTGTTCTTCATGGCTGAAGAAAAAATGGAATTCATTGTTTTAAATGCTCAACATTGAAAGTTTATTTTTTGAATTTTTCTATATATATATAGGATGTATATATAGAATATATATCCTATATATATATCCTATATATATATATCATAGGATATATATTCTATATATATATTTAAAATGATACTATGATATATATATAATTATATATAGAATTAAAATGATATATATATATATATATATATATCTATCTATCATAGGATCATTTTAATTCTAACAACCATTCTTTTCTTCTTTCCAAAAGAAGTAAATTCTCTTGAGAGTAATTGGATTTTTTTTTTCCTTTCAAAAGAAGTAAATTCTCTTGAGAGTAATTGGACTTTTTTTTCTTTCCTTAAGTTATAAACATAGATATATTTTGGAAGGTCAAGTATATATTCTTTCTTTATGATTAAAATTATTCTCTCCTTCAGAATGATCAAAGTAAGGAACATATTTGAACCTGTGGCAACCAGTTCATTTAGTTAATAATTCTCTAAATGTAATTTCATATTTCATATCATTCAGGGATGCAAAGCCAAAAACTATGGTCTTATATCAAAAATTGTCACAAACTTTTAATCTAGTATCCTGTATATATCCTTTGTTTAAACTATTTGATAAAGAAAAAATATAACTTGTCATTTAAAAGACAAAAAATTCATTTTTTCTTTCATACTGTATAGTTGGGTGTTTTTGTTTAGCACCAAAGAATGGTTTTGTATTAGTAGAGGGAGGTAGATATGGGACATCCTTTTAATCAATATTGATTTAATTCACCTTTATCTACTCGGCAAGGTTGGTAGTCTGCATTTGTGAATTCTGTTAGGCTGTCTGATAGTCATGGCTGTGATTTGGAAAAAAAAATATTGCAGAGTGGTGATCTAGGACTCTTTCTTCACATTGTTTCTTGGCCTACTGGCTGAATTGGAATACCAGAGATTGATTATTAGATTTACTCTGTACTTCCATTGTGCAAACCTCTAGATACACCTGGCTATATTCATTTGTAAAATTTTCCAAGCATAAAGTTGAGTTGCAGAAGAAAAATATAAACCAAGTCCATCATAATTAGGTCATTTGTTTTAAAGTTATTACCCTAGGGCCAGTGGTGAATTGATCCACAAAGATTAAAAGAAAATTAAGAGGGTGATGAGGCGAGTTGGGGATCATAGTCTTTTTGCTGACTGATCTTTGGTTTGGATTTTCCAAATCTTGGTCCTGTAACTGTGCTGGATCTTTGAGGTCAAACATATGTTAGTCACTTCATAAATATATTTTTTAAAATATTTTATTTATTTATTTATTTTAGAGAGCGAGAGGAAGGGACAGAGGCAAGGGAGAGGGACAAGCAGACTCTGTGCTGAGCACAGAGCCCAACGCCGGGCTCCATCTCATGACTGTGAAATCATGACCTGCACCAAAATCAAGAGTCAGATGCTTAACCAACTAAGCCACCCAGCTGGCCCTAAATATTTGTTGTTTGAATGAATAATCTGTGTTTCATTGTTTTGCTGTGTGTATCAGATCCATGAAACTTAGTAAATTTGGAGCAACAAATGTAAAGAGAGGCACCATGCGAAAGCAGTTAAGAATACTGCTTGATGAAGAAGAACGAAAATAAAATTAGAAGGGGCAAGCCAGTTTACTAGTATTAGCTTTGCATATAGTCCATTATGTGAGAGTAATTAAGTCAATTAACACTAGCATTGACATTCTCATCCATTGGCAGTAATAAGATACTGGCTACCCCACAAAATAATGAGGTAAATGTCTGTAAAACCTGAAAACAATCCAAGGTAACAACACAAACAAAAACAAATCCATAAAATATAATAGATTCGACCATAAGGTCACCCGCGAGAGTCCGAGAATTAAAATCACTGTATTACGAGCTGAAGGTTTTACCCTACGTTTTTACCATGATCCCTCGGTATAGGCTTCTAGTATAGCATTATACTAAGACACTGGAGGAGTATAAGAGTCAGAGGGCCTACAGAAATCGAGTCATCCTTTCAGTTGTCATGAACTCTAGGACAGAGTTTTTATCAGCTATGATCAAATAAGTTGGACAGGTCATATAACAAGTTAGAACTTGCCAAAAAAATTTTTTATAGAAGAAACAGATGTCATTTTCTGTTGTAAACTACATCCTGAACATATCCCACCCTGACTACTTTATGGCATATATGAACTCCCACACCACCCCCTTTTCCCCTTCTCTGTGTATTTTTAATCACTTTCTATAGCAATCAAGAATTTGCCATCAGAGAAACTGTTTCACTGCTTATCTTTTGATGCCTGTTCTTGCTAAACAGATTTTAGATAAGAGCAACTGGCAGTCAGTGCCCTTCCTGGAAATAGAGGTCAAAAACCTTGATATCTAAGCTCTAGTACATCCTTCTGGAAAGCATTTGAAATTTTAGTCCTATTCAGATTCCAAATACAATTTTCCTTTCTTTTTCAGAAATTTCAAAGGTTTTCAAGTTTCTAATTGTAAAGCTATTTCAATCCTATATAAAACCTAGACATTTATAACTGAGAACTCCTTTTTTGTCAGTGTTAATAATGAGAAGCAACATTTTTAACTAAAGGAGAAAAGAAAAAGACCTTTGAGGTTTGGGGCTTGTTGGGGAAAGGACCACAAATGGAATAGGTTACGTCTCACTATCTGGTAATATTTGCAAAAGCAGACGATGAGCCATCTGTGTGACCTGTCAGAAGGTCTTCAGATCGGTTCTTCCTGATTCTAAGTGTAAGTCTGCCTGAGATGCTGCTGAGGAAAACTGTTTCTCAGGGCATTTTTTAATGATTGCATTGTTTCAGTATTAGACCAAACTGCGTTTTGAAAGTATAACCTAGAATGTGCAAAAGAAAAAATGAGGAAGAATGGAAGGTGGCATGACAAAAGCATTTGGTCTCAGTTCCTGAGTATGAAGCAGAAAAGGGGTATTGACTTGGTTAACCAGACTCTGGCCTCTGTTCAACTGCATAGGCTCACATCAAAGGCCACAGATGCATTCGAACAGGTGCTTTTAAAAATTGTATTGAATAACCTCTGTGCCTCTTTAGGTTTTGAATGGTTTACATAACTGCACAGAATGAGTGAATGTAAGAAAAATGAACTGACAGGTGAAGCCTGTCTGGTAAGAAATCCATGCTTCTGAAGTGATTGTAGCTTTTCAAAAGATTTAGTGGCTGCTTTACATTAAATGTTTTATGCGGCCGAACAAAGTTCCCTGAAGATACTGTCTACTTTCTTCTCAATATCAATCCCTGCTAGTTGTCATAATTCTTTAATCGGATGTTTTCAGAATTTTTTTTCTTTCTCAAAAGAATTTTTAATTTATATATTTCTCAGTGACAATTCTATAAGGATGAGGCTTTATCTGTTCTCTTCTTCTGTTTCATACTCCATGAAACAGAACTTTTTTCTTCCCATTGTGTGTGAAGGCTTTTTGAATGACACACCTTCAATTAGGGAGGATGTCAATAAGTATTTATTGATATCTGTCTTGTATTCAGAGTAGTACTAGTTAAAGGGTGTGATTTAAAAAAAAAAGGGAGGTTGGGGGTACTTGACAATCCCTGCCCCTCACCAAGAATTTAGTTGCTAAGAATTCAGTTCAGGAACAAACCCCAGAAAACAATAGAGAAACAAGTAGGAGCTGAATAAGCTCTGTGACACTGAAGTAAAAGAGAATAAAATGTGGAGAGGACGTTTGAGCTCTTTAGTCAGGATGCCTCCAGTAGGAAGTGGGACTTAGAAATGGGCAGGATTTAGGACTAAGGAGGGTCTTTCCAGGAATGAGAATGGATGGACCTTGGGATAATCTAACAAGACTAGGGTAGTTAATTACTTGAGATCCTTTTTGATACTTGGGTTGTCTTTTACATATCAACTTTGATTGCAAAGTAATCAGTAGTTTGGACAGGACAGGACAACCACTCCATATGTAAAAATGTTTTGGCGAAAATTTTGTCTTAGTTTAAAAAACTAACTATCTACCAGGCTATCATTGCCAGAGAAAATGCAAAAGAGGAGATACCACCATGAAATGAATGAGTACAAAAAGGCATTTGAAGATGAGAATTAAAAAATGCTAATTAAAATCTATTTCTTTTATAGTTTAGCCTACAAGGGTTATAACTATTTGACCAGAATCCAGAAAGATGTGTTTCTCTGTGGATTTTAACAGACTTTTTTTTTTTTTTTAATATATCAATAAATGCCATCCATGTGGCCTTCTTACAATATGACGTTGACACGCCTCTGTTGGAATGAGGGTCTTTCTTCCTTTTCCTAGGTTTTGGGGCAGCCTTAGTGACTCACTTCAATCTAGTAACATACAACAGAACTAACCTTTAAGTCTAGGTCCTAAGAGGCGATGGAACTTTCACTGGGTTCTCTCTCTTTCTCTCTCAGGACACATGGTCTTGGAACCCAGCCACCATGCTGTGAGACAGTCCAAACTAGCCTATGCAGAGAAATCACATGGAGAGGCTCACACAGAGGAACCGGAGATCTAGCTGACATTTAGCATCAGTCACCAAATGTGGGAGTGAAGGAGGCTCCAAGTGATCCCAGCCCAGAGCCTGCAGCTCGGGTCTTCCATCTGAGGCCCTAGACATCATGGAGAGACTAGCCATTCCCTCTGTGCTCTGTCTGAATTCCTGACCCACAGAATCCAATAGCATAACACCACTAAGGTATTAATTTGTTACATAACCATAGTAACTGGAAAACATATCAGTCAGATTTTCATACCTAAATTTATACTGGCTATAGCTGTTCACTTAATAAATTCTCATTAATATAGAAATAAACTCACTTTCAAAAATATCTGCATTTCTGAAAACTCAGTTTCAAAATAGTGGACTAATCATTTTGTCAAATTTTAGAAAACAATTTTTAAAACTCACCTATGTTCCCAGTATGTGGTATAATTTCCTTGATTTTGCTAATAAGTACTCAAAAAAAAAAAAAAAAAGAATGAAGCAGTCAATCTTCTCAGAATCTCCTGATTAAGACCTTTACTCTCCATGGCTAACACCAAAGTTTCCATCGGTATGGATAGAAAATGGAGGTACTACTTGAAATTAAAAAAAAAAATTCTCTTGTAAAGGAGAGTCTATATGTACATTTTCCCATTCAGTGACTGCAGTAGAATGTAAATAAAGATGTTATCTATTTATTGTTGAAGATAACATATATGCATACACACACATACATACATTTTTAATGTAGGTAGTCACTGTTTCTACCACGGAATCTATCTCATGATAGAATCTCTGAAAAAAAAAAAAACATTTAAAATGTTTTCCTATTGTAATTTATTTGATACAATTGAACATTAATAAAAGTATTAATTTAGCTGCTGAATACTATCCAGCAGAAACTGACATGTTCACAGCAGCCTAGTGAAAGAATGTATTTTTTTAAAGATTTTATTTACTTATTTATTTGACAGAGAGCACACAAGTAGGGAGAGTGGGGGAGGAAGAAACAGAATCCCCACCAAGCAGGGAGCCCACCATGGGGCTTGGTCCCAGGACACTGGGACCATGACCTGAGCCGAAGGCAGACGCTTAACTGACTGAGCCACCCAGGCGCCCCAAAAGAATGTATTTCTACGTCCACATGGAGATCAGACCAAAAAAGAGGATCCTAAACCTTTCCTACCTCATTTGAACAATGTTCACTACTATTCTGAGTGCCTACTTTTACTTTTATTTTTAAAAAATTTGTAGAAAAGACCTGACATCCTCAGCATGTCTATAAAATGATAGAAACACTATTGGGCCACAAGGAAGAATGACCCCAGTAGTAACATACGTGTGAAGACAAGAGATCAAATTATCTTCAGTTGTCTGTATGTGACTTTTAGGTTCCTGATGTCACCAAGTTCTTTACTAGATTGTTTCCATGACTCCTTGGAATGATCAGAACAAACCACCATTGTATTCATTTTTCTAATTTCTTTTTCCTCTTTTCTCCATCTTTCTCATAATTAACCTAGACAGAAATTTGGCGAGAATGTGTTCATTGCAAGATAATCAAGTGCATTACTGAGAAATTTTGATGCACATTCAGGCAACATTCATTCCAACAAATATTTGTGCTATCTTAAAAAGGAATATAAGACAGTTCTTACTTTGAGGAATATATAGTGTAGTGGAGAACAAAGACATGAACTGGGTTTGAAACCAAGAGCAGAAGGAGCCAGTTTAGGAAAATTAAACTCAATCAAAATTTGGAGAAGGCATTGCAGAGAAAGTTAACTTATTGAACCAAGTCTTGAGGAAGATTAGGAGTTTATGAAATGAAATGGAGCCAGGAAGTAATTTGCATTAAAATGTTGATAATTGGGTGCCTGGGTGGCTCAGTCAGTTAAGTGTCTGCCTTCAGCTCAGGTCATGATCCCAAGGTCCTGAGATCGAGTCCTGCATTGGGCTCTTTGCTCAATGGGGAGCCTGCTTCTCCCTCTCCCTCTGCCTGCTGCTCTGCCTGCTTGTGCCCCCATCCCTCTGTCCCCACCCCTCTCTGTCAAATAAATAAACAAAATCTTAAAAAAATAAAATGCTGATCATTGCTTCCACGCTGTATTGCCTTATAAGAATGCTGTGCCCATTCACAGACACTGCTGAAAGTCCTATTAGTGGCCCAGGATTCTGCAAACTTGGCCATTGCTGGTTCATGTACACTAAACAGCTGATTTCACAGACTCAGTCTGGTTTGAGCCACTAATCAGAATCTCCTTCCTAAGATTTTTAACTGAGAGACAAGACACAGAGATTCAGTGTTAGTAGTTATATCCTGAAGCCGTATGGCTCATGTAGACTTGCGGTTGGAAGCCATTGTGAACTTCATACAAGCAGGAGAAGTAGGTCTACAGTGAGGAAAAATGGGACAGTACTATTATTCAGAGAACACATGGCCCCAGGGAGAGACAGCCAAGTTCCCACTATCTTCCCACTCCCAACTTCACTATCTTTCTTGCTTTTTAGTTCTGTGAAATTCCCTCTGAATCCTCCCAGTAAACTTCCTTTTACAAAGAACTAGTTTGACTGGCTTCTCAATCTTGAAACCAAAGAATTTCTAAGGCTGTAATAAGGGAAAGTGTATGGAGTGATTTAGAGATCTGAGAGGCTGGTAGGTCTAGGGAACTGTTACATTCATCTACCCACAAAAAGGTTCTGGTTACTACAGTGGGCTGCACACTAGAATCTCTGTGATGACTGATAGAATCTTTGATTTCAGAGTCCACATTGGCTCCTAGACAGGTACCATCAGTGTTAGGGTGAGAGGAAATGACATAGGGACTTAAATTTGGTTTAATCCTCTGGACTAAGGAGTTGAGACTTAATTGTGTGGTCTTTGCATTTTCACTGGGAACACATCACAGCCAAGGGGCTGAAAATGGACTCTTACTGGAGAGAAAGGTTCAAAAGTTCTAGATGTTACAGTGGTTTATCAAGGTGTCTAATATCAGCCCTACCTGACCAAATCTTATTTCTTATTACTTAATTTTCCTTCTTGGGTGGAAAGTGGTAATACTTTAAAAAGCTGAGAAATGGTGCTATAAGCCATGATGCTTCTGTCTGTCTCTATTTAGCAAGAGGCTTTTTTTTTTTTTTTAAGATCTATCTAGTCAAGAGAAGCCACTGATTTCATCTTCATGCAGATGTATTTAGTAGCCATAAGAACACATGTTTTCCTATATCGGGAAGTCTCATTTTAGTAGAGCGTATATTGGGAACTGTGGCTATGGTTGTGGCAGAGCTGGTAGCCTGTCCTAATAACTGCTTTCATGTACAAACAGATCATTGTAACAGGTTAAGGCCTTCAGTACATGGCAGAACAGGAGCATTTCATCCTAGGAAAAATGATCTGGCCTTTTAAGGAACAATTACACTAAACTTTTTTAGTTGTAGGCCTGATCTGTGAAACGTCTATATATCTGCCTCTTTTCTTAGGGTATGATTACCTTTTTGAGAATATTTCCCTCAACCAGAAAGGTCAGGGTGAAAGAATTTATTTCTATTTCCCCAGATTTATTCTTTGTGTCCAGAAAAGCCAGTAGTGAGCCAAGTTGTTAGAGAAACAGTTTGAAATAACTGATTCTTTATCACCTAAAAACAAATACATTCTCAAAGAGAAAAATGAGACATTAAGGTTCATTTTGATTTGGTCTTTTCATTTGTATGACAGCAACATGAAAATCTTTACTGTTTTCAGGATCAAATATCCTATGTTTCTAGAGACACAACTTCCCCTTCCAAGAAAGTCAAGCTATCATATATGTTTTTATCACTTTGTTAGTTAAGGCACATTTATGCATTTAAAAAAAAATTTGTAGCGGTTATATTTACCAGGGGCAGTATGTCAACCATTGCTCATTAGAGGGCAGATACTTTATTAATAGTAGGGTTAATCCTGCTCTTAAACTTTGTTCCTGATTGTTTAGATAAACCATCCACTGTTTTTGTCAACAAAATGACTATGTCAATAGACTGCATGATAAACTCAGTTGGAACATTATTGGGTTGTTTATTGAACTGGGACCTCCTTTGTCTTGTATAAATGATCACTCCTTTTTATTTTTTACAGATTATTGGTAAGCATTATGTAAGTTAAAATGTTTGACATTAAAGTATCAACATTTTTGTACAAAAAATACTGCATAGTAGGCACTCAAAATTTCAGTTCATGGATCTACTAAGCAAAATATCTTTGGCTTTCAACAAATGGTTAAAAAATGTGATGGTTCTTAGTAGTATATATGTTGCAAAATTTGTAGAGAAAATAGAATTTATCTATAGTTCCACATATTTTTTAAATGGTTTAAATGATGAATGATATGGATAAAGAATTGCCACATGTTATCCTTGAAACAAAGACTACTTGGCCACTTCTTCTCTTAGACTTTGGTCCATGGTACCTCACTGTTTTGGGGAGACTAGAAAAAAAAATACATTCTTGGAAACCAGAATGTTAACATTGTTTTCCCATTTCTATGTCTAGACTTCTTCACAGAAAAATATCAAGGGGTTTTTGGTGAAGCACTTTATACAGAAGCAGACCAAAGACTAAATTGCAGTGGTAACAGGACTGGCGGGTGCTCCAGAGGGACACGAGACAATGATCCCAACTCAGTTCTCCCATGAGTGTTCATGTCAGTTACTGTTTCCCTCCTTTGTGACATCAATTTGTGTGTGACTGAGACAACATTTATGGGGGGATCTTTGTGAGGAAATTTTGAAGGTATAGATGAAAAATCTATGTATTAGGCTCTGCTGGGTCTCTGCTCTGTAGAGGAGAAGATGCCAATGAAGACAATTCCTCTTGGACACTGATTCTGTTTTCTGAGTAACTCTACAGATGACTTTGGCTTCTTGACCAAGCCTCAGTCAGTGCTGCCCACTGATCTTGTCTTTATTGGCACTCTTGACACCAACTCAGCTAAAACCATATGCCGCGTATCAGCGGGGTCCTTTAGAGAGTTGGAGTCAGACCTGACTTTGAATATTAACTCCACCATTTATTAACTGTGACTCAGGGCAACTTATTTGATTTTTTTCCAGCTTTAGTTTTCTCATCATTGTCATCCCAAATGTTTATATGAAAATTAAATGAGATAGTGTGGATGATATACCAAGCACCTGGCTTGGTGTATAGTAAAAATTAAATAGGCATTAGTTGTAATTACTATGATTATTATCACAGTACTATTTTTCTTCATCACCATCACCACACCATCATCATCATCATCATCATCATCATCATCAACTATGCTTCTGCATCCTATCCTTCAGCCCCATGCCAGTAAGGAATCTGATTAAGCTCCCATCTGTGCCTATGTCCCTATATCTTACTATACCCATCAACTGGTATGCTACACTAGTAGCTATTTATTGCCTTATAAGAAGCCTATTACCCTTCAAACTTTTTAGCTTTAAATAACAAACATTATCTTACACAGTTTCTGAGGGTCAGGATCCAACAGCTTCCCTGGGAAGTTCCAGCTTCAGGTCTTCCGTGAGGTTGTAGTCACACTGTTGGACCAGGCTAGTCTTTGAAGGCTTGGCTGAGACAAGATGATCTCTTCTAAGCTTACTCCTGTGGCTGCTGGCTAGAGCCTTCACTTCCTTCTCACATGGGACTCACGAGATGGTCTTCCTCAGAGCTAGTGGTATGAGAGAAAGAGTGACCTAGTTGTATTATCTGGTCTTTGAAGTGGCAAACCATCATTTTCACGGTATCGACCCTGCTACAGTGTAAGAGGGGACATATGGGGTGTGGAAACCAGGAGCTGGAGGTCATTGGGTGCCATCTTGGAGGCTGCTACCACAGCTACATTTCTTGCTAGAATTTCTATTTTTGCAGCCTGCCATCACCTCACCTATGATGGAACAGAATCATTGCCTAGATTTAAAATATCCCAATATATTCTTTTTCATGTGCACTTACTCGCTGTTTACACCTCGAGTTTTCATACTGAGTAGTTCTTTTAAGAAAAAATTATCTTCCCTTTTAATGTGAGGAGAAAGTCCCTGGTGTATAGAAAAAAAAAAAAATCATTCACCATCTCTTTCTAGTGTGTGACATACAGTGTGATTTAACTCCATTGCTCTATTAGAATATTCTATTCTCTGTGGAGGGACGTTTTTGTTTGTTTTTGTTTTTTTTTGATTTTTTGTTTTTTTGTTTCTGAATCACTCAGCTTCTGCCACAAAAATAACCTGTCTCTGTGAAGTTTTTCAAGTGAAATGGACACAAATATGGCACAAAGACTAGAGGAAAAAAACAACAAAGCTACAATCTCCGTCTGTGAAAAAGAGATAAGTTAGAATAAAACTGTAGTCCAAATGCCCAGAAAATGTATGTTACTTTTTAGGAGGGAAATGAGAAGAGTAAGAGGATAAAATACAAAGCAAAAACCTTAGGGATCCCAGTAGAGAAACAAGACACCAACCTCAGAGCATTTTTATGCAAAATATTTTTAGTGTTTTGGGGCCAACTGTAAGGAAAACCAGGTATACTCAGATCTTTAGGGCACTATGGAGGGAAAGCTTTTGAAATATGCTCTCATGAGTCTCATAAACAGAAATATTCTCCAACTTAAGTGACAATGAAAGAATATGAACTCCTGATGGGAAATGCCACAGGAAAGATCAAGCCTTTTTTTTTTTTTTTCTCAGCCATTTCCTCAAGGAAAAAACTGGGAATTGATAATACTAAATTGACAAGTCCAAATAAGCCTTTAGGCAAAGCAGATGGTACTTTTTCTCTTTTATTTTTTTAATACACAAACTAATCTCAAATTTCAACTGGAAAGCATGTGTTTTAGTTTGCAGGTTTTTACAAATCCTAAGCAAAATTATGTAGTTTTTGATTTCTGCAAAACCAGGTTTGAATCCTGGCTCTGATACCTACTGTGACATTTTGAGGCCTTCTTGTCCTCTCAGAGCCTCATTTCCTCATATGTAAAACAAAAGAATCTCCGACACATAGTAGGTGCTTTGTAAATTGTTGCTGTTGTTAATAGCGAACATTCTTTTTCATTTGATTTTGTTGCCCTTATTTTCAGCAATTTAAAATTCTAAGTGAACAAACTAAGGGTTACGGAAGGGAGGGGGTGTGGGGACGGGGGACCTGGGTGATGGGTATTAAGGAGGGCATGTGTTATGATGAGCCCAGGGTGTTACGTGCAACTAATGAATCGTTGAACACTACATCAAAAACTAATGATGCACTATATGTTGGCTAACTGAACATAATGAAAAAATAAAAATAAAAAAAAATAAAATAAAATTCTAAGTGACTTGGAAGGCTCTACCATAAACTTATACATTGTTAAGGTGGAATGAAAAATAATTGAACTCGTTCCTCTTTAGCTGCAATGATACAGTCAAAGCCCAATAAATTCCTTTGGATTGATCAACTTATCTTACACATGATATCCTAATTATGTGTATACTCATGGACTTGTGATGAAAGCATCTATCCAAATTGCAAACTACTTAAAGACTGAAACTGTCTACTGTTCACTATTTTACCACTAATTTTTTCTGTGACAGTGCTTTGTATTTAGGAAGTACTCAGCAAAAGCCTGTTAATTTACATTGAAGGATATGTAGAGAGTTAATATAATCTATTTTTTCTTTTTGAGAGTTACTACAATCTAAGTCTGGAATTCACATTCCATTTGGCTTCCTATTGTCTCACACCATCCCCACATTAGCCATTCATATGCATATTTGGAGACTGTATCATTCACAAAAGGCTACAAAGACCTAATTAAGCAATTAATGGATTACTTAATTTTCCCAACTTGATATCTGTCTAGACTTAGTGATCTTTCTCTGCTCATTAGCACCTCTCCCTGAAGGGGGAGAGGGAAAGTGTTGAAATGCAAATCTGTGAATTCATAAGTCAATACAAATTCTTCAGCCCAGGAAACAGCATGAAATTATAAGTTGCATGAAATTTTATCAAAAGTGCTGGTTTTCCTTATCTGGATCATCCGTTTCCAAGCGTATTTTATAACTAAGACTTGACACTACACCTATTCTTTGGGGAAATATTGTTAGAGCTCCTGTTGTACATATGAGTGGTAATACTGGTGACAGATGTGGAGATGAGGGGCAGGTGTGTGTAGTGGACTCTAACAATTAACATATTTTTAAAAATGCCAAAATCTATTTTCCAGAAAAGATGAGAAATAAGGTTACATATAGAGTCTTCATTTATTTGAATCATTCAAAATTTATGATTGAGTAACCATGATGTGCTGGTATCTCTTCTTTTTCTTTCTCTCTTTCTTTTTCTTTTTTCCTTTTTTTACTGGTATCTTTTTAAATCCTATAGATTATATAAAAATGAAGACCAACCATGTTGGTCTTCATTCCAGAGGATACCCCAGCCCAGTAGAAACAATAAAACAAGCAGTTGATTGTAACCCAGACTTCAACTGTAGGTCACCTCACCTGACTTTGTGTGTTTGGTGTCCTGGTTAGGTAAAAAGTTGTCCTTCAGTGGCGTTCCGTCATAGCAAATACCAGTGTTATTTGCTTTCAATATTCAAAATAGGGATATGTCTATACTTAATTCTCTTTTTGAATAACAGATAATCATATGACCTTCTAAAATGTATCTCTACATTCAGCTAATCAAGAAAATGTGCTCAATTTTCATTAGTAAGTATTTGGGAGAAATAAAACAATAATATTGCCTCACCATTGTAGGACATGTTACAGTTTTCGAGGGCATTCAAATATAGTGTGTTTTGTTTCATTTTTGGTTTTGTTTTACTTGGACTTCATAGCAATCCTGTACATTAGGCAGGAACATTATATGGATGAAGACAGTGAGGCTCAGAGATGTTCACTGACTGCCAGTAGGCAAATCGCAGAGACCTTGACCAGACTCTCTAACTTGACCTTCAAAGCTCTTCAACAGTAATGTACTAGAGTTGCCCAAGCAAAGAGTCTATATAGAAAACAGCTTTGAAAATAAATCAACTCTAGTACCGTCTGTCAAGTTTGGTCAACATTTACGTAGACTGGTAGTCACAGATTGCTCACTTTAATTCAGTATTATGTCTCTGAATGGGAATTAGTTGATTCTCTGTAATATTCTTGGCTGAATGTTTAGCCCTGTTCCATAGCCCTCCTTTATATATATATATATATATATATATATATATATATGCAATGATTGTGGTAGAGTGTGACTGTTTCTGTACACATTAAAAATAGACATGTAGCTAACACAAATGGCTGTGAGTGGCAATAGATTTCAGAAACCTCGATGAAACTTTTCATGAGACTGTTTTCTGTTGAACAGTGCATTCCGTACCTAGAAAGGAAAATCCTTGTCAGCATGTTGCTCTTCTTAGAACTACCTTAGTACTTATTCTCAGTAATTCTTTTTGCTGCTTCTCTCAATCATCCATTAAATGAGCCTAATCTACTTGAGGCACTGTTCTTGGTGCTGAGGATAAGACAGCGAACAAGAACCCTGCCTTCAAGGAGATGACATTCTGGTGCAGAAAAGGATCATTAAAATGCAAACCAGATATGATTATCTAATAAGTTGCAGATTCTGATCATTGTTAAGAAAGAAACAGAGTGCCATTATAAAAATAGAAGAGGCTGGCTTGTTTTGATAGAGTGGCTAAGAGAAGGCTCTCCAAGGAAGAGAGAATGTTTAAGCTGAGAGCACAAAAATGACAGTGACTCATCTGAAGGAATGTTGTGGGCTACAGGACCAACCATAACAAATCTCATGAGGCAGGGTCCAGATTATGCCAGACTTTGAGGCCTCTAGCATGTGTCTGACTTCTCTTCTAAGTGCAAGGAGAACCTATTTGAGGGGTTTTAAGGAAGGCTGTGAATTGATCTGACATATATTCTTAAAGGATCATCCTATTTGATATGGGTGGAAGAAAGGAAAGAGACCACTGTGACAGGCCAGCAGAGGGATGATAGTTATATGGTTTCAGGGGTAGGACTGGGGATGGAGGGAAGAGAATGAAAACAAAACATGTTTTTGAAGTAGAAGTGGTGAACTTGCTGATGGACTAGATGTGAGGAGTGAGGGTTGAAAGGGAGAAAGGAGAAGAGGATGACTTCCAAATCTCTGGCTTTAATAATTGAAGGAATAGTGACACCATGTACTGCTATAGGGAAGACAGGGTAAGAAATAAGTTACTCTTGGCGTGGGAGCTATCAAGAATTCCACTTTGAAAATGTTACATTTGAGATGTCCAAGAGACATCTGAGTGAAAGATTTCAAGTATCCATTGTAGATAAAAGTCTAGGAAAGATTTAGACATTTTGAAGTTTTGAGCATATATGTGGTATGTAAATTTCTGGGGATATACATTAAGATGAACCAGGATCGAACTTTTGAGGAACTCTAATTTTAAAGATAAGGTATGGTACAAGACATAAAGTCAAATGTGAAGGAATGTCAGTGATGTGGAGGTGAATCAAGAGAAAGTGGAGTTGTCAAAGAGAAGAGGATTTTGTAAGCAGAAGGGAGTGGGTGGCTGCCTTGAGTGCTGCTGGCTGAGAAGTCAGTAGTGAAGGCCCGTTTACTGACGGGGCTTACATCACAATTATTGCATCATTCAAGGATCTTGAAGTACTTTCTTCACTAACCTTTGATGATTCTGTTTGTCTTACTTTACTCCATTTCATGAGCAATCTGTGTTTGTTGTGTGTGCTATGATAATGAGACAGAACGATGTTCAAAGAGTAACTGAAGTGATACATTTAAACATGGGGTAGGACCTCTGGTTAAACATCAAGCTGTAAAGTCTCTTGATTTCTGCAGATACATGTTAGATTTGAGTAATTGATTTGTGACTTCCTAGCTTCTAGTGAAGGAGAAAGAATATCGAACTAAGAATCAGTGACTTGGTTTGAAATCCCAGCTCCTTTGGTTACTGGTTGCTCAAACCTGGGCACATCACTTAACCACCCTTGAGCCCCAATTTCCTTATCTGAAATAATAAAGATCTGACCTACCTGACAGACTTGTAAAGGTTAAACTGACATGGCTTAAGCCATAGAAGAGGCACTCAACGAATGGCATTTTATTTTTATTATCAGTAGTGTATTGGGTATAAGCACAGGGCCAAATGCAATCATGCAGAGAAAAGTACTTCTTTAACCATAAACACTATAAATAAAATGTGCTAATGTGTTTATGACTGATAACTCTTTTTCATCAGCTTTTTAATTTTAGATGCACCACCTTACTTTTTGATGCAGATCTATTTACTATCTAGGAGTTGTGGGCGAGTTGGTGGGTAGCCAGGAAAGATGACAGCTAGCAGAGCTTAGGCAGAAGAGCAGATGGAAGTGCAGGCGGCTGTTGGTATGGAAGCCGGGGAGGCAGCTGTTCTGGGGATCAAATCCAGGAGAGGACCAGGCAGGGTGAGGGAGCATCCGCAGGCAAAGGGGGGTGACCTGTCTCAGAGAAGTTGGACATGCAGTGCGGCAGGATGACTCAGAGAAGCCTGCAGAGCTTTAGAAATGTTCATTTCTTGGTTTGGAACGCGGGTGAAAGACTAGAATGAGGTTTGCCTGTTATTTGGGAGATGTTCTTTGTAAGAGAAGAAGAAAGAGAAAAAAAAAAGATTCCAGATATATCAATGGGCATTGTGTAGTTCTCTCTCCTGCCTCCTCCTCCATGTTCCCCTACAGAAAGGAAAACAAATATCCATGAAACCGAAAAGCCTGATTGTTGTCATACCTGCAAGAGGGATGCCACCATGAAATCTGTTTTCTATTATCTTAATGGTGCTTTTTAAGCCTCACGTGTGCTGATATTTATTTTTCTTTTTAAAATATTTCTGGCTTATGTCTCCATAGGTTATATGAAGCTCGCCTTTTTGCTATTGTAGTATTTTGATGAGAGGTGGTTAGCTAGATTTAGCCACCATTTATTGAGCACTTAAAATTAATCTCTGTAATAGCTCTATTCAGGCATTTTATTATTTAATTTCATACAAACTCTTTTGAAAGTGGGCATTATTCCTCTTTTGCCAATAGGGACACTGAGATTTAAGAAGGTTGGTTAACTTTCCCAAATTCCTACAGTTAGAGTGGGATAAAACCATGATTTCAACCTAAGTAGATCTATCTTTGAAGCCTTTGCATGAGCCACTGTGGTATAAAACCATCTCCATTCCTTAGAAAGATCATTGCATCCATCCTCTATGTCCTATTTATAACAGAACAGGTGTTCATATTGAGTTTTTTGTTTTTGTTTTTTCAGAGTAGGAGGAAGGGATGGGAAGTACATTTACTGGCCACTCACCAACTGCCATATTACTTTGTAGATATTTCCTCATGATCTTTAGACAAAAATCCAAAATGGGTATTTTATTCCTATTTTTCTTGGGGGAATGGTTAGCTTCTTGAGGGAACTTTTTAGAGAAGTTGAGTAGTTTGCCTAAGTTCAACATGTTTATTTACTTTTCATCTAACGTTTACGCATTTCTGGCCATTTCAGGAAGCCAGGCCATCCAAGGTTACAAAGAAGAATAAGATATGGTCTTTGTTCTTCAGGGCCTCAAAAGTTACTGAAGAAGACAGACACATAAACAGACAATTATAGTAATTTATCAGTAGAAAGACAGGAGTATGTTCAACACTGCGTGTGGTCACCTGGGGGACCATAAGCCAACCTAAGAAGAATCAAAGAAAGCAGGCTTCCTTCCCACTTGGGCTTTTCTCCTTTCGAAACTTAATTTCTTCCCCTCATTGTACCATGGTGCCTTCCAGATTTAGCGTGGTCTAGACACTGAAAGAATCTGAGTGGTTGTCAGAAACCCAGTTTGCACGGGAAATGGGGTTCAGTTTTTAAAACCATCCATTAACCATCAGCAACACCATTGTTATTTTAAACTGGGTTTCCGTTTTCCTTGCGTTCCAAAGCTACACTGGGTTGGAAGATATGGTGGTTTCTTTAGCAAAGGTTGAAGAGCAAACGAGGAAATCAGTCAAGACCAAGTAGTATGTGAGAACAGCATACTAATTGGAATTCTGCCTAAAACATTTCTCCTTCCATTTCTAAGCACTAATTTTTTTTTGGCCAAAGGGGGTATGACTTCCAGCACCTTGACTTTTCTCCCCAGATGAGAATCTTATTTAAAGTGGACATCCTTCTTGGAGGAGATTTTTCTTTCTCTTTTCAGATGTTTAGATGTTGGTACTTGTAGGTAGCAAACTCTTTATGACTTTCTAGCCACTATTTCTCAGATATAATGAAAATCTTCTTAAAACGTAAAGCTCCAGTAAACACTCAGCATTACTACACGTCACTTTTTCACTCTCTCAGTTTTACGCAAGTTTTACGCTTTAAAATCCTGTGTAGTTTTTGGATTCACACTAAAAAACAATAAATTTTTCAGATAAAGAGATTTTCTGACCAATATTTTAAAGATGACTGCTGCTGAAGTTTTCAATGTTTGAGAGGATATATATGCAATTTTTGGAAGTTGCCAGAAGCAGCATCTGCCTCGTGCCAGATATGAGTTATCTAGTCTCTGCTGGATTTTGACTTTCTGTCCACTGTAGATCATCTCGTGGTACTCGGTGCGTGTGGAGCGGTAAATTCTTGAGGCTTTGGTAGCACTGAAAGAGAGATTTTAAGGGACCCAGACATAGTGTCGAGTTCACCTTCACGAAAATATAAACAGCTAATTAACTTAATTGAAATAAGACCAATTTATTCCAACCTGGGTGTTCATCACTTCATCAAATAAGTTTTTTCAGAGTTTTCGGGGTTATATATCATCTTTTTTATTGAAGGACCAGTGTCTCAGAGCTTTATTTTCTATTGCGGTTCAGTTATTTGGCCAAAACCTGGTCAGAATTTCAACATAATGAAATATATTTAGTTGCTTGTCTAATGATGGTTTCTTTTTAGCATTGCTTACTTTTTCCAATGGTCGTCATATGATTTCCACAGTTTTCCATTATCTATATATTAATAACGTCGAAACGATTTCTTTAAATATTTTTCAAATGTATTGAATTTCCAGAACAATTAGTTTTATTCAGATTGTTCCTTCTATGAAGTAGCTTATAGTCACTTAGAAACTGAGAGCATTATCTATTTTAAATTATTGCTAGAGAGTTGTAATATCTGTCATTCATCTAGAGGCTAGTGATTCAAAAACTCTGCTTTTAGTTAATTTTAATTAAAAACACTTCTATTCAAAATACTGCTCAATACCCAAATAATTGCTTACATTGTATATAGTTATTTTTGCTATGGGCAAAATAGCTAAGACCATAAATTATGATGGCAGGCACATGGTTTGCTGACAGAACTGTATAAAATATTGTTTTCATCTTCATGTCAGCTCTGGTACATTCATCTCTACATTAATTCCTTGGGGAATCTTGTGTAAGTTATAGTTTTGAAAACATCCCCCTCACACTGAGCTCTGTCAGCTTACCTTTTCCTTACTGACCAGATTATTCCTCTGAAAGAACAGATAGAAATTGAGAGTTATACCTTAGCTGCAGTTGGGTAAGCAGTGCCAAAATAGTTACAGAGAACCTAAGTATTAATAGCCATGAACCATTTTAGTTTAAATTGGATATTTCACAATCTTACATCTGCAGTATTGCAAGGTGGTTCTAAAAAGTATACAGAATTCATCTCTATAAATATATGCTCATTTTATATCTTTTACAAGCTGTTTCATAGATTCCTGATCCAAAAAGGCCATTAGTACCAATGACATGATTGATAGAATAGGTTATAATGTTTAGCAGCTCACTGGAGATGACATATTTTGCCAGTTTAATTTACACATTTTCTTAATATTTATATTATGCACATATTTCTAAGATTATGGGTCTTGATCTCGCCTTAATACCCCTTTCTATTGTAAAATATAATTTCTTTTTAGGAAACATATTAAATAGTAAAGATGTTTTTAATAAGAATTTTTAAAATGACTGGTCTTCTCCACCAAATGTATTCTGAAATTGGAGCTTTATTTTTGCTTACTTCTAGCACATTTCACGGGAAATGGATGTGTCCAAGAAAACAGGAAGACATTAATTGATTATTCATTTTCTTCTAACAGTTTTGATAGCTCCCAAGTGGAAAATAGTCCAGGAGATAGAAAATACTAGAACAGTTTGTCTCCAATGTCTACAAGCATATTCTCATGGAAAATTGAATAATAGGCCCAGTACAGTTTAGTCTATTTTTTTCATTTTTCTCTAAGTATTTATTATATTATTTGAAGAAGCGCATAGGATCCAGTTGTAGTTTCTTTGAGTATTTCATTTTAGTTAGATTCTCCAATGAAATAAAATGAAGAAGGAAGGGGTTGTCATCTTATTTGTTTGTTTTTTCATTTTTTTCCCTACAATTTTGTATTAAAATATAAGATCCAAGAGAAGTCAGCAGTCTTTAGTACGAGATTCTATATTTTGAAAATGTGCATGTGTTTGTGTATTTTATAACAGTGACAAGTTATTTATATATTCATAGGAAATCCTGCTCCAAATAGATTTTAAGGAGGCAGCTCTCAAAATCTGACACATTACAGAAACTTACCCAATTGGTAATATCAAAATATTTCAGAAGATACATGGATGATTTAGTGTTGATCTGGTTTCACACTTCAGTTCACAATGCTGTCTGGACAGCATTGAGCACTGTCATGGTACGAGGCATACTGCTACTTACTTCAGGGACAAGAGAGATGAGCGAGATAGTTCTTGTTCTCAATGAGCTTATAATTCAGTAGAAGAAACAAGATAAATACATGAGCCCATGAAATACAAGGTGGGATAGAGCAATATCTTATAAGCAATACTAAGTGCCATGGGAGAGAGAAAAAGAATATTAAATGTAATTTGAAATTGAGAACTTTTTGAGTATGCATTTTATATAAAATACATATAAAAAAAACTAAATGCAGATACCTGGACATTCTTTATCTCATGGCCCCTGCTAGAATGGGGAAAACTAGTTGGGTTATTAAATACATATGGTTAGTTGTTCTTGAGTTAAATAGGCTTTTATAAAAGTTAACCCAACTAAATATTTCGATTATCAAATACATGGGAAATATTGTAGAGATGATGTTGAAATTAAAAAAAAAGGAATTTGACATGATGTGGTATTTTGTTTTTATATTGCTTAGTAGAGATTTGAAGAATTGTGTTGCACTGTTAGCACTCTTTCAAAGGACATCAATATTTTGAATTACTGTCGCTGATTGGAACTACGTTTATGCTTTAAATTTTAAAAAATGGTGTATGCATATGTTCTGAATAAATAAAAAGTATTTTAGATTGAATGCTTTAATTCTGAAAGAATATGTTGATTGATATTTTATAGAAATAAATAATCATTATTAATGAATGCATAGTATGTTTCATTCAGCAGTACCCAAATCCAAAACACATGGAGTTGTCTGGCATTGCTCTGTTGCCAAAAATTGTGATGTGACTCTGATGTAACCTGGTTTGTTCTGAATGACTCCAAATAGTTCTGCAGACTTGCTCAGAGCCCATCTGGCTCCTGAGAAGCCTTCTGTCACTATGGCTGTGATCCCAGACTTTGGCAACAAACTGCCTGAGTTCAAATCCAGGCACCTCTACTCACTGTCTTTATGACCTTGGGCAAGTTGCTTTGCCTGTTTGTCATCTGTAAAATGCTGAACGTCATATTGCATATCTCATAGGGTTATTGCGAGGATATTCTAGATAATACAGGTAAAAATGGGCTGTTACAGTGTTTGGTAAGTAGTAAGGACACAAGTATTGACTATTTAGCAAGAAAGTTATATATAGATATAGATAGGCATAAAAATTAGGTACCTGAAACTTTCTTCCCACAATGTTGCAAAAGCTTTTCTCAGGTTTTTATACGTTGTAAAAGTATATGACATCTTGATCCTGCTAAGCTTACAGGATAATTTTTAAAGTAATTATTGGGAAATCAAACTATGTGGGATTTTCTGGCATGAAATTGTATAATACCTCCCCACTGAGGCCTATGGCAATAATTCCTAATTACCCATTACTAAATATTGCTTTTCTATTATATGTAAAATACATGAATTCTAAAAATACGGAGGCCTAACTAATTTAAGCACAAATCTCACCATTTCCTGAAAGTCACCACAATATAATGCCTAACAAACCAAATTTGCCCGGCTTATAATGTCTGTCACCCAGAGTGATGTTTATGGTCAGCTGTGTTCTCCACTGTTTGCCTCAGTGATCGGCCAGTTTATTGAAGTATTCCAGCTGTCTCTTAAACCCATCCTGTAGCATCCCAAGGAGGTTCCCTTTCATGATCACACACAGGCAATGTGACAAAAACCTTAGGCAATAGAAATTGCTTGAATATATGTATTTTCATACACACAAAAAGGCCTTGGCTATTTTAATTTGGGCAACAGGAAGAACATTCTAGATAGACCCTTGACATCATAAACAGTCCTTCCTTCTGACCTCTGCATGGATCAGCAGACTGTGATCTCTGCAGAATATAGGATTAATTGCACCAAGAAAGAACATCTCTGAAATCTAAAATGTAGGCTTGGTCATTAGTTCATTTTGCATGCTGTGAAAGCTATATTTGGCATCATTAACAGCTGCTTGCATGAAGTGTTCAGCACTAAAATATGATTGGTGAACACTCAGAATTTTATTTCGTGGTATTGCTTGCAATTATGGGGATGTTGATAGATCAATTTCCATCTCATCTAAATCCTAAACTAAGAAATAAAGTGGTCTATAATATGCATGTCCCTTCTATTTGAGACTTTGCTAATTTTCTTGGTTTTTGATTTTTTTTATTCCATGAGGGCAAAGAAATCTTATAGTTGATGTTTCCCTGAATACACGTCGTGATCACTTACCATCTCCTAAGTGATTCAAGCGGCAGTCTTGTTTTTAGAATATTTCCACTAAAATGCAGGCCCCAGAACTTCAGTGCTGATTAGAAAAAAATATTCTAATGACCTCTTGACAGTATCTAACTAAATCAGGGGCAGGTGAACCTGGCAGAATGGGAATAGGAAGCTTGTTTCCAAAATGTTAACTTATAATTACTTTGTTATTGCCTTGGTTGTTAATATGGTGGTCATGGTGGTTGATAAGCAGTCAATGAAATGAGCTAGGACAGCCATCAGAAAGTCTGAGTGGATCTGGTACGGTGTATGAGTAAGTAACAGCCATTGGTATGCTAAATGATTAATAGCCAGTCCTCCTCAAAAAAAAATTAAAAAGGAAAGAAAAAAAACTCTGACTTGTAGCATTTGCCATGGTATAAACACTTGCACTGTGACTGTGTTCATGCTACGAACATGATGTCATTGAGTTTATAGTTGGAAAAAGATGCACACATAGAACAGTCTTGATTTTCTGCTCAGTGGGGTATATGGTTAAATAGTTTTTATTTACCTCTCTCTCACCATAGGAATAGATAGTATGGTGCAATATATGCCATAAAGTCGTCGATATGTGTCCTTGTTAGTGTAAGAGCTAAGATCTCTGGACTTTATGATGTGTGCCTTTGACCAATATCTGGAAATAATAACCCAGGAAAAAAAAGAAGAAAGAGGTGGTGGGTTGTGCTGTTAGGTAGCTAACTGAATGAGGCAGGAGTAAAGAGATGACGTTCTAGTCCAGACTGCTAATAATTATCTAGAAGATTTGGGCAGTTCACTCAGTAGTTCAGCATTCATCAAGCCAGTTTTGAATGCCTGCTAAGTGCCAGGTATTGGAAGATAAGAAGGTAATGAGCACTGGGTGATGTATGGAAGTGTTGCATCACTCTATTGTACATCTGAAACTAACATAATGCTGTATGTTAACTAACTGGAATTAAAATGAAAACTTTAAAAAAAGGTAAACAGGTAGATACTCTGTCTTAAAAGAGCTTGTAGCTTAGTGGCAAAGAGAAAAACAAGTAATAATAGCAGAGTGAGATAAAGGCTTGCATAGAGCTGAGGAAACATAGAGGAGGGAAATGGAAGCTGATCTTGCAGAGTCCTGGAAGGTTTCTGAGAAGATGTGATTGTGTGCTGAATGTGGAAGAATATGTAGAAAATAGACTGTATTTCCTAATTTCTACTTTTTATTCCCGTGATTTATTCTTTCCATAATTGGAATCCTGTATCTCCCACTCCCCTTCACCCATTTTGCCCATCCTTCCATCCCTACTCCTCCGGCAATGATCAGTGCATTCTTTATATTTACAGATCTCATTCTGCTTTCTCTTTGTTTATTAATTTGTTTTTTAGATCCCATATATGAGTGAAATCATATGGTATCTGTCTTTCTCAGTCTGACTTATTTCATGGAGCATAAAACCCTCTAGGTCCATCCATGTTTTCACAGACGGCAAGATCTTATCCTTTTTTATGATTGTGTAATATTCCACTGCATCCCACATCTTCTTTATCCATTCATCTATCAGTGAACACTTAGGTTGTTTCCTTATCTTGGCTATTGTAAATAATGCTGAAAACATCTTAGTTTTAATTTGGGGTTTTAATTTATCCATTTTATCCGAATTGTCAAATTTATTGACGTAAAGTTATTTCTTGTATTATCTTTTTGACACCAGGGGGATCTTTGTTTGTGTACCTTTTGTTTTTACACGTGATATTGACCATTTGTGCTATAATTTTTTCTTAATAAGACTTGTGAGAGGTTTATTAAATATAGCAGTCTTTTCCGAGAATTAATTGCTGGCTTTATTTTCTTTTTATTGATTTATGCACTCTTCTTTATTTTTTCTTTTTTACTTTCTTTGAGTTTGATTTTCCATTTTTTTTCAAACTTCTTGAGTTGGAAGCCTAGATTATTGATATTCAGTCTTCCTCCTTTTCTAATATATGCATATAATGCTATAAATATATTGTGCATATATATATATTTACATATGTCTATATTCACACACACACTGTATCTTCTTTGTCCATTCATCTATCAATGGACACTTGGGTTGCTTCCATATCTTCGCTATTATAAATAATGCCACAGTAAACATAGAGGTACATGTATCTTTCCAAATTAGTGTTTCTGTTTTCTTTGGATAAATACCAGTAGTGGTATTTACTACTGCCCATGTTTTAACTGGGTTGCTTGGTTCCTTTTGGTATTGAGTTGTACCAAGTCTTTAAATATTTTGGATATTCATTCCTTATCCAATATTTTAGATATTCATTCCTTATCCAATATTCATTTGCAAATATCTTCTCCTTATCCAATATTTTGGATATTCATTCCTTATCCAATATTTTGGGTATTCGTTCGTTACCCAATATTCATTTGCAAACATCTTCTCCCATTCACTAGGTTGCCTTTTTGTTTTGTTGATAGTTTTGCTGTGCAAAAGCTTTTATTTTAGTGTAGCTCCAATAGCTTAATTTTGCTTTTTTTTTTTCACTTGCCTGGAAAGACATTCTAAATATATTGCTAAGGCTGATATGTAAGAGATTACTGCTCTTGTTCTCTTTTAGTTTTATGGCTTCAGGTCTCACATTTAGGTGTTTAATCCATTTTAATTTATTTTTTTGGATGGTATAAAAAAAATAGTCCAGTTCCAGTTTTTTGCATGTAGCTGTCCTGTTTTCCCAATACCATTTATTGAGAAGACAACTGTCTTTTCTTCATTATATATTTGCCTCGTCTGTTATAGATTAATTGACCATATAAGTGTGGATTTATTTCTGGGCTGTCTATACTGTTCCATTGTTCAAAGTGTTTTTGTGCCAGTACCATACTGTTTTGATGACTACAGCTTTGTAGTATATCTTGAAATGTAGGATTGGGACACTTCCAGCTTTTTTCTTCTTTCTCAAGATAGCTGTAGATGTAGAAAAAGCATTTGACAAAATACATCTGTTCATAATAAAAACTCTCAACAAAATGGGTGTAGAGGGAAACCCACCGCTAACATCATGCTCAGTGGTGAAAAACTGAAAGCTTTTCCTCTATGATCAGGAACAAGGCAAGGTTATTTACTCTCAGCACTCTTATTCAGTATAGTATTGGAAGTCCTAGCTGCAGCAGTCAGGGAAGAAAAGGAAATAAAAGGCATCCAGATTGGTAAAGAAGAAGTAAAACTGTCACTATTTGCAGATGACATGATACTATATAAAGAAAACTGTCAAAAGTCCACCAAAAAAACTGAGAACTAATAAATGAATTCAGTACAGTTGAAGGATACAAAATTAATATAGAGAAATCTGTTGCATTCCTAAACACTAATAATGAAGAAGCAGAAATAAAATTCAAAAAACATCCCATTTACAATTGCACCAAAAAGAATAAAATACCTAGGAATAAATTCAACCAAGGATGTGAAAGATCTGTACTCTGAAAACTGTAAGACACATAGACACAAACAAATGGAAAGACATCCTGTGCTCATGGGCTGGAAGAAGTAATATTATTAAAATGTCCATATTACCCAAAACAAGATACAGATTCATTGCAATCCATGTCAAAATACCAATAGCATTTTTCACAGCACTAGAACAAATAATTCTAAAATTTGTATGGAACCACAAAATATATCAGCAGTTATTTATTTTAATGTTTGTATATAATTGCTATATTTAAGCCGCCTGATAGGTTCATTTCTACTGTCTTTTCTCCCGGTTTTCAGAGATTTGCTCTTATCTGTTGTATGGTTGGTAATTTTGGATTGGGTATCAGATATTGTGCATAAAAATATTTTTGTGGCTGTGGATGGTGACATATTTTCCCAGGAAGGATTGTCTTTTCTTCTGGAAGGTACTGAAATAGGGATAAATTGGCTTGATCCAAAAAGGAACTGAAATGATTCAAAGTTGCATTTCAGTCTTTGTGAGAGCTTGCTCTTTTTGGTTTCCTCTTTCTTTTAGGATACAGCCCTTCAGAGTCTTGACTGAAAGACTGGGTGTTTTTCCCTATGGGTCCCAAACTCCCAATTTTTGTCTCCCAGTCCATGATACTGCTGAAAACTCTGAGCTATAGTTTTCTGCTCTGACTCTTTGCCATATACTGCTTATGAATAGACAGTTGTCTCAAATGAAATGCATTTCCCTTCTTTCCAGATCTTGATCCCTCAAGTTACTAGCTGCCTTAGTCATTCTCCAGTGCCCTCAAACATTTTCCCCCCTCCAGCATTTATCACTGTTGTTGGAAATATTAGTATGATACAAGCTACTCTGTTATAACTAAATTAGAAATACTGCTGTTGAAAGCTTTTAAACCTTGGAATGGTATCTGATTTGCATGTGAGAATGATTTTCCTGACCATCAGTAACCTCATCTTTGCAATTAAGGATTTTGATAAAAAGTGTTTTCTAAGGCCCTTTTCAACCCCAATATGTTGCAAGTCTTAAGAGTATTATTAGTATGTCATACCATTATTTCAAGCTGTAGAAAGCCCCAGGGCTTTTATTATTAATAACTTAAAGTTAGAAAAGGGTAGGCTTTAGGGAAAATGACCAATAAGACTTTCATCTTTGGTGTCTTCTTGTGTGGCTTCTTTTTTATACTTCTAAGTTCCAGGTGCATCATCTTGTTTCTTAGTCCTAGAATTCTGGGCACCCAGACTATTTTTCAGTAGCCTGACCACTCTTTCCCCATGTAGTGGTGTGACATTCCACACCCTCTTCTAAAGTGTTTGTACTCTATCTCATCATTGTTAGTTCAAGCCACATGTTCGGTATAGGGCTCACTTAAAAAAAAAAAAGTAAAGTGGTTTTACTTCTAGAATTAAGTTCCACCGCACTCCTTGCCTTTTACCAACACACGTTTTAAAAACTATTCCCTCAGTATGATTATTTTATTAAACAAATTAACTCGAAATAATAGAAGCTCCTATTTAATGTTACATTCCCATAGCAAAGAGTGTGCGCTTTACAGATTTAGCAAAATTTGATTGTGTGACAAAAAGCAGAATAGGATTTCAGGCTCTACTGAAGAGGAGTATTTGTATAAGGAGCCTTCCTTGGTATTTGTTAAATTCCACTTCAAAGTTTTATCGACTACTCTGCAGACATTTAAACTTTTTCTGGTTGTGAGACAAAGTAAGAGGATGTTGTTGTAAAAAACTTAGGTCCTTGGGAAATACAGCAAAGTTTATTTTATCTCTTAATTAAAATGGAACTCTCAATTAAAATGATTTTTTTTTTTACTTACAGTGAATGCCCTCCCATTTGAGAAGTTTTTAGAAGCTCATTATAATGCAAACAATATTTATACAGAAATACAAAAAAATAGAATAAGAAAAAAAGCTATATTTGTGTTAATAACCATGGTTAACTTCAAAAAATTTTATTTTTTATATATTTTTCTACATGGTGGAGACCATTCATCATTTAAATGTTACTTTAAAATTTCTACTTAAATTATATGCATGTTTTTTGGGTTATTGTAACTCTTGGTAAGCATTATTTTGTGTGTGTGTGTGCGTGTGTGACATTTTGTAATGGTACCTGTTCTTTCTAAGGTGGATATTTATTTAATTGTTTCCTTATTGTTGGACTTATTTTCTATCATAAATAACATTCTTTGCAGAAAATATTTTTTAAGACATGGTTATAAATTGTAAAACTAAGACATTTAACTTCCTGTTATCCTATCACTAGTCTTGATAGTGCACCTAAATTTTCCTTTACATTTTATTCCCTTCTTCCTTCTTATTTCCAAAAACTGAATATATGTCTTATTATACATATATCATTCCTTCACCACTCCTACCTGTTGATCTTCTTATTTTTATTTATAGGCTTGTCAGGTATGGAAGATAGTCATCTTATACAACCCACATCTCTCTTTTGACCTGATCATAAATATTTCACTTACATCTTCCCCAGCAAAGCATCTCTCTAGGATCTACTCTCTTGTTCTCTATAGTCAGTAGGCTTTCACCATGCTGTAGCTGACTAGGACCGATTGCCTTCCAGGTTCATTAGGACAGGTGTGTAGACTAGAAAATTAACTAGTGTGTTCATGGTGGAAATTCCTGGCCTGTGTGGGGCCTATGCACAGGATTCTTTTGAGTTTGATTAGTGACACAAGGATTCTAATATCATAGTTAAAGACATACCATTACTACTGAATATGCAAGTAGTAGGTCTAGTCAACTGGTTAATTTTTAGCTAGTTAAAGAGTTAAAAGACAAAGATACTCTTTAACTTTTTAATTTGTTGGTTACCTTTTGAAAAGTTAAAAGATCATTCGATGACAGTGAAATTTCTTTGGTTTTGATAGCTGTGAGCTTATTGAGGTCTAGAAACCCCAGCAAGGGTACAGTTTCCAGTGGCTACTAGATAATTTTTCATTGGCTAGTATTCCGTGTGCAATATAATCATATAGCAAAATATTTCACCGTGATTTTAAATGTTCATTGCTTCTTCCTTTGTTTACCTTGATTAACTACCTTTAGTGATTTTGTGATTGTTGCTTTCTAAACAACCTCCTCGAGGAGTTACAAATAGTTAGCTATTCCAAACCATTTAGGGTCTGGGATCAGTAGATATTAGTTAAGTGGATAAAGTTATTTTGATGTTTTGAGGGAGAACAACTGAGAAATTCGTAGCGGTTTTGGAGCCAGCATACTGTATGACATTTATAATTCCCTCAATTTTTCTGAAATTTATGTTTTCTTCAGTGTATAGCAATAATAGCCTAAAACCACCACTGGCTTTTTTCAAGGGGTCTTGCTGGCTAATTTTATAAAATTTGAACCACAATAGATATGAATGAAGACTCATTTGTGGCAATTGCTCTTTTCCAAATGTTCCTTTGCTTTGAGTGCCATATCTGAATATTAAATTGTTTCTCCAGATGTTATGAGTTCATATTTCCTTCTGGCAAATTTAATTTTTGGTTCCTGCCTATGTTTCTCGGGATTTGTATTATTTCTCTGTCTTAGGTAAGGTTTTTGTAAATGCTATATGTTTTAGAGTTTGGATTCCATTCACATAGAGGATATTTCCAACGTACTTTTGCTCATCCACTTCCTCTCTTGAGAATGGGGAAAAACAGTTTTCTCTCCCATTCTCTGATAGGGAGAGGGCTACTATGTTGTGTTTTTTTTCCCCCTCCTAATACATTGAGCATGCTGACCCCCTCACCTAAACCTTAGGTCAAAGGGAAAGGCAGTGATTGTTTTTAATTGGATGATTGCTACCATATGCTTCTCTTTTGGTGCAATCCAAAGAAAGAAAGAATGGCCCCTCCAGAAAAATAGGACTGAAAAAGGGCCTGTGGAGCATGTCATGAAGGTCCAGGCTTTGACCTTTGATGACAGGCATGCCATGATGTGAGTTTTAGCTCTTTCACCTACTAACGGTGTAATCTCAAGTAAGCCATTTAATTCATCAGGGCCTCAGGTTTCTAACCTGTGAAATTATTTTGATCATTATTTTTATGATGGATAAGAGTAAGTAGCTTATTACTTTGGTGTAAAAATCACTTGTGATAATTGTCCTAAAGTGCTTGGAATGGTGCCTGGCACATATTATGCACATAATGAATATTAGCTAAAAAAAAAAAAAAAAAAAAAAAGACATGCTAAAATACCCCAAGAGTGAAAGAACAAATGCTCTGCTTCAATTAATAAAGGATTAAACCTCTTGTAAGTCCAGGATTCTTAATGACTTATCTCCAAAATTTGCTCTGGAGAAATGGGCTCTGTCCCTACCACAGAATCGAGGAGAGGTTCTATCACTGGTGTCTGAGGGCAGCCTTACTTAGAGTCCTGTCACCTGCTCAGTTGTTCTTGTGAAAGCTTAGGTTCTCAGTGTAGCTACCGTATCACGTTTAATAAGTATGTACCATAAACCTTTCTCATCAAGGGGCATTGCTCTAAAAGCAAGCCCAGAAAATGTAGGTGGTTGCCAGAGCCCAGGGAGGGCTTCAGCAACCCATTCACCAAAGGAGATGTAGCATTTATACCTGCAGCCGAATGGGTCACGGAGCTAAATAGACAACTGAAAAGGAAGACTTGCATCCTTCCACCCCCTTTACCTTCTGGCCTTCCTTAGGGACGGTCTTTTGGTAACTAATTTTATCTGTTCATTAAAGTTTAGCAATCATGACAGGTGTTACAAATCACAGGTAAACTGTGATTTGTAAATAATATTGGCATATTTCACTGTGAGCAGTCCTTGATCTTGGATCCTTTCAGTCTGTGTCATTTAACACATTTTACTTTGAGAGAGACTTGGAAGCACAAATTTCAGGCAAGTGTCTGAGGCATTTTATGGATTTATAGAGCCAGCTACCTGACAGTGTTGTCAAAAGGAGAAGCAACACTGTTGGATGATGCAGGTACAGAACCAAGCCAAGTAGTTGGTTAAATTGTTCGTGTGGTCTTCCTTTGAGATCACCTTATTCTGGGATCCTAAGAGAACTGAAATGTTTCTATTTTGATGCATTTCTCTGACGATCACTTCAAAAACTCTTCAGGAGTGATATTTATTAGTCTTGTATTTTCTCTGGTCTTAACTTGAAAACTTTTGCTCATCAAATGTGAGTGCTTTGAGAGAATATTTTCTACAGAAATTTTGTATTTTGCTCCATTAAAATCCTCATTTTTCACATTAAAGGGTATGCTCAGATAAAACAATCCTCATGGAGGATACATGATCTTAGGATCACACTATCTGGTTGCTCGGCTGAGATTTGCATTTATCTGCAAATCTGCGTGCTGAATCTTCTTAGCTTTGAAGTTACTTTGGCTACTCCAGAGGGAGTGTGTGTGTGTGTGTGTGTGTGTGTGTGTGTGTGTGTGTGTGTGTGTGTAACTCTGAATTTCTTGTTTAAATATTCTACTTCCATAACTATAAGCTCTAGAAAGCAGCTGCCTTTCATGCAAAATACATTTTCACATATGACCTTGCTTTTTGAAACACTTTTCTTTTTTTATTCAAGAATTTACAAAATCATTTTGTGGTTTGAAAAGTGGCTTTGGTTTTATATAAAATTTTTTATGTTTTAAAATCAGGATTTTTAGCTAATAAGCAGTGACTTATTTTAACAAGTAAAATGCTTTATCTTCTACGACCATTCAATAATTTAGTTTGTTCATGACAATCCACTTTTCTTAGTAAAGGATAATATTTCACATTTATATAGATCTCACAGTAGTGCTTTATGTATATTAACTCATTTGATCCTCAGGATAACAATGCAGGGTATTATAATCCCCATTTAAGAGATGAAGAAACTGAGATAATGTAAATTGTCTAAGATCACAAAGCTAAAGAGTGTAAGAGCTAAGAGTCAAAACAATGTAGTTCTAATCTCTGTGTTCTTAAATACTAGAATAAGACTTATTTATAACTGATGTACTGTAACTGCTCTAAACATTAATATTGGTTTTATATTCCACTTACGTGTAGTTTTTATCATGTGTAGTTAACAGTTGTTGGTATATAAAATATACTTGGAGTAAATAGAAACCTTGTATGTTTCTAATTTTTATTATTCAACACCAACATCAGAATCTGACTGCCTCAAAGTGCCTGTAACAGGAAGAATGCAGTCAGGAGCTTCAGTATATGCAGCTAAGTCTGGTCGCAGCTAAAATACATCTCATGTATATTTTATAAAATATCAAAGAAGGTCACAACTACAAAGTTAGAGTTGTCACAACCAGAAACTTATATATATATATATATAAAATATTTATTTATATATTTATATAATTTATTTATATATATATACACACTTTTATACATATATATGTGGATGTCTCTGTGTGTGTATAAATACCATCTAACAAGCTGAGAATTTATACTTCAGTCCAGGATATTAGAATTTTAGCATACCTTTTTTTTTTTTTTTTAACATATATATTAAGTTGCAGAGTTAAGGTGTGTTCCCTGCCCTCATGTGGCTTAACCTTGTTTATGAGCAAGGGACTTCTTATTTTTTTATTACAAATAGTTATAGATTAGAGAGGAGCGAGAGATCTTTACTTGCTACTATACAAATTATAGTGTGATGGAAATTGTCTTTTCTACACCCGAAACAGTTAATTATTATCCAAGGAAAAGGTACCCACATTTCACCTCTGTGGATGAGTTATGCATATTCTGGCTGGTAGCTACTATTTAATGAACCTTTTACTATTTAATTTACTATTTAATGTGAGGGTATATGAGCTACTCTCTCTCCTATCTACCTGTCATCCCTATCTATTTATCTTTTTGTTTTTCAGTTCTTCTATTTAAACTTCATGATGGCAAGGGTTTCATTAGTTTTGTTCACTGATGTACCAAGCCTTTAAAATGGCTCCTAGTACATGTTGGCATTCAGAATATGCTTTCAGAATTGAATCAAAAGGTCTTTCATAAGGTGGTTCTCTTTATCTTCAATTTGACACAAGAGAAAACTGAGTCTCGGAGAACATGAATAATTGACCCATTGTCAACTGGTTAAGTAAAAGAAGCAAGAGTGGAGTCTCTCTTCAACTGGCCCCATGGTCCATACTCATCATATGTGATGCTTTCTCGAAGGAGTCTGTCAGCACATCGGAGGGGAGCATCTTCTGGGGTCCTTCAGGCCACAGGTGTTCTGGTCTTTTCATGAGTGCAAGGTCCTGGCTGAATTCAGAGATCTGGGTAGGTTTTTGTTTTTGTTTTTGTTTTTGTTTTTTTGTTTTTTTGTTTTTTTGTTTTTGTGTTTTTGTTTTTGCTTTATGTTGAACAGTTGTGTGAGGAGCCACGAGAGGTTGGACCATTACATTACACTATACTTCATAAGACATTTTGCTTAGTTCTTTAAAGCCTTCCTTCTGCTTTTTAAATTAGGAGAATACGGCCTAGCCATTGGGAGGTGGGGGTGATAACACAGAGTACATAGAGTAAGTAGCAGTAAACAAAGGAATGGCAATGTGGTTGGAGAAATGGGCTGCAGGAGATTGAAAGGCAATAGTCAGGATTCACAAAGGAAGTAGGAGAAAGTAATGATATAGGAAATGTGTAAGAGTTTTAATTTCTTATAAGTGAAATTTAATGTATGGTAGAATATTTTCCTCCATAGGGAAAAGACAATGACGAAAATTTTTTTTCAATGTTTTGTAACTTATATTTAAGTGTGGGGTGTATCGTAGTACCCAATAATGTTTATTGAGTTAAACTGAGTAACCAGCATGTTCTAAAAACTTTAACAAATACATAAAACTCTTTAGTGGACTAAAACCTAAAAAATAGTCATAACTATTTTGTAAGTTTTTTATTTTAAAATATTTTATGATTTCACATTTCAGAGGCTTCTTAGAAATTGGTCTATAGCCACGTATAAGCTTTCAACTTTATGTTCTCTTTTGCGAGCACCACAATTTTTAGTAATCTTTGAGTATTTCTTGTATTTTCAATTAACTTAGAATATTTGCATTTAAACCTCCATTGTCTTGATTTAGGAAGAGCATAGCAACATATCCCAAAAGGCAACCAGATTTGAACAACCATGTAATACATTTCTGATTTACATAAGTATGTTCCTCCTCAGAAAAGTTAGCTAAATGACAAAACTCACTCATTTCAATGCCCTAAAGGATAGCCCAGAGAAATGGGAACTGGATTTGAAGCCTGAGGAATAATGCCCTTTAGGATGAGAACAGCCATCGTTGCTAGTTTTGAGCGTTCATCATGTGGAGAATGCAGTTGTAGGCACTGTAACAAGACACTAATTATCTTTCAGGCTGTTGGATAAATACAAATAAGCACGTAAAACTAGATCACCAGGCTCATGAATTGAAATGGATGTAAAGGGACCCCAATATGGATATCTGAATTATAGTGAGAGTTGTCGTAAGAACTTTCATCTTGTGCAAATGTCCTTATCACCACAAAAGTATCATCAGCAAAACTTACCTTTTATGTTAAACTTTTTACAGATGTCATACTTAGGGCACATTTAAGAATCCTGTTTTAAACAATTTTAAAAAGAGGTGCCCGGGTGGCTCGGTCAATTAAGCATCTGCCTTGGGCTCAGGTCGTGATCCCAAGGTCCTGGGATCAAGCCCTGCATTGGGCTCCCTCCTCAGCAGGGAGTCTGCTACTCCCTCTGCTCCCCCCCCCCCTTGTGCATGTTCTCTCTCTCTCTCTCAAGTAAAGAAAATCTTAAAAAAAAATTTTTTTTTTTAAATAAAAATCGGTAGACTTCTCACTCAGAACATTTTGGTCAGTTGGTTTCAAATCATTTTTCATTGACATCATAGAAGGGATCATACATGAACTTCCACAAGCTTCTACAACTGCATCCCACACTGTGCATTCCCTTCTCTTTTAGTAGTACCCTATTTTCCCATCTAGGTCAACCTCTTTACATGTCACTGGTTCCCATTACATCTTGTCCGCTCACCTTTTTCTGCTAGAAGAAGAAAAAAAATGGTCCAAAACAAAGATATGTAAATGCTAGGAACTTTACTCTATTGGTTGGATGAAACAGAATTGAAATGGGTTAGCTACAGAACGTGTAATGGAAGGGGTGAAATTTTTAATAACATTTAAAGGCAAAAGGAAAAATACGTTGGCATTGCAGAATACATAAGAGGCCTTTCAGATGTTAGGGATGACATGTGAAAATCCAGAGGTTAAAAAATGGCAAGAAATATTGGACCACAAATAGGTTTATCTAAGTTGAAAAAAAATGAAACCGAGGTATCTGGTGAGGAAGCAAGAGATTTAGTGAGGAAATGAAGAAAAGGTCAATGAGATGGTGGTGAGATGAACACGTTATCCAGTTCACCCTTTTCATAATATGTATAAACAGAGTCAAACAGTTTATTCAGGTAACTGGATTCCACTGAAATGTGTGATCATTTTTCTGGCTGACTGTGAAATGAAGGGATGTTCAGTCAGATTAGAACCTTCATGAGAAGACATTCATACGGAAGCAACGAGAGCTTTTCCAATTGCCTGCTGCTCCAAGTTCATATACTGTTCTCACCTTAATATCCTCACGATTTGGTTTCAATCCCCTCGCATTCTCTAGGGAGGCTGATTTTTTCGTTTGTTTGTTTTTGTTTTTGTTTTTGTTTTTTTGTTTTTTTGTTTTTACCAGTATTCAGTCTAAGATATGCTCATGCCTGTTTATCAAAATGATAGCCATTTTTCAATTCTAGCTCTATGGGCTTTCTCCAACTATCCTTATTAGCATTGATTTTTGTTTTACCTTATTTGGCACATGTGACTAGCACTACATGGAGTAACATTTACTTTTTTCTCTTTCTTCTTTTGTGCATGTTAATTTTCTCTCTCGAGCCTAATCAGAAGGTCTCAGTTCAAAGAATAACCGTGAATACAGAACTCAAGGTTTAGATTGATCTTACACAGCCCTTTTATCTTACAAAGAAGGGAACCTTGTGAAATGGAGTTATAGTGATACCGATTGCATACTCTTTGTCAGACAGTTGTAACATTTTTATGTATCACTTAATCCTTGTAAAGATTATATACAGTATATTATTGTCACACCCTTACAAATAAGAAGACTGATAGCATAGAAAATAAGGACTTGCAAGAATACACAGATAGTAAGAGACAATGCTGGAATTTCATTCCAGACCTTCTGGCTCCAGCTTTTAACTTCCCAAGTCAGTGACAGAGGTAGAACAAGAACCCACAAGTCTTCTCTCCGTTTCAAGTCTCTTGATTGTTCTAAATACTTTGCATCGGTGTACTTCCCACACAAGTGCTGTAGACCGGGTGTTTGTGCTGCCACAAATTCATTTGTTAAAACTCTATCTCCCCAGTCTGATGGAATTTGGAGGTGGAGCTTTGGGGAAGTAATTAGAATTAAATGAGTTCATGAGCTCACAGCTGTCTTCTTGCTGTGTTCTCACATAGCAGAAGCAGCAAGAGTGCTGTGTCTCTTTTATTGTTGTTTTAATTTTTCTAGCTGTATTGAGATATCATGGACATGTAACATTGTATAAGTTTAAGGTATACAATGTGTTACATACTGTAAAATGACTACCACTGTATATTGCAAAATGATTACCACTACAGCATTAACGAATACCTTCGTCATGTCACATAATTACCATTTCTTCTTTGTGGTGAGACCAGTTAAGATTTACTTTTAGCAATTTCAAGTATTTAATACAGCTTTATTAACGACAATCACTGTGCTATACATTTGGTCTCCAGAACTTATTCATCTTATATCTCAAAATTTGTACCATTTGACAAACATATCCTTATTTCCTAAACCTCTCATTGTTCCCCTAGCAATGAACATTCTATTCTGTTTATATTTGTGTGTGTGTGTGTAGACAGATCTTTATCCATTCCTCTGTTGAAAGAGACAGGTTGTTTTCCTATCTTGACTATTGTGAATAATGCTATTATGACTGTGGGAGTGTGGGTAACTCTTTGTGATCCCATTTTCACTGTCTTTGGACATATATTCAGAGGGGGAATTGTTGGATGTTAGGGTAGTTCTATTTTTAATTTTTTGAGGAACCTCCATACTGTTTTTCGTAGTGGCTACACCAATACATTCCCACCAACAGTGTGCAAATGTTCCCTTTTCTGTGCACCTTCACCAATACTTGTTTTGTCTTGTCTTTTTGATGACAGCCATTCCAACAGGGGTGAAATGATATCTCATTGTTTTGATTTGCATTTTCCTGATGACAAGTGATGTTGAGCACCTTTTTTCTTGTACCTATTGGCCATTTGCCTATCTTCTTTGGAAAAATATTTATTCAGTTCCTCTGTCAATTTTTTTAATTTCATGGTTTGGTCTTTTGCTGTTGAGTTGTATAAGTTTTTATGTATTTCAGATATTAACTCCTTATCAGATGATTTGAATATTTTCTACCATTACATAAGCTGACTTTTTGTTTTGATGATTGTTTATTTTACTGTATAGAAGCCTTTTCATTTATCGAAGCCCAATTTATTAATTTTTACTTTTGTTGCTTGTGTTTTTGATGTTATATTCAAAAAACCATTGCCAGGACCAATGTCACGGAGATTTTCCTTGATATTTTCTTCTGAGAGTTTATGATCTCAGGTCTCTGTTTAAGTCTTTAACCCATTTCAAGTTAATTTTTGTGAGTGGTGAATAGTTCTGTAGTTAACTCCTATTCTTTCCATTGAGAGATAGATGTGTATAGTGTTTAATTGGATGGTTTGGGGTCACAAAATGATTTGGTGTCAAAACAACTAGGTTTTCTGATGTGTCAAGTAGAAACTTAACTTATCAAAACCTCTCTATTGCCCTGTTCTCTTCCCGTATACTCCTTATCTTGAATTCTTTAGAAGTAGTATGCATTATAATTTATCAGGAATGATTTAGATGTATTCCTGTCTAGAGACATAGAGATGGATTTGATAAAATTCTCTGAGGTCCTTTTTGCTTAGAGTAAATGCTCTTTATCATTCTAAGCTTCTTACTCTGAGTAATAGTTGAACTTGATCCTGTGGATTCCCCAGAACAATTCATGATACTCTTTCCGTTGTTGATTACTTGGAATTTTTTTTCCTACGAGTCAGGCTTGTATTCTCTCTTTAACTCAGTATGTTCTTTTTCACTCTGCTAGTTTGACTTTTACCATCATAGTTTCCCTTTTTATTTCCAGAGTTTATAGACTGTCACCAGACTTTCCTCTGTGTCCTTTAGCCAAGTCATCCGTACTTTGCTCTTCTAATCTGTTTTAACAGGCTTCCTGTTACTTATATCTCTGTTCTTATACTTCCAATATGTTCCAGATTTTTTGGTAGAGATTCCCCTGCACCAAAAGTAGTATTCCAGGTGCAGCCACTTGAGAATTTAGTAGAGAGAGATCCTTGTAGCCCTTTTTACTGTGAAGTCTTTCCATCTGCAGTTCAAAGTAATTCTTCCACTCGGGCTGCCATTTTGGAGCACAAACTCACCTGGAAGGTGACTGCTGTCTAGCTTCAGCTCTTTTCCAATGGGTCCTTCTCAGAAGACCTCTTTTCCACATTTTTTCCCCTGTGAATATCTGTGTTTTCATTCATTTTCCCCTAGCTGGCCTTTTCCCAACCTGACTCTCGTTTTGCTATTTGATCCCAAGATCTGTAACTTCTCTCAGACCATCTGTATTATTTCTTTGTCCTCGCTGATGTTTTGCAAAGTTCCCCAGCTTGCTGTATCTGCAGATTTCATTACATACTGTTTACTACATTCTAAAGATCATTAATACAGATGAATAAACAGAAGAGGGGACCTTACTCACACATCTGTGGAATTTCTCTAGACTGTCCCCACAGCTCGATGGCCATTATTTTATTTCACCTTTTTTATTTTTTGGCCAGTGTTTCATGTAATTCCCTCTATGAGCACTCGGTTCTTATATCCAAGTGACTGTATGTAATGTGTGCTTTTCCTGTACCACTTTATAATTATCTAGTCAATTCATCAGGTTTGTCTGATAGCATTTATCCTTTATTAAATCCAAGTTTTAGTGAGAGTTTCCATTATCCTCTGAATCAGGGAAGCTCTGTGTAACAGTGTACATGTCCACTCTGCTTTCTCCTCAATTTATTATTGTTTTAAAATATTTATTGCAGGGGTGCCTGGATGGTCACAGTCGGTTGAGTGTCCGACTCTTGGTTTCGGCTCAGGTCATGATCTCAGGGTCCTGCGTCAGGCTCTGCACTCAGCACGAAGTCTGCTTGATTCTCTCTCCCTCTGCTCTTCCTCCCCACCCCTACCCCCCCTCAAATAAATAAATAAATAAATACGTCTTAAAAAAAACCAAAAAACAAAAAAAAAACCTTGAATGCATATGGAAGGCCCAAAAGATCCACATAAGGATGTTCAGTTAACAGGAATTAACAACAGTCTTTCCAAATGTTCATCAGTTGTCTCTGATTTTGAATGATGATGATTTATATCTAACTTATATTGTAAAATCAAATGAGTAGATTTTTTAAATTGAATAACCAGCATAGCTATATTTAGAGAAGATCTGTGATGTGCTGTCATTGTCATATGATGTGGTACATTTCTCTTTATGATTATAACAACCCTGAAGGGCAAGTGTTTTCAGGTACACTACTAACCCATAAGGTACTTTCACGAGAATTAGAAAAAAAGTGCCCCCTCCAGAAGGATGCAACCCATACCTAGGCACACAGCTGGGAGGGCAGAACACAGGCTAGATTTAATGACCCTTTGACACTTTTGACCAGATTTCCTTGTGTGTGGCACAACAGCCCAAATGTATAAATGGTAGCCCTGATTTTTCTTTTCTTCATTTATTTTATTTTTGTAAGACTTTATTTTTAAGTAATCTCTGCACCCAACCTGGGGCTTGAACTCATAACCCCAAGATCAAGAGTCACATGCTCTATCAACTGAGCCAGCCAGGAGCCCCAACATTTTCTTTTTAGGTAAGCTCCATGCCCAGCATGGAACTCACGACCCTGAGAACAAGACCTGAGCTGAGATCAGGAGTCGAATGCTTAACCGACTGAGCCATCCAGGCACCCCACTTCTCTTCTTCATTTAAATGAAGAGGAATAAGATTCCCGTAAGAGTTAGATTTGGGACTGAAACCGATCCAGTTTCATTGATGCCATGTTACTCTTCCTCAAGTGGTAAATATGGATCTAACTTCTGTTTCTGTAACTGTAAGCTAAATTCAAATATTATTTTGTGCTTTTGTTTACAAAAGAATAGATACAATTTAGCACATAAACTTTTTTCATTATTCGGCTACAATATTGTTTTTTCTTCCAGTCTTCAGATATGTTGTTTTATTATTATTTTCTCTTATTGAATCCAAGGTAGAGTCATGGAGAAGAAGCTATAGTCCTCTGGCTTAGAGATTCTTTTCACTGTACGGACAGACTGGCTGAACCGTGTTCACCTACTCCCGTTTGCCTATTTGTCCATTCGACGCTATACAAACACACACATTCTTGATATTAAATACTGATCAGTTCAGCCACATGCCACTCAAGCACAGAAATGTGCCTTAACAAAGAACATTTTGAATCCTTTGACTCTGACTTAAATTACTAGATATACCTAAACACGGATTGAGGTTTTGGGAACTGGAATGTGTATGCACACACACCTATTATACATATATATATAAATGTGTGTAAAAAGTATATTTCCATAAAGGAAATATAGCATAAAGGAAAGTATTTACCCAAGCATCATATCTTTTAATTTTCTTTCCTTTTCGTACCAGTTTCGTTTTTCTTGAGCGCTGCTTTTACTGAAATGTGTCTCCCACTTTAGCTGTAGAGCTTTTCCTTTGTTGAACAGGGTCGTTTTCTTGCTCAACAACTCAGACATGCAGGTAAATGGAAAGAAAATGGATATGGGAGTTGTGTGTTTATAATGCCACTTTGCCACCCTGAAATCTATGCAGAGAATCTACTTGGAAGGCTTTGCGCCCCGATGGAATACAGAACCATGTAAGTGTCCTGCACTGATTTACAGGACCTGCTACAGCTGCTTGGCTCTTGGCAGGCGTTTTCTCTGCTGCCAAATGCTGTTGCAATTGCTGGGCAAATCTAGATGGAGGTCATATTTACTGGACATGTTTATAATCTGCAAAGCGATCTAAGCCATCGAGGGCTAATTTCCCAAAGATCAATGACTAAGGGAGGATTTCAGAGGTTATCCTCTTTATCCAATTTCCTGTGTCCTAATGAGATGGCCGAAACCTGTTTGGAATCTTTCTGATTAGAAACTCTTCTGAGAGTCAATAAAGAATATGACATTCATAAATCTAAATGAGCGGTGTCTTGGCTGCCTGCATGGTGATTCATGCCACGAGCCTTTTCCTTGCCCCTGACAGGGTGTGCTGTTGATGAGACAAGGGCAGATTTGAACCAAAAGTCTTGAGAGAATTTGTTCCCTCGGGTTGAATTCAAATGACTTTTTTTTTTTTTTTTTTTTTTTGCCATAGTTAGTTGTGTTGTTTGTATTTTTTTTTTCCTCTTGGTTCAGTTTGATTGCAGTTCAATTCAACGAAAAATCATTTGTTAAGTGATTATTATGATTTCCAACTAACTTAGAGGAAAACAAAACTATACTGGTTTGTGCTAAAGGGCATAATATAGATCCAAACAAAGTGCAATAAAAGATTATGACAATAATAGTATCTAATATTTATTGAGTACTTACTGTATGTCAGGCACTGTGCTAAGCATATCACACACATTATTTTTTTTAAAGACTTTATTTATATATATTAGAGAGAGAGCAAGTGGGGGGAGGGAGAGGGACAAGCAGACTCCGTGCTGAGCATGGAGCCCAACCTGGGGCTCATTCTCACGACTCCAAGATCATGACCTGATCTGACCTCAAGAGTTGGATACTTGATCCACCTGAGCCACCCAGGCGCCCCCACACACATTATTTCTTTAATCCTAACAACAATCTCATGAGTTAGGCCTTATTATTTTACCTATTTAATAGATGAAGAAACTGAGACCTAGATAAATTATGTAGCTTCCCATGTTAAAATCCTTCCTTAATCCCAAAGCCCCCCTCTAGCTGTCTTCTTTCTTTCTTTCCTCTTTTAGCTAAGCCTGTTGAAAAACATTGTCTCCATTTATCATGTCTACTTCTTTACCTCCCACTTGCTTTTCAACCCATTCGGTCTGGCTTTTGCCACTGCCACTGTCATGGAATCATTAAACAAGGTCATCAGTTCCCTTTATATTGTCAAATACAATATCTTCATTTCACTGGATTTCTTAGCAGCTTTCACCACAATTAACCACGCCCTCCTTGAAATGATGTTCTCTCCTATTTCCTGTCTTAGTCCATTCGAGCTGTTATAACAAAATACCGCAGACTGCGTGGTTTATAAATGACAGAAATTTATTTCTCACAGTTGTGGCGGCTGAAGTCCAAGATCCAGGTGCTGGCATGGTGGGGTAAGGACCCTTTTCCTGATCACACACTTCTCATTGTATCTTCCCATGGTGGAAGGAGTGAAGGGGCTCTGTGAGGTCTCTTTTATAAGAGCAGTGTTCTCATTCATGAGGCTCTACCTTCATGACCTTATCACCTCCAAAGTCCTCGCCTCCTACTACCATCACTTTGGGCATAAGGATTTCAACATATGGATTTGGGGGGTACACAGACATTTCCTATGCCATATGCTGCTTTGTTTCCTCTGAAATCACTAGCTATACCTTCCCATTTGATAACGTCTCTTCTTCTGCTTAACTTCTCATAAATGAAGCGTTTTAGTTTGAATTCAGATTCGTCTCTTGCCTCTGGCTTCTGCCTCAATGCCTGTGGTTTTAAACCTTATTGATACCATGTACTTTTTTGGCAGTTTGATGAAGCCTATGGGTTCATGTCTGTAAATGTATAAAATACCTTGAATATTTTAAGACACCTCAACTTACAAACAGGAACTCTTGTTCTCTATCCTCTTCTTCCTCCAGTCTTTTCCATTATCAGTCCAGTTGCCCAGGAAAACTGGAAGTCATCTGTGATTTCTCATTTACCTTCACATATAAATCTCACCTTATCCAGTTGCAAGTCTTGGCTATTCTACCTCTCCATTATCTTTCAACATTGCCCTGTCTCCATTGCCACCCACCAGGTGGTACGAAATGAATGTTCGGTGAATAGTTAAGGTTTGGAAGAGTCAGTCATGAAAGTGCTATTACAATACTTTAGGAAAGACTCAAGCTAGAGTAGAGGCTATCTTAATTGGAGAGGAGGAGAATGAATTTCAAAGATAATTGTCTTTTTTTAATATGTTTTTTTATTATATTACGTTAGTCACCATACAGTACATCCCTGGTTTCCGATGTAAAGCTTGATGCTTCATTAGTTGCGTATAACACCCAGTCAACCATGCAACACGTGCCCTCCTCACTACCCATCACCAGTCCATCCCATTCCCCCACTCCCCTCCCCTCTGAAGCCCTCAGTTTGTTTCTCAGAGTCTATAGTCTCTCATGTTTCATTCCCCCTTCTGATTACCCCCCTTTCTTTATCCCTTTCTTCCCCTACCGATCTTCCTAGTTCTTATGTTCCATAGATGAGAGATATCATATAATAATTGTCTTTCTCTGCTTGACTTATTTCACTTAGCATTATCTCCTCCAGTGCCGTCCATGTTGTAGCAAATGTTGAGAACTCGTTCTTTCTGATAGCTGAGTAATATTCCATTGTATATATGGACCACAACTTTTTAATCCAGTCATCTGTTGAAGAGCATCTCGGTTCTTTCCACGATTTGGCTATTGTGGACAATGCTGCTATGAACATTGGGGTGCATATGGCCCTTCTCTTCACTACGTCTGTAACTTTGGGGTAAATACCCAGTAGTGCAATGGCTGGGTCATAGGGTAGCTCAATTTTTAACTTTTTAAGGGACCTCCACACTGTTTTCCAGAGTGGCTGTACCAACTTGCATTCCCACCAACAATGTAGGAGGGATCCCCTTTCTCCACATCCTCTCCAGCAATTATTGTTTCTTGCCTTGTCAATTTTTGCCATTCTAACTGGCATAAGGTGGTATCTTAGTGTGGTTTTGATTTGAATTTCCCTGATGGCTAATGATTTTGAACATTTTTTCATGTGTCTGTTAGCCATTTGTTTGTCATCATTGGAAAAGTGTCTGTTCATATCTTCTGCCCATTTTTTGATTTGTTTCTTTGTTTCTCACGTATTGAGTTTGAGAAGTTCTTTGTAGATCTTGGATACCAGTCTTTTATCTGTAGCATCATTTGCAAATATATTCTCCCATTCCGTGGGCTGCCTCTTAGTTTTTTTGACCCTTTCCTTGGCTGTGCAGAAGCTTTTTATCTTGATGAAGTCCCACAAGTTCATTTTATCTTTTGTTTCTCTTGCCTTTGGAGATGTGCCATGAAAAAGGTTGCTTTGGCCGATGACGTAGAGGTTGCTGCCTATGTTCTCTCTAGGATTTTGATGGATTCCTGTCTCACATCGAGGTCTTTCATCCATTTGGAGTTTATTTTTGTGTATGGTGTGAGAGAGTGGTCAAGTTTCATTCTTTTGCATGTAGCTGTCCAATTTTCCCAGCACCATTTATTGAAGAGACTGTCTTTTTTCCACCGGATGTTTTTTCCTGCTTTATCAAAGATTAGTTGCCCAAAGAGCCGAGGGTCCATTTCTGGGTTCTCTATTCTGTTCCATTGGTCTATGTGTCTGTTTTTGTGCCAGTACCATGCTGTCTTTGTGATCACAGCTTTGTAGTACAGCTCGAAATCCGGCATTGTGATGCCCCCAGCTTTGTTTTTCCTTTTCAACAGTTCCTTGGCAATTCAGGGCCTTTTCTGGTTCCATACAAATTTAAGGACTATTTGTTCCAGTTCTTTGAAAAATGTCATCGGTATTTTGATCGGGATAGCATTGAAAGTGTAGATTGCTCTGGGTAGCATGGACATTTTAACTATGTTAATTCTTCCGATCCATGAGCATGGAATATTCTTCCATCTTTTTGTGCCTTCCTCAATGTCTTTCAAGAGTGATTTATAGTTCCTAGAATATAGATCCTTTACGTCTCTGGTTAAGTTAATTCAAGGTAACGTATGGTTTTTGGTGCTATTGTAAATGGGATGGATTCCCTAATTTCTCTTTCTTCAGTCTCATTATTCGTGTATAGAAATGCAACTGATTTCTGAGCATTGATTTTGTATCTTGCCACATTACTGAATTGCTCTATAACTTCTAATAGTTTGGGAGTGGATTCTTTTGGGTTTTCCGTATAAAGTATCATGTCATCTGCGAAGAGAGACATTCTGACTTCTTCTTTGTTGATTTGGATACCTTTTATCCCTTTTTGTTGTCTGATTGCTGTTGCCAGGACTTCTAGTACTATGTTGAATAATAGTGGCGAGAGTGGGCATCCTTGTCGTGTTCCTGATCTTAAGGGAAAGGCTTTCAACTTTTCCCCATTGAGAATGATATTTGCTGTAGGCTTTTCATAGATGGTTTTTATGAGATTGAGAAATGTACCCTCTATCCCTACACTCTGAAGGGTTTTAATCAGGAAAGGATGCTGTATTTTGTCAAATGCTTTTTCGGCATCGATTGAGAGGATCATATGGTTCCTGACTCTTTTCTTGTTGATATGATGTATCACACGGATTGATTTGCAAATGTTGAACCACGCTTGCATCACAGGACTGAATCCCACTTGGTCATGATGGATAATCCTTTTAATGTACTGTTGGATTCTATTAGCCAGAATCTTGTTGAGGATTTTGGCGTCCATATTCATTAGGGAAATCGGTCTGTAATTCTCCTTTTTGAGGGGGTCTTTGCCTGGTTTGGGGATCAAGGTAATATTGGCCTCATAGAATGAGTTTGGTAGCTTTCCTTCTGTTTCTATTTTTTGAAATAGCTTTAGGAGAATAGGTATTATTTCTTCTTTGAATGTTTGGTAGAATTCCCCAGGAAAACCGTCCGGGCCTGGAGTTTTGTTATTTGGAAGGTTGTTTATCACTGACTTAATCTCTTCATAATTAATTGGCCTGTTTAAGAAATCAATTTCTTCCTGTTTCAGTTTTGGTAGTTTACAGGTTTCCAGGAAGGCCTCCATGTCGTCCAGATTGCTTAATTTATTGACATATAGCTGTTGATAAAAGTTTCTAATAATCCTTCCAATTTCATTGGTGTTGGTTGTGACCTCTCCCTTTTCATTCATAATTTTATTAATTTGGTTCCTTTCTCTATTCTTTTGGATAAGTCTTGCCAGCGGTCTGTCAATTTTATTGATTCTGTCAAAGAACCAGCTTCTAGTCCTGTTGATCTGCTCTACTGTACTCCTGGTTTCTAATTCATTGATTTCTGCTCTAATCTTGGTCAGCTGCTTCCTCGTGCGTGGATTAGGCCTGTCCCTCTGTTGCTGCTCCAGCTTCTTGAGGTGAGATAATTGTCTGTAGCGGAAAATGTAAACAGAGAGTTGAAACTTAAAAATGCCTATTACTGTGCCTGAGCGTCCTTGAAGTTATTTCCAAAAAGTTTCTGTGTCTTTTTATGTAGCCTTTGGATCCATAATCTGTGAAGCCCTTCGGATACACTGCATCAGATTGGGGAATTTAGAGGTGATAATGGGAACAGACCTGGAAGGAGGACTCTTTCCTAGATTCAGCTGACATTGAAGTAGTTTTATACAGCCGCCCCTTGGACTGAGAAAACAAAACATATTGGCAAGAATCAGACACTTTGGCCAAATGGCAGCTACAACAGTCAATAATGGTCCCCTCCAGCCTTTCACTTCCAACCAGGCAAAGCTCGTCGGCCAGTCAACTTCTCTAGTTCTCTGTATTGTTCTCACTTTTTAGGAGTTTTTTGTTTTGTTTTGTTTTGGTTTTGGCTGTCTCTTCTCCCTGGTTAGCTGGGAAAAATCCCTATCATCCTGTGTAAGTTAAACCCTAAGTTACATAATATGTTTTCTGTCCTTATGGCAGATACGTTCCACGTCAGGGATGACTCCAGAGAAAGCAGTAAAAACACAGCCTGTTTTTGCTTTTCCACACTTGCATTCTAGCATTCTATCCGCCTTGGGCACTTTGGCTTCTCCAGTGTCAGTGTGGTGTTTTAATAACTGAGAAAACAACAGAAATATGAAGAAAGGATGCTGTGAAAATCACTTTCCAAACTGACTTGTATTGAAACTGCCTAAAATCTGAGTCATGGAAAATAAGAGTGATTTGGGTAATGTGGCACATTGCATTCAGTGACAGTTAATCCTCTTATTAACTCCATGATAATATTTTGCTCATTTGTCAGGTCGAAGGAATTGTGTGAGAATGTTGTAGTTCCTACCTTCTTCTGTTCAATGGGCAAGTTGGGAAAATAGCTGTAAAAATAAAAGAGTTCCAGATTGAAATGCATTTGAGGCTGACTTTTCCCTCCGGAAATGTGTGTTTCCCACATGTACTTCATCCATGCTTTGAGTTTGGGTATCCATTATTTGAGGCCTCATCATCTTCCCTTCAGAGGGTTTCCTTTTCACCTGAGCAATCATCAGTCAGGGAAAAGTCAGTGGGGTGGTTCAGCTGTGCGGTATATTGCATTGCCAAATGGAGACAGAGCATCGCTCAGGCCCTGTGGGCTGGAGCAGCCTACAAAGCATTTCTGGCAGTAAGCCAAAGAGGTGATCCCTGCTCCAGGGAGGAAAAAAAATCAAAACACAATGACTCTGAGATTGCAGCTCTGCATCCCTTTGCTGGGCTGATTCATACAGCAGCATTGACATTGACTCTCGGGAGAACTGTTCTGTTCCTAGTCCAGCTAAAAATATCCAAATTTAGATTTATAATGACAGGAGCTGATAAATTTGTTGAGGAAATGCAAGCAGTGTCATTGTCTTGCTAGGAAACCTGTTCTGATAAATTGATGAGGAGAAAGAAGTTGCCAAACATGGCATAGACCCACAGTGCCACTTCCCCTGGGATGGTAAGCAAAATGAGCATGTTTTCCTCGCCATCAAAGTTCCCTTTTTCAAACATAGTAGGAAGTAGGATGCACTAGATTAAAAAAGAGTACAGAAAGCATCTTTTTGATCAAAAGGATGACATGACATAAAGCCAAAACTTATCTTCTGTAAAATATTTTTGCTTTTCTGTCGAGAAGAGAGCTCTCTTTAAAATACGCTTTTATCCAGATAACAATTCCACTTAAATAGCCCTGCATTGTAGTGGTGACCTATGATTTCACCAGGATCTATTAATTTTTGGATTCAGTGAGAAACAGGCTGTTTATGCAGTTTTGTTTGGAGTTCCAGATTCTAAGCTTTTATTACTGTCTGCTGCTGAGCTGTGCTTCTTTCTTTTCTTTTTCTTTTTTTAAAGATTTTATTTATTTATTCAAGAGAGATAGAGACAGCCAGTGAGAGAGGGAACACAAGCAGGGGGAGTGGGAGAGGAAGAAGCAGGCTCATAGCAGAGGAGCCTGATGTGGGGCTCGATCCCAGATCGCCGGGATCACGCCCTGAGCCGAAGGCAGACGCTTAACCGCTGTGCCACCCAGGCGCCCCTGTGCTTTTTTCTTTTTATTTGGTCAACAGATTCTCAGATGGAGTACTGCAGAGTGTCCCCTCCATACCAACTGGTGTGACATGATTTCATAGAGACTTTAACTTTAATTTACTCAACATTCCTTGAGCGCCTACTAGAAATCAGGTATCATGATTGGCATTTTCTAAAACGAAGAACATGTAATGTACTAATAATGGAACAGACGTACGTCTGATGAACTCATTATAAATCAAATCATAAATGTAATAATTGACACGTGAACAATTACTATGAGATGTGCACAGAGGAAATGCTTCTGCTGGGAAGGACTGGGAAGCAAGAAGCATCGTTTGTTGCTTTGGACGATATAGTGAATGGGCCTTTTCTCTGGGGAGGAGTATTTCTAACAGATAGAACGGCATGGCACTGAGGTAGGAAAAGTACCACCTACTTTGGGACTCAAACAAGATTATTTAAAGGGTTTAGATAGATTTTTTCCCTCACTGGGTTTTTAGCTTTGCCAAACAACTTGCAAACAACTGCTACATTTGCTATAATTATTTTAGATCATTAACTCTGAAAATTACTGTTTGTATTATTTTCTACCTTGGCCTTGTGCCCATTATGAGCTGGCATCTAATGAACAGGTGGATGGTACAGGCCTGGAGGTTTGCCCTTGTCAAATGCTTGATCCAGACTGAAAAATGTCATGGTAGCCTTCCCTAGAGAAACCTTGTGGACTTAAGCCTCAGTAATAATGTTCTAATGATCTACTATGCTATGTTGTCATTTGTCGATTTATAAAGTTGTGAAGCAAAAGCTAACAGGATTATCACTGTCTCCTTGAATGAAGAATAAAGACTGGAATTTTAATTTTATGCAGCATTTACTCAACACAGTTTTATGGATTCGAAAATGGTTAGGTCTTTCATTCTTCAGGCCCTACCATCTAACCTGCTTTCTTCCAGGTCAGGCAATAATTTGTAGGTTTGAACCTTCAATTTCAATAGCAAATGATCCCCCAAATCTATAGTAAATAAAGAGTTTACATTTTGTGATTCAATAGGAAATGCAGTATATAACGATTTCATATAATTATAAAAATAATGTAGCATAGATATGCTTGTTGAAGTACTTAGAAGAAGTGGGAAGATGTCTGCGTTTTATTTTGAAATACTTCAAATAAGATGGGTTAATGAATGAATCGAGGGATAAGTAAATGAGTGAGTGTGACTAGAGCAAATATAGTGAAATGTTCATGGTAGAAGCAAGATGTGGGGACATGGGTATTGTTTATAAAATTATTTTAACTCTGTGGAATGTTTGAAATTTTTATAATGTTGGGAGAAGAAGGGGAAGGTAGCAGAGACCAAACTTGGTAGAGGTGTGTGAATATAAATTATGCTTAAAATGAAGAGAAATTTCTCTGACTTATCAAAATGTAGACACGGATAAAAAAATAGCTGTATCTGAGCTAAAGATACAGAGTCTTTCTTTACCATTAGCTTATGAATCTGTCAGATTAGAAAAAAGAGCATTCAAGGAGAAGAGTGGTTTCCTATAAGGTCCAGATCTTTAGTCCACTCAGCAATATATAAGTAGATTTTTTTGCAGTTATTTTCAGTATATAAAATGCTTAAATTTTTCACAAATAAGGCAATTTCTGTCTTCTCATTTCTTTCAACATATATTGAATGTTTCCTCTATTCCAGGCATGGTGCTTGGCATTGGGGCTTCAGGGAGGAAGCACTTCAGAAAGTTTAAAAACAGGAAGTGGAAAAAGGTGATAATGAGTGATGGGGTAAACTGAATAGAGGTCTTATAAAGTGTTGTCATGGGCTTATTAGCTCTGTGATCTTGGGATCTTGGAAAAGTTACTTAACCTCTTTATGCCTCAGTATTTTCATCTGTAAAACATGGCTAATAATAACTGTTAACGCATTGTCTGTTAAATAGCAAGACCTAATGAAAGGTCACTAATATCTTTAACCTAGAGAGGGACACCAAATGGGAAAAAAAAACAGACAAACAAAACTAAAACCAAAACATGAACCCATTATAGCCAGGAGATTCACTTGACAGGTATCCTTCTTTTTCTCTCCATCCCACCCCTGTTGTTGCCCTCATATAGTTATAAAATCATGGTCATGGAGTTGAAACAGACCTTGTCATGGATTTGGGACAATCCTCTATAACAACCCATATTTAGAGACTGAACTGACTTGAGAGAAGTGACTTGCCTCAGTCAAACCGCTAGTCTGCAGCCAAGTGAGGAACACATGGGGTAATAAAGCTTTTACAGTAGAGAGAGGTTGAAAAAAGGTTGTATTCCTTCAGAAGTATATTTTATAATTTCTTAGGAAAAAAGACAATGCTCAAAAATATTTTCATGTTGTTAGAAGAGAATGGATTTAAGGGTGCCTCCATACGGTGCACTAGTAGATTCTCAGAAAGTACTCATTGAAGTGTTTTGTATCATACCCTTCCTGACGAATTGTGTGTATGGCTTAACTCAACCTGGCTATGTGAGTGAATCCTCCATTAATTAAATTATTCTTAATTACTTACACTATAGATTGATAGTTTCCCCCCTTATATATACCTGTGATGAAGTGTTATTTGTAAATTAAGCATAATGAGCAATTAACAACCATCACTAATAATAAAACAGAGAAGATATAACAATATACTGTAACAAAAGTTATGTGACTGGGGTTTCTTTCTCAAAATACGTTATTGTAGTATACTCACCCTTCTTCTTGTTTTGATGCAGGATGATGAAATGCCTATGTGATGAGATAAAGTGAGGTGAATGACATAGGCATTGTGTTGTAGCTATAAGCTACTATTAATCTTCTGACACCATGTCAGAAGGAGGACCATCTGCTTCCAGATTGTGGTTGACCGTGTGTAACTGAATCTACAGAAAACAAAACCTCAGATAAGGAGGACTACTGTGTATCACTTAGTCCCACATAGGTTTACACAGAGTTACAAGTGGCAAAGATGGCTTTGTGAAAATGGAATGACTGTTCTCTGTATGAGTATTTTATTGGATCTGTGGGACCTAAGCATATTTTCCTTGACTGGACAGAGATTGCCCCTAGAGATTTGCCAATTCACAGCTTTGAATTAAGGTCTCTGGGTGTTTTGAGTATTGGAGCCAGTGACCTGCACTGGCTTTGAACGTAAATACTTTTGCTAGACAGCTCAACTCAGGGATAGGATGGAAATTCTTACATACTAAGGAGAAAATATTTCTTATCACGGCGGGGGGGGGGGCAGTAAAAGAAAAGAGAGCAGGAGGAGAGAGAAAGGGAAAAGGAGAGAAATAAAATGAATGGGAAGAAAAGAAGAAAAAAGATGAATAAAAACCATAGATTTTTTGCCGAAAAAATTAAATTATTGGGCCCTTAATACTATTACATTTTATAAAAATAAATATGAAAAGGGATTAAACAATATTGGGGTAAAATCAATCAGGTGAAAATCCGTGAAAGAAATAGGATCTCCCTCAAGCAACAATGCAGAGTAGTAAGAAACACTGAAGGATTTTTCGGGTATGCAGTTCAGATCCTATGTGCTTCCATTGAGAAGCTGGTGTAAGTAGAACAGTGAATACACAAGTCTCAAAGTCGTAGAGTAGAAAACATGCTAGAGCCCATTTCCTAAGAGAAAAGAAAGCAGGGGGCGGGGGAACTAGAACCGTGCTCTACTTGAGAATTTATTGGTTTTCGGTCTGTTGAGCCGACTAAAAAGCACTATTGACTAGTAAGTGAGGTCTTGGGAGAGGTGGGGACAGAACGACCACATAGTGAGTCATCTAGGCTGTCTGTGCTTTGGAAGGAGTGGAATCTCACAAGTCAGGGAGCCATTGTAACTCTGGGAAATAAGTCACTCTCCCATTGTGTGCTGTTCTTTCCCAGCTTCCAATAGTAAAGAAGCAGGCAGCTGGTTTTGAGGCTATCTTTAAACTTAAAATCTCAACCCTAGAAAAAGCTCTGTAGCTTCATCCTATGCAATATTATCTCTGTAATGACGGAAATCAAATTTCTTAAATAACTGAATGAGCTGATAAAGTGGTCCATAATTGTGACTTCCTCGTTCCCAGCATTTTAAAAGAGAATCAGTGTTGATAAACATGGTGTAATGTAAATATATAGAGACAGGACTACTTTATATCGAGAAAGAAAGTGAATTAATCTGAAATAAGAGTCTTCCATATGCCAGGCACTGGGCTCTATCTGCATTACTTAATTTAATCCTTACAGAATGCTTCAAAATAATGATAATGATAATGATGGTGATTCTTCTAAACAGCAGAGCTGGGATTTGAACCTAGATCTGTATGCCTGAGGTCCCCATTCTTTTTATCCTACATTAGCTGTATGCCTTCCAGCTCATGACTTTTCAACCACTGGGTATATAAAAGATGTAAAATTAGCTGAAATTCATTTCAGTATACTTTTTTTCTGTGTTCGCTGCTGTGACTGAAACTATTGGCTAAAATGAGGTTTGGAGAATAGGCATGAATTTTGATTATTCAGTCCCCTGGTGAGAACCAGCCAAATCCTATTATTTCTCCAAGGGAGAAATGGAGAAAAAAAATCTCGGTTTGGGGAAATATTGGCTGTGGAGTATAAGGCAGATTTAGATGTTAAACGTGATAGGGAGGTGCCAAATTTCTCAAATGCCCAAATGTTCTTTTGTGTTAAAAAAAAAAAATTAGGGACTCATTGTTAGAAAATTCTGAGTATTACACCGGCCAATTCACAACAGTGAAGTTTTTGTTCTGTCTTATTTTTGGCCAGTTTTGCAAGGGGGGGGGGATCCCTGAGAGGAGGTGAAATGAGACCTAGAGGCAATTTTTAGGGTAACACACACATACTTACATGTTAGCCGTCCTCACCTGCTTGCTACATCTCAGGGATCAGAGACAACAATCCTGCCAAGTGTGCTTCACAGGCCCATGGGTCCCACACTTCCCTCATCTACTTTTTTTTCAAGTGGTTCTTACATTACCCGTTAACCACCACAATCCCCTCTATCCAACTTGTTTTAGAGCTCAGCGCATCAGAATGTCTGGAGCAGCACTGAACAACAGAAAAATAATTTGAGCCACATATGTAATTTTAACTTTCTAGCAGCCATATTTCAAAAGTGTAATTTTATCCTAAATTATCATTTCTAGATATAATTAACATACATAATTATTAGATGTTTTGTGTGTGTGTGTGTGTGTGTGTGTGTGTGTGTGTATTTCATATTAAATGTTCACAATCCACTGGGTGTTTTGTATTTACGGCACATCCAGTTCAAGCAAGCACATTTCGAGTATGGAATAGATACACAGGGCCAGTGGCTCCCCTATGGGACATCACAGATCCACCCTAGGAAAACATTCCCTCTGTGTTCATGGACTCTATTCTCTCTATTCCATCACCTCATCTACTTATTCGTAGAGGGAGCACACCACTTCCATCCCATCAGAGAACATGAGGGTCTGGAGAGAATGTGACTTGATTACCCCAGAGAGGGTAAATCAGGGAATTTCGCTGAAGGGAACTACCGCCTCTTTTCTCAGGAAGATGAAATCATTATCATCTCTGTCATCCAGTTTAATACCTATGCACAAGGCAAAAGAAACTATACATCTCTATGTATCTATATATAGATACAGATATATCCCTTAGTACACGTGGAATTGGCACACATCCCAGAACGCAATACACTGAAAGTTCCGATTAAAGATAATAAGTAAATGAAATGAACGTCTAATAAAAACCTGTTTGTGTTTCTAAACAGAATTAAAAGACTAAAATTAGAACAGAACATTAAGAAAGAATAGGAATAAATTTGGGATAAATTACAACAGCGATTTACGATACTTTATGATCCTCAGGATATGATACTCAGGATAATTTACAACGGGAATAAATTATGACCGTAATTACTTCGGGGTAATATTTTGTTACTTCCTAGTCTACTGTAACTTAAAAAGCATGGCCCTCCGGCACACATCTTATCATACTAGAGCTCAATGCTTCCTGTTCTTTTTTCTTTCTTTGACTCCATTACATTTTTTAATTTGTCACAGGTTGCTGGGTCATAGGGCACAGGGATGTGGACTTGCCAGGGAGAGAGGTAGGCATAGGGTTTTAAGCATCCGTCCTATGCGGAGAATGTAGTAACAGTGCTGTTGCCCTACGTGGAGACAGAGCCTGGCAGGGCAGGAAGCTGCTGAGGTGTTGACTTGAGCCATGTGTCTTAGTGGAAATCTGTGTAGGAGAGAGATAAGAGCCTGGTTTTGGGGAAATGTGCTTTGTCATTATATATGTGACGTCTTTTGAAGTTCTAGGACAGCCTGATATAAAAGGAGAAATTAATAAAAAATGTTCCGTTTTTTGTATGCCTATAATACAGTCAAGTTCTTATTAATTTTTTAGCTCCTCGATTCATTCATCAAGATTCCTTTAGGAAGCTAAACAGACTTAGGACTAGCCGTCCTGTCGTTTGGATTTGTTGTTATTGTGGGTGTTCAGTTCCCTACAACAAAAATACCACGTGGAATAATAGACTTTCTGTCAAGCAGACGTGGTTGGAACCTGGCTTCTGCTACGTAGCTGTTCTGGGACTTTAGGAAATCACTCAATCTCTCTGAATCTTATTTTGTTTACATCTGTTAAATGTAAACACCATCTCATAGCCTGTGAGGAGAAAATGAAGGCATTTATTTAATTTGTCTGGGACAGGGCCTAGCAAATATGGGTTGCCCAATAAATACCAGTGCTTCTGCCCTATACTCCTCCAAAAACTTCTTGTTGGCATTTTCTACCTGTGACCCTGGTTTTTCAAAAAGTTCTGTCTGCACACAGATTGGACACAGTTAAAATTCCCTTTCATCATCTCCATTTTGCATTGATTAGTACAATTAATCTGATTAGAAGTATAAAACCATCAGTTCAATTTCTAAACACACACACACACACACACACATTGAAACAAATACCTATTAAATATTACTCTATTCTGGCGCTGAGCTTTGGAAACACAAGAGTGAATTATTAGTATAGCTTTTGCCCTAAAGGAGTCTTACATTAGTCTTGTCTGTGGATTAAAGTTACCAGGCAATGTCAAGTCAGCCTCATATTGCTGAATAGGGAGAAGCTCAAGATCCCAGGAGAACATAGGACTAGCTCCTGATCCCCTCTTGATGGGTCAAGGAAGAATACCAGGTACCACATTGAACAATAATTCCAGTAGTTATGGTTAATCTATACAGCCTTATTCAGGTAAATTCATGATTATCTTTAAGCTTCTTAAAGATGGCCCCAGCTGACACTTTAACAATTCCAGATGGCCAGCTACCATTTTGGAGTATGCATGACCCAGGTTTTGTGAAGGAAGAGTGGAAGTAGAGAATGACCATTTTGGAGTATGCATGACCCAGGTTTTGTGAAGGGAGAGTGGAAGCAGAGAATGACATAATTAGATTTGCCTTAGAAGCTGCAATGGCCGTGTTGCAAACTAATTTAAGTGAGAAGTCATGTGAGATTTAAAATGAAGCATGACTGAGAATCAAGAGGAAGGGGTGGATCCAATGGGCTTACTAATGACAGGTGAGACGGGGGATGTCAAAGAGAAGACATTTGTACTGCTCCTATCCATTAATCTCATTGGCTTCTTTTAATACTTATGGGGTTCGGGTGGTTTTATTCCAGGCTATCCTTTATGAGGTTGGGGTTTTCCTTGATGGCTAATGAAGCCTTGGGGACAAATGAGTTTTCAAGAATGAGAAAAGAGGAGGACTGAGAATGAAAAATGCTAAAGAGGAAGTTACAAAGGAGATCCACTTTCTTCTAAACCATTTCTTCCAGCTCCTTTGGATTCCTGCGACCTTTGGCCAGCTGCTGAGGGAAGTTCCTCTCTCTCATGAAGTCTGGTCATCAAACCTGGGAGTGTATTTTATTCTGCTCTTCTGAGTCACATTAGGCTCCAGAGTGATTAACTCTGTTTTCCCTGAATGTTGCATCTCCTTGGGAACTTCCACAATGATTTTGGTTTCCAGTCTAGAGATTTACTTTTGGTAGCTCATTCATTGTCAAAGAAGCAATAATTTTCACAGTACTATATTCAAACTCAGTTGATGATCAAAACCTTTCCAGATGAAGACCTCAGCCCCAAACACCTGGGGACTCTCTTGTTTCCTCTCTCACCCTCTAGGCAAGGGAATGTGCCTAAAAGCGCATGAGTATGTGTATGTATATATATACATACACACATATGTGTGTGTGTGTGTATATATATATATATATACACATATATATACATATTACATATGTATATATGTAATATATGTATTTATATATACATAAATGTAATATATGTATATATGTGCATACACACACACACACACACACACACACACACACCTTTGCAGTAAGGTTTAATAAAGGTCATAAGAAAAGGGTTTTTCTCCTTGTAAGCAGTTATAATTTGCTGTACTTCTATTCCTATTCACTTATCTTGAGTTTGCTTTAGGTATTTCTGGTTAGTATGTACTTGTAACGATGTTTCTCTCAGTGAAACTTTAGAGATGATTTTCAGTCCTTGGAATTTTTTTCATAGTTTCAAAAAGCAAGACTTTTGAAAATGGTTTGTGTTAAAAGGTTTGTGTGGGTTTAAATTAAAAGTAACAATTTACTGAGAGTAACAGAGTATAGTTCATTTAAATTGGTGGAGACATACAGACTTCACTTGGGAAGTCAGTATAAATCAATGCAGTAGAGGGAAAAGCATTCACTGTTCCCTTGCTGTTCCTTTTGGAAGGGTCGAGAAGATTGAAAGAGAATCCAAAACTTGACCCTCAATTTAAAGATGTTTGTTCAAGTGACTATATCTTGCTCTACACAGTATTAATAAGAAATAGGTTTATTTAAGTAATAATGAATTCATTTGTTGCCCCCAATCTAAAAATCCTTTATTTGATCTTTGAACTTTTACAAAAGTAGTATCTCCCTTCTTTACAAAATAGTTTGTGTAGACTACGAGTAGTCTTAAGACTACTCATAGTCTAAAAGAAAGAGGGTTATAGTACTTCTTTTTCAGTAAGATAAGCATCTCATCTGTTCATCCATGAATATATAAATTGACAGAAATAGAACAGAATTACAGACTAATATATTCAGGGGATGCCGTGGTTAGGAGTATGAGCTTGGGGTCTTGGCTCTTCCATTTTCTAGCTGTGTGACCTTGGGAAACTTACAGGACCTCTTTGAACTTCCCTTTCCTCTTCAGTTCAGCAGAGATAATAATGGTACTTCTCTCAAAGTTGAAGTGAACAGCAAATGAGATAATGCATGATAAAGAATAAGAGAAGGAAGAAGCAATGTGTGTTGGTTTCACTAGGGACATTTCTTACCCAGAACAAAATTAGGGATGCTTTTCTTCACAGTAAGAGAATATCCTTGCTTTTCCAAATGAAATTTGAATATGGTAAATGAAATGAAACATGAAGGAAAATTAGGAGCTATGATATTCTAAGATTTAAAAACAAGTCTAAGAATTCTCACTTTCAATTGTGCAAATGGCCAAATCTTTTTGATGAGGCACATTGACCAATCAGACACATACATAACAATACATCACTTTGAAAGTACTGCAATTCAACTTGTCAAGGAAACAGACTTCCACTAATGTTATATTGTGTTTGGATTTGGTATTCATATATTTTATCTATTCCTGTTTCATTGCAGTGGGACATTATGGAGGAATTGCTTAGAGGCACTCAACTTCAGCATATATTTTTGAAGTACGTGAGAGAAAATCCCAAAGCTGGTTACTAAGAGGTTTTGAAAGTCGTATTCATCTTCAAACCTCATAGGGATAGCTATCAGAAAGGGAAAAAAAAAGACTTGTAATTTTCCAATAATAAGATTTATAGAATTACCAAAGTTTAGTGAAGAGCCCTTGCTTTCCAACCTTGCAAATTACTGCCATTAGTTAATAAATTAATTAATGTTTCTTATCAAGAGGTGCTCAATGATGGTTTGAAAAATCACTAAAGGGGATGTGGAGAGAATTGAAGCTTAGAATAAATGACCTGTAAGGGACCTTCAAACTAAGATTTTTGTATTTTCAAGAATTATTTTCACTGTCGTTTGACATCCGAATCCAATCCCTTCTCTAGGGAACCAATTCAGATTAAAGGAATTTCAAAAATACCCAAGCAATCAATATCTAATTCATTTAAGTCCTGTTTCTTCCCAGGCCTGCTGGGTGTAAGCTTGGCGTTGCCTGCCATTTCTCTTACATTCAAGCACTTTGGGAAAGGAGCCATCTTTTTAGATCTATTTTCTCCCCGAAGCTTGGAAGCTGTATCTATATGAAAAGGGGTGACATACTAAGCCTAGTGTATTAAAACCTTTTCTAAGAGAATCAATATAACTTTGGAAAGGTTCATTTATATTTAAAGGAGAAAAGAGGCAGAAGTATAAATGGCTATAACATATCATGTAGAGATTGAAGAATGTAAGAAAGTATTGAAAAGTTACTGCTTGTTCTTATATTCCCAGCATCTATTATTATTTGACTTGGAGGGATGTTCCAGATCTTTAATTGAATGTGTTTTATCTTTTTCTACATAAAGACAAATGCTGGGTGTTTTGTTTTTGTTTTTTTTTTTGGTATTGGTTGCAATTACCTATCCGTTATCCCTGAAAATTCCTGTAGTAACCAATGATGACATAGATCATAGTTGTAACTAGTACTGGCTGTGTCAAAGAACCAGTAGGTTCATTAGAAAATATGGACATGAATCCTTGAGTTCCTTATCCTCATGTTCTAATGAACAAAATGCATCAGCTAAATTACTTTATTCCAGTATTTTAAGTGAATACATTGTGCTTTTATATTACTATTTTTTTTTTAGTTTCAGTAGCTTGAATATCTGAATTTTTAATTTTGGTTTGTGTTAGAATAGGTACCCAGTGCCTCTGGGTACAAATAATATATTAACAATTTGTGAGGCAATGAAACCAATAATTATTGTATAATTGACATTATGCCATTAACTTAAATTAACTTGTAGTATGTAAAACACCTGACTATTCTCACACATATTAGTGGTTTTCAAAATAAACATAAGGTGAGCCAATGCTTACTTATGATAGACAAGTGTATATCACCTGTCTTATCTTTGCTAAAGAAACCTCTCATTTCATCCTCAAAGGTGTTATAGTTGGCTCCTTTCAGCTTGGTAAAATAATCATACACTTTGTAATTTCACTTTCCAGCCATTAAACCCAATAACATGAAACAGTTTGTGCTTTTATTGTACTTACCTCTATCACGGGTCTCCCATCAATAGCTTAGTAAACCATGGGCCACTATCAAAGCCGGGGGAGGTCATTAGTTGAGAAAACATGACAGTAGAAATTATTTCCATAACCTGTCTTGAAGTCGGTCATGCTATTTTAATAGGTGAACTGCCTGGGAAATTCAGTTTAGAATGATACGCAAAGACAAGTTTGACATCACTGGTAATGGGTAGAAGATGCAGTAGAAGAAACTTTTCAAACTTAAACATCGTCTCTGTTCTAAACATACCATTGGCCGGCGGTGAGGTTACCCGAGAACTGAGCACTAGAAGCCATATGGAACCCCAGACTTCTGGCATGGACAGTAGGATATATCAGACTGGGAGCTGTCTGGCTTCAAACCCACATGCCACCAGACTGGAGTTCATCATGGCGAAGCACAGAAAAAAACGGCTGAAAGGCAGAGAAGTCTAATCAGCAGAGTAGAATGTGGTACACATTGTGTGCGAAAACGGACAAGAGATGGCAGTAAGGATTCTACAACATGGAAGTCTGGAAAGATCAAGAAGGGGCCCTGATAGGCAGAGATGAAGTAGACATATTTGGAGATACAGGCAAATCAACATTATCAGGTTTATTATAAAGAGAAAAGACCCTAGAATAGGACTAATATTCCATGGATAGACTCTAGTTTGGCTGAGTGATTTTCAAGGGCAATGCTGGACCTCAGTACTTTTCATGATCAGATTGATAATAACAGACATAGTGCTAAGGACTTTAGAGATTATTTTATTCCCCTAAAACTATGAAGTGCATACTAATGGTCTTTTCATTCAACGGATGAAGAAACCGAGCCACATGGAAGTTGTCACTTGCCTAGAGTCACACAGATAAAAAGTAAGAGTGTCAATATTCCTACCCAAGCAATCTGACTTCAGAGTGCATAGGGATTAACGTGATACTCTGGCAGGTAGGTTATGAAAGCTTTGACTTCAACACATTTGAATAAAGGGCCCACAGCTGGGACAAAAAATGCCCAAGACAAAAGCTCCATCGTTAGGGTCAAGGCGCAGGACCAAAATGGGGCTAGTGGTGGGGTGACTTGGCCTGAGCTTTTGGCCAAGAGCTTGTTACTGTCTTTCTTGGCCACAGACAGAACTGCTTCTAAAGGATGGTGAACAGCTAGATACTCAGGAGAGGCAAGTGACGATTACTAGAAAGAGAAGGAGAAGAAGTAGAAAAATGCAAATGTCAAGAAAAATCAGGCCTAGCACATAGTAGGCACTTAATGTATGTGAACAAATAAGTGAAACAGTGCTTCACATTTTCAGGGAGCTATCATTCTCAAAACTTTTTGGTAAACGATAATTGCAAGAAAAATCAACCTCTGTGGGTTTTAAGGAAGATGTTAGGGTCTGTATTCTGTGTCTCTTCAGGAGTGGAAGGGAGATTTACTTTTTACTCTATGCTCTTTTCTACTTTTATGCCTTTTTTTTTTTTATCATGTTCATATTTCCCCTTTAAAAAAGTCACAGTAGGAGAGAAAGAGTCTTTCCTTTTTGTAACTTAGCCTGAATCGTACCATACGGGGATTTAGAGACCTAATTCACAAAGACTCAGTGAACCTAATCATCTTTCCTAGACCTGCTGTAGTAATCCAGCAAAGGCATTAAGATTAGAGACATATTTACCATTGTCCTTAAAACTATGTTGAAAGATACACAAGAATTTCTACTTCAAGGCACCTATATGAAGACCTTTAATAGCCCCAACTTAAGAAGAGATACCCTAGAATCCTAGGCTGGTCTATAGCTTTGTCCCATTATTTGAAATGGTGCTTACATGTGTTTGAGATATTTTTCCTATTATCCGTTATTATAGTTTCCCCACTGCAATTCATTGCACAGTGCTTCTTAAGGGAGCTGCTTAATACGTTTCAATCTTAGAAACCAATTCTGAACTGCATTTTCCTATTGAATATATCTGGCACATTCGGGATCTAGTGAGAATAACCTATGTATATTACACCGAAGTAACATAGATGGGCTCTCATTAGTAGAAGGAAGTTGAGTAAATGTTGATATTGAAGAAGATTCATGAAATATTTGAACACAGTCACAGTCCATACCCAATTCTCAATGGTTGGTTTTATAGACCATGAAATCATAGCTAAAGTCAACTCTGGTTCTGCCCTAATGGAGAAGAACAGTGGCACAAATAATCCTAAACCGTAGATAATTCAAATGCATTTCTACTTGGCTTTGGAATGCTTTTTATGATAATTTTCACAGCACATTGCCCTTCTAATTATGTTTTGTTTTGGGTAATATTGAAATTAACTTGTATTTAGTGATTATGTGCTATCCGATTGGATTAGAGAGGAGCCCCAGGAGTGTGTTAGAAAACCGGCCGTGTATGCTCCTCCGTACTTTACACAAGGGCAGTCCCAACAGTTAAAAGGCTTATAGAAATGGAAATGCTCTGACTAGCAAGCAGATAGCTCCAGGACTCAGCTGCATGAAATTTCTTCTTCGTCTTCATTTTTTTTTTTTTCCCTTGGAGGCATGGAAAGTAACTCAAAAGGAGAAATCTGGGTACATTAGCAGTAGGCTTCGGATAGTGAGGAGTACTTAGACCTGGATAGCCTCAAACAGTGGCGGCAAAAGCAATCTGAGCAGTCAGGCATGAAAGTAAGGCAGTGGGTCAAAATGAAGTAGGAGGAGAGCGGCCTTGATAAGTGGTTTCTGTAGATCCAAGCAAGGCACTTGCTTGAAGGCTTAGCATGCAAACAGGCGTCCACGATTCCATGCAAACCAGAAGACAAGGTGAAGAAGGAACAGGAACCAGCCCGATGTTCTGTGTAGTGGTGCAAAGGGGCGGTCACAAGGCGGTACTACCCACCGAGGCAAGAGTCCACCCAGGCCAGGAAGTGTGTGCAGAACCGCCACTCACCACCCTTAGCAAGACCAGAGCCAAAGACAAAACACCTAAAAAGTAAGTGGCCAGCTGCTTATTTGATTGAACACAATGCCAAAAGCACCTGAGTATTGTCTTTAAGACACTAGTCAGAGTTGTTAAGATAAAGCCTCAAACCCTCCCTGAAAAGATCGCTGTGGTGAAAATGTCGGAGAAGAACAAAATTGTTTGTACAGCAGGCCTTGGGGCCACCACTTGGAGGCACAGCTTTCTATTTAAATTCTTTCCGGTGCTGTGAACAAGACTGGATCTAATCCCTGGGTTCTTCAAAATCTCTTTTAAAACACTGGCCAAAGGAGGCCATCTCTCCCTTCTGTTGGTTTCCTTTAGTACTCCTAAGGATTTTCAGTTGTTTCCACAAATATTAAAAAAGAAACAAAACAAGAGGAAAAACTAGATATATATGGCAAATTTAAGATGACTCTGGTTTAGGTTTCCATGAGCTGACACTGATGGATTATTAGTGGCTGTCGGGAGCGCTAGGTTGAGAAGGGCTCAGCAGCTGAGAATGCCATAATTGATTTGGCAAATGTCCGCTCAAGTGAAGAAAGGGGAGTGTTGACAAACTGGCGTCATCTTAGCCCCTCTTCATTTTTTTCCTGAAGGACCAATATACATTAAATGTCACTTTATTTTTGTTTGCTTTATTCCATAATTATTATTAGAACGTAAGCTCCACAAGAGCAGAAACCCTGATTGACTTGTTCCTTGGCATCTAGAACAGGACATGAAATGTTGTAAGTGGTCAGCAAGGATTTGCTGGACTCAGCAAGGACTTCCCGCCCTCATCTAATATAGATCCTAGCTCTGAAGTTGCAGAACCATTGTGCTGTACTGGCGGAAGTGATTTCCTGGGTTTGCTAACCCAGAAAGAATCAGCATTTTATTTTTTCCATCTGTGTGCCAACATCACATTAGGCACTGGGTTTTCATTTGAGGGATACGCCTCTCCCGCGGCCAGCGGGCATAAATGTGGTAATTGATGCAATGAGAGAAGCTTCTCTGCCAACCAGGGAACAGGCATTACCCCCGATAGGCCCACGCCGTAACTAAGATCTTTGCTATCGCTCTGTTAGAGAGGTGTCATTGCTCCTCCATTCCTCCTTCACTCTCCCCACTCTTCCTTTTTCAACCATGTTAGAGTCCTCACTGGCGTATCACCAGTGAGGCTGTTCTGGCCCTTTATAATTCCTGTGTAGGAAGGATTTTCCAAGTTGTCTGTTTACCCCATGCGGCATTCCTTCCATCTGTTTACTTTGGGTTTGTTTCTGTGTAATTTAACTTTCTACAACACACGAAAATACTGTTGAGTTTCTTCTTAAACCTGTGATATTTCTTATGCTGTGGGATAACCTCAAGAAACATTAAATTCTTTTTTTTTTTTTAAGATTTTATTTATTTATTCGACAGAGATAGAGACAGCCAGCAAGAGAGGGAACACAAGCAGGGGGAGTGGGAGAGGAAGAAGCAGGCTCATAGCGGAAGAGCCTGATGTGGGGCTCGATCCCAGAACGCCAGGATCACGCCCTGAGCCGAAGGCAGACGCTTAACCGCTGTGCCACCCAGGCGCCCCAAGAAACATTAAATTCTAAGAATTTAATACCAATATGATATTGGGCTCGTTGTTAAAGCAGTAAAAGCCTTCCTATTTATGTTGTTTCACTTTTCAGAGGAATTTAGAGCTTTTTATTGAAGTAAGGCATTTCATAACCATGTCAAGGTACTTTGAGGGAGAGGTTAACTGACTAAGCATCAGCCAGTCCTGGAATGTTTGATGCCGATCGTCTCAAAAGGGCTCCGTCTGATGTACATTCCACCTGAGCACGTTTTACCAACAATTGCCTTTCCTCTCCTCTAGACAGGAAGGATGGAAGCTCATTTTACAAGACACATGAATACCTCACCACTACATGTGCGTATCCTCATGCACCGATTTTTTTTTCTCTCTCTCTCTCTCCTTTGCTCACCTCTTTACAAAGAAGAAAACCCAGTTTCCCTTTTTCTATCCTAAGATCCTTATTTCAGAAAAAGTCAATAAGGTAGCCAAAAAACACCCTCTCAAGAATTGGGATGTCCCTCTTATTTCTGACAGTTCTTAAGGCATGTGTGTGCGCATGTGTGTCTCCAAGGCGGGGTAATGGTAATAGTGTGTTTGACAAGGATCGGTCAGGCAAAACACTCCAAGCGCTATTCATATTTTATTGTTGTAAAACTGAGGCAGGGGTAGGCAGACTGTTATTGTCTATGTTGAGTGAGTCTCCAATGCACTGATCTGTTTACCTTAATTATGAATACATAAAATAACTGCCAAATAAATACAAATACATGACAAATACATAATGAAGCATACATAAAATAATTGACAAGTAGATATACAACAGTTTCATTTGGGGACCAATAATGGTATACTATGAGTGGCTGTCAAGCCTGTCTTTTAAACTTTCATTATATTGCTGGCCTGGCTGAAAAAAAAAAAAAAAAAAAGAAAGAAAGAAAGAAAGAAAGAAAGAAAGAAAGAAAGAAAGAAAGAAAGAAAGAAAGAAAGGATGGTTTGACCTATTTTCTACTGAAAGAATTCATTCATCCTCCATACTGGTTCTGAAAACATGAACTTCTCAGTAAATTCAGATATAGCTAATGACCGTTTTCAGGATATGGTGGAGAAGGGCTAACAGTAGCCCTTTGGTTTTCCAAATGCCAGTTACTTAAATGTTTCCAGGTCTTCCTTCTCCTCAACTCCATTTCCTCATACCCTGTAGACATGGCTACCCTTTCCTTATCTCCTAATAATGTCGATCGAATTAAGAAACAAAGTAGAGGAGCATAGAGAAAGGGAGGGAAAAATAAAACAAGACGGAATCAGAGAGAGAGAGACAAACCATAAGAGACTCTTTTTTTTTTATAATTTTTATTTTGTTATATTAGTCACCATCAGTACATCCCCAGTTTTTGATGCAATGTTCCATGATTATTTGCATATAAATCGTAGGAAACAAACTGAGAGTTGCTGTGGAGGGGTCAGTAACTGGGTGATGGACATTAAAGAGGGCACGTGATGTAATGAGCACTGGGTATTATATAAGACTGATGAGTCACTGAACTCTACCTCTGAAACTAATAATATGCTATATATTAATTAATTGAATTTAAATAAAAATAAATACATGAATACATAAATCATAAAACAAATAAACAATAACAACAATAAAAAATAATGTCGATTTACCTGGCTGTCATGTCAAAGTTAAGGGCAAGTGGGAGAAGGAGTTCTGGGGGGTAGCCTGGACAAGAAAATGGTGCTTAAGGAAAGTTCTCAGTTTCTATAACAGATGGCAGGATCAGGCCTGAGCATGTCATGTGAGCTTCTAGCAGTAGCTCAACTATTAATTTCTTTGCTTTGCTTCAGACCACTCACCTGACTTGTTACTTCCCATTGCTTTGAGGGCTCTTGACCTGTCGATCTGCGATCCTGCCTGGACGCTCCACGTGAACGGTGGGTACAGTGGTTCCACCCACTGTTCTTCTCAAATGTAGGGAATGTGGACCACTTAAAGCCTTAGGGATCATTCCAGGCTGTAGCATCCTCTTGAGCCTTAATCTAATGTTAATATCAAAACGACTTGAAGACGGTTTAGGAAACCTTTAGGCTAATCATTTATATATTTTTTCCTTATCTCTAAACTCCCTTGGCATTGTCCAAAGTGTAAACTCTTTTTGGTTAGCAAACCAATTTTCATCTCCTTTAGGTCTGCCCCCCCATTCTTACTCTCCACTGTTGACTTGGCTCTGTGTCTGTTGGGTTGTTAACAAATCCTCCACATTCTCAACATCTTCTCCCTGCATTTGAAACCTAGGTCTTCTTTAAGGACACTGGTTCCCTGCAGCTCAGTTTCCTTTCCCATAGCACACATACACCTTTGTGACTAGAGAATGGGGGTGGCCTGTAGGGGGTGACTAGCATGGCAGCTTCCTCCTTTCCCATTAGAATTTTCAGATATTTGCCAAAGTATGCTCATGTTCTCCCCCAAAGTGTTCTCTTTGGTGGATCTTGCCATCGGGCTACGTATATTTTATCCCTCCTCATAACTCACATTATGGCCCTGGAAATGTCCTTAATAGACAACCATAAGTGAATTAGGCAATAGGGCCATGGTCTTACTTAGAGACGCTTTTGTGTGGTTTCCTCATTTGCTTGGAATGGCCATTAAACAACCTTGATGTCGGCTCTGTCAGGGACCTTTGTCTCCGTATGTCCACAGGAATTTATTTTCTCAGCCGCTTCTTATGCCCTCTCAACAAGAACCTCTCATATCCCACCTTTCCTCTTGAGCCTAAGTGCTCTTTGACAACCCTTTCGTACGCCCAGTCTTGAGTCTTTTATTCTCTCCCCATTTTCAAGGCCCTTTAAGCTTCATCTTCAGGACCTTGTGGTCATTCACTTGAATTTCTCCTTCACCAGCTCCCTTGACCTTTCAATTTGTTCTCTTTACAAAGCCCCTCCAGTCCCGGGTTAGTTCTCTTATTGACCTCTGCTACTCCTAGAGCCAGTCATACTCGGAATAAGGAAGGACGGCACTGGAATATATTATTTATCTTGATAGCATGCACTTTACGTCACATCCTGGTGCTGTTTGACAGGCCCTGGAAGTCCGTGCAGACTGTGTAGGTCACACCATGCCTCAGAGCCCAAACAACCAGCACTGAAAATTACTGAGTCCCCTAACTGGGAAAGGGTGATAAACTAAGCTGTTTTAAAAATTTCAGTTTAAATGTGCACACACATAATAGATAATTTTATAGGGACGAGCACATATGATTATATCTTATAAACAAACTGGTGGGGAGAGATTTAGCAGAATTTCTAGGTATTTTTTTTTCCTTTTTGGTTTAGTTTCCACTTTTCTTCTCATTCCCTACATCAATATCAGCCTCACCTCATAAACATATACCCAGAAAAATTATATCAATAACCTAGAATGTGTCTGGGTTTTTTTCCCCCAAAACTTGTATACCTAAAGAAGCATACAAATTCGTACATACATACACATACATATGTAATAAACACTCATTTATATATATATTTATATATATTTATATATATATATACACACATACATGCATGTATATATACACACACATATGCATTCATACATACATATATACACACACACTATAGATATATAGGTTTTTGGTCATTGTTTTATTTATTTTATTTATTTTTTTTAAAGATTTTTATTTATTCATTTGACAGAGATAGAGACAGCCAGCGAGAGAGGGAACACAGCAGGGGGAGTGGGAGAGGAAGAAGCAGGCTCATAGCGGAGGAGCCTGATGTGGGGCTCGATCCCAGAACGCCAGGATCACGCCCTGAGCCGAAGGCAGACGCTTAACGACTGAGCCACCCAGGTGCCCCTGGTCATTGTTTTAAAAGGCGAGATCATAATATGCACATTTTCAGATCAGAAACTCGCTCTTGTACCGCCTAAGTCCAGTGCTCTTTCCATCACACTATATTGAATCCCATAAATACCTACAACTTAATGTGAGAATATGCCACAACATAAGATAAATTTTCAGGACTGAGATAGGGAGAACATAGAGAAGAGCAAGAATTCAGCAAAGTTCCTGTTAATGGTTCAGTGGCTGTGTGGATAGACCAAACTGTTTTTATTGAGCCCAATTTATCAACCAGTGGAGATTCATTAAGACTCCCAGAATTTGAAGGGACATCAATAAAAGAGAGAAATTTGTGTTGCAGAGCTATGTGAGATATCTTATGAGAGGAATTCTCTCCCCACCTTAATAACGCTCTTTTCACGGAGAAAGCCATGGGCAGGCTGGGGTGGAAGACCCTCACCGGACTCCAAACCACATCTGGAAAGGCTCAGCTTTCAGATTGGAGCTCCTCTCGCAGTGCTGGAAATATTCGTCTTGAGTGTTAGAAAGCTGTTTCCCAAGATGATAAAACTCGTGGCAAAATATAAGAACCTTCATGTTTTTAGAAAAAAAAACACCACACTTTTACATGACATTTCTTAATGGGGCATATATGGATGTATTTGTCAAGAGTTCTCCTCTGCCAGATTTTTGTGCACTTGGTGAATGTCCATTGTCCCCAAAGTACCCTAAGTACTAGTCCATTCAGTCATCAGATAATTTAGGGGCATGCCCACATTATGCTAGGTACTGAATAAAGGGAGAGAGAGTATGGTTTTCTGGGCCTCCCACATCCAAGTGGGAAACGTACTACCGAATATCCTGTGTGCTGGTCCCTCCAGATAACTCAATGTGGACTTTTTGACCTTCACCGCCAAAATAGCAGGGAAGGAACAAATGTTCCTTCAAGCCAGCTAATTCTTTGGTTATTATAAAGCTGATTGGATCTTTTGTATGCATTCCAAAGACTCCAAAGAGAGTCCTTGAAGGTGTAATTCCACCAGAAGAGGTTTGCTCCAGACCCCTTGAGACACCCCACAGCAGGAGCTCTTCAGCTCTATTATGCGATGTGCTTTCCCATTATAGGGCACCTGACAGTTGAATAGAAAATTGCTTTTGGTGCTGGTTCTTCTGTGACAGTTCACAAACAGTACTAGGTTTCAGGCCTCTATTGTATATATCATCTTTTCCTTGAAGTGTACCGCATCTTCCTGCATATAATTATAATAGGATTTTTTTTTTTTCTCATACCTACCATGTATCAGATTCTCTCCCGGGCACTACACAGGCATTTTTCTGCTACCATCACCTTGCCAGTCATGTTATTATCCTCACTTCAGAAAGGAGGTTCAGAGAGTTGAGGTAGTTCCCAGCATGTCACAGAACTGTAAGAAACAGTAAGAATGAAGCTCAGATTTCTGTGTCTCCAAAGTCAGGGTTGAGACTCTTGGCATTACAGCCCCCTACAGCTCTGCATCAAAAGACAATCAGGAGGTGGGGACAAAGTTGGGGCAAGAGTGTATTCTGCTGGGTCAGTTTTTAAAGGAGAGCCTCATTTTCTAAAGCTGGATATTAAATGTTTACAAGATGTATTTGATGTTAGTGCAAATATATCTCCCAGAGCTGGGATTTTCGGTAATTGCCATTCTCACACCAGTACTGTGAGGAACAGTGGGAAGGGAGAACAGGTTGACTTTTCCAGGAAGGAGACAGTTTGAAAAAAAAGAAGAAGAAGAAGACAGAAAGTGAAACTATAATTCCTAGGCCCGACAGAAAATATCTCTAGGGTCATTATGGCTGATCCAATGCTTGTTTTTCTGGGTAATCAGATAACCTAGCTTTCAGTGAGTGTAAATTTCTCTACATCTCTTTGGTTAACTATTTCTAAGGATAGGTGGACTGTCCAGATAAAGTGGCTTAAATCCACTCTAGATGAGAAAAAGTCTCTCATGAGACCGTGTGCCACGATATAAATATAGTCATGCACATTTAAATTTAACCATTCTATAGCTCTTATACTTGTTTAATACTCGTTTTGCACAAAGTCTCCTTTGCAATAGATTTCTAGATGGTTGGTGTTATAAGGTCAGTATTTATTCAAGAAAGGAGAGCAACCTCAAAAAGACTAAGTGACCCTTGAGAGCTTACCTATGGACTCTCTGACAGAGCTGGGGATTACATGCCTCTGAGGTGACACACTGTATGTGCTGTTTCTCGTAATTTCTCATGTGTTACGTCAGTACACTCGTTCACTGAGCATGTCTGCATTAGCTGAGGAATGTATCCTGATCGATGTCTGCCCATTCTCTGGATAATTACCACTGTTTGGTAAAAGATTAGGAGTCCTGAGTTCACCTCCCTGGTAATGAAATCAGCTGTTTGGTTAATGTTAACATTACACAGTTAATGCCTGAACAATTCCTCAGCCCCCCACTCTCTACCCTTAATCCTGTGTCTCCCTTCATCTTGGTAGTTTCTGAGCTATTCTGTATTAACCCGGTAACTGGATGAACTAATTCCATGTAGTAACCATGTGCTCTGACAAGAGTCCAGTGACTGAGAGGCCCCAAGAACAGGGCACTCAATAGCATTATCCTCTCTTGACATTCCATATGTGGATGTTAGTGGGAGATGAAATTAGCTTATTATATATTTTAGAAAGAAATATCAAAGTATTGAAAAATTCTCCCATGTATCCAGCAGCAAACTTTTGTTTTCCAACTTTAGTTTTACTATAAAGGTAAAAAAATTATTAATCATTACTCCATCTCAACTGTTTTTACTTTGTGAGAAATGCGAGATCAGTGGGCGAGGATCTGGCATGGGGGGGTGTGTGTTTGCCTGTGGGTGTGCGTGTTACTTATGGCTGTTAATTATCTAAGAAAGGCAAATGCTCAAGTGAAGGGAAACAGACAACGGTTCACAGTGATTACGAAGCTGTGTTTGTATTGCTGCCAACTCTTGGGGAAAATTTCATATCTGCTGCTACAGAAAAAATACTGGAAAACATCAGTGAAAACCTACAAATGAAATCCTGAAGACTATAAAGATTTATGTCTCTTGGTAATTCAAAATAGGGACAAATATTATTATTTATGAAGACTAAATGTTTGTGTTTCTATGCTACAATATTTAGTAGCAATAATTATTCCCATATAGTGTTTATATTAATCCTGACCATGCTGATTCAGAGTATGAGCTGTGATTTATCTTTGTCGGTTTATGAAGCCAGTTTGTTAGGCACATGATCAATGTAATTTGCTTCCTGTCATTCAGAAAACCAGCAAACCTCCACCATTGTAGAAGCATCTGTATACAAGTGTTATTTTAATTTTATATAAAATATTCTTCTTTACTTGGACATTAGTATGTTAACTTCAAACCCAACATGTTTATACTGAAGTCTTCAATTTCTAGGATAAACCAGTGTCTCCTGCTGATTCTTATTTTTGTTGATATAACTATGGCCCCCATCACGGAACCCCAAAGTCTTCCTTAATGACCCCGTTTCCTTAAAGACTCCTCTCATGTTATGCATATTTATTCTGTCAGAACATCCAGAAATTCTGTCTTTCTAGTATGTTTTACAACTATCTTTTTAGCTTCATTTCTAGCGCCTCCATCTCGGACCTCTACTCATCCACTGGACTTATTTTTCATCTCCCTGCCTTCCATTTTTCTTCCTCCAATCCATCCTATGCATCAGAGTTCCTCCATCTTTTGGCATCTGCAAACCACTTAATAGATATCTAGGGGTACAAACAAACGAATTAAAGGTAAATTTTAATTTTTAAAATAATAGTAAATAATTTAAAAGTGGTAATAGCAATTATGAATAATTAGTTCATTATAATAATTATAGCAATGATAATGAAAAAAATTATATCATGAGAGGAGGAGAGTATTTTTACTCTTACACAAGGATATAGATAACCAGCTCTCACAGAGTTTGAATAGTAGACTCTATATAGAGTCTATTTCTTCATTCGTTCTTTATTTCTACCGAATCAGAAAGACTTAACTTAAAAGTCATTGAGGTAATGAGAGGGAAGGAGAGAAAATGGTACCACGATTAGAGTCCCTACAGCCAAGCTGCAGCTGAGCAGGGCTACAGTGCTTACATCACCCAGCCCACTCAAGGATATGCACAGTCCACCCAGGCATATGGGCAGCAAAGTTATGGACCTATGGACAGCCCACTGATGTCAGCTCTACCCAGGCTCAGACCACTGTGACCTATGGGCAGACTGCCAATGCAGCTTCTTATGGACTACTCCGACTACCCTCCAGGCGTACAGTCACCCTGTCCAGGGCTACGGTACTCATGTTTAAGATACCACCATTGCTACGGTCACTGCCACCCAGGCCTCCGATACAGCTCAGTCTGCATATGGCACTCAACCTGCTTACTCTGCCTGTGGGCAGCAGCCAGCAGCCACTGCACCTGCACAACCACAGGATGGTAACGACCTGCTAAGACTAGTCAATCTTAATCTAACACAGGGGGTTGCAACTAGCCCAGCCTAGGATATGGATGGAGTAACTACAGTTATCCCCAGGTACCTGGGAGCTACCGTGTGCGGCCAGTCATGGCACCACCATCTTATCCTCCTACCAGCTCTTTCTGTACACAGCTGACTTGTTATGATCAGTTCCTTTCAACAGAACACCCATGGGCAGGTTAGCGGCTATGGACGGCAGAGAACTGTGGTCAACAAAGCAGCTGTGAGCAGCAGCCACCCACTAATTGCCCAGCTCCGGCAAACTGGGTCCTACAGAGCAGGCACTGCAGGCAGCAGAGTTCATTCTGACAGGCCCACCCCAGTAGCATGGATGTTTATGGACAAGAGTCTAGAGGATTTTCTGGACCAGAAGAGAACCGGGGCATGAGTAGCCCTGACAACCAGGGCAGGGAAAGAGGGGGAATTTGATCATGGAGGCATGAGCAGAGCTGGGTAGGAAGGAGGATGCAGTGGAATGGGTGCTAGAGAGCGAGGTGGCTTCAACCAGCCTGATGGACTCATGGATGAAGGACCGGGTCTTGATCTAGGCCCATCTGTAGATCCAGATGAAGACTCTGACAACAGTAAAATTTATGTGCAAGGCTGAAACGACAGGACGGCTCTAGATGATCTGGCAGACTTTAAGCAGTATGGAGTTGTTAAGGTGAACAAGAGAATCAGACAAACCATGGTCTATATCTGCTTGAACGAGGAAACAGGAAAGCCCAGAGGCTATGCTACAGCATTCTACAAAACCTACCAACTGCCAAGTCTATCTTGGACTGGTTTGATGGGAATGATTTTCAAGGGGGCAAACTTCAGGTTTCTCTTGCTTGGAAGAAGCCTCCGATGAACAGCATGTGGGGTGGTATGACTCCCCATGAGGGTAGAGGGATGTCGCTACCACTCCATGGAGGTCCAAAGGGCCCAGGTGGTTGCATGGGAGGCTGTGGAGGTAACAGAGATGTCTTCAACCTAAGAGAGCCCTGGGCTCCTGAGGGAACCCATCTGGAAAAAGATACAACCAGCACCAGGTTGGAGACTGGGAGTGCGTCAATCCAGCGTGTGGAAGCCAGAACTTCACCTGGAGAATAGAATGCAACCAGTGTAAGACCCTAAAGCCTGAAGGCTTCCACCACCCTTTCCACCTTTGGACAGTGATCTTCACAGAGGCAGCCCTGGTGGCCTGCAGGGAAGAAGAGGTGGCCTTGTGGACCATGGTGGTCCCAGTGGAATGTTCAGAGGTGGCCATGGTGGAGACAGAGGTGACTTCATGGTGGCCGGGGCATGGACCCAGGTGGCTTTGGTGGAGGAAGACAAGGTGTTCCTGATGGGCCTCCTGAACCTTCAATGGAGCAAATGGGAGGAAGAAGAGGCAGGAGTGGAGGACCTGGAAAAATGGAAAAAGATGCACACTGTCAGGGACACACAGACTGACCCTACCAGACACAGAGACCTCATGGCGCTGGGCTGACTACTAGATTTATTTCAGAAAATGTTTTAAATTTATAATTCCATATTTGTAGTATTGGTCACAACATTATGATTATTCCTTGCCTATACTTTAGTATTTTTCACTGTCTGCGAAGAAACATTAAAACAAGTTAAAGAGTATTAAAAAAAAAAAAAGTCATTGTGAAGAGCAGCAGACTAGTTCTGGTTTTTCTGATCATGCAAGGATTCAGAAATTACAGAGAGTTTTCACTGTAGACATCCAGAGCCCTATCAGGACCTAATTAGGTTGAGGGCATGCCCTTCTCCAAAGTGGCTGGAATGTTGAATTCATCAGCACAGGAGATAACTGACCAATGGATTTCTAATGAATTTTTGGTTGAATTTGTTGTGATAATTATTTCTTCATATCCATTTTTGGCATTCAGATGTGTTAAAAATGGCCAGTAACAACACTAGTTTCTTTCTTCAATTAGTTTGGAATATCTTTAAATAATAAGGAAGAAGCTCTTGTCAACTAATCTGTTTATATCAAAATTCAGTCTTTTTAGAACTTTTCCTCTCTCTCCCTACATGTTAAAAATTCCATGTTGCCTCTGAAGTAATAGATTCAGAGTCTTTCAGATATAGAATACACCACTTAGATAAGCCATTGGAAATTAAAGAAATCTTTTTTCTTGGATTTTTTTAATTTATTGTTTCATTTAAAGATCTTTACTCTTGACAGCTAGAGGTCTTGAGTGTGAAGCAACAGAATGTAATGTTCTCAACCTATTTTCTTGCACAGCACGCTGGAAATTCTTGGCTACGATCTGATCATATTTGTAGCTTTTCTTATTTCCTTCAAACTTCAGTCAAGTTCAGGAGGCCCACTTACATTGACAGCTGTGAATAAAGCAGTGTTGGGTTGCCCTGAGGTATAGTTTCTGTCATTCATGTGACGATATCTGTGTTGTACGTACTGGTGGTACTCAGTCAATAACAATCCTAATGCGCTATTTACACCAAAGCTTACAAAATTATTAACAAACAAGAAATCTCTTTCCCTCTGGCATTAGTTTTTAGTGATAAATAATTGCCAATCATGTCTCCTTTTACACATGTGATCTACTTTATATTGTGAATATCTCTGATTTTGTACGACTCTGAAGGATATCTGCTAATAAAACCATAACGGTAAATAGTAAATGTTCTTTCACATTGCATTCCACCAACTTATCTATATTGTAACAGTTTCATAAATGATTTTGTGATTGTTTATTCTGCTTTTCTCCATGTTACTAATTGCCACTGGGTTTATTTGCAACTTTGTTGGGTTTTTTTTTTTTAAGATTTTATTTATTTATTTATTTATTTATTTATTTATTTATTTATTTATTTGACATTGAGAAAGAGCATAAGCAGGAAGAAAAGCAGGCAGAGGGAGAGGGAGAAGCAGGCTCCCTGCTGAGCAGAGAGCCCAGTGTGGGGCTTGATCCCAGGACCGTGGGATCGTGACCTGAGCCAAAGACAGATGCTTAACCAACTGAGCCACTCAGGCACCCTGTAACTTTGAATGATACTTCTTTAGTTTGGGTTTCTTCTGTTTTTACTGGGGGAAACTCAGCAATATCTTACTTAAAAGCTTTGCCTTTCAATTGTATTGGAAAAACTTGATAGATATACTTGAACTCTGCCTTGAAAATTCTAAGAAAGTTTCAGTGACTTCCTACCACTTATTGACAACTTTTTGCAACAGGCAACACACTGAGAACCAGGGATGAAGGACGGCTAGTCCACAAAGTCCAAACTTGAGATTTTCATCATTCTACTTCCTGTTTGCAATTTTCCTTTTGTGCTGCTCATGAAAATGATGCATTGGTAGAGAACTTTGTTCTGCACATAGATTCACTATGTACTTTTTCTCTGTAAACATCGTCACTATTTACTTTGACAAGTTTATGTCATAGTATATCATTTATAATACTGCTTTCGTATTTTACTACTTTTATATATCCAGTGGATTAATTTTAAGCCATTGGTTCATTTTGTGTATTGGTGCTATTAAACACAATAAAGCAGTTATAAGAAAAAATACAAAGTCACGCAAGATAGACACTACTAAGCACGTTTTGTGAAGATGAGTCAGCCAAAATGAATAGCATCTTGTTTGCCAGATGTTACCTAAGATAATCAATCTACGTATTCCATGTATGTGAGATATTTTAAATGTAAGAGCTATTAAGAATCACGATACCTTTTTATGAGAATCATAACTCATCTTACATAACTCTGTGTTAGACTATTGGCAACAACTAGTTTTTCCACAAGTCTCACATTTAAAAATGGTGTCTTGTCCCTTGGCTTATATTGTTTTATCAAGTTACCATCCTTAAACCCAAAAAACCCAAACCAAAACAAAAACTTTTCAGTGGCTCTGATTGGCCTCTCTGATAAAATCAGAACTCCTTAGCCTAACATTCCCAAGGTCTCCCTAACGGGGCTCCATCTTACCTGCTCAGATTTCTGTCGTATCCCTGCAGATTTGCCCATGTCTCACACCCAGGATGTCTGCTGGAAGCTGGTTAACTTTTTGATTGTTTAAGGCAGTTGTTCAGAATCTCAGTTCTTTTCTTGTCCTATATGCCAGAACGTGTTTGCACAAATGGACCAGAAATCTTGGCTTTATTCTCTACTGGGCAGCTCAAGTTCCTGCATGTGAGTGGAAGATGGGGAGGAATGGAAGCACCTTTAAAACGTATTTTCAAACCATGTCTCCATCATTTGTTCTGTGAACCATTCTTTCTAACCAGTTTTTACTCATTGCTTCCCCAAGTATGCCATTTACTTTCTTGTCTCAACTTATATTTACATCATTCTAATCGTCAGAAAAACTTTCTCTGTCTTGTCTACCTTGCAAATTTTTCCACTCCTAATGTTTTTCTCACCTCTTATAGTAAAATCTTATTCACCTACCTTGTCTGAACTGCCTTTTTCTCTAATTTCTATTGAAGTTACTTTCTTCACAATTCTTTAGTTAGTAGGTTGCTTTGAATCAGTGGGTTGCTCTGAAAAATATACTTAAATTATGCATAAGCCGTCAATTTCAATGATTGTCCATTGCCCCAGACTAGATTATAAGTGCCTCGAGGGAAAATATTGCCTTATCCACCTATGCTTCTGCTCCAGGGTTTTGGCACACTGTGTGATTAACAAATGTCGTGTTTGAGTAAACCTGCTTCCCAAGGTTTTCTCACACACATAAGCTAGATGAAAGAATTTAAGAAAAACATACCTCAAATAAAGCCTTCTATCTAAAACTTTTCTTTCATTCTTTATAGCTTCCTCTTCATCTGGTTTGAATCAGTGGCATTTTAATTTATTTATTTAACAAATGCTAATATAGTATACACTGTGTCGCTCTGCTATGCAATTTACAAATGTCATCTCATTTAATTTTAAAGACAGCTCCTTGCAGTAGATACTCTTATCCCTATTTTACTTAGGAGGAAACTGATTTACTGAGAAGTAACTTGGCTAAGGTCACAACATTAGTCAGTAATGGAGTCAAGATTCAAACCTACATTTTTAGCCACTGTGCTAGGCAACAGCTTTCTCTAAAAAATAGGCTTCCCTCTTTGTTTATGGCATTCTTATAGGCGATATTAAATCACTTAAAATAACTATCTGCAGTGAAAAGGAATTAAGATGCATTTTAAGTTGGTGTTGCATCAGAGGTTAGTAGACATGAGAAGATAGGAATTCAGAGCCTAAGAAATGGTCTAATCTAAGTCCTATGAGACTTTCTGTCCTAATGACCTTTCTGCCATGGGTCATTATCCTGATAATATGCTATAGTGCCCCAGTGTCTGGTTGGTTGGTTTGTTTTGAGAGAGAGAGAGAGAGGGCGAGCGTGCAAAAGCAAGCCTGAGCTGGGGGAGGGGCAGAGGGAAAGAGAGAGACTATCTTAAGCCAGCTCAACTGTGGACTGACTGAACCACCCAGGCACCCCCACCGCCATGTCCTGTTTAAAAGTGCAACGTCTTTTGAAGTAATCAACTTAAAAGGGAGTACACATCACAGACAATGGCTTCCTAGAGTGGAAGACGCCCCTAGCTGGTGTTCCATGGGAGCCATTCCTGCTTAGCCCTCTTCCTTCGGACCAGCTTTTCTCATTGGGCACATATTATTTGGTGCCTTTCGATCTGTGCATAAATGGGACTGAATAATGAATGAAGCAGTTCTGCCTCTTACTAAATTAAACCCTGGAAATTGTTTACAAGTTCCATTGACTCAGTCACTCCTTGCCTCTTACCAAAGAATATTTCTGGGATTCTTTTTTAGTTTCTAGTGGGAGGCACACTGTAACTCATTACCCTTTGGGTTCAGGCTGCCATTCCCATTGCCTCAAAATCTATTTTCCCTTCTTTCTTTCTTCCCTTTTTGAAACCTAGAGTTCTTAGAATTTTTAAACTTAGGCTTTTCATTTCCTTTTAGAAAGTATAGTTCCTTTTATGAATATAAAAGGCTCTTAATTGCTAAGCCTTCCTTTTTTTTTTAAGGTTTATTTATTTGAGAGAGAAAGAAAGAGAGGTAGAGCATGAGTGGGAGGGGCAAAGGGGAAGGGAGAGAGAATCTCAAGCAGACTCAGTGCTGAGCATGGAGCCCATCCCAGGGCTTCATCTGAAGCCCCTGATATTGGGACCTAAGCTAAAACCAAGTGTTGACCAAATTACAAAAATCCTTCTGCATGATGCTGAGTGTAAAGAATAATGTCTGAGGGACTTTGACTAGGACATCACAATCAGAAGGGGAGTCTAGAGAAGTCCTTTTGGTAGTACGGAGGATGGCTTTTGTGGAGGGCAGCATGAGACAGGACGAGGTAACAGTATGTAAACTAAGGCCATGGGAGGGGAGAGAAGGGGTTACATCCAATAAACATGAAAGAAACAGAATCACCAGTATTTGGTCCCTGATTGTGTGTAGGCAGTGAGAAAGAAGGGTCCCCAGGATGAATCTCTGGTTTCATGGGCAGGCAGACAATAATAGTGTCACTCACTACAACGGGCACTATATTAGGAGGAGATTGGGAAGAAGGTACAGAGCTTAGATTTGTTCAAACTTCTTTCCTCAATACCTCCTTACCTTTTAACATTTTCTCTCTTTCTCCACTTGACATCCATGGCCTATTGTTTTCCTTAGTTGTTTTGTTGGTTTTATTGTGAATAAAAGTACCTACCTGTTTATCTGTTGCTCCATGCCTCTTATGAAATTAATTGAAAGACTGTTATTTTTTGTGTAAGACTTTTAATTATCTTTCATTTAGCTCCCAGAGGCTATTGGGCATGGATGCCTAGTAAGTAATTGTTAATAACAAACATGATTATTTGGGGCATGGTGATATGGAAATTTACTCCTGCCAAATAATCAGTGCCAGTTTCAACCTGGCAGGAGTTTTCAAAGACTGAAGAAGGGAGTCTGTTGCCTCTGTTGCGGGAGGGCTATGCTTTCTCTTCCTCATACCATCACTGACTCAGGGTTGGCACATGGTATTTTTAATCAATTTATGTAAAAATCATGCCATTTTAAGCCTGAAATGGACATTAGAAGTTACCTAGTACCCTGGACAAAATCCTCAGAATATTTCTTTTTCGGTGATACTGTCAAATATATTATATCCCTGGAATCTTCTCAAAACATTGAGTCAGTAGTTGAAACACCACTGAGATCTGTGGTCACATTTCCTGAAAATTCATTGTTTAGTCATCTGTGAAACATTTTTAAAGTGTTTAACTGCAGACTGCTGCAATCTTAACTAGTAGCAGACTGCTGCTTAACTAGTAGCATGGTAAAAATACAGTCCATGGAGTTAAATTCCTGGTTTCAACCCAGATCTATTAATTTGTAGAATCTGTATTATAGATCAGTCATTTTCACCACCCTGAGTCTTAATTTTGTCATCTCTGTCCGGTTCTATTGATATTTAATTAAGTGTTAGCAACCAGAATAAATTCTACTGTCACGAATCACCAATTAACGTATACAATAAACATTTATGGAGCAGCTTCTATATGCTGAGTTTTGGACCAACCAGGCTGAGAAAGGTAGTACATAATTCTTCTTCAAAGAGCGCTCTTAAACTGACGAGGGAAATAGACAAGAGAGTGGGCCATGATAAAGCAGGTGAGACATGCTAGGTTAAGTAGCCACGCAAAGTTCTAAGGGAGCAGACCATACAAGGTAAGTGATCTCAACTTGAGAATTCAAGATTGAAGTGAAATAGTTCATGCACGAAAAGAAGGAAGAGTGTTCATAGGAGACTGAAGTGGAGAGAGAGGAAGAAAAGATAAAGCAACGGTAAGACTGTTGATTTAGCGGCTGAGTAGTGTGAAAGACTAGAAAAGTGGGCAGAGGCCGTATGATAAAGGGTCTTATATTCAAAATTAAGGAGCCTCTGACAGCATTAAATCCTTATGTCTAAAATCTTACAAATAACAAAAGAGGCGTAAGGGATATAATCTCAAAACAATAATCTCAAAACAATAAGTTTTTATTCCTGAACAGAAAAACCTTTACTTGGAAAAAATAAGATAAAATAAAGAATAGGAAATTCTGAAAGATACAAGTTCTTCTTGAATTATGAGCAATATAAAAATCATAAAATGGGGGCACCTGGGTGGCACCATTGGTTAAGGGTCCAGCTGTTGGTTTCGGCTCAGGTCGTGATCTCAGGGTCGTGAGATTCAGCCCTGCATCCAGCTCTGTGCTCAGTGGGGGATCTGCTTGAGATTCTCTCTTTCCCTCTGCCCCTCTCCACTCTCAAATTAAAAAAAATAAATCTTTATAAAAATCATAAAATTATTGTCATGACAAAAGCTTTGAAAAGGGGAGGGGAGGACTCTGAGTGTTTTTGCTTTGAGCTCCTTTTCATAGATAATAACTCCAGTTATGCCTCGTTCTCCATTGTAATGATTGTAGTTTCCTTCCTCAAGACCTCCTTGATAAAATATTTTCAAAGCTCTGAAATGGAAGGAAATCTCCTTTAAAACCAGACAGCTGGTGACGCTAAGAAATTTGGAACTCATCCTGAGAGCCGAGGTACAGTAAAGCAGTTATCAGCCTCATTTCCAGTGTGTTCAGACACCTGAGAGAATGTTTGTGGTAGGTCCCTGGGTTGGGATGTGGGTGACGTCTGTGTCCTACAATGCTAGCCCTTGCTGGGAACTGGGAACTTTTGCTTTTCCAACTCTGTCAGCCAAGTACGTAAGGAGAAAAGAGGCGAACCGTGGTGGGTAAGTCTGCTCCGGGCAGCTCTGCTCACTGGCCTTTCAGTATTGGCCACATTGCCTCCATGTACCTTTGGTCAAAACGCATGAAAGGGATTTTTGTCATCTTGCGTTGTAAGCACATAATATCTTCATTTGAAGAATTTTGAATTTTCGCTGCTCATATTAACTGCTCAGCAGTGGAATTAGCTGTTAAAAAGCAAATACACTGAGGGCCATTTTGGGAAAGAAAAGAACTGTTTCTTACCTTGTTCGCTAAGACTGTACGTTCCTCGGAGGTTTGCCCATCCCAGATTCTACAATAAGATGAAATAAGTCATTTTTAAAACTCATACAGGATCTCGAATGCTGTAGAGAAAAGTGTGAAATGATTATTAATATTCAGGTATCAGAGAGTGTTTATAAAGGAGAATTGTGAGGTTCATAATCCTTCTTTAGAGAAGGAAAAAATGTAAATAATTACTTGAAGGGATGATTAGAAGAAGAGGAAGAGAAAAGGAGAGAAACAGGAGAGGTTGGTAGGTGGGGAAGGTTGATTCTAGACCAAACACTCAGGAATCTTAGTTCTATTTTTGGTTGTCTTTTATGCATCTTGCACTTTGCCCTGAAGTAGAGTTACAGAATTTTAGGCTAGCTTTTCTATCCATAATAAGCAAACATTTATAGAAAGAGGCAAAAAGTTTTCTCAGCTGAGTACGCCTGGTACATCTGAAGATGAATGCAAAACTCTAGGGAATGCATTTCATGGCCGCTAAAAGAAAGGTGTGATTTAATATAAGTTGTGATTATTTATTCCTAAGAGGTACAGAAATAGATAAATAGAGATTACTTTTTCCATATCTTCTTTCAGTCTCACATGGCTTTAAAGTTTTTTTCACATCCTCAGAGTAGAAATTATAAAGACATTTGGGAGTATCTCCTACCTCAAAGGAAAACTATAATGATAGTTAATAGTTTCAAATATTTTATAATATCTAGTTGGTTCTGTGTGCACTTATACTGCATGACAATCTCCAGTTCGTGGGTGGTCTTAGAAAACTAGCTTTCTGGGGCGCCTGGGTGGCACAGCGGTTGAGCGTCTGCCTTCAGCTCAGGGCGTGATCCCGGCGTTATGGAATCGAGCCCCACATCAGGCTCCTCCGCTATGAGCCTGCTTCTTCCTCTCCCACTCCCCCTGCTTGTGTTCCCTCTCTCGCTGGCTGTCTCTATCCTGTCGAATAAATAAATAAAATCTTTAAAAAAAAAAAGAAAAGAAAACTAGCTTTCTGCAGACACTGGGCTTTCAAATATATGTTAATGATTGCAGTATCCATATTCATTGTTGAGGCTGTACTTATATTACTTTTCTTTGCAGAGTTATTGATGACGTACCCTCGTTCTGCATTATGGCACGTGGCAAAACACTGCCTCCCAATTTGAACTTTTCAGTGTAACCTTCAGGGGAAATGGCACCACAATACCATTGCATCAACTTTTTTAGTAAATTATATTATTAGATATCCATTTATAACTTACCCTCTGAGTGAACTCAGTCATATTTGCTGGCTTCGTTTCACTTCTGTGAAATGGTCTATAGCAGCTATGCCCTTGCTCATCGCCTAGGACAGCAGTGTCATGTAATTGGATGGTTTCTGTGAAGTTCATTTAACCCCTTCTGAGTGGGTTCCCTGTAACTAGGAAGGAATTTTCTTTTAGTAGATTTCTTGCATGGGGCATGTGACTCCCTACAGTACAGCAGTAAGAGGTCATCGGCTTGTGAGCAGTGCAAAAGGTGGGCAGGCAAGGGGAGAGGAACTAGAAGAAGCACCGATGAGTAGTGAGTCTCACTCACACCAGGCTCCCTACTAGGTACTCTCCCACGTGGCCTCCTGTAAATTTTGAAATGTCTCTGCAATCTGGGTATTAATCGGAGGCCTGAGATTTTTTTTTTAATTGTTATTTAAATTCTAGTTAGTTAACACACAGTGCAAAATGTTTCAGGAATAGAATTCAGTGATTCGTCACTGACATACAACACCCAGTGCTCCTCACAATTGCAGAGGCCTGAGATTTCACATAACTTGCCCAAGACACCTCGTACACTTGGTAAATGATGAAATTGGCATTTGACACAAATATGACTGGCTCCTAAACTTCACATGTTTTCCCCAAAGTGGAAACGATGGAGCATGGAATATTTCTTAGTTACCGAGATCCAAGAATCAACTGCTCTCAGTTTTCTTATCAAATAGGTTCAAGTCCAAACAACAGCAAGGGAAGGGATATGTGATTTTTGTACACACTGTTTGGCCACTGATACCGTTTTGCATGCATACCACAGGCAGTGGCTGAATAAGGCACACACAGATCAAACTTTGATGTCGGATCCACTGTGAGATGCATGTAAAAATCTCTGCTTCCTGCGTGCCTCTGTTATTCTAATTCTGAGGTAGCCATAATACTCATTTCAGTTTGAGGTATTCTCTAAATTAGAGGAACCGTACATAAGTTGGTTTACTTTAAAGTTTAAAAACGCAAAATTCACAAATGGAGCAATTCTAGTAGAGTACCATACTCTTGACTCTTCACTGTAAGAATTTGCCATCCACTGTGAAGTAAATCAGGCAATTAAAATGCATTTGTATAAAATTATATATAATTTGCCTACAAGATAGGTGTTAAATTATTCCCCATTATGAGCATTGTAAACAATGTCTTTTGTATCCTACTTGGGTAAGTAACAGTAATACCAAAAAAATCATGGAAAGGTAGAGCTGTACCCATAGGTCTTCACACTCAAGAATAAGAAACTCGCGGGGCGCCTGGGTGGCTCAGTTGGTTGTGTCTGCCTTCGGCTCAGGTCATGATCCCCGGGTCCTGGGATGGAGCCGGAATGGAGATCCCGGCTCAGTGGGGAGCCTGCTTCTCCCTCTGCCCCAACCCCTGCTCGTGCTTTCTCTCTCTCTCTCACTCAAATAAATAAGTAAAATCTTTAAACAAAGAATAAGAAACTTGGGTATCAAAAGATAAAGTAATTTATTCAAGGTCAGTCAGTTTTTAGCAAAAAAACCATATTCATAACTAAGACAAAAATTCAGATCTTTGACTTTAAGCTCAGTACTTTTTCTCCTATGCCACACTGCCTTACAGTACATTAATTATTATACCTTGTACTGCCATTTTGGAATCACTCACATCCTTTTATCTAGATGTTTCTGTCTTACCGTTCTCTATAATAGGAATGTAAAAATGTTACTTTGATTTCTAGGAACAAATGATATTATCTGCCATATCTAGTTCAGTGCTTTGCACAGAGAGGGTGTGCCACAGACAACTGGGTGACTGTAATTGGAAATTAGGTGACACTTTTACTTTCCAGAATTTCACCATACCTGAAGAGGGACGAGCACCATGAGGGTTGATGTATTTGCACAGGTCACACGTAGTATCTTGCTCTCCCATGTCTTCTTCTAATGGACAGTACTTGACTCACAATTGCCCCTGAAGGTTCTACTCATGTTGTTGTCCCTGTTAGTGAGTGAACCAAGGTCACTGACCCAAGAGCCAATTGCAGATTGGCCAAATCTCTGAAAGGTAACGTACCATGAAAATTTTTATCTAAAAAGGAATGATGAACGATTAGGCCAAATTCTCTCTCACTCTGGTGCTGTACTACAGATGGACTTACAGGACCAACCTTAGAGGGCCTCTAACAGGGATATCACGTCCAAATGCTTGCTGTTTTTTGTGTGTCAGTCATACCTGTCACAATCCGAGTCACACACCGTTTCTTTAAGCCCAGCCCAATTTCCATCATCTTTCATACAGCATAAGGCAATTGTGATAGAGATGTTCTCGAGTAATCTCCAAGTATCTTTCCAAAGCTCTCACGCCTCAAGAACTTCTTTTAACCTTTAAGCATCTGCCTTGCACATGGTCCTCTTGGGCCACTCTTGGCAAAATATTTGGAAGGAGATCTGGAACTTGGTTATTTTTAAAATGAAAGAAAGAAGAATTTGCTTCTGCACTAGGCAGAAACAGCAAGCTAATGTAAGTATGCCACGGAAAACCCCTCTGCCCTGCTCTACATTCATGGACCCTTGTGGCTCCTTTCTTTTTAATGCATTACCTTTGGCAATCCTGGTGTTCCAGGACATGCCAATGAAGTTGGCTGAGTCGGAACCATTTTGGAAGATTGGCTTTTGGTTAGGATTCTTCTTGCCTGTTGATATATGTACTGGCCATTCTGGACTCAATGCTTATATGAATTTTCTGTATCTCGAAGGTATTATGTCTAGTAAGCAACTTCTCATAAATTTTATCTGTACAGTTATTCTATAAATGCGTTACAAATATAGGCAGATTAGTGCTGTTTCAGGCTTTGATTTGGTATCCATTCTAATGTTGCCTAGCAACAAGGGAATGCCCCAATTTGTAACTCTAAAGAGTTCATGGTACAAAATACACATCTCATTTATTTTCATTGAGCCCTACGTGACTTTTTAAAGTCAGATGTTAAAAAAGTGTTGTTTTCCAGATGGGAAAATGGAGAGCTGATAACTGGTTTTTATTAATAAAGCAAGTGACTGGTAGACATATTAGTAGAAACTATGTATTTGGACTCCTAATCTAAATTACATTGTTCCAAAAAACTGTGTTGCATTTAACTTTATTTGAATATAAGTGAGGCAGCCATCCTAGGTTGTATTTACCAAATAGTTATTATGTATCAGATCACAGGCTATGCATTTCATGTTTTTAAATTATGATATGGAAGAGAGAGTCTTACAGATAAGGTAGGTAGAAATGACCAGTCGAGATAGGTCTGAAAGAAATTGATTCACAATTTATTTTGATATATACAAATGGGATTCCTGCACCCTGAGCTTTTGTAGATATGAGCAGTATATTACCAGTTGCAGTATAGAGGTACCACTGTGGCAGGAGGGAATTGAACAAGAAAAATCAGTAGACCAAGAATAAGACATTTTCTTTTTTGGGGGTCATATTTAGCATAAGCCAAAAATCCATCTTCCAAAAAGAACATTTTGTGGTAGACACTTCCCTTCTATTAAGCCACGTGACATCTAGTGGTATCCGTTTACTTCCTTTGTGGCCATTTTAGCCCTGATCCTAGATTGGACAAAGCTGAAGTATCAGCATGAAGCGAAATTGTGAAAACGTCTTGTGAAAACGTCCTTGGGTTTGCCATGTGTTTCAGTCCTTGTAGATGACTGTCATGCATGGTTGCCAAGTCACTGAAGAGACAATGTTAGTATGGTGACCTTGGACACAGATGGAACTGCAGGATGGAATTCCTTCTTATCCCTTCCATACAGATAGTATGAAGCTCATTTAAACTGAGAAGGGGAAATTCTAACCAAGGAAGAATTGGAGATCTTAGATTGTTCTTGTTTTCATCCTGATTCATGGATTTACAAGTCAATTAGAAATGTTAACAGCCTCTCACTCCCTCCCTAGTCACCTTCCCTGTTAGCTGCTGCTTTAGAAAGAAAATACATATTGCAGTAGTTCTAATAGTAAAAAAATGGGCAAGTTTTAAAAATTGCCAATGCCTTTTAATTTCATCCTGAATGTATGTGTCACCATTTTATATAACCATAGAATAGTATTTTCTCTTCTCTCTGACGAAGCATACTCTGTTGCATAAATTGAGAGGCACCCCTGCAACACCCTAAATAAGATTAAATCATAGAGCATTTATATTTTGTGTCCTAAGGAGTTGTTTTATACACTGGATAACCATTTTTAAACTATTGGGTAAACAGACTCCTTTCCCTGCTTTCATAACAGTGGTTTCTCGGGAATGAGATTGCTTCGTCCTAATATTGCCATCATCGTGATCATTTCAGTGACCAGTAATGAGCACCTTCTAGGTCCAACCACTTCTCCAGACTCTTAACAAGTTTTAGGCTACTTTTCAACCAATCTTTAATGCGCATGCTAGAATACAGCACTTACAAATGAGGGAAGCTAGGCTTAAGGTCACATTCTGGTGGAACTCAGATTTGACGTTGTTGCTCTCTGATTTGAAAGCCCATGTTCTTTCCTTTACCAGGTCCTTTGAATGTATATCAAGTTTTTCCCTCATCCAAGGTCATCTATTTTTCAAATTAAACTTCTTATTTATTTTAGATAATATTTACCTATAACACACTGCAGAAAACGTCTCTATGCCTCTGCCCTGGGATAACATACTTTTTATCAAAGGAAAAAAAATTAACATTTTTCAACTATTCCGTTCCCCTTAAAGAGCCACAGTTTATGACACACTGCAATTTATCCAAGGGCTTCTAGATGTTCAGAGAGGGCAACAGAGAGATGATTTCCTTTAAAAGAATTTGATTAGATTGGATTCCTGAAAGGAAAAGCGTTCCCCAAATGGAGGCTGTTCAGACCAAGTGGCATGTTGCACAACCTAAATGGCATTTAAGAGCAGAGGTGTCTGATATTCAGCTTGAAGATGGCTGCACTGCTGTGATGTCACCTCTACTTGTGTGATCCTGAACTCTAGCCATGTGTATCAATCACATCCTTGATGTGAGAGAGAATGGAAGGGAACTGACAAGAGCAGCTTTTGATAGTAAAACTAGGAGCCAAATGCAGGCACGTCAAACTGTGGGAAAAGGAAAGCAAGAGTCGAAAGGATGGCTTTTTCTATAAGAAATACAGATTTTTGATACCCGACTCCTACTTACATTAATTAGACCAAAGAGATTTATCTTTTCTAAAAACATTCTAATCATAGATCACTCACTTTAGTTCTGCATTTGAAAGCAGCATTGCCATAAAATCACCTATATTTTTACTCATTTTAGAAATGAACAAAAGACATTGCATAAAATAGTACACTTGTCATAATTATTGGCAGGTACAATTATTACCTTCATTATGAAATAGGATTACAACTGAATGTACAAGTTGACAAATGTGAAATAGTTTTTCCAAGAGTAAGTGGCTACTGAAGCATTTAAAAGTCTGCAAAACCTCAGAGAAGCCTGAGAGGGATCTCTTTTGAAATATAATAACAATTTGTCTTCATATTACTCTGAAATATATTTAGTTAACAAAACCGTTGGTCATCCCATAAGTATTTATTGAGGCTCACACTTCTGTGATGTGGGTTACAGGTAGATTGTAAGAATTAGAATCATCCCTAATGGAACTTGCATTCTAGTATAAGGGACCAAAGCAACATGCAGAACATCCTGAGTTAAGAAGTATGTAGTATCAACTCGAGTAGAGGGTGATCAGTGGGAGCTTCATGGGGAAACTCACCTTGAATGTACTCACGAAGAGTTTGGACAGGTAGAAGAGGGAACCTCTCAGTTCTCATCATGTAAACAAAGCCACGTTGGTGGTATTAAATATGGTGTGTTTGAGGAGCAGGGAGAACAAGGCTGACAGGCAGGAGAATGTATATGAAAGAGTGAAAAAATGAAAAGAATGGAGTGAACCTGGATCAAAAAGGAAATCAATGTCTAAGAAGTAGGGCTTAGATGATTTATGAGGAAGATAACTGGCATGATATTTTAGGGTAGAGATGCAACAATATCACTATGCTTTTACTGGTTTAATGATGAACAGGACACACGCCCTATTATTTCTCTTAAATGGTGATAAACACAATTTGCCTACCCATGCATTTGATTACTATAATGCTTCTGATAGGCCAGCCTGATGACATGGAGACCAAATAGCCCATGACCAACACTACTGATTAATTGGTTTCATTAAAATAAGAAGTGATTGTGGCTTAATCCAAATAGAATTAAGGTTCAAACCCAACATGCAGAAATTAGAGAAATGGAGAACAGAGTTTCTGATTTAACAGATTTTAAAGCTCAGTCTTTGAAACGTTAAAAGTAGTGATGTAATGGCTTAATTTTGGCAAGGGCTAGTTGCCTTGAAGCAAGGTATACAGTGCTATTTAGAGCACTTTGCAGCAACACAAGAGAAGGGATGAGGATAATTCCAACGGATCTTACACAAAAGATGTTAACAATGCAAATTTATAATATGTGGGTCTGCACAGTATTCTTGTTTCGTTAGAAGAGGGTTTCGCACTGGGAGAGGGCAGTAATCCATTAAGAATCAAGCAACAGGAAGACACTGGGACATGAATGTCAAGGACAAAGTTAGGCATGAATTTAAGTTAGATGTTAGCATTGGTAAGTGGCTTGGAGTGATAGGCTCGATCAGAAGACTCTAACTGGTTCACCTATAAGAAGGGAGGCTGATAATACCTTATATTTACTTCTGTGTTTTCACAAAGAACCCTAACTTTCCAACTGAGGATGTGGGTAATCTCAAAATCCATTTGGGTGAAAAAATGTGAACCACTCTGTCCAACTTCATTTAGAGGTGGAAGATCTCTCTCTGAGTTAGAATATAAATTAAGATACTTGGCTTTAAGTTAAAATATTACATTATCACTAGCTTTTAAATGATATTTTATCATTAAGGATATTTCTTCCAGTAACAGTGCAGAGATCCAGTGCTTCAGCTATTGAATTTCTTAAACGGAACAATTTCTGAACATCTAAGAGACACGTTATCTAATAACATCTTTGCTTTTATAAGTTTTATTTCTGAATTACGTTATATTACCAGAGAGCAATGCACTAGGACTGTTTTGTTTTATATCTCCATAGAAATTCCTTCCCAGAGTTACAATTTAATGTTTTGTCCTCAGATTTTTTTTTTATTGAGATCACTAGAAGAAATAGCACAGGAGAAACCTACTTATATTTCCTACAAAACTGTAGTTGGAGACTTTGTGTGATGTAACGTCACTGATACAAGGAGTTACATGATGAAGCTCCCCTAGGACTTAATGCCCAGAAATGACATGCTCTTAGAGATGATTTTGCCAACTTTCTTTAATCTGTAAGCAGTTCATAACCAGTCCTGTTTTTCCTTGGCTACCAGGGATCTCACAGCTAAATTTGAATCACAATTTGAATAACAATTGAAGTCACAGACCCATTGGTGCTCGTACAATTTTTAAATTCAGAGTAGTTTCTCTTTATTACTTTATTTTCTTTATTCTCTTGTTATATGTATTTTAACATGGTAGCCTGCATCACATCCTCATTGGAAGAGCAGCGACTATTTTTGTAAGAAGCTAGCTATCAATCTAGAGAAGTAATGTACAAGTTTGTTCCTCAAAACCTACCCCGTAACCAATCTGCCACCATTCCTTTTCTTCCCTGTGAGTAAACCATCGCATTTAAAAGGGTCCTTTAATGGATATCCAGTTGCATAGATCATGTAATAGACACGAGAATCATAATTTGTATGTTTTCTCATAATGTGAGGTTTCAGAAATTTTCCTGATATATTTAGTAATTTTCACATACCTGTTTATCAGGTAGCATCCTATAGGGGCTGTCCCAATGGCATAGCCAAGTGACATTTGAATTCTTGGGCCTTGGGCAAACAGCCCACCTCTCTTGTCACATTATGCACTCAGCATTCCTTTGTCAATAAGAAATCATTGTGATCTGGATTCTAAAGCCATTTGTGGGATTTTTTTTTAAAGATTTTATTTATTTATTTAACACAGATAGAGACAGCCAGCGAGAGAGGGAACACAAGCAGGGGGAGTGGGAGAGGAAGAAGCAGGCTCATAGCAGAGGAGCCTGATGTGGGGCTCGATCCCATAACGCTGGGATCACGCCCTGAGCTGAAGGCAGACGCTTAACCGCTGTGCCACCCAGGCGCCCCGGATTTTTTTTTTTTTTAAAGATTCATTTATTTATTTTAGAGGACATGAGTGAGAGAGTATGAGAGAGCGCACAGTGGGGAGGGGTAGAGGGAGACAAAGAGAGAGAATCTCAAGCAGACTCTGTGGTGAATGTGGAGCCTGATGCAGGGGGCTGGATCTCATGGTCATGAGATCATGACCTGAGCTGAAACCAGGACTTGGATGCTTAACTGACTGAGCCACCCAGGTGCTCCGCCTTTGTGGGATTTTTTAGACGTAGCTCAGTTTCTGGCCATATCTCCACTACCTGTACTTAAGGAAATCAAGTGGAAATCCTGACTTTTGAAAGAAGGGAAAACACCTGGATCCTTCTTCATTTAGCAGTTCACCTGGAGGTGGTATAGAAATCTCCACCTGCAAAAATCTAGCTAAGATGTTAAAGCTCAGGGGCGCCTGGGTGGCGCAGTCGTTAAAGCGTCTGCCTTCGGCTCAGGGCGTGATCCCGGCGTACCGGGATCGAGCCCCACATCAGGCTCCTCCGCTATGAGCCTGCTTCTTCCTCTCCCACTCCCCCTGCTTGTGTTCCCTCTCTCGCTGGCTGTCTCTCTCTGTCAAATAAATAAATAAAATCTTTAAAAAAAAAAAAAAAGATGTTAAAGCTCAACTTATCACATCTTCTCTGACGCTTTCTCTGAACTTTTTCCCCCTGCCCTTTACTCCAAGCTGAGTTAATTTCTTACTCTTCTGTTTATATGCTGTGATTTATACATACTGCTATTATAGTACTTAGAATGTGATATTATAATAAGGTATTTTTCTGTCTTGGATAAATCATCCTCACATTCTTCTTTTTATTTTATTCTGAAGTCTATAATCATTAAAACATTTTCACTAATGCATTTAGGCATTTTTTTTGTTATCACATGAAGTTCACATTGAAAATTATATAATATCAGCTGTCTACCTGAGTTAGGGCACCAAGAATTCTCTGAACTGTATTTCTTATTTAAAACCAGAAACTCTCTTTTGAGAGTCTGACTTTGAGAGTGGGGCATCTGGGTTATGTCTAAATGTTGGGGGTTTTAAGGACCAAAGTTTTGAACCTGATTTACTTTATTTTTCTGTTCTCAGATAATTTACTTTCCTCTGTGACTTTTATTTTTCTGAATATAAAGGTACCTTTATCTCAGCACTGGATTTGGAAAGGAAACAGGCTTAGGAAGAATACCATAATGATACTATTATTGCAATTACATAGTAATATATATGCCTTTTCATTTTATTTACCTTTCTCTTGTCCACATGCCTTTTTTCCCCTGGTCAGCTTACCTACAAAATATCCTTTTTCTATTTTCATACTCCCTGTTCCCCTATATGCCTCTTAAAACCCCCTTTGAAATGTATAATGAAAAACGGTTTTCTTTTCTCGGTGCTCTAAGCACGCTTGCCTTCTGTTCTTCCATGGAGCCATTCCTTTTACTTCATCTTCATGTATGTTCTTTCCTCATTTTCATGGCCATTATACTTACTTGTGTCTTGGCTTATTCTCTTATAATTTCTTTCTCTCTGCTCCCCTACTTAACAGGCCTCATCTCTTTTCTCTTAGAAAGCCAGTAATAAAATCCATTTTTTAATAAAGTCTTTGCACTGTCAGGCACAGAGGCATCAAATGCTGAGACATTATCTCTTCCATGTTCTTTATGTTTTCACTCCAGTTAAATAAAGTGTGTGTTTAGAAGAAGGTAGGGAGGGGGCGCCTGGGTGGCACAGCGGTTAAGCGTCTGCCTTCGGCTCAGGGCGTGATCCCGGCGTTCTGGGATCGAGCCCCACATCAGGCTCCTCCGCTATGAGCCTGCTTCTCCCTCTCCCACTCCCCCTGCTTGTGTTCCCTCTCTCACTGGCTGTCTCTCTCTCTGTCAAATACATAAATAAAAAATCTTAAAAAAAAAAAAAAAAAAGAAGAAGGTAGGGAGCCTGATAAGCATTTGCAGATAAGTACCTTACCCCTCAACAGGATTTCAGAGAATTTCATCCCAATTGGGAAAACCTTGTTGCCAATATGACATCTCTTCTGTTTGGTGAACATTTAGAAAGACACTTTCATTCTGATGTTAGGAAGCAGACTCAAAACACAAATACCTACAACAGGTGACACCTGAAGGAAAAACCACAGTAAGCCTGAATGACTGAGAGCACATTTTGTTATCAGTGGAAGAGGCATTTTAGAACAAAACGACACATAAAGAAGAAGCAAGTGATTTCTGACCTACTTGAAAACCCATATACTTAGCTCAATTGACTAAAAGTCTAAATGAAGAAGATAAGTCTTTCAGCTGAAAGGGTCGGATTGATTCATTGACTCAGTATCACATTTTACTCTGCAGACAACTGTATAAAAGACCTATGAAAGGCCTACTTTGGTTAGGACAAGGTCCCCCACTCCACATCCCATCTCTGTGAAGGGGGCTTAAGTGCCAAGAGAGTCCTTTTTCGGATTATATGCTATAGGTAAAGTAATGATCTCAAATTCCATTTGAAATACCATATTTGTTAAGACAGTCTCTTATTTCTAGACTAGTTTATCATTAAATAAAAATTAAAACTCAGAGTTTTCCCTATGTTGGTAAAAATCCATTTCTTTAATTTTTTAAAGAATTTGAAAGGCAGTAGGGGCGCCTGCGTGTCGCAGTCGTTAAGCGTCTGCCTTCAGCTCAGGGCATGATCCCAGCGTTCTGGGATCGAGTCCCACAGCAGGCTCCTCCGCTGGGAGCCTGCTTCTCCCTCTCCCACTCCCCCTGCTTGTGTTCCCTCTCTCGCTGGCCGTCTGTCTCTGTCAAATAAATAAATAAAATCTTAAAAAAAAGAAAGAATTTGAAAGGCAATAAATAACATGCATATCTTTTTTTTAAATCACTTGCCCAAAATACATTGAGAAAATATTATACTTCATGCGTTAACTGTCCTTTTACTATGAGGCCATTAATTTCATTTTATTTTTAGTGCTTGCTCACAGTTCACTTTCAAGAGTGTCCTTTAGGCTTGTTAGGTTCAAAAGAAAGAATACCTTTCCTTTTGATTTAAAATGTCTGTGCTATCGTGGGGTATTCATAGCAGAGCTAATAGCAGGGTGGCCTGGCACACGCTTTTACTATCCTTCTCCCAGCTAATCAGTGGAGGGCAACTGTTCCTCACTGTGCTTTTGACGATGACATAGAGATAACATTTCTTCTTTGATAACACGTTATATTTCACACAGCTCTTCCACATTTCCTACCTCATTTAAACTTCACAACGCTGGGAACTAGGTACTGCTTTCCACATTTAAATGCAAAGAAACCGATGTTCAAGGAAGCCATGATTTGACTGATAACACAAAGTTAGTGTCAGTCAGAGCCAGGACTTAAACCCTTTTCTTCTTACTCTTACCCCAGGACCCTTTCACACCATTATACTGTTTCCTGGTGCTTGCTGCGTTCTAACCTGCTCAACTAACTAGTTAGAGTCCTCAGTGTTCCGCCGTGGTAGAGTTAACATTTACCGAGAGCCTACTCTGCGCCAGATGCTGCTCTAAGGACTACGCGTGTTACGTAATGCAATTCAGGCAACACCTATAAGGTAGTCAGTGTTCCTTTCTCTATTTCACAAAGGAGAAAACACGGAATTTACGTAACTTACCTAAGATCGCATAGCCAATAAATGCAGTAAGTAGATCTCAACTCCACGCAATGTCTCCAGTGACTGCATGCTTAACCACCCCGCTCTATTGTCTCTGAATATTTTATTAACGACCTTTCACATGAATATTAAGGTTTGGGGTGGGTTTCTAGGTATCACTTATGGCAGTAAGAATTTTAACAATCATTATATTGCTACACTTTACAAAAAGAATGATCCCCCATGGGTAGAAATTATTGATTCAGGTTGCGGGAGGTATCAAGAATAGTGCTGTTGCCATAAAATACACTAACTTTGAGACAAAGATTAGCGAATTTCAGTTATTCAATCAACCGTATCAATATCAAACAGTTATGTTCAGGGCTATGGTAGGCACTTGGATAATAGCCACATGAAGTTTACAATCTAATAAAAGAAATACATTTGAACAGATCACTGGGTAAATCACCAAAAGGCACAACGTTTCATGGAAATATATGAAATTCCTTTAATGTGGAGAAAGCAAGGGAGGCATGATCAAAACAGTAACATTAGAGTCTTAGAGTAAAAAGGAGAAAACAGCAAATTGTAGTACATGGTATAATTGTATAATCATATATGGGTTCTTCGGGGATATCTCATCAAGTGTAGGATTTTTAGAACTTACATCATGAGAGACATTATTTTATCATGAAAATAAAGTGAGTCCATTTTAAATCACACTTTACATGCCATGAGAGAGACTACTGCACTGATATTTGTTGGAGAAGGTTTCTCCTGGGTATAAATTGGGCATATTGGGAGGACAAGTCTTTCCTATCTCAAAGGATCAGTTTTTATCGTTATTTATATATACTTTTTGGTAAACACACCATATTCATTTTGATTACTGTTAAATCAATATAAATTCTAAACAAATTTCTCACTCTTTCACTTCACTTATGAAGCTGGAAATTCAAGGGCAATACAGATGAGAATTTCAGATAATTTCTTTGAGAGAGTTTTTGGTCAGTGGCTCTTTAAGACCCCGAACATGTTCAGTAGTTCTTTTCGGTAACATCACAAGTGAGGATTTCTTTATTGTAATAGATTGTTCTTCTACGAGAAACAACACTGGAAGTATTTTCCAGTGGGAATCGATAGGTATATTGTTAGGCTAGCAAGAATCATGACAACACTATTAAGAAGAAAACATTGTGTTTGAATTTTAGAGCCTCAAGATTATTGTCAAGAGTTTAATGAATTTTGTTTGCAGTCCCTTCTTGATAAATGTCTTCATCACTCTTAAGCAATTCTAGGCTCATTTCTTCTACCTATTACCTGTGGGTGCTGAGCAATAAAGGCAAATAAGCTTAAAATATGTGTCTAAATATATCTTCTCTGTAAGACTTCTCATGGTCAGAATCAAGTGATCCACTAGCTTTAACTTAGCAATGGATGCATATATTTTGGCTTATGCTGAAGAAGGAGTACAACTTGGTACCCGAAGGACGTACTGACTGGAGATGGTGGTTCCTGTGATATACCTGCATTTATTTTCAGCGAAATTACAGGAGAGAGATTATGGCCTGTATGGTTGTTTTACCCTAGTAAAATTCAGAAAATAGGTTGATGGGTAATTTCTCCAAAGAATCCATTTCATTTAATTCAGATGTGTTGTAATTCACATTAATTGGTCTTGACTTTGTAGAAAGCACTGAGTTAAAGAGGATGTCAAGATGAAGGAGTTTGGGGGCGCCTGGGTGGCACAGCGGTTAGGCGTCTGCCTTCGGCTCAGGGCGTGATCCCGGCGTTGTGGGATCGAGCCCCACATCAGGCTCCTCCGCTGGGAGCCTGCTTCTTCCTCTCCCACTCCCCTGCTTGTGTTCCCTCTGTCGCTGGCTGTCTCTGTCTCTGTCGAATAAATAAATAAAATCTTTAAAAAAAAAAAAAAGATGAAGGAGTTTGTCTCTTCCCTCTGGGACCTTATAGTCAAATTAAGAAATAGATATATGATAACTTCGAGAAGATAGATATGTACAATATGATTATAATATAAGACACATTAGAATAAATGCTGTATGTTTTTGTAAATAAAGGGCTATGGGAACAACAACAAAAAAATGAACACTTTTTTTTTTTTCTGATTGCTGATACCTATATGGGACTTATGGAAGATGAATTTGTATTTTGATCTGGAAACTGAACTATGGGCGGGACTTTTTTTTTTAAGATTTTATTTATTTATTTGTCAAAGAGAGAGAGAGCACAAGCAGGGGGAGCAGCAGGCAGAGGGAGAAGCAGGTTCTCTGCTGAGCAAGGACCCCAATGTGGGACTTGATCCCAGGACCCTGGGATCATGACTTGAGCCGAAGGCAGACACTTAATCAACTGAGCCACCCAGGCGTCCCTATGGGTGGGATTTTAAGAACTGGAGAAGTGGAGGAAACACTGGAGGCAAAGAGAACTGTACGAACAAAGAAACCCATTTGGAAAGGTAGATCTTGAATGGCCACTGACTGAAGTACGGCTATGCAGCTAAGGAGGTAATTATGGAAAAGTTGATTAAAGTCAGCTTGTAAACTTCTCTAAAACCCCACATTATCGTGTAAAGAGTAGCACATGATAAAGATTTTGAACTCTAGTGATGTGGTCTGGGACAAGCTATTCAGAACAAATTTTATAAGTTACAGTATTTGTGGGTTACTATTGACAGGTGTGGGGGGTTGTTGTCTATCTTGGCAAGATCAGCACCTTAAGGAAATACCTTAATGACACCTTGTCCTTGAAAAAGAGCCTGAGGTCCTCTATGTCCTAGCCTTCTTTTCACAAATTTTATTCAACAAATTCATGTGACTATGGTTAAGCTATGCAATATAAACAAACTTACATTGAAAAGCAAAGTCTCCTCTCTGCCCTCTCTTTGGTTCCATTCCCCAGAGGAAACCACATTTGCTCATTAAATTGATGCAGCATTTACATTATTTTTAAAAATAATATAAAACTGCTTTTTTTCCATATTGATGAGCCATAATTCATTTACCAATTTCTTTATTGGATATTGGGTTTGCTTTCAATTTTTCACTATTACAAATAATATTGTGATAAGTTTTTTTGCATTTTCTAAACAAATCTTTTTTAGAACAGTTTCTGATTTACAGAAAAATTGTGAAGATAATACAGAGAATTCTCATATACAGTATACCCAGTTCCCCCTATTAAAAATATCTTACATTTCCATGGTATATTTGTTACAAGCAATGAATAAATATTGAAAATACAGTATTTTTAACTAAAGTCCATAATTTATTCAGATTGCCTTAGGTTTTACCTAGCATCCTTTTTCTTTTTCAGGGTCCCAATCAGGGTGTCACAGTACATTACATTTAATCATTAGGTTCCTTAGGCCTTAGGCTCCTCTCGGCTATATCATTTTGTCAGACTTTTCTTGTTTTTTTAAGATAATTGAGGAACACTGTTCAGATATTTTTCAGGATGTCCCGTTATTGGAAATTGTGATAGCAGTTCCCCCCACCCCCAGTAATTAGACTAAGGTTATGGGTTTCAGACATTATGGACTGATCGATCACAAAGGTAAAAAAGTGCCATTTTCAGTGCATCAGTCAAGGGTACATACTTTCAACATGACTTAACACTGTTGATGTTGACCTTGTTCACCTGGTTGACATACTGTCCGATTTCTCCACTATAAAGTTACTGTTTTTCTCCTTTCCCTACTGTTTTCTTTGGAAGGAAGTCATTGTGTGTAGCTCCTATTTAAAGAGTTGGGGGTTATCGTCCTCCTCCTTGAGGGTGGGGCATCTGCCTACATTATTTGGATTTCTTCTGTCTGGTAAATTTGTGTCCTTTAACTTCATTCATTCAATTTTATCAGTGTGGACTCATGGACATTCATTTCACACTTTTGCTTATAATGCGGTAGACTTTATTTCTCATACTGCTCCAGCTTTGGCCATTGGCTTCTGTGTCCCTTCGACATTCCCCACTCATGGAAGGTGGTTTTGTTTTGTTGAGCACTTTCTTCCTTTCTAGAACTACAAGATTCATTAAGCTCATCTACGTGTCTCCTGCCCCAGTCCTGGAATCAGCCAGTTCTTCAAGGAGTCCTTGAAGGAATACCTGTAATTGGAGGATAGTATTGAAGCCAAGTTCTGGAGTGCTTGTTGTTACTAGAGTGTTTTTCCAGGCTCGCTCAGGTGGCAAAGCAAAAACATACATGTGCACATACTAACTGATGTATATACACTTAATCTATACATGTTTCTATATGTAGCCATCTCTGTAATAATTTAAGCATGAGTTCATTCTGATATCTCCAGCTCTCACCTATGGCCACCTGGTTCATTCTGGGCTTCTCCTCTTGCTTATGTGTAAACTCCTACTCCAACAGCGAGGAGCCCGGTTTATGCCATCCTCCATGTACTTACATGATTGTTAAATTCCTGCATACTTATGTAGCAGAACCAAAATTTTAACCTACTGTGCCATGTTGGAAAAAAAACACTTTATCAACTAGAGTATAGGGTTTATGTACAGTTCCTTTTGCCTTTAGTCTTATGGGTTCTACTCATTCCCAAAATCACTTAGCAACTTTTGCTTCAGTCCCTTTCACTGAGGTTGATTCAAACACCTGTAATACAGTTAGATTCTTTTGGCATAGTCCGCATTCTATTCGGGAATAAATGCATATTGCAAATTCTAGGGCAACTCCTAAAAAAAAAAAAAAAAGAAAAGAAAAGAAGAATAAAGATGCAATGATTCAAGAAATCAGTACGAGTATAAAGTCGGTCAGTTGTCCTGAGCAACTCTCAATCAACTTGATTGGCATGTATACACTGTTCCATCCAACAAGAGAGCACACATTCTTCAAGCTCTCATAGAACGTTCACCGACTGGACCATCTTCTAGACAAGAAATATGCCATAACAAATT